>NC_080637.1:13726675-14326675 GCF_027579445.1 Ammospiza nelsoni
TGTCAGGATTCTTTTTTTTTTTTCAATTATTACGTTATTCCCTGTTTTGATTTTTCTTTAATGAGTTGTGAATGTCTGCATGTTTTGTTTTGTTCAAAGGAATTGTAGCTTTTTGAAAGTGTTGTGCAGAACAATGCAGCAGTTCATCCTAGTCATGGTGAGAGTTAAGTGCACTAAAGGCTATAGTACTTGAATTGTAAAAACATGAATATGTTGGTTTTTAGCCATGTCCTGGAGAGCTAAGGCCAAAGCATTCCTTGTGTCTAAATTGATAACTAGTGGCGTTGCTAGGTGAGCAAGACAGCTTGGTCAGTTCAGTTGGAGGTTTAATTACAAAAAGAAGGGGCTTTTTTAGTTCATATAAAATTGTTAAATAGTTGTGAAAATATAATATGCTATTAATGGAAAAATGGTAGAAAGTAAAAATTTATAAATGAATCTGTGTCTTTACAGAGTTATGTGCAAAAAAACAAGAAAATTTTAAAGGCTGCCAAAGACTTGCCTCCTGATGCACTTATTATTGAATACAGAGGAAAGTTCATGCTGAGAGAACAATTTGAAGCTAATGGATATTTCTTTAAAAGGTTTGTTCATTCTTTATGTTTCAGTCAAGTGATTGTTAAAATGATGCTTGCCAAACTGTTGCTTCAAGTACAAGTGGATCTTAGTTACCAGCAGTGTCTTGTATTTTACTTTGTGTGATTAAAAGTAATGACAACTCTGGAACCTTTTCTGTCCCCTTCTCTTCTGGATATCCTTACAGATTTATTCAGGAGCTAGTTTTCTCTTTTTTGTTCCTTCCTACTTATAGAATTCTTGCATGCTCAGCTGGGTAGTTGTTCACCTTAAACCAGGAAATAGACAGGTTCTGCCATCATAGAATAATGACTATATTAATGGTAAAGGCTTTATCCTTTATGAGAGAAATGGATTTTAAGTCCACAAGGCTGAGAATGAAATTGGACACAGGTCAGCTTGGGGCTGTTTTACTGCTAGAGTTCTCTAGTTAGTTTACTGAGCAGTGTGTGGCTGCTTCCTTCTTCCTGTGGGTTGGTTTTGATGCTGCCACTAACTGCATGAACACACCTCCTCAGAAATTTGCAGAATGCCTCTTGAAGGAGATGGAGCTTTTGCTCAGTAAAGATACAAGGTTCCTTGGAACTTGGAATAGCAGAATTTAAAGTATGACTTTATAAAGTATTTGGAGGCCCCTTTCCTTCAGGAGGGTTGGTGCTAGTGATGCTGCAGGTGTTAGGCAGGGATGTGGTGGTCTTACTTTTTAAAAAAACTGTTCTATGTGGCTTATAAATTTCTGAGTTTCATTTTAGGGCCTGTCATAAAAAAAGTTTAAGAAATTTGAAAAACTTTACCAGAGTGTCTTCCATGTCTAGTGCTTGCTCTGTTAATGTTCTCCCTGTGGATCCTATGCAGATGATACAGGGCTGTAACTCCATCTTGAGGTATTCTGAGAATATATGTGGGGAATATATCTGCTAAAATCATGAAGCTTGAACATGTCATTCTTAGATTAGCCTCCAAATTTGGTGTATTGTACCAAGCATCATGTTACAAAGCTGACTAATAAGGAGAATAAGCACTGTTTATCATCTTGAAAAATTAATGAAATTCCCAATTTTCTTGTGTGTTTTTCAGGCCGTACCCATTTGTTTTGTTTTACTCCAAATTCCATGGGCTAGAAATGTGTGTTGATGCAAGAACTTTTGGAAATGAGGCTCGATTTATCAGGCGTTCATGTACACCAAATGCAGAGGTGAGCACCTTTAGAAAGTTAAACTAGGTTTCATTTACTTAGGAATCTCCTTTTCCATGAGATTCCTGATAATCTGAGCAATCCCTACACTTTTTATACAAGAACTTGAAAGTAATTCATGATAATATAATAACATTCTCTTGATTACAGGTGAGGCATGTAATTGAAGATGGAACAATTCATCTTTATATTTACTCCATCCATAACATTCCAAAGGGAGCAGAGATTACCATAGCATTTGATTTTGATTATGGAAATTGGTAAGTATTTGAGAATACTGTTCTAAAATACCTCTAGTGCTCAGTAAGTTACTTTGCAATTCAGAATGACTTTGGTTTTGCATCATTTACTCTCTTGCATGTTTTAATAACAGAAAGCTCCTTAGGCACTGTATTTACAATGAACAGTGTGTGTGGGCAGAGTTGTGTATTTTTATTACTGCATTCTGTGGCCTGCTCTTCAGCCAGCTTGGATGCAGTGCTGTGCAGACCTGCCTTTGCTGTGTGACCACAGAGCGCGTGTGCTAATCAGCACGGGTTCACACTATCTCAAGATACTGGGCACTGTTCAGAGTTGTAGACATACTCCTTCTAAAAATACATAGTAGTTGTGTTTAGTACCAGTGACAGCCTGTTTCAGTTGAACAGGTTTGAATTTCCTGTTTATTCAAGTGGAGCTTAAAATTGTGCTAAGTGACACTGAGTTTGGTGTGCTCGTGCTGTAAATTGTGTCTGCCATTTTTGCATATAAAATGAACTGTCTAACTTCATGCATCTGTTTTATGTTGGTTATATTTCCTCTTAGGATTATGCTCAGGTTTTAGATGTCTTTTGGCCTTCAAGCAGAATACTAACTTGAATTTAAAAGAATTCTGTGTGGCAGAGCTAAAGGATTAACCTGTAGATAAGGTTTTTGAGTTACAGTAGCATTTCATTTACTTAGGAATCTCCTTTTCCATGAGATTCCTGATAATCTGAGCAATTTAATGTTTAATGTGAAATATCAGTGATTTAGTATTGAAGGGTCTCATTGCTGTACAGCCTAATCAAATATGCCTTCTTGCATTTAATTACTTACAGTAAATACAAAGTGGATTGTGCTTGCCTCAAAGAAAATCCTGAGTGTCCAGTTCTCAGACGTTCCGAGCCTACAGAAAACATCAATACTGGATATGAAACTAGAAGGAAAAAGGGAAAGAAAGAGAAAGATGTTTCGAGAGAAAAAGAGACTCAAAATCAGAACATCACATTGGATTGTGAAGGAGCAACCACCAAAATGAAAATTGCAGATAATAAACAGAGGAAGCTCTCTCCCCTCAGGCTGTCCATTTCTAATAATCAGGTACTGACACAAGATGCTCAGAAATAATTTAAACTTTCTCATTTGAGAGTGATTTTTGATCTGTGTTTTGTGTCATGCTTTCAAGAAATGATAGCTGGTATATGGAATCTTCTCCTGATCTTTTTATGTAATATACTGTGCTTATATAGAACATTCACAGGAGAACTTGTATTGTTTTTCAAAATTGAAGAGTAGGAATTGTGGGAAGAATAAAGCTGTTAAAAGTGCATTTACATTTTCCCATACACTTTCTTTATGGTAGCACCATATGTATCACCCTAGGAAAAAGCTACTAATTGCCTGGTGTCTATGTTTAGATATATATATTTTAGGACAAACTTTAAATCTTTGTCTAGTCCTTTATGTAAAAGTGAAATTGCATATAGGACTAGTGAACACTTAATTAGTTTCAAAGTTACATTTTCATGCTTGTTTTTTCTTTGAAAACAGAAAACCATTGTTAGTTAGGTAACTTCTGTGTTTCCATATGATGTGGCACCATCATTAGATTCTATGGTGAATGTTCAAATGGAAAATGTGACTTCAATTGAGTACACTTCAGAGCTGAGTAAAACTTCAATTACTTCTGTGTAATTGATAACATCTATTTTGGCATTCATTCCATTTCACTAAAAGTAACGCTTTTTTGTGGGTGGATAATATAAAGCTCCTAACTATTTAACTGATTATAAAATGATTAGAGCAGTGGCCTGTTGTTAGTGTCCTAAAGTTTCCTTTGTTTTGAAGGTTTCATTCTGATAATTCTTTTTGCTTGGTGGGATGAGGGAGTGGGGATGGAACACTTTTCATCCTGATTTGTTAGTTTGGCTGCTTCTGATGTAGTGATCTGAGGATTTTTAGTTCTTTGTAGCTTTCAGTTCACTCTAATTTACCAAAGGAGTAGAATTTCTGTAAAACAGTCGCTTCCATCTTGCAGGAGCCAGATTTTATCGATGATATAGAAGAAAAAACTCCCATTAGCAATGAAGTAGAAATGGAATCAGAGGAGCAGATTGCAGAAAGGAAAAGGAAGATGGTAAGTTGGGAAGCAAGTAGCTGCCTAAAAGGCATCATTAAGGCTTAGTGACACCTGCTCTTCCCATGCTAATTGCTGCCTTTTTGTGGGCTTGTACAATCTGAGCATGTGCAAAGTCAGATCCTTACATGAACTTAGCCTTAAAATGCAAGGCTTGCTATTTGAGAACAGTTCATCTGGGTTCATCACTGCATTCTGACAAAAATCTGCTTTTATCTTCAATTGTATATCATTTTTTAGTGTCTTTAGATGATTTCTGCAATGCCTGTTTTAGATCTCATTATTTGCTCTTTTATTATTGCTTGTGATTTGTAATGGCTATTTTTATAGCTAGCATTGGGAATTAAGATTTTCCCCTATTTTATTTTAATTCCCTACTTGAATAAAAAGTCACAGAAATCCTAATTTTTGGATTTTGATAGAGCAGTATCAATAAATCTAATATCTTAACATCTGCCTTTTTTTTGGTTAAGTGTTCAAAAAATTAAGCAAGTTCTTAAATTCAAAGTAGGATTTTCTTGTTTGTCAAGCTGGTATGGATGCAAGCCTTTCTTCAGAAGTCTAGTATTTGCAGTGATTGTAACATATGCCTTTAATCTGAGCTTCTCCTGAACTTGATCTTCATGTCAGACATATACTGAACATGTTTAGAAGTACTTAAAAAAAAATAGGAGTGAGAGTAATTACATATTTAAATATATGGAAGATTACGACTAAAACTGATCATGATTATTGTTAAATCCATCAGACAAGAGAAGAACGGAAAATGGAAGCTATCCTGCAAGCTTTTGCCAGACTAGAAAAAAGAGAAAAAAGAAGAGAACAGGCTTTGGAAAGAATCAGCACAGCAAAAACGGAGGTTAAATCAGAATGCAAGGAAGCACAGATTCTCAATGATGCTGAGTTTATTCAGGTAGTTATCTGGAGCTTTATTATAAAGGTAGCTTTTAACATTGCCTATTTTATCAATTTGGCTGGCACGCTGCATGTTAAGATGTATGTATTTTTTTTTTAATCTCTGAACTCAATTATATGTAACCAAAATGTTCTTTGACATTACATTTTATTGGCTTCTGAATTTTTTCCAGGTAAGATCCATATAGAATTCTTTAGTGAAGAATTTCAGTTACATGAATTTATGCAAACATACACACACCCACAACAGCTGTGTAATTCAGTCTGTCTTTGAAGTTCAGGATGGAACATTTATCAGTGTTGACTTTAGCCACAGGAGGTGACTGTCCTTAGGCACCCTCTGTAACCAATGGAGAGATACTTGTTTTTTCAGTGGGTTTTTCAGGAACACATAGTATTCTAATCTTTCTGTCATTTTAAAGCAAATGGGTTAGTAAAGTGGTTTTTTCCTGAGTTCGTGCAGATGATACTTCATGTTTTATAACAGATTTTAACTCTGTTGTTAATGGATGCTTCTTAGTTTGCAAATACTAATTGAATGATTCCCAGTCCAGGTTGTTTCCCTGAGCTGTGTGTGTCAGCATTCTCTTAAGTACCTTTTGTGACAAAGCTAAACACCTAGCTAAACTATGAATTGCCAAAAGAATATTCGATTGAAAGACACGGTGATATAAGCGGTTGATTTCTAGCTTAGGGATGAATGAATGTCGTGATCTGACTGGTGATGGGTGTGTGTGAGCACTGCTGATGATGATACAGCTGGTGCTTGGGAGGAAGCTACAGGAAATGCTGTAATTTCCCTTCAAGAAGGAGAGAATTGTTGTAGTTCTGACAACAAAAATGAGATTGAGACTTCCTTCTGTAAAAGAAGAGGGAACTAACTTCTTTTTTTTCCTGAGAAAGATAAGTAGCTCTAAACATGTATGGGATCTGATTACTTGACTTTTGCCTTGTCCCAGGAACCGGCAAAAGAAGAAACTGCCACCAAGCCCACCCCAGCCAAAGTTAACAGAACTAAGCAGAGGAAAAGCTTCTCCCGGAGCAGAACTCACATCGGGCAGCAGCGCAGGCGGCACAGGACCGTCAGCATGTGCTCAGATATCCAGCCCTCCTCTCCTGATGTGGAGGTCACTTCACAGCACAACGAAACTGAGAATGCAGCACTGGTAGCTGAGCCTGAAACAGAAACTGTTGTTACAGAAATGGTTACTGAAACAGAAGCTCCAGCACTTAGTAAATGCCCTACAAAGTATCCAAAAACAAAGAAGGTAAGTCTCTTGAGGGATGAGGAAAAGATGGACCTTAACAGTTTTTAAAAAATTATAGGCTGCTTCATCAGCGTGCAACTGCGTGTATGCACTGTTTTTAAAATGTTTACTCGTTTCTTGAAAAATCACCATTGTATAGTCACTCATTGGTAATAGATTAAAATATGTGTAACATCGTTTGGTGGAAGTTAGTTTGGATTGAAGACACTTCCAAAATACATCTTCAGAGCAGTTTGGGAACAAAATGTTTTCTAAATGAGCTTTCTAAATGGATTGAAATAATATACATAACCAAAATATAATTAAAGCTGAATTTAAAGAGAAACCCAAAGAAATAAAAGTTGCCTTTCTTCCTTTGTTCATTGTATGCTTCAGATAGCAAACAATATCTCCAAGAAACTCACTAACTCCTTGTACTTCTCAGCTGTCTGTTCTGAAGTAAATGGATCTAAACACCCCAAATGTGTATGTGCATGTCTGGAGGCAAAATTCTTTACTCTTTAATGCTGCTTTGCTGTAAAATTTCTTTCCATTAGACTGCATTGCAAAAAAGTTGTACGAAATGGCACAATATTAAAAGACACTCAGAAATCTTAAATCTGCAAGTACAACTAAAGCAGTACAGCTTTCTGCTTTAAACTTCACAGAATGCATTAAAAAGTATTTGTAGTGTGATTTATAAGAAAACTTTAATCAGTGGAGGAAAAGGGCGGGTGGGGAGTGAAAGGTCAAAACTTCTTGTCAAAAGAAAAATAACAATTTTAAGATGGTTTTCTATCTTAAACCCCCAAACATAATTTAGATTAGTTTTTTTCAAAAGGTCCCTGAGTCATTCTGTAACACTGCTTGTTTGCATCACTGTTACATTCTTGTGAGGGGGAACACTTACTTTCTTGCCTGTTGCATAGCAGAAAAGAACGAAGAAATGTTTAATACTCTGAAACAGCAACAAAGTGCAGTCAAATTCAGGCTCCAGGTATCTGTGAAATGTCTCTGCATTGCATCCATTGTACCCTAAGTGCAGAGAAGGTCTTGCTTTAAAAATTAATCAAATAAAAATGGATTTTAAAAAGACAAAATAAAATTTATTATGATAATTTGTGTTAAAGTCTTGATATCATATTAATATTTACTGTTGTGTGTCCTTAATTTTGAATCACTGTAAAATCTAGGAGGTTAGTTTATCTGTTAATAAAAACTAAAATTTACTGGCATATTTTTTTTAAAACACTGAACTAGCTAGGAAATACTAGCCTTTTTGGACCAGTGTATCTTTGTGTTCAATTACACCTCATTTACTACTACAGTTGGAGAGTGTTGAAGGCAGGTGCCTGATGTGTTGACTGAGGCACAGTCCTGACAGTATGGAAATCTGATGAGGAGCTTCTTTAATTTTGCTCTGTTAATGTTACACTATTTCTCCTCAGCCTGGTACTCAGGCACAAGTTGAAATTTTGTTTTGGAATTCTGTTACTGAATTGACATCCTAATTACAGTTGATCTAGGCACTTTTATTGTAATGTTCAGTGAGAATTAAATGCAGAAGAACTAAGTGTAGTTTACAACAAAAGGAAATAACTAAACACCCCTGCCCCTCCCCCAAACTGGTGTGTCAGCAAACCTGTACTGATTTCTTCTGCTGTTCCCATGATTTCACTAAAACTGAGCTCATTCTTGCCAGGTCTTCTTAAACTTGGAGCCTGGAAACTGTATCTGGTTTGTGTAGTAGTTGACTAGATGAATAATTCAACTAAACACAAAAAGCCACTGGTAAACACACTCATAAAACACTAATTTTTTTTCTATCTCTGTTTAGCACTTGGTTAGTGAATGGTTGAGTGAAAAGAGTGATAAAGCAGGGAAGCCTACAGACACTGTGCCAGAAAGGCCTCTACGCATAACCACGGACCCTGAAGTTCTGGCTACCCAGCTGAACTCCTTACCTGGCCTCACTTACAGCCCACACGTGTATTCAACTCCAAAGCACTATATCCGTTTTACTTCTCCATTCCTTTCAGAAAAGAGGAGGAAAAAAGAACCTGTGGAAAACATTACTGGCTCTTGTAAAAAGGTAATGCTTCTCTTCGTTATGGTGTTCTATCCCATATTAATTAAAAAGAAGTCTTTATTTATTAACATAAATTCAGGCAGAAAAAGGCTGTTTGGGAAACCAGTCATACTACACATTTTGAAATGTTCATCGTTAAAGTTTTAAGTTGCTAATTGGAACTCCTTGGTTTTTTACAGCGTTGGTTGAAGCAGGCTTTGGAAGAAGAAAACTCAACAACGATTGATAGATTTAATTCACCATCACAAGAGAGATCTAGAAGTCCAGCCATCAATGGTGAACATAAAAGTCCTTTATTACTGAATGACAGCTGTTCCTTAACAGGTGTGAAGCTTTCATAAATACACTGCATAAGTGCTATGATGAAGTAGCTGGTTGTGGAGCACTGTTTTTAAATTGATGACTTGATGAAAATTCCAGGGATGGATATTTTCATAGTTGTGTAGTAGTTGGGAATTTTTCCCCCTTTAATGTGTATTAGATAAGAAACCGTTATATATCCTAGCATTTACAGTCAACAAAAGACTAATGGTTTTCTATTAGTATTAAGAGGTCAGGTTATAAATTTAATTTTCTATGCTTTCTCTATACTTAGAATCCCTTTAAAATTCAGTATGCCAATGTAGCACAGAGGGGGGAAAAGCTGTGTAATCTTCTAGGCATAATAGAAAATTGGAGTGCACTGAAACTACCTTTTAGCTGAACAGTCTTAAAAATGCATAGGAGTTGACTTGGCCTTCTCTGGAGACATAGGCAGTTCTTCCCAGCATCCTAGCACACTAAATTCCCTTACTGATATATCTGTAGGCTGCTAAGAGTTTATTTTTCAGGAAGCCTGTAGGCTGTTAAAAGTTTATCTCTCAGCAAGCCTGCCCTTCTGAGATTTTTTTGATCTTAAAATTCTTTAATTTGGAATGAACAATTTCATTACCTAAAGTAAAGCAACTGTGATTGTTCTATCTAGAAATCATACAACTTTTTTCTAATTTTAACACACAGATCTAACCACACCACTAAAAAAACGAAGACTGTATCAGCTGTTGGAGTCTGCTTTCTCAGAAACCTCCACACCTACTCCTTCTCCCTATGCCACACCAACCCATGCTGACATCACTGCCTCCGAGCCATCGTTGTTTGCCACTCCTCCCCGGGTAAAAACAGAGGATGAGGCTTGTCGAAATGGTTACAAACCCATCTATTCACCAGTTACTCCTGTAACTCCATGTATACATGGAAATACCATGCACTTTGAGGTGAGATTTGTCATGAATTCTAGAGCGTTCAGAGAAAGTGTTCAGACATTGCAGTGTAAATCTGTAGTTTGTACTCCTGCTACGTAATGGGGGAGAGGTATTTCTTTAGGCTAAAAAATTAATTGACTTGCAATTTCTTCTTGTTTATTTAGAATATTTCCTCACCTGACAGTTCCCCAGAAATAAAAAGGCGAGCTTACAGTCAAGAGGTAAGGAAATCTGCAAAACCTGCAAATGGTATCATTGCAAGTTCCTGAGAATTTAAAGGCTAACTTCCCCATAGATTTTACTTGCTTACTCCTTTATATTTCCACTTTACCTCTTATATTTTCTGTTTTAAACCGATTTTTCTCTGTATCACTTAAAAATCATTATTTGGATCAGGATCCCCTTTTATAATGGAAAGGAGTAACTACTGCAATTTGTAAATAGGAACAGAAAGAGAACACTTTGCTTTCCAGGCTGTAGTTAGATTCAGATTAACATTTCTCCTTGTTACCAGCATTTCTTAATTGTTTGTGTGGATCCCAGTTATGCTCAAAGTGAAAGAGCAGAGCAGAAGGTTAGTAAGTCAGCATAGGTGGTGGATTAGTTGAAGGAGTGCTGTTGGAATGTGCCTGGGCATTCCCAGCCTGCAGGGGGCATGTGTCTTGCCATGGGGCTTCATCCTAAAATTCAGAGGTGTCTTGGAAACACTTCCTTGTCCTGCTTTGAAATAGGTGTTTTGACACTGAGGGAGGATTGCTTTTACATTGAAGCAAGTGCTTTCAAGCTTTCTGGCCTGGGACTTGCTCCTTTTGAAGCTCTTCCCCTTCCTCTGTCAGTCATAAATAAACCCTGACACTTAATATTTCTTTGTATTTTGGTTAATGTACATTTATTAAAATGCTTTCACATAATACATGGGAATAGTAAAACTAAGAATCTGGCTGTAGAATTGTTTCTTAAAAATTGATAAATTAATGGTACTGGCAGGCCTTTAATCCCACTTAACAGCACATCTGAATGTCAGATGGGTTTGATGGAGCATGAAAAAATAGTTACATGTTTTTTCTTCATGCAGGGCTATGACAGAGCATCGATTCTAGCACTGAATTCTTTCAGAAATTCCAACCTGACAGAAATGGGCCTGCAAGAAATAAAGACTATTGGATATTCTAGTCCAAGGAACAGAACTGATGTCACACGGCAGTGCACTGGAGAAATGGAATCTGTGTCAGACCTCCAGCTGGGACTCGAAGTAATTGAGCAAAGTGCACTGCATAAAAACCTGGAAGCCCCCACACATGATAGGACTGATTCAAACAGCCAATTAGAAACTGCTCATTGTGGACGGGGCACAATTTATTCTTCCTGGGTAAAAAGTCCTGACAGGACAGGTGTAAATTTCTCAATGAATTCTAATTTGAGGGACTTGACCCCTTCACATCAGTTGGAGGTAGGAGGTGGATTCAGAATAAACGAGTCAAAGTGCCTGATTCAAGACGATGCAAGAGGCATGTTGATGGAAGCATCTGTTTTTTGTACTTCAGAAGATGGAATTGCACCTGGCTTTGGAAGGACTGTCAATAACGACAATTTGATGGATGGAAATTGCACACCCCAGAACCCTCCACAAAAGAAAAAGGTTATACATTTAAGAATCATTTGGTCTGTCTTCCATTGTCTGCTGATGATGTTTTTATAACAGAAAGAACCCCAGTGTAATAAAAACCAACTCATGGCTCATGTTTACGTACTGCAGTGTAGTAGACATTCAGGAGAAGTATTGAAGGGCAAAGAGCAAAGCTGCATAAAACTATTAGTAAATTTATTTTTTCAACGTAAAAGATACAAATTCTATTTCATATGAGTCTTAAATGAATTGCCCAATAAATAATTGCTTTTCAGGTTTGAAAATGGTTGCTTATGCCACCTGGTGTTACAATGCTCTGTTATACAGAATATATACTATCGTCTTAGAGACCACATACTGTGAACATCTGTTATAAATTACTGCAAGAAGTTGCAAGAATAGATTTGTGTTACTCAGACTTGAAAGTTAAAACTACACAGAAATCCTTAGTTCCAAGAAATATTTTTCTTGGCTTAATTTGAAAAATAAGCTCAATCTAAATTTGCTGCTCTCATGAAACAGTTGTAGATAAGTGATATTGTCATGGCTAACTCAAACCAGGATTGGAAGTTACTTTGTGTAATTCTTAGACTGCATTGTACTGTCAGGTTGACTCCCTTTGCAGAAAGAATGACAAAGATGGAAGGCAGTGGGCTCCAATGTACCAGTTTGCCTGTTCTCCCTCATCACACACTCTAGTAATTTTTCTTGTTTGAAAGGTGTGATTTATTTTCTTTACAAAGTAGTGGTGAGGAGGTTGAGGTTTTCTGCATGTGTACATGCCTGCACAATGGGGTTCAGGGCTTTTTGGTCACATTGCAGCCCCTTGTATATTCCTGCTCCTCTGGGGCATCCTGCTGTGGAGCATTGAGGAGTCTTCCTTCAGTAGTTCTTCATCAGGACTGGATTTTTGTTTACTTGCTTCAAGCTGAGACATAAATGGAGCGATATTGTAGGAGCTCTGATCTTACCCGGTCACGGCCCTGAGAATTTGATAGATTGTGTGTGTGTTACTGCAGCCCTGCTATTTTGGCATACCAGAGAAGAAAACAGAAGCCAAAATTCCTGTAAATTGACAGTCTTCTTTTTCTGAAGGCTAAATAAGCCTTCACAAATCCCAGCAGCACTTAGTACTTCAGTAGCCTTCCCCAAGTCCCTTGCTGGCAGGGATTGTTCCAGGTTGTTACTGCTGAGAGCTTACGCTGCACTAATCCTCCACTAAAGGAAGGTGTGGCTGCCCCTGACACCCCCAGTCCCAAGGTTCTTGTCTAACAGGCTCAGTTTGAAGAAACAGCCAGAGCAAATTGCATCTGTACCCCTGAAAGAGAAGGGGGTTTAGGATTTCTGAGGACACACAAAAATTTGAAACCTTAGATAGTATAAAAAAAGAGCTGGTGGGCTAGATCCCACCTAAGGTGAAAGGTGAGGATTCGGGAATTTTGTAGGAGACTCATAAAAGCCTTTTCCCTAGAGTCATGTAAGATGGCAATATCTTTAGGTAGGTCTTTGTAGGATGTTTTTGCATATTTCTGTATTTTTGTGGACATTTGCTCCTGTTTTCCCTTACTATTGCACAAGTCCTTTATCAATACAGACCTGTACATTGTGCCACACTACATGGGTTTCCTAACATTTAAGCTTTCTTTAAAGCAGTATTCTTTAGGGGGTCCCTGTTACATGATGTGGAAATAATACTAAATTGTTTGAAAGTGAGATCAGTTCTTTACCTGAACTTTTTTATGTAAAATCAGGTATTTTTCACTGTTTTTACCCTGACATATGGATGGGTCTCTAATATATATGTTTGAAAGCAAACAAACAAAACCTCTTAGGACTGGAAACAGCAGCTGCTTTGGTTTTTCTCTCTGTTCAGAAATGGATGTCCAGTTTTTGAAGGATTTAGCCAGTTAAACGTTATTTTTTTTCATTATTGCACTTTAGTTTGTTGGTTTGGATGCTGTATGGGTTCAGAGCAGGATGTTGATAACTAGAAGAAAATCTGTAGAATTAAATGTGATTTTTACCAAACTAGTGTAGTTACTCAATAAAGTAGGTCTGAAGGTCAATATTTTAGCTTTGTAATTCAAATCCTGAAGATTCATGGTGAAAACATTTGAGCCTGTATTTTTTTCACTGAAGGCAATTTACTAACCACCAAAACTGGTTTCTCTTACATGGAACTTTGGTGTAGTGATTGTATATACATAATATATGAAATAGGAACCATGTGTTGTTATTTTTAGTAATAGAGTTAGCTTAAAAATATGTTCTTAATCAGTCTGTCTTAAAGGGCAGTAAAGACAAATTCAAAATAAATGGGAAAAGTAAGTTGCAAATTCTGGATGTTAAAAGGCATGAAGAGTTTAGTGAATGCTTTGATATATGAAGCAGAAGGGTAGTGGGTTCTCATGCAAGGGAGTCAGTCTGAGACCTGGATGTGACATCTCTTGAAATTAGCTTTACTAGATCAGTGTAATAGTAAAATTCTGCAGTTCAGGAGAAACCACAGAGTCCTTTGTAACCACAGCCAAGAGAATGACTTCAGCAGTGGACCTTTTGCTGACCTGTGTCATCTGCTTCTTCTCTGAGGCACAACACATAATGCTTCTCTTGGCAGAAGCATTTTTTTAGTATCGCCTTTACAGTTGGTATAGTAGCTCAGTACTCTGTAAATTCCACTGCAGCTGTGGTGAAATATCTTCAGTTAATTGCTGTCCTTTTTTTTTAACCAGTTACATGGTACATATTACTGAAATACACAGTTCATTTAATAGAAACTGTGATAAAGAAAATGGGTAAAAGTTCCTTTCTAATGTTTGTTTGTGGGTTGTTTTTTCTCTTCAGGTGTCCTTGTTAGAATACCGCAAGAGGCAGCGTGAAGCTCGGAAAAGTGGCTCCAAGCCAGACAGCTTCCCCCTGGTTACTGTATCTCCTCATGCTGCTGGTGCAGGAAATACAAGCAGTAATAATGGTGCTAGTGATGGGTATAACAACAGTGCTGAAAATGGGGAGCAAACTGAAAACACTGCAAGCCTGCCTTTACCACTGCCAACTGCTGTTTATAATGCAGCTCCAGAGGACACTGGCAACAACTGTGCAGTTAAGGAATCTTCCTCCAGTGAGAAGAGTGAACCAGAAGTTCAGTGGTGAGCCCACAAAACTACAGGATTTCAGTTTAATTTGGAAGAATTATTTATATGAATCTAAGTGTTTGGTATTTGAAATCTATTTTTCATTAAGACTGCTGTTGCAGGTTACTGGCTGGAAGCTCTTCTTCCAGCTCAGTGAAGAGTTGTCTTACCTTTAATCTCAGAAATACAGCAGACACCTCATAATGATTCAATTACATGAAGAATTACCCACAAGATATTTATTAAATTATTTTAACTTATCTTCTAATGGCAAAATAGGTATTGGTTTGAGCCTTTGTGTCCTTGTATTTCCACTGCTTTGTCTGTGAGATGAAGAGAATTCTCCTGTTAAATCTCAAAGCCTTTCCAGAAGTACTGTAGGGCATAAGGTGCAGCAGGAGAAAAATCTATGCTGATTGGCAAAGGCTTCTGGAAGACTTTAGGAGGTGTGGTTTTCAGTCCTGGCTGGAATGTGTGTGGGATGTTTGCTGTTGCTTAATTGCCCAGTGCAGGGCTGAGTGCAGCCTGGCCAGCAGCTCCTGCTCAGCTGGGAGCATGTGGTGACACAGCATTGTTGGTGTTTGCTCAGTGCTTCCCTTTTTGCAGACCATATGGGCAGTGTGTGCAATGCCAGATACCCAGACAATCCAGATCCTGAGGAGAGGTGGAGTGTGGATGGGGAGAAGATGGACTTCAGTCTGTGTAAAACACTGCACAGATTTTTCACTGAGATTTAGTAGCTTTAAAATAGGTCAGCTGTAGTGACACCATCTCCAAAACATTACTAGTGCAAAATAAATCCTGCTGATGTTCTTTGTACTGTAGTGATGATGAACCATGGGCTTAGGAGTTGAACATCCTTCCACTCAGATGCTCCAGCTGTTCCAGAAAAGAAGATTTTGTAAGCCATTTGACAGGAGAACATAACAGCCACTTTTCAGTGGAACACTGAAGACTGCACTTAAGTTCCCTGTGCAGAAGCTACTGTCCTGAATTGTGGAAACAGGCTAAACAAGAAGAATTTACTACTTAGATTTTGCAGTAACGCTGCAGAGCAGCACCAAAACTTATTTCAGTGCAGCAATGTTATAAACTGATGCCATACATCCTTGCCAGAAAGGAAAATAGTTTTGTGGAGCACTGTCACTTAGGATGTTCTTGGTCAGGTTGTGATTATAAGAGAGATGTGACTGTTGCTGCATACCCACTGTCTAGCAATTGAAGTTTAGAAGTTTAGACAGAGAGATTTGTAGTTGCACACCATTTAGAGCTGTGCACCCGCTATTAAAGAGCAGATTCTAACAACAAACAAACAAAATTACTACTTCCACTTCTGGGCAATGACAGTTTTCTGCAAATTGAGACTATGAACCAGTAACTGTGACCTTTATTTTTTTTACTTTTCTGTTGTTTAGACAGAGAAGAACTCAGAGATCTACAGATACTTCCTTAATAAGAGGAAATGCCAGTTTTTTAATGTAACATTGTTGCAGGAAATGACTGTATTTAAAGTGGGAGAAAATAGATACAAACCACTTAAGTAATAATATTCCTTATGCACAACCAGTTATTTGGTTGTTACATGCAGCCAACACTATAGATTTTCTCTGACTCTTTATTTGCATATACCTTGTCCTAAATTTGGGCCATGGGAGTACATCCTCTTAAATTTAAAATGGCCTTCTCTTGCAGGACTGCATCAACCTCTGTGGAACAAGTGAGAGAACGAAGTTACCAGAGAGCTTTACTTCTCAGTGATCATAGGAAAGACAAGGACAGTGGTGAGTTGATTCATTGTTTTGAAGATACATCAGTCTAACCAGTTCCCCTGTGGTAATCTGTAACAATTCTAATAATGTGTTTGGGTCTGCTTCATCTGTAGGGGGAGAATCACCTTGTAGGCCATGCTCACCATCTCATGTTCAGTCTCCATCTCATTCAAATCTCATTTCCCAGTTGCAGCTTAAGGCCCCTTCTTTCACTGAAATTACAGAAGGTCAGTAAGCAGATGACCTTATATGACACTTGAGATATTCAATGGTCTAACAGCAGCTTTAATAGCTCTTTTAAAGTCAAATATAAAGTGCTTAGTGATTTCTGCAAAAGATTTAATTTTCCCACTTTGATATTTATGTCTGCTTTATCTCTGTAGAACCTGATTCTGAAAATCCAGAGCCAACTTCTGAATGTCCGTCCCCAGATACTTCCCAAAGGACTTGTAAGAGTCCATCAAAAGCAAGCAAGGTAATGCAAGGTGTTTGCACAACATGCATAGGAATAGCTCCATCCAGCTCTGATTCACCTTTAAAAATGTTAATTGTAGGATTTACTGCTTTGGTGACATACACACATTCATCTATCTGTGCAGTAATTCAACATAGGTAGACATTTGCAAGAATATTTGTCCATATACACTAAAAAGGGGGTTTATTTGCTGTGCTTTCAGTAGGTTTACATGTTTATGGATGAGAGAAGAGATTGTATCTGTGCTGTTCTGAGGTGTGAACGCTGAAGAACTGGCACTCAGAACCAACAGCAGTGATGTGACTTTACCCTTAACAGGAGCTTGCTCTTGCTCTGCAAGAGTTTGGCATTGTTTGGCAGTCTGATAATATGGAGAAAGATGTTGAATAGTGAAGTGATTCAGGTTGTCATGTTTAGTCTGTTTGCTTTCACTACCTCAGCTTTAAAATGTTAAGTCGCTCTGAAACTTGCTTTATTCCTGTAAGTGGTCTTCTCTGGAATTACTTCTTTCTGATTCAGAAATCTACAACTTTTAACAAAGAATGGATTCAGACTTTGACCTAATGGATCATATTTCTGTTACAACTTTAAAATACACTTCAGTAGTCTTTGACTTGGAAGAATTATTGATATATACTTGATAAAAATATTACCTTCTCAAGCTTACTCTGTTACTGATGTTTTTCTCGCACCAAATGCATATCCTTCACTTTAGCACTTCTTTTCACAATCTGGGGAGGAGAGTGTTCTGAGATGTTCTTTTTTGTTGCACGCATGGTTGAACATTTCAGACATTGAGCACTGACTGCCTTTCTTTCCATTCCAGCCCTCTTCACCGAGTCCTGTAGTTTCAGCACAGCCTCTTGGGAAAACACCCACCAAACCCGATTCGCACTGGGAAACTGCAGCTGCTGCACCCGAGACTGAAAGTGCGAATCCGCCCAAAGCTGAGCTGCAGCAGAAACAGCTGACAAACAACGTCCAAGCACTTTCAAAAACTCATCCATCTCAGTCACATCTGCGCAGCTCTGCTGAGCAACTTTCACATTCACAGAAGTTGCCTTCCGCACCTTTGAAGCTGCATTGCCCCCCTTCGCCTCACATAGAAAATCCCCCCAAGTCCTCCACCCCCCACGCGCCTGTGCAGCACGGTTACCTTTCACCAAAGCCTCACTCACAGCAGCTGGGATCTCCATACCGACCTCATCACCCACAGTCGCCTCAAGTTGGGACGCCTCAGAGGGAAACACACAGGAACTTCTACCCGGCGGCGCCGGCCCTCCAGCCCAGTAACCAGGCACAGGCTGGCGGCCCCCTCTTCCCTCAGACATCATCAGGACAATCTTCAGCTTCCTACAGCCAGTTTAACCAACAAAATTTGAACAGCAATGCGCCACCTCCCCCACCCCCTCCGCCCCCTTCTTCCACTTACTATCAAAGCCAGCAGCCCTCTGGAAACTTCCAGAGCTACAGCCAGCTGAAGGGCAGCATACCCCAACAGACTGTGTTTTCATCTGGACCAAATCAAGCACTTCCTGGCACTGCGGGTCAGCAAACGGTGCCGGGCCACCACGTAGCTGCAGGGCATTTTTTGTCCTCTCAGAACCCCAGTATTCATCACCAGGCATCGGCATCTGCTGCTCCTCCTCCTCCTCCTCCACCACCTGCTCCAGGACCCCACCTTGTCCAGCAGCAAAGTACTCATCAGCAGCACTCTGTAGCACATGTTGTCGGTCCGGTTCATGCCATGGCAGTGGCTCCTGGATCACACATTCATTCTCAAGCTGCTGGTCACCATTTGCCACCGCCACCTCCGCCACCGGGTCCTCTCCCCCACCACCAACCTCCCCATCCCTCGACGGGACACCAAGGTTTGCAAGCACAACACCAGCACGTTGTAAACTCGGCACCGCCTCCCCCGCCGCCCCCTCCCTCCGGCGTCATGGGCTCGGGGCACCACCCCTCATCAGCACAAGGGTTACACCACCCCTCTCATCAAGGACCCCCCCATTTCCCTTCCAATGCCCACACAAGCGTCTCCTCCTATTCCTCTCAAGCCCCACATCACACAACGTTAGGACCTGGACCTCAACATCAGCCTGCTGGCACAGGACCTCATTGCCCACTCCCTGGTCAGGGTCCTCACATCCAACCTCAAGGACCAAACAGTATTGCAACACCCACTGCTTCCGGCTTCTGCCCGCACCCCGGCTCCGTGAGCCTGCCCCACGGAGTGCAGGGGCAGCAGCAGGCCTCGCCCGTGCCAGGACAGATCCCCATCCACAGAGCACAGGTGCCACCCACCTTCCAGAACAATTACCATGGCTCGGGGTGGCATTAAAACAGATCCCTTTAGTTATAAACATTTTTAAAATGTTCTGTAATATAAACTGTGTATATTTAATATGTACCTATTCAAGGTACTTTTTAAAGCTTGTACATGATACTTTGTATAAAAGCAAACACCAGTGCTCTTCCATTGTATCCTTTCCATTTTTTGCTTTTTAAAATTCCTGAAAACGTGCTGTTAAGCCAGTATTAGGTATTTCTTTTTATTTTGTAAGTGGACATTCCAGCTGTTTTTTCTGGCAGTAGGTTTGATGCTGCATAATGTTTAAAATTTTATTGTTGCAGTTAAATTCATTTAGTGAAAGTTTTCTATATTACTTTTATACATATGTAATTAAATAAGTACACAGGCTAAGTGATGGCACTAACAATTTTTTTTTCCATTTTCTGTCAACAGTTTTTTGTGTGCATAGAGATAGGAAACAATGCAATACAGATTTTTATAGTTTTGGTGTGGACATGGCTTTTTGTTTCATCAGTTATTTGCAGAAATTGTAATTTAATGTATAGACTGTTTCTAATGTCTCGGACGAGTGCTGTAAATACTGTATTTCTTTCGCTTGTAAAGTTGCTTAAAGCTTCTTTCATTTGATATAGTATTGTATATAATAAGTCTTTTGCAAAAAAAAGTGTGATCTTTGTGAAAGTAGTACAGTATATGATCTTTAATTTTTTTTAATATACTGTCACATTGCAGCACTGGTTGGGCATTTTAATTCATGTTAATAAATCACAATTATGTCAGTTTTACCTACTTGTCCTGAAAGGGTGCTATATCAGCAGGAAAGTGACCTTAAGTCTCTGATCATCCCTGCTCCCTGTGAGGCTCTTCACTTCTCTGCAGTTTCCAGCTGTGGCTTTCCTGCTGTAGCACAGACAGATGTGGAACAGCCTGGTCTTTCCCCTGCTCCATTCAGAGGTTGAGGAATGATCACCCCCAGCACAGCAGAGTCCTGGGTCAGTTTACCATGAGGGTCAGCAGGGGCACTGATGGGCATTTTTATGCTAGAGGTGACCTTGGTCACAGAGAGGGAAGCACCTGCCCACTGCAGGACCTTCCTGCTGGGAGGAGCTGTGTGGCAGTCTGGGGTTTTCCTAAGGGAAGTGATTGATTCCTGCTGCTCCAAGCAGCACTAAGATGGTGCTGTTGTGCTCCTCAGTGCAGTCTGTCTGGGTGAGGCTGTCCCTCCATGTCAGCAGGAGCTGCTCTCAGTGCTGCTCACACAGCAGGAGCTGCTCAATGGCTCCAGCTCAGAGCAGAGAGCAGAACCTGTGAGTGAGGAACGCTGAAATGCCACAGGAGGGAAAGTAGCTGCTCCTACCCACTAAAGAAAGAGTTAAAAAAGGGGGCCACCTTAAATTCTAATTTGCTTCTAACTACAGAAGAATCTTGCTAGTTAAAATCATACACTAGAAATGCTTTCCTGAACACCTGCTGGCTCTGCAGCATGCACACAAGTTCACATTTTACACTAGCTTGTGTAGTGTAGGACAGCATAAGGCTCTCAAAAATAGCAAAAAAGCCCAATGCACCCTCTGTGCAGTTGCACAGACACTGATTCTGATGTGCATCATCCTGTCTAGCCCAGCATCCAGATCTGGTTGCCTCTCTTCCAAACCTCCAGCAACAAAATAATTTCAAACACAAGAGAACGTTAAATACCCACTGTGCTTGGCAAGGTCTGAGTGCAGTGCAGGGAGCTGCTGCTCTGGGGAGCACAACAGCACAAGGCCTGGGCAGGGCTCCCAGTGCTGCTGCAGCACCAAGGCCGGGCAGAGGCAGAGCTCTGCCAGCCTTGGGCTGCCCCTGGCACTTGAGTGCAGTGCCAGCATTTGCTGTGTAGTCAGGAATGCATTTGTAACCAGGCACCGCAGAGCTGGGCTGGGTGTGAAGCTGAATGTAACTTTTACCTCCATTGTGGCACCGTCCTGAGCAGCGTTGTCCTTGCAGCCACAAAGAGCAGTTCCAGGATGAGGGTGAAGGGACTCGGTCCTGAAACCCAACTGCTGCAGGGGCCTCAGCACTGGACATGGACAAGAGAGTTTCACACTGTGGTGCCTTGGCAGTCTCTGGAGGAGTGGCTGCCCCAGCTCGGGACAGCACAATCGTTCCCTTGTTTACAGGACACAGCTGGTAGGAAAGACGCTTTTTTTTTTGGTCACATTTCACCAGCAAACCACTCCCAGCCACAGCCCCTCCTGCCACAGGGCCTGTGGGGCTGCTCTGACCCACACCAGGTGATGTGTTCCATAAATGAACGCGGGAGCTCCTTTCTCTGGCCAGGACAGGCCAGCCCCCACCTCCCACCCCTCCAGCACCCCCACGGCTGAGTCGTGGCTAGGCAAAGAGTCCAATGACCAGCAACACTGTCTGAAAAAACAAAACACTTTAATTAGACAACTGCAAGCACCTCAAACAACTGGTTATTGTTACAGCATGGGGCTATCTTCTCACAATCTAGTTATTGCAAAGGCATGTGAATAAATTTTATATGGACAAAGTCAAGAAAAAAGTGGCACTGTAGTTACATGAAGATCAGGAGTAAGCTTACATTCATCCCACTGACTTCTAAAAGAGGCCCAAACACACCTCCGTACTGTACATTCTAAAATCTGTATTGCCTATAAGCTTCAGCCTATGCAGCTTTTTTCCTAGGAAACACATAATTGTTGCGTGCAACTTACAATGGGCAGTCGTATGTCTGCGGATGGGAAAGAATAAAGCTAGTGCAATTTGTTTTAGAAACATGTAAAGCTATGAATGGAATGAGCATGATCTTGCTTCTTGGATTATTTTACCCACTGCACTGTAAATATCTGCAGCTATATCCTTCCTTAACTGATGCCAAGCACACACTTTTATTATAAAAGATCAGTAATTCTACACAGAGAGTGGTTCTCATGCTCTACTTTTAATTTTTTTTCTTTTTCTTAAGGTATAGTACAACTTACAGTGCTTATAAAAAGGCAACACCATATGGTACCATGTCTTCACTATCACATTGTAAGGGAAATTGCTATTTTTCTTTTCTTAAAAGCACTTAAAATAGGCAAAAGTTCTAAAAGGGAGTGCTAAATGATAATGCATACTTTATTAGAAAGAAGTCTAGCCTTCCTTTAAAGTGCCGTTTGGGGAATGAAATCCTGTAAACCAGAGCCACTTTGTTTAAAACCCAATGAACAGGAACTGCTACAGAATAGAAAGTTTACACAATTCCTTAAAGCAGTTTAAAGTCCACTACATGCAATTGGTTTGCTATAAAGCTCTCTAAAACTTAGTCGCTTTACTCTGAAATTGAGTCCCCAGTCCCATATTTAAATGGAAATAAACATTTACAGGGTGCATTTACATACACTATAATACAAGAATGACATCCCTTTGCCAGAAGATAAAATTGTACAATTCCTTGCCGTAACTCAGTTCTGACTTGATAAATTTCTTACACTCGTAAATTATATAATATGCATCAGCTAAAATATTTTTTTTTCATAAATAGTTACAAAACTTGCCAAAACACATGGGGGGAAGTTTCTTTTGTTCAAAAATCTGACATCTGAATGTCACACAACACAAGAAACAATGCTTAAAGACACGTTAAGTGTTTTCTGAAGAAAGTGGGTGAGTAAACTACTAGCTGAGGACAAAAAGACTACCCTTCCCCAAGAACACAGTGCACAAAAAGCAAAATGTCAAACAGTACCTCAAGCAAAATAAAGGTCTGAGGATTGAAGCCAGCTCACGTGTGATCCTGCTAAAGATTTTGTGACAGTCACCATTTAGGTCCAACGCATTAGAAAGTGGTTGCTGGCTTTTTTTTTTTTTTTTTTTTTTTTTTTTTTTTTTTTTTTTTACAGCTGGAAGATTCTGCTAAGAATTCAGCCACGGATGCCTAAGGCATTCTCCAGCTGAAGCACGTTTCTCTGGGACCATTTCTAGCATGGGGATCAGGAAATCTGTAAACTGTGCAGCATCTTCATGAGGCCAACCATACTTCTCCACAAGCACATCAAAAAGACTCCAAGGTTTCAACTTGGTAATGTGTCGGAGTTCTCCTGCAAACAGAAATATTGATTGCATTAGAAAAACACCCTTTTACTCGTGTCAGTGACTAATCCCTGTTTTGTTTCTCTCCCACTCTGCATTCACAGCACCTTGCCCGGGCTGGCAGTCGCTGTTTAGGAAGGGGAGTGCACACCAAGCTTGCTCAAGGTCATCACAGGAGATGGGTGTGTTCCATGTCCAAGCCAAAAACTGTTCCTACAGCCATCAATCAGCACGCTACACCTGGACTCCAGTGATGCTTCCTGCTGATTTCACTCTCCTGTGCACACAGGCACTCATGCTCCCACCATGGCCAAACCTCACTGCAGGCCTCTCCTTCTTCATCAGCCAAGGAACCCAAATTTCACAGAATCTGCTCCAATCCCAAGATGGAGGGCTCAAAACACAGGTCCTTGCCTCACCACGTGGCATTTGCCAGCAATGCAGCACAGCACTGATTCATCCCTAGCCAAGCCAAGCAGAGGTTCGGTGCTCCAGATTCTGCTCCATCTCCCAGGCAGACACCTCCAGAAAGGCTGGTCTGAGTCCTCCTGAGAGGGAGGCACCTGCTGCTGCCCAGGTCTCTCAACCAACCACCAACAAAAACGGTGGCAGCAGCTCAGGACTGGAGCTCCCCCCAAGAGGGGAGACTTTGCCAACCTGACCAGAAGGAAGGAGGTGAGAACTGTTCTGCCATTCAAACCAGCAACACTACCCAGGTCTGTCCATGGGTCATCCAGCACGATGGGGAAAACTCTTCAGGTTCCTGCTCCCCCCCTGTGTAGAAATGAGGCCCAAAGCCATGAGATTGCCATGAGGTACGTGGGGAAGGGATTGCTGTGGGCACAAGAGGGACGAGCAGCTGCCAGGCCAAATGAGCCTCACTGCTGCCACCAGGATACTGATCTGTCACCTTGTACCACAGCCTCTGCAATCCAGGCTCTCAATAGCCCTCATTCACACGTGGTGTGGCTGCCCTCTCACCACTCACGATGGCAGTAACAGGGAATTTCACTACAGTCACACCTCCTGTTCTCCCAAAAGTGTAAATCTGACATGGGACATCCTCCTTGGAGAGGATGAGAATAGGACCCCACCTTGCAAACAAGTCAACAGGCTTGCTCCTCTCTCCCCCCCCAAGCAGGGACATCTCTTTGGCAACATCTGCCTTCTGTGTCAGACCACAGCCAGGAACACCTGTGTGCAGTGCACTTACACTCTGCAGATGCAGTGCATTTATCACCAACAATCTAATGAATCTCTGGCCTCTTGCTGCAGCAAAGTACTGCAGCTGGCCATGAATCTGTGTATGTGAAAGCTCTTTCTGAATGTGACCAGACTTAAGAGTGCCTGATCTGTTCTGATCAGGAATTAAGCCCTGGCACACCCAGCCCCTCTGATGTTTGGGCACCAGCTGAAACACAAGGGCAGATGTTTTCTGCTGAATTTCTATACTCTTAATGCAACCATCTTGAGCATGTGTATAAGGCAGACAGTCTGCACTGGACACTGCAAAAATCACTTGAGAGACCCCTGTGGTGCTTCTGCACTCAGGAGAGTGCTGGGGTCTCACCCAACACTGGAGGCTTCACAAGCTCACTCCAGCACCTGGGATGGGGCACCCAGGCCACACTGCTTGTCAGCCAAGTGGTTTGTCAGTGTGCTGCTTGTCCCTGCTGTAACCTACTGCCCATAAAATGCCATCTGACACCAGCTCACAGCCAGAGCTCCTGCACATCCCTGTGGCAAGGGAAGCTCCAGGGCAGGAGAAGTAACCCGTGTCCATCTGACTGCCCCAGGGGCTGAACACCTCACTGCAATGATTTAAAAGCCCCAAAGGCTCAGCAGGCCCTGTTTCTGCTGCCTCAGCCCTCAGCAGCAGGTCCTAGGCAGAGTGCAGGGCCTGAAAAAGCAGCTCCAGCTGCTGTCACAAAGCCCCACAAGAGCAGGAGTGCAAACAATCCATCACCCACAAGCTGCAGAAACAGGAGCTCGAGGTGTGCTGCCCACAGGAGGAACAGCAGCAGAGGCCATGTTATGGTTACTGTGTGCACACTCACAGTGCAGGCAGGTCCCACCTGCACCCACAGACACAGAAAGGTTTTGCTTTGGGCCCACAGCTGCCCCACACAACAGGGAGCACAGCACACCTTGGAGCAGCATCTTCATTTCCAGGCTCACTCTCAGTCCTTTAAATCTTTGTGCAACCCTGAAACTTGACTGTTGAAAATCTTACCTTTTCTAAGGTTTCCAAAAGAGTGCATTGGTGACTGCTTACAAGAACAGGTAGTAAATTATGTAAAAGGAATGCATGAAGTCAAATTACTGCCCAAAAGTGACAGAAAAATGACTTGGTATTGACTGCAAGCAAAAAGCTACTAGGAAAAAAATCATGTCCATGGTTTCTCCAGCTCCCAGCATTCACTGCAAGGGCTGCTGTAATCGCGTACCAAACAAGGCTCAGCTCGGAGGGAGGGTGGGTGTGTGTTCCCATCCAGCACTGTCATCATCTTTGCACTCACATTTTGTCATTTCCAGCATCTTTCCCCTCTCAGATCTAAGGTAAGGTTGCACAATGAGGCTCCTGTGCCACTGTGGAAGGAGAGTTCTGCTGTTTGAGTACTCCTCATTGTGTGACTGCCCATGCTATGCCCAGCACAATACTCAGCAGTTTTTCTGCTAAGGAATAAACTCTTTTAGCACTGTGGCTGAAGTTTTTCAAAGAAATTCCATGAAGATTGCAAAAGCCTTTAAGAAGACAGGATTCAGTAAAAAGTATCTGTGTGGGGGCCACGCTTAAACTAGTGCTTTAGTTTTCAGTAAGGATCATGATGCTAACTATGGAAACAAAATAGGCTAAGTAAAAAGAAAATCAACACCACTTAAGTGGACACAAAGTCTTAGAAATAATTTTCATGTGGGTCCTTCTCACTTCCATCCAAAGCATGAGAAGAGCACAGGAAATGGAGGTGCCTGCCAACTCATATTTTCACCTAGCTCAAGATGTTTGTATCATGTAGCTGGAGGAGAGCAAGGCTGTGCCTACATTTAAGGGAGAAATTTAAAAAGCACAAGCCCCACCAGTCTGACACCATCTGTATTCAGGGCATCAGCATGCATTTTCAGAGAAGTGCTAAAAATGTAATACTGAGAGCTTCCTCAGAGAAGCTCTTTATTTGGATTTTTGATAGTGAAGCACACAGGAGATAATCTGCAGAGGACAACAGAGTTGTCAGAGTTGTAAAACTCCTGTTGCCAAAGCAGAGGCAGCAATGATCGCTCTGAAAAAGGAAATGTTAAGCCAGAAGGAAATTACTAAAAAAAATTTCTGAAGGACCAGGGGAGAAAAATGCTATTTAAAGCTGTCTCTGCTGACCTTAACACCGAAAAAAACAGAGCTAGTCTGTAAAATTTGTCAAAGACACATTTAAGATGTGTCACCAGGCAAGAGGAGGATGGATCATTGAACAGTGAGACATGGATGATGTGAAGAACTGGGGAAGCAGCAATGGGATTTAATCTGCTGCTACACATCTATGACATGATCCTGAGAACCAATTCCAGGGCTGGTGGAGCAGTGGTGGAAGTGAGGAGCATGGGGGGAGCCCTCCTCCCCCTCCAGGACATCACAGTGAGTGCTTCTCATGGCTCAGCTTCCAAAGCAAAGCCAGCCCCAGGCCAGCACCTTGCATAGGTTTAGCTCACAAGGAAACAGGACCAGCAAATACCAGAAGAAATATAGAAGGGAACATGGTCTAGGAATAACAAAAATATTTTACATTTTAATGCCAAAACATATTAATAATTCTTACAGTCAAAACAGCTTCCATGAAGACACTGAAGAAGTGGACTCCCTGGAGTCTTTTACTGGGCTCAATCAAGATGAGACTCTATAAAAATATGTGAGCATTTGTGTCACAGTATAAGAAGCAACTTAAAAATGCTTTTCCTCTTTTAAATGCATCCTCCTATTAGAATGTCTAAAACTGCTTCAGGCAATTACTGAGAAAGGACTTGATCCTCCAAACTCTAAGTTACTAGCACCTTTCTTTTTGTGCCTGGGACTTCAGTAGCACAACTCAGATGTTTACAGCACCTCTCTGAGGTCACACTTGCTCATGAACAGGAGCAAAACTCAAACTAATTTTCACCCAAGACTGATGTTTTCAAAACAGGAGCTCAAAGCAAGATTTCTAAGCCCACCCTCAGACCACAGTGAGAAATTCTCCAAGAGCCCCAGGCCTGTACCATGAGGCTTATCCCTAGTGCTCAAGCCACAAGAAGTTGAGTACAGAATGCAGCAGCCTGCTGGCCAACTCTGCACCTCCCTCTCACACCCTGCCAGCCCCCCCACACAAATCCCAGCTGGGGACAGCAGAGGCTGGCAGTGCTGGCGTGGCCAGGGAAAAGGAAAAGGGTGCCCGATGCAAAGAAAGATGCTCAAGGAAGGACACTTGGCACCTCCAGTTTTGTTCCACAAACATTTCAGCTTCCCCAGCCTGCAACAGCAGAATAACTGTTGGGTATGACCTGAAAAAGCAGCTTGGTTTGTTACTCCTTTGCCTTGCATTTGGGATCCTCTGGTTTAAGCAGAAACAGGTGGGATCCAGTCTACTTAATCTTCCACAGCAAACTTGCACCTTTATGGTGTGTGGTTGGTGAACCAAGCCTTTAATCCTGCCTTAAGTCCCACCCTGAGGATGCAAGAGGCACCCCCAGTGCCTCTGAGCAGTGTCACTGATGTTCAGGCCTAGAGGACAACACTGACACTCTGCAGCTGAAGACGCTCATGGAAGCACCAGGGCCTCTCCACATCACAGGAATTTTACAAACTGCCCTCTCCTGTGCCCTGCCCACACTGCAGCTACTGAGTAACTGCTGGGTCACTTTACAGTTCTGCCACATCACTAGAAAATGCCAACCTGTCTGCTGTAAGGTGAAAAATAGGAATGTGAGATACATTCCAGCAGCTGCAATCCCTGACTGGAGGTGCTGCAGGGAATCTCCTGCCCAGCTCTTACTGCTTGACACATTTCCAGACCCATGGGCTTGACTTTGCACACCTCAGTTACCAGGAGACTGTTTGAAGCCCTCTGACACAGGCCCCCTTCTCTGCCCCCCGAGGCAGCTCCTGAAGCTCATCACTGCCTGCTGTGCAGGGAAACACTTGTTTAAATCCACCCTCTGCAAATTCCACTGCCTTTCCCCCAGCTCTTACACGGTGAGTGCTGGCAAACAGCAGCTCTGCCTTCAGCTCATCCACTGACTTTCTGATTACACAAACCTCACTCCACACTCAGAAGCCCCATCAGCCTCCCCCAAAGGGCAGCTGCTCCCTCTGAGATCACCACTGCTGCTCTGCACTGCAATGCCATTGGCAGCCTCCTTAAGGACACAGAGGCACAGGGAGTCAGTCCCTGCTGCAGCAGGAGTATCCAGCACAGAGCAGGGGGGAGGGGCAGTCACCGCTGGGAGGCCATGGGAGGCTGAATCACTGATTGTGTTCAGCCTCACAACCCTGAGCTCCAGAGCCGCCAGCTCAGCCCCCGGACACCAACACCTCACTGGGCAGCCCTGGGCAGGGCAATCCCCAGCTCTGTCAGCAGCAAAGTGCCCTCCCAGCTGTGCTGACAGCCCAGGATGCTGCTGACAGAGCCTGTCCCTCCACACAGCACAGGCTGTCTCACAGCTGAGGGGATGCAACACACCTGGGGCATCACCACATCCCCCACAAGTCAAACCCTGCCCTCAAGAGCAGCCTGGGCCAATTCCATCTGCCCTGCCTGCTCCCTGGGTATGACAGCAGCTCAGTGCCCACTGCCCAGGTATTCCCTTCCTGCCTCTCTCATCCCTTACCAGTAGCACCTGCTGGACACCACTAGCTGGGATCCAAAGCTGCTGGCAGATGATTCTTCACCACACCACAAGCCATGCATCACTTGAGTCCTCACACTTACAGGAACATTAGACAACAGATTCACACAGACACTTGTTAACATCCACACTTTGCTGAGTACATCCCCAAATGAATTTGAAATGAAATTCTGAAATGAACACCTCAAACTGGGGCTTTTCCCAGAAAGCCAAGTTTACATCACAGATCTTCTTTAGTAAGTGCTCTCCATTTAAATGGATCTATTTCTTCAGTACCAATAAATGAACATATTCTCCTTTTGGATAGTATTATGCTTTAAATTAGTGTTGCATAAATACCGTTACCTTTTTTGGTGAAAAACTCCTTGGAATATTTCCCCAACATAGCGTATTTTCGAGGGATTTTTCCCAGCAGTTCAATGATCAATGCTATGTGGTCTGCATTGGAGAACATTGCCAGCAAAACAGAAACATACAACAGTTTAATCAGTACATTGCATGCACACACTAACACTGGCCCGGTACAGACAGAAATAGATTGATCCTGGTAAAAAACACATGAGCACACTGCTCACTCAGTGGCTACTTTGGAAGGATGCTTTCAGCAAAACTTCCTTCTCAAAACAATGAGTGGCAGCTGCCACAAACAAATTTTGCCATGTAATTTAAAATGTACCAATAGTTATTTTTCAGAACATTTGGGTAAAAAAAAAAAATTCAGAGATTCGTGGGAATTTTGCTTTTAAAAATAGAAAATTTTGTTGTGTGATTTCAGGAAATGCTCCTTGCTGGGACATGATGCAACCAGCCACAGCAATTCCACTTCTGTCTGCGTCACGGCACCTTTCAAAAAGAAGAGGTACTACCTCTGCGATTGAAGAATTCCCGAGAATATTTTCCAGATAGAGCAAAGTGCCTTGGGATATTGCCTAGCAGCTCTATGATGTGTGCTATGTGGTCTATGAGGGAGAGAAAAAAAGGATACGGGAGTGGAAGGGGCAGGGAAAGGATGGGATAAAAAAGAAGAGGAAAGAAACTGGAATTAGTAAAAAATCAGAAATAGTTTCAAATCAACAATGTTTGCAGCAAATCCATGCAGAGGTTTCCAGGATCAGCAGAGCTCTGGCATCATTAGTAGCATTTAGGAACAATGAATGATGCCCACATAACCACTGCAAAGAGCATTTACAAGCAAACAAGCATGAAAATGGACAGGTATACAGATGGAAGCAGGAGTTAACTCTGATTTAAAAAAAAATAATTAGTAATTGCCTAATACAAATAAAAATACACAATGTAAACATTATTCCAGTGTCACTCTTTAAGAGAATAATAGAATAAAGTTCAAATTTGTCGTTTCTTTTCTAAACTAAAATGTTGTTATTTTCAATCAGGTTTCCACACATATGCAATCTTACAAGAAGGGTAGTTTAATTCCTTCAGGCAGTTGTTAAGTAGATGAATATCTGCAGAAGGCAGTTTTTGCCCACCCACTGCTAGTGGTGGCACTTAAAACTAAAAAGAAAAAAAATCATATTTATACTCTGAAAACAACGTTTATGAACAGCTCTACTCAAATACAAAAACACCACTGGTAAGCTCACTGGAAATTTAAGAGAAGGTGTATGAAAATATGAAGAAACTCTCACAATACCTCAAAAGAGTCATACCTTCATCCCTGGAATAGTCTTCACCAGAGTGTGGCTCAAACAAGTAATCTCCAGTCGCCAGCTCAAACGCCTACAACGCAACAGACACAGTCAGGGGCTGCAGAAATAACGCCTTCCATCGAGAGGTGTCAGCACAACATCACAGCTCCCTCACAAACCACAGGAATCCACACTCAGCTCCAGCCTGAGACTGATCTGAGACTCAGGAGCAGCCACTTACCTGGGGACATCACTCCTGCAGAGCAGCAGCAGCAGCACAAACCCAGGCTCTGCACAGAGCCCCACATCCAGCCCTCTGTGGGGCTGGAGCCTGCCCATCCCCAGGCACTCTGGCCATGCAGGTGGGATGAAGGAAGGAATCACACACAGGGCCAGAGTGCAGCCCTGCCCTGCAGCCCTGGCAGTGCTGCTCTGAGCCAGCCTTAAACACAGCCTCACCCACTTGTGTGCAGTGTGGTGGTTGTGTCAGCCACCTGAACACATCAGGCATTTCAAAATATAATAATATATATAAATAATACAATATAATATATATAATAAAAGCTACACATGTATCTGACGGGTATTTACCTAGCAGGATGCACGCTGGAGGCTGAATTAAAGAAGTCTGAATCACAAATAAAATCCATTTATGACTATAACTTATCACTTGAAATTAGCCAACAAAAAAATCCATTCATGTCTATAATTAATCACTTGAATTAGCTTCTTGGATTACTCTAAATCTGAAAGAGTTTTTTGAAACACTTCAATGGTGGGAGTAAATGGCAAGATAGATACTGATGAGGAATCCAGAACAGACACCAGGACATCAGATCCCCTCAGAGCAGGCAGGGATGCTAGCCCTGTGTTAGGTGAGGGTAAAATTGACTTTCTCTGTATGGGTGTAATGAACATGAAAAGCTGCAAAGCTCTGAAGCACCTATGAGAGCCCATACTTGTGTCCAGACGTGGATTCATCTGATCTAATTTGTTAAGCTAGTCTCTTTCAGCTCTGGCTCACCAATTGCCCAAGCAGCCACAGGGATCTAATTCCTTCCAGGTGGTTTAAACATCAAACTATTTTCCGTGTCCAAGACATGGGAAAACAACCGATCCAGAAAAGCATTCCAAAAATCAGGCAGAGCTTCCGAGCACAATTCTAGGATGGGATTCCACTCCATTAGAACATTTACTACAAAATACTTGTCTCCTGAAAATAGGCACTTTTCTGTTCCAATTTACAAACTGGAGTTGTTAAATCACCTGTAAATTTAGCCTATTTATGAGCATTTGGCTTCTTCAAGCTGTGAACTGCAGTGTCATCCAAGTGGGCTACAGCCAACATAACTCATTGCAATCACACATGGCAGCCAAGAAAACAGGAACACCCCTTGATGACATTTCTGCTGATCCTATGAACAGGCCTTTAACTTCTAAAGTTACTACCACTAATAAACAGTCATTCACTACTTTTCTTATTCCACTCTTAGCTCAGGATTGACAGTTTGCATTGTACAGCTGAAAACAATTTTATTTCATAAAATACCAGGTTTCTAAACTGAAATAAATGTTAAGAGCAGCCAGAAGTGATCACTGGGGTAGATCTCTGAACACACCACAGAGAACAGTGTTATTCTCCTGAAGTGAGACACAGAAGACCCAAGTGTCCTCTCTGTATCTCATGGCAATAAATTTATTCATAGGGAGAGCTGGAGCAGCTTTCCCAGGAGAGCACACACCAGTGGGGCTGATTCCCAAGGACATTGAGGAACTCCCTGCTATTACACACAGATCCCTGGAGAAGAATGGAAATGCAGCTGAATTTAGCCACAAGGGTAGACTACACAAGAATATAGTTTCTGTCCATAAAATGAAGTATTAATAGCTTGATATGTCTGTGTGGGACTTAAAAGATTAAACTGAAAAACTGTGAAAACTGTTTATAGAAAAGCACAAGAGGTAAGCATACTGCTGTGATGCTCTGAATTTCAGATCAGTTTGTGTATCACAAGAGCTGAAAATTCCCATAGATTTGGGGTATTTTTTTAGTATACCACCTTCTCACTGAACAAAAACCACAGCTTTTGAAAGTGACAATGATGCTTCTCTTTTCCTTTTGTACAGCTCTGACTGCATGCCCAGGATGGGCTGGGGCCACAGCACTTCACACATTGGATTTTCTGACTCTCCCCAAAGGACTCCAAGAACAAAACCACTTCTGACTCAGATGCACACAAGGACAGCCCAGAGGCAGGTGCTGTGGTGTTTGCAATGATGGTTCTTAGCATCCATGGAAGACAATGTCTCACAGGTTCATCTGTGGCAACCTCGTAGTAGTTCCCAGCTACTTTCAGGACAGACTAGCTACACTGGGCAAGATAAATGAAATTAATTTGTCCTCACATAAAAAAGAATAAAACCAGACCAAGGTTTTTGTCATAAAGAATCTGTGCTAGAGATAAATTAGTGCTAGAGATATAGAGATTAGTGCTATCTGTGCTAGAGATAAACACATTTATAAATGTGTTTATAACACATAAATAGCTGTAATAAACACATAAATAGCTATAAGAAGGACAATCCCATCTCTGGATTGTATCAGTTTTTCTGCTCTTTAAAGCACTCTCCAAAGGGGCGGTGCCCTGGAAAGCCCAGGCTGGGATGGAGTGGGAGCCATGGAAGAGCCACAGCTCTGGCTGTGCCACCACACTCTGGCTGCTCTGGGCATCCTCAGCACCCACCCACACCTGACGCCCACCTGCAGGCACAGACAACCCCCAGACCCCACAAGGGAGGTCACTGACACTCTGTGATGACACAGGGAGACCCCAAGGGCAGCACAGTGACCACGGGTCTGCTCTGCCCAGCCCTGACCAGTCTGGGGCCACCAGTGTGACAGTGACCCTGTCCAAGTGGGGAGAGGTCAGGGAGGAGCTGAGGCATTACAGGGGCTGAGCAGAGGAGGCAGGAGGGGAGGCTGGCAGGGCTGGGTCTGCTCAGGGGGGAGAAGGGATTTAATTGCTGCACTCCAATGCCTGAAGGCAACAGTGGAGAAAAACAAGTTCAACTCTCCCCAGTGAAGAGACAACACAGGCAGCAAGATGGGAAATTCCAATCAAACATGAGGGAAAAAATTCTTTGGTGAGACTGCCTGAGTACTGGGACAGGCTGCTCAGAAAGGCTGTGGAAATGCCATTGTTATAGGTACATCCTGAGGTATGTACCCCTCACCTGGACATGGCACTGAGTGACCTCATCTAGCTTTGACAACAACCCTTGTTCAAGAAGGAGATCACTTTAAACCTAAATTTGTCTATAATTTCTGTGACGGTGTTCACAGGGGTTCTTGGATGAGGGAAGAGATGAGGATATGGCTCCATGTTTCAGAAGGCTTGATTTATTATTTTATGATATATATTACATTAAAACTATACTAAAAGAAGAAAAGGATTTCATCAGAAGGCTAGCTAAGAATAGAAAGGAATGATAACAAAAGCTTCTGTCTCAGACAGAGTCTGAGCCAGCTGTGATTGGCCATTAATTAGAAACAACCACATGAGACCAATCTCAGATGCACCTGTTGCATTCCACAGCAGCAGATAATCATTGTTTACATTTTGTTCCTGAGGCCTCTCAGCTTCTCAGGAGGAAAAATCCTAAGGAAAGGATTTTCCATATAGGATGTCTGTGACAAATTTCCAGGATGCTACAAATACAGACTAACTATATTTACTTATTTTCCCTTTGAAAGTAATAAGTTCTAAAAACAAGTTTCTTGACAGAAATTACAACTCTAAAATACCATGATTTTTTAACTTAATGTTGACATTTACCTCAAGACAAGTCAGCATTTCATTTATTATATGGAGATAAAAAATTAGCTACATCACACTCAACATATGGCACAGAAGCCCAAGGCAACATCCATCTTTACTGAGTGTTCTGGCAATTTCTACTTACCACTTTCCTAAGGTTCTCACAGAAAACCAGCCTAGACTGCTTTTCTCCATCTGCAGATGGTGAACCTTTCACAGAAATGGTTACACTGCTGTTTTATAGGCTCTGAAGAGGCTCTATGTATGTGAACCTAGCACAGCACAGACCTGCTGCCATCACTACATAATGGAGCCATATCTAAACACACAATTGGAAATAGCTACAATTTCACTGTGTGACAGCTGTGCACTCAATCTGCTGATTGAAAAATGGATGCATGCCTAGGGAAAGCTTTCTGGGAGAGGACTGGAAGAACAATTCACTTGGACTGCATCAGCCTCCCTGAATTGAAGCCCCAGCTGAAAAAGAACAACAAGCTATAGGCCAGAATTATTATTTTGACAGATGAGATGCAGCTCTTGGCCAGAGCTTCTCCTACCCAGCTGAAATGAAGAGATGTGAATGTGAAGACTGTAACTGCTTTAAAAGCAGGCTTGGTTTTAAGAGCACTGTTCCACAGGTTGGTGGGAGCACAGAAAGAAGATCAGAAAGCTTTCTGAGATACACACACCAACTGATAGCTTGTTCTCCCATGGACATCTCACCCTGAAGAGCCAGGCAATGGAAGAGTATGAAAGGCATTTTGCATGGTTAGTGCTTGTAAGGAAGGCCAAATATACAAACCAGAGACTTGCATGGGATGCTTGGAAAGGAAACAAGGTCATTTTATTTGCTGTACTCCAATCTTGGAATCATGCATGCTGAGTGGCTGTTTTGGAAAGTCAGCTCCTCTGGGAAATCATTTTCTTTTGAGTGTTTCAGGTTGTCCACCCACCACCTTCAGGAAGGTGTACAGCGAGTAATAACAGCATTCTGTACTGGATCTGCCTACTGAAAAATACGTGCATAGCAACTTCAGCTTCTTCTCCCCTCGAAACCACATTTCTGATTTTCAATTTTTCCTCAAAATACTGCTTCTGTGCAGACTGAAGCTTGTCATCACACCTTTGGTATGTGCCACTCACACATACTGACATGATGATACTCGTGATCCCATGGAGACATGATCATTTCTTCCCTGCTTACAACAGTGAAGAGTAGTTAAGGACAGCTCCCTCTCCACTCCACACTGGAGAACAGCACACAAAGAAATAAACTGGGGGCACAAGCCTGCAAGGCACCCACAAGCACTAACATGTAGGTTTAATTTTAACATAACCTAGGATAGCCTGTTCATTCTCCATTCAGTTCCTCCGAGTTCTCTCACACAAACAGAAAAGGCCATGAATAAACCCCAGTGCTGTAAACTTGCCTTGTAGTAGCACATCCTTTGTTTTGAAAGCTCTTTGTCTGTCCCCTCTCCATCACACCTTGCAGTGTTTTCTTTCATCATCTGTCTTCTCTTTGGGTAGATAAAATACCAAGTACAATTTTCACCTTCTCTGACTTCCTGCTGATCTATGGCTGTCATTTGTTTGCTAGGTGTCATTACAAAGAGAGGATATTGCAGGAATCACAACCCTCCACCAAAAACACCTCAGAAAAGTGTTAAAAACTTAAAAAGCTTTGTTCATGTCCCAGCCTGTGACACAGTCACCTCTTGCCAGCAGCTCAAACCAAAGATAATGAGCAAAAGTCAGATGATGAGATTCATCACTTCAGGTGCTTTTCCTGTCCCCAATCCAAGGAGACTGGAACAAGGAAAAGCAGTGGAATGATGGTGCTTGCAGTCATTTCCAGAAGCAATACAAAAGGATGCTGTCTGCTAGTACTAGCTCCCTTATCTTGCCAGGATTTCTTGGCAGCAGCAGTGGAGTACTGTGTTCTGTGTTTTCTGGGATTTAGGAAATGCTAAATCACTCAGAGTCTGTTCAGTTGCTGCTCTAAAGAAAGTAACCCGCTCAATACTTTAATGTGGAAATTCAAACCAATACAACTAAATCATCAAGGATGTTTTCAATCCTGTCAAAGGCACTGCTGCCTCCAAATCCATTCCCTTTTTTTGGGTGAAAATGAGAGATGCACCTCCCTGCTGGCAGAATTTAATTAGGGCTTAGTACAGGAAGGGAACATCTTCTAGAATTTAGTAAATGTGGAGAGATTCCCAGTGCGTAGCTCTCCATGAGAGCAGCTCTCAGTTCCACATAAACAGTCCACAATGTTAAAAGAAAAATAAAAGGGTACTGTACAATTTCCTTAACCAAACTTAAGTGGGTCCAGCAAATGACAGCAACCATCATTCCAACCAAGATCACCAAAGTCTAGAGACAAAATATAAGTTACACTTTGTGGAATTCTTTGCCAAGCACTGAGCAAGCAAACGACTCCACTGAGGTCTGGAAAAGCCCACTGACACACACCTCTTTCACAGCACTTCATGCATGCTCTGCACTGATTATAAGCCTCCAAAGATCTGCATCATCCTCTTTCTTCCCATCCTTATTTTTTTCCTGAGCAATTCTGCAACTCAGATCACCTGAGCAGAGGACTGGTACTGGTCTGAGGATATTCACACTCATCCTTTAAACCTGATTAAGAGAAGTTTGGGGCACAAGAACTGGGCCATGCCAAACCATCTAAAATTAGAAGATTCAGCTCACAGGCTGCTGGCTTACAATGCTACTTATTCACTGACATAACACCAAAGAAACAGCACTGCAAGATTATTAGCCCTGAGTTATCTTGCCCTCTTTTGTTGTTTGGGTAGAGCCCTTACATGGCTCTGATTACAAACACTCCCAGCACAGGTAACCCTGACCAGAAACTGGCTAGTCCCATACTAAAATCAATACAAATAAAACAGGACTTTTCCTTCCTGGAAGCTGCATCAAAACCATCACACTCCTGGCTAGACAAAGCCATCCCAAACTAAGTGAGGCCAGGTAAGGAATGCTCTCCATTCAGACACAATGTACCATGTCCCAGAAGATTCATAATGGAATATTCTGGAAGTTGCTGTGCACACAGAACACAGATGCTTTGCATGTTCAGGGCCTGATTATCAGAGGTCTTGTTTAAAAACTTCACCTTCATCCTTATTATTAAAGACTGTGTAAAATGCACTGGCAACTGGTATGATGGAAAAACACATTCTACTGCTGCTGAGATAAAACACAATCTTCTGTGCTTAACACACTTCATGCCATAAATACAAGCCAATACAAGAACCAGCAGCTGGGCCACTGATGGTCAGTGCTACCCTCAGTGAGCAAGATTATTTCATTAGCAAGGAAAATGCAGTGAAAACTTTAGGCTCAAATGGAGATCTATAAAGTACAAGACCAAGTTAAGACCCCAGGTGAATCCTGGTACCAAACATTCCAAGTCATCCTTCATATAATCCAGGACACATATAGATTTGTGAGTTTTATATACACATAAATCTATAACACAGACACCCTACAAACACTAAGTTCCAAGAAATGCCCTTTTTTTGCCATTTTTTAAATGGAGATGTGAGCTAGAATATCTGACAGTAGTGGACACAAAATACATGGAGAAAATCTACTTTGCCAGTTAAGCAGTGTTCATGTGTGCTTGGTGCTGTCACATTAGGTAAAGTATGGATGGATGGAAACTTGCCAAGGAAAAGTAATGGCAATACTGCTGGACCACTCATTTTGCACAGTACTGCTTCCAAAATGTCCTTAATGACTCAGGACTTGTACTAGCAGAGTTGCCTCTGCTCTCCTTTGGGAGTCCTGGACATCAAGGCTAACAGGGTATCTGAGCTGTATTTTGGCTGAAAATAAGCACCATCTGCTCCAGCAGACAATCCCTTTGAAAACACAGTAAACATGGAACAGAGTGAATTAAATATGAAACAAGAGCAAGATAATCTAGAAGGGCATTTTCTGAATCAAATCTAGGTACAACAAGGAAACCAACCTTGAGAAAGCAAGTAGAGGCATTAAAACACTTTGGCACTTCACAGTCCTTGACTGCCTTAGGGATGGGAGAGGTTCACATCATAATTTCCAAAGACAGCCTAAATAAATTTGGGAGTTTGCAGTTCCACATCAGGAATGCTTTCCTGGCTGTTAATCTCTATTACAAGTCCTCTGCAGGAAGAGGTATTAAGGCCTCCAAGGCAATCCCTACCTCAGAGCTGTTTTCCATCTGATACAGGATCAGCATCCCCAATGCTCTGACCCATTTTCTCAGCCACACAGCAATGCAAACACTTTCTAGGGGCTTTTAAATGATGATTTTTTTTCTGTGAGCTTGAGAGGCTGCTCTCTATTTTTTACACAACTATACCATGATGACAATTATATTCAACAATTGTATGTAAGTGCTGTAATGTTGTAAAATTTCTACTGCATTTCTTAAGGGCAAAAACCTAAAGACTGTGACAGAAGACAGAATTACAGCACTTCTGCCTCAAATGCTTTACTATCTGCAAGGCTTACATAACAAAAAAAGCAGAACTACATTTTTCTCTTTAAAATAATGAAATTTCATGCATAATTGTGAATCTGAGTTAAGGTACCTCCAGTGGCAGTGATGCTTTAGGCCTTTTTCTTTCCCTGAGCTTGAAGAAAGCAGGAACACTTACATAACACAGAGGAGAAGTTGTAATAGGCTGGGAAACCCCAAGTATTGCAAGAATATTACATTCCTTAGATGTGATATTGCTATTTAGTACCCCTCTATCTTTAAATACAGTTCTAGGTAGACCTCAGCCTGCTTTATGTGCCTTTAGTTCCAAGACTAAAAGACTTTATAGGACTATAAAATTAGCAGTGACAGGTACAACTTGAAGATGAATGCAGGGTGTCCAATAAAATAAAAGATTATCAAGTTCAACTGAGGTTTACAAAATACTAGGTAAAAGAAAAAAGTCTCTATAATGACTTTGTAGTTAGCTAAGAGAAGAATAACTTAAGGAATTAAAGAACAAACTGTGGAATATTTTATATGCTTTGTTTCCAATGTAATAGAAAAATTCTCCATTTTGTAAATTTTGGAAATGGATGGGTTTGCTGTGTACTAAAGAAAAAGCTAGTATTAAACTCCAGAGCAGACATACTTTAATTTCACTTATGGGTTAGCTAGTTCCAACACATGGCTTGCTGAACTTCTAGTATCTGTAGAATTTTATGTTCCTTTCAATCCTCCTCCTCCTCTCCCTCCGAGCTGTGTAATTCTTCTCATCACCCACACATGCAAACTGTGTCTAGTATTTGATCTTCTCCTCCTCCTCCTCACACACTTACTCTTATCAGACATGTATTTGTAAAATATAAAGATTTTATTAAGATTTTACTTTTAAAATAGGCAAAGGTATTTCTAAATTTGTTTTTTTGGATATACATACTATCTTAAATGAGAGGATGCAGCTTGTTCATCCTCATTGAGATATTAGGGTGTTTCAGAAAGTTGCATGATCAAGTTTTCACTTTTTCTGTTCTATAAAGACTCTTAAAAAGCTGTAATTTCAGTTGTGTTAAAACTAATTCCACAGAATGTTACCACATATTTTATGCCAATAAACTGAATTCCTACTCTTGAAAGTTTAGAACCAAGCCTAATCCAATCCATGTTTTCACTGCACTTGGCACCAATTTAAAGTATTTCCCTATTTTTGCTAAATCACAGCTAACAGTAGCCCAGGTTCTAAGACTGCAATGAAACAAAAAGTTGTACTTTTTTAGTTACATTTTGTCATTCAGAATAGACACATATTTTTTCTCTAAACTTGCATGTTTCTGGCTACAAGTTTAAAATCATCACATGAAAATTAGATGTGCTCTCCAAAATATTTCCTTTTGATTAAGAAGGCTTGAGAAATTGAAAGAAAGGGAAGAAATCATCAGCAGCGATCTGATACAGCATCATTTATGATAATGTATTTGTGTCAAAACATCAAAAACATCCCCATCAGGCTTCCTTACTAAATAAACAACTGTTTTAAGAGCTTTACTCTTGTAAAATACACATTGCATTGTTCTTACCATACATGCTGTACTCCAGATATCAGCAGGTGTACTGTAACCTGCTCCTATTAAAACCTCTATGGATCTGTACTGTCTTGTCTGGATGTCTTCTGTGAAGTGTTTGTGCTAAAATAGAAAGAACCACATTAATGGGAAAAAAGCACTATAAAAAGACCTGTTCTAAACAGTGAACAGCTAAAATGATGTAGTTCCACTTACCACCCAGCAGGCATTCCCCAGGTCAGCAATTTTAACTCTAATTTTATCTGCATTCCTTGGGTCCAGGGGATTCACCAGTAAGTCAGCAGCACGAGTTTTTGCTAACACAAGCAAAATGCAGAACAGTTAGAATGTTAAGCCCACTATTCATTATCTCTAAGCAGTTTTGCCTTGACACTTTGTTCAGTGTTGTCATACACTGAATACATGACAATAATTTGCTGAATGTTACAAGAAATTTAAGCAACATAAATAGGATTTCTTCCCCTGATTTCTAAATATCCTTATACATTTCAAGTGCAAATTTTTTGCATTTTTTTAGCTGCCAAATGACTCTTACTACAATAACCAGAGGAGCTTCTAAGCAAAACCAGTGTATGTTTCCAGGAACAGATTCAGACAGAAAATGTGAAAACTCAGACTCCAAGAACTCACCCACTACACACATGAAAGATATGTTCTTGGAACAATTTGGTTGAGAAATCCTGCACTTCCATGCCTGGCTACAGTAAAAATCTGGCTGAATTCCTCCTTTTTTTTTTTTTTTTAACCTATCCCAAGGTGTAAAAGACTCACCAAAACCTGGCTAATTTGAGAGCCTAGAGGGCTGTCATCCTTTTCACAAATAATTCAGCACTTAAAAGTTCACTGAAGGTTCTATTTGCCTCAATTATGATCCAGACTAAAAAGGCAGAACTTTGATCTTGCAATCTTTAGAGGCTCTTGGGACACTGAAACCTTAACACCCCCAGCAGAGGTGCTGCTTTTCTCTGTTTTGACATTCCACCTGCTAGTTCCTAAACTGGGAAGAAAGCAGATGAAGGCACAAGACAGAAGCAGGTACCACACATCACAGGGAAGCACAGGAGTGGTCTCTGTTTCCTTGCCCCAAAGCTGCAAGGTGTAAATTGGAAGCTGAAGGTAAGATAAGAAAGAGGTACTAGATCCAAGCACTTGTGGCTGCAGTGACCTGATAAGCTGGTGAAAGCCTTGGAACAGGAAAATACACCAGACATGGCACAAGGACAAAAATGCTGGATGTCTAATGGAGAATTAGGAGTGACTGAAATCAGATGGAGATCTTCAACTGCTGGCACAGGAAGCCTGAATGGGTCATCAGAGCACTGAATTTTAGCCAACCAGAAAAGAAAGTGGTAGGGCCCACCAGAGGAGAGAGGGAATGAAAATATAGAAACAGCAAAAGGCAGAGGGGGCAGTGACCACAACAAACAGCCCTCTAAAAAAGCTGGAATGGAGTCCAAGACTCAAGTTTATAAAAAGCATCAACATAAGGACAGAAGTAAAACACTCAAAAGATAGGAACTAGTAAGACTAGTAAGCTTAATACTAAAGTCTTCCCTTAAAAACATGCTGCATAGTACAGTGCAATATTTTTAACACAATCACATGCACTACTGAAGAAATAACAGGACCTTTCTCAGTTCAGTAGTCTTTGCAAAAAAAAAAAAAAAAAAGACAATGCTGGATAAATCCTTCCCACATGTGTTGCTGAAGGATTGCAGTAAATATAGTCAAATGAAGGGGGGAAAAATGCCCCATGACTAAGACATCTGAATATGACATTATGCAACAGCTTTCTTCAACCTCTTCCTAAGAGAGGGACATGAGCTGGCAATAGGGAAGTGCCTACACTTTTGTGTTTTTCTAAAAAGTTGTGATGCTTAAATCCTGTCTCTTCTTGGATTCTGTATTTGACAAACACAGATCATTTACAACTGAAAGTGAAGGCAGAGTAAGTGCATTTTCTAGAAAATACTCTCAAAAAAGCATCCAGATAAGTTTAACCTTTGAACAAAATTAGTGAACACTTCTGTGTCCTAGTTCCACAAAAACTAGGAAATATCACCTTAATTCTCACAATCTCTGCATGACAATGTACTTAGCAAACATTCAAACACTGGAGAGAGGAGGAGGAGAGTCGTGAGGAAATTAGAGATCTATCTTCAGGGCATTTGGTCACGCAGTGAAAACTTGAGAAAAACAAAACTGCTCATCCACTAAACACAAACTGGTTTGTGCACCAAATAAAGCAATAATCCCAAAAAAAATAAGATGAGACCATGCCACTTAACAATGCATAGCAATGCCTAGAGAAAGAGGAACAAATGAAAGTCTACTTCAGTACAAAAAAAGGAGAATAAAGATATGATGAAAAATTATGTAGCACCATTTAAAAATATTAAATAGCCTCTAACTCCTGTATGCTTCTTTCTAAATACCTTCACCTGTTTTATTACTGTTATACTCAATGTTATTATTGATGCCATTAATATCTGTAACATTCAGCTTTTCTCCCTTCTTCAAAAAAGTCAACTATCACTGAATTTACCGTCTGTCTTCTCTCGTTGCAAGAAAGGTGTGAGAACTGATGGGATAACATCAAGGAGGAATAAAGCAGGTTTTTTTCCCCAGCTAGGGAGCTAAGCTGTTTCCATGAGGACAAAAGCAGCTTTAATCTCTGAAGACATGAGGATTTTACCCACCACCCCAGGAAAACAGCAGTGGAGTCCTTCTGCCTATATGCAGCTGGCAAAACAAAAGAAGAAACTACCAGGCATTCAGGAATCTCCTCTGTATTGTTTCAGGGACTTGAGAGTGTAAGGAGGTGGACTAAAGCCTTATTTGCCAGGATGTTCCAGAAATGCAGTTCTACTGAGCTGTATTTTATTTCACATTTCTTACTTTACCTTACCTGTCAGACCCTCTAATAAACTGTGTGAATTGCTCTTCTAAAGTCTTAAACCCAGAAATACACTTGACTGCATTTTTCAATGCAGCTCAAATTCATCTGTGACAATGTTGATGTCAAGCTTGGTGATCTTCTCCCTAAGCTCCCATTTTCTTCTATCTGCTCACAGATTTAGAATCTCAGTATTTTCTTTATTAAAGCTGAAACCCATATATTTATCATTTAACCACTGGCACTATAAATAAGATCTATGTGTAATATCCTGAAGCTATTTAATTCAATGGCAAAAATCCAGCTCTTTGCAGTGACACCAAGATTTCACCTTCCATGTCTTCAAATGGATTTACAGGCAAAAGTTCTGGACTGATGGCCAGAATTTAAATGTCCAAACCCATGCTGAATATAGAAACACCATAATGAGTTGAGGGTTGGCAACATGCCCTGCTGAGTATTAATAAAAGGTTAAAACAGGAACTGTTTGACACAGAAAGAACAATTAATGAATGAAAACACAGCATAATACAGAATTTTTTCAATATGACTGAGAAAAGATGTGACAATAAGTAACAGATAGAAGCAGCAGCCAGACAAGCTCAAACTTGCTACAATTCTTCTAAAACAATTCAGAGTACTAAGCAGTGGAACACGCTTCAATCACACTGGATTATAATTTCATTTGTCTATTTAAGAACAGGTATTTTTCTTTTTGAAAAATACTTTTTAAGCCAACAATAAATGTTACTGGGCTTAAAAGATGGTGTATTAGTGACTTGTTATCAAAGGACATCAGGTTTCATGATCTCATGCTCATCTACCTTCAAACTACAGGAACGATGTTTATTTGCAACTATAGATTTCCTTTTCTCTTTCATAAGCAAACTGACTTGTCAATGCAAATGTTTATTCTACAATAATTTGTTTATCTAATACCCCTTCAAAGCAAGTTCTAGAGTGGAAAATAACCCATAAATTACAGTTCTGCAACAAAACCCATCCAATTCACCTAAACAATCTTTTCTTAACCTAACCACTGCCTTTGCATTCCATTTACCTGCCTCTTTTAATGCAATACACACCCATGCTACTAGACAAAAGCCATTAAGAGGAACACTTACTTTTTGGCAAATCCCCAGTGCTGGACGCTGAAACCGTTCTGCTCCTGTCATGAGATGGGCTGCTCTCCTCCCTTTCAGTTACAGTGGATCCTTCAGACACAGCAGAACCACAGGCTACAGACTCCAGAGCCCCAGAGAACACCGACGCTGAAAATTCCGAGAATTGGGACTCTGGAATTTTATGACGTCCATTTGGCAATTCACCATTAAACTGTTCATAGGAGCTGCTATAAGAGTAATCACTTTTTGCATTTGGATCATCAAGATTATACTCCTCTGGATTTGGACATTCTTCCTCTTCTTCTTCCTCATCTTCAATCTGTTGTTCCAATAGGAATGGGCCATTCACAATATGGCCGTTTGTTTTGGGGGATTCTATCCACTTAGGGTCTGTAGAGTCAGTGTTGACAAGCTCCTGCTCAACATCATCATCCTTTTCAGTGTTTTCCTTCTCTGTGTCTTCTTTTTCATCCTGATCTTCTGCTTCACCTGAAAAATTTCAGCAAGCAACACATTGCATCACATGTCAATAAACCAGACTAAAATTAGGCAATCGTAATTTTTAACTATTCAGTAACTACCTGACTTCTGACATATCACACAAGGAAACACCAAATATCACTGAAATATGCAAAGCTTCAAATCTAAATTAAAGGTAAAAGGATGGTCTTACTAGACTGCTGGAAAAATAAAAAATAGGAAGGGCTTCAGGAGGGAATAATCCAGAAGAGAATGATGTTATGAAGGGAAGATGAATAAGGCCTTGAATGCAAGCTTTTAAAAATCTAGAATTCAACGTATGTCAATGGAGTCATCACAGAAGCAGGAAAACTCTTTGTAAAAGCAGAACTAAAACAAACCAAACTGAACTACAGTCTCAGTAGTTACATCTTTATCAGGACTGAAGAGCTGACAAGAAAATCAGGGAAGCCAGAATGGAGCTGGACCATAACGATTGTGGTCCAAGTCACCAGGGCTGAACAGGAATTTTAACAAGTGAAGAAGTTGCAATCTTTGTTACCTGAGAGATCATTACAACAAACACTGTAAGAAGAAAAAGGGAAAGAGCAATAATGACTCCAACTATGTCAATAACATTATAGAAAAATGCCTCTTATTGTTCTTCTATTTCATCAGGATACTCAGTTATTCCACTCAATGTGGCATGGTGACTGTTATGTGCTTTTTTGAATACTTTATAGCTATACACTACTATTCATGGCTTTCTTCACTTCTGTAGTAACTTTGATTTTTCTTTACCTTTTGAGGTTTTGTAGTTACAATTTTAACTACAAGAGAAAATGAACTTAATTATTGGAGATTTTGTTCACTGCACCAGATACAACACAGCACAGTTACACTTTCTGCTCTGAAACAGTAAAATCAGGGGCAATAAAAACAAGTAATACTGACCATCATCATTTCCAGGTTCTTCATCTACTACCTCTTCTATATCAGCTGTTTTTAGTTTCACCTCTGGGTGGTACTCATCCTCTTGTTCATTTGATGGTACAGCTGAGGTTACATTTTCTTCTATTTTTTTCCTTTCAGCTTCCCGCTCTAGTTCTTCTATTTCCTGCAGGCGTTTTTCCAGCAGCTCAGCTTGCCTCTTCTGCTTTTTCTTCAGTTTTTTCTTTTTGTTTTTGGATATTTTTCCAACCTGAAATATTAATACCAAAGAAAGAAAAAACAAAAGTAATTATTTTCAAGCCATCTCCAAACTAATTTACAGTTTGATTACCATTTTTTTTTGAAAATACTAGATGGCAACTAATTTAGTAATTATATTACTTTTTCCAATTTACTTCAAATCAAGAATGATACAGGATTACATGAGGCAAAAGTCCACCAAAATTTTACACAGTAAATCATGTTTTTTACATGGTCATCATTAGATATAAAATCAAAATACATCTATACATCTAAGATGTCATAATAAAATTCTTATAATCCCACAACCTTGATAAACACAACAATCTTAAACTTCAATCCAGATTAACAGATGATACTGTATGTGGAAAATAATCAAGCGTCATATTAGCTGTTTACAGAGAAATTCAATACCTTGTTTCTCTCTCTTAATAATGCAGTTATTAACCAGCAAAAGTATTCTGAGCAAAAAGACACAAGAAAACTAAAGAGACTGGAAACAGTGAATTCTAAATAAAACCTGGGGTTTTTTCAGCTATTTTCTAGTGAAAGGAATGCATTTTTATTACTCTCTTCTGGCCCAAAACATATGAATTACAAACAGCAGACGGCCATTATGAAGTTTCTCATTTTATATAACATAAGGATTGAAAAACTCAGGTACAACAACAAGGAAATGAAAAGTGAATGCATTTTAACAGAATTGTGGCTTCCATTTCTACCATCTGATAAATGAGATCTATTCATTTTTCATTCATTGTTTAAATATCACAATAAGAAATCCTCATATAATCAAAAAATAAAGTACAAGGAAAAGCAAAAAACATTTCCTCAAAGCTTTATCTGTTAATACTGTTATTTTCATAAAAAGCCATGGGATCACCTAAACAAGACATTAAATTTCACAACCCTAATAATTTTCATCCATGTTGTATACCCACTGAAATTATACATGTTCTGTACACACAGAAAGCAGCTTTGACCACAGATATTTCTGAACAGCTGTATTACCACTGGTTATTTCCTATATGCATGTGGCAAAGAGATCTTTCAAACCTCAGAAAATTGCCTCAACTTTCAGGCCTTGATGATTAAGGCCTTTATGCCCTTAAGATATCTGCAATGCACAATATTTAGTGCATTCTCCCATTTTTGTCAGGATTTGGACAAATGGGTTATTCCTCAAGAGAAGAAAACAGCAATGCTTAACTTAGTTTGACAAAGCTATAGAACTAAATGTCTGTGAGAATTTCCATCACAGAAATACTGTGTTTAAAACTGGTAAGGCCACAGACATGAAAAGAAAAATGTTCTTTGAAAGATAAAAGCTTTATTCAAAGGAAGCTCTTAAAAAGGGTTGAGGCTACTAACAGTCTAATACATATTAAAAGCCAGAGAAGCACAGAAAATAAGGCAGTTAAATTGTATTATATAACAATACTTACAGGCTTTTGTTGTGGAGCTGTACTCACTAAAAAGACAAAAAATAAATTGTAAATAAAATAAAGGTTTTCTTTTTCAAAAACAGCTTTTTAAAAGCAAAAACAAGTAGAAATAATTTTAAAATACCTTTAACTAAATAAGGCAGTGCTAAGTTTACTTTGTTAGCCAGATTTTTTACTCTTTACAAGTACATGCTGCCTGAAATCATTTGATGTCTCCATTAGAGCATCTGGGATTGGAAGGAGCTAACAGCTATCTGTGTTCACTGTGCTGTGCTTGGCACACAGCTCATGAAATTTAAAAAAAAAAAATTAAAAAAAGCTGAACCATTAAGAGTGGATAGAAATCATGGAACGGCAGAGCAGGTATAGACTGGTTTAAACAGTTCAGGGAATATTAGCAAAAATACAACTACTGTGTTGTACCCAACAGAAAAGCCAAATACTCATGTGTCTTACTCTGCAACGAGGCAGTTTGATTGCTAGGGCTGGAGGCATGAAGAAGTGCCTAAGGCAAAAACCACAGCATATCACAGAAAAAGCAGCTCCAGCACAGGCCTCTCTGAGCAGGATCCCAGCAGTGACTGGCTCTGATGGGATTGCAGTACTGGCACACTCACAGAGCACCACAAGGCACATTAAACCTCCCCTGTGATCAAAACCAACAGAAATATCCAAAACCAGGAGACAGAAGCAAGAGGAACTGAAAATGGGAGAACCTCTCACAAACTTCTTCAGACACACAGGCCTATGGCAATTAAGGAATGCCAAAAAAAATACAGAGTTGTTTCATAGGTTCAGATCCTGCTGCTAAGCTCAGGGAAAAACCTGCTTGAATGCCCCTGAAAGGGCAAGGTTTTCAAAAAGATTCTTAAATCTGAGCACTATCATTGTTATAAAAAGAGAAATTATACACAACCTATTCTATGTGTTGCTGTAAAGGCAACACATGCTCAGCTCCCGTGTGGAAAGCCATATATTTAATTACAATTTGCTAAGAACCAAGTGTGATAAGAATGCCATTCCTTAAAATAATACTTATTTTAATGTCAGGAAGCAATATAAAGGCTGCATGAACAAAATCAAGTTATTTCCCATATAAATAACAAAATATCTAGCTATGTGATTACACATTATGTCAAATTCAATATAATACATTCACCATTTATACAACTTTTCATCTGAAAGTACATCTGAAATGCTAATCCAGTGAACTGGATCCTGATCACTGTATTTGCTCCCAATATAGGAAGTATTTTTAACATACCTCACAGATTTTAATCTGTGATATATTTTCTGACAACATAGCAAAGGGAATTATTTTTCCACTGCCTGTAGCTGATGTGCTCAACTGGCAAATTAGTAGCAACCACAGTACTGAAAATATATAGTACATAGTACTAAAAAGAAAATTACTAGAAAAGCTACACTTCCTCTTTGCTAATTGCTGTGAACTTTTTTACCTTGCCTACTCCTAGCTAAACATAAGGCACAGTTCTATCAAAACTCTTGGCAAACTTAACATAAAACATTTTACAGGAACCCCCAGGAAAACCCCTAGGAAAATGGGCTTATCATGCGTTCAGTTAGTTACAACAAATTCCACTTTTAAGGGTGAAAAACTATGAATGTAAAACTTTTCATTGATTCTTAAAAGTAAGTTACAACAGACAAAACGGCAGATGATTTCACAAGGATTGTGGTGAACTTATAACAGAACTAGACATAATTTAGGTAAGATTAGTAACTGTTGTCAATATTAGAGATGTAAGCTTCCAATGTGACTAAAACCCAGGCATTAAGGGTTGTGGGATGGGAGGGGAGTAAGTTTACACCAATAAATCTTTTTCTGTTTCTGGGGACCCTGAAAACTTGAACATGCAAAACCAGCACAAAATCATTTCCTGACAGCTTCAAGAGCAGGGATAAGAATTAAACAGACATGCATTTTTCACATGCAATTATTTAAAATGTGAATTCTCACTGGATAAAATACTGCTAGCAATACTGTTCTGCTGGCAGTTTCCCACACTGCATTTGAACATGCTGCTCATACCTGCAGAGCCAGAGGGGGGAGGAGCCCCAGCCTTCTGCCACTCGGTGGCCTCAGCTGCCATCCTGCGCACGTAGGCATCGTCCACACACATCAGGATGTTCTCGGGCTTTATGTCCGTGTGGATGATCTTGCACTTGCTGTGCAGGTAATCTAGACCCTGAAGGACCTAATAACAGAGGGAATTTTTAAAAAATCTGCTTGAAACTGCAACAAAATTAATTAAGAAACTCAACTTTCAACTGCATTTTAAAATAAGGCTGATTTTATCACATTGCTCAAAAGTACCCAGAAATTGGAAAAAATACGTTACCAAGTAGTAGCATAAACACGTAATTTTCCACTGCAGCATGGAATTACAGAAGCTTATGAAGCAAAATTGTTTGATGCACAGTAACACCAGTGCAATCTCACCCCACTGAGATTAAAATAAAATTATCTCAGATAGTAGTAAGAGTTCAGTTCAAATATTGTAATTCAAACCTTCAAACTGTTAACAATTGTGGAAAAACCTGATTAGAGTATTAACTAAACTTACCTGTCGAATTATGCTTTTAACACAACGGATGGGAAGGCCTTGATAATTGGACTTGATTATCCATTTTAGAAGATGATGTCCAAGTACTTCAAAGACCATGCAGACATCTGCAATTTAATTAAGGATAACTTCCAAATAAACTTGTTCATGAGATCAAGTTTGCCTGTGTTCTGGCTAAAGGAGTCATCATCCCCTTTAGAGGGAAAATGATTCCCCCAAAAATGAGCATGGCAAATGCTTTGGTACCTTGTTTCAATTATACATAAACCCATACAGAACCAGTGTCCAACTGCAGAGCAAATTAAAATAAAACATTTTAATTACACAAATCTTGTCCATCACTTCTACATGTTAACAACAGCACTAGGGTGAATAATTAAGAAAGTAATTGTAAAAAGTAACTAATTAATTCTTCTTTTCTTTGAGACAGCTGAAAGTAATGATTTGGCCTATGATCTCTATTTTTTTAATAAATTTTAAATTACATTAATAGAAGGTTTTAATAACAAAAGTGTGCAGCAACCATGCTTTAGAAAATGAACCATAATAACCGTTTTTTATTAAGCTGAATAGTCACTTAACAACAAATACTAACATAGTATGAGAATGGATCTCTTAAAGCCTACAGTTTTAAATGCAGAGAATAATGGCAATCACCAAAGAACTCTCAAACAAAGAAATGCAGAACTCAGAAACAACATGCAAAAAACACAATAAATAGACACAGCGTTTACTACTGGCTCCTGACAGAGGCAAACAGTCAATTATCAGGGGAGATGATTAGGACAAAACATGATGTAGGAACTTCCAGTGATTTCTGCTTCAAGGGCTTTCTAAGTTAAGAGATTCTACACCCACACGCCTGGGTAGGTTATCTTTCTATTGAGAAAATCTTCAAGTACTGAAGCTAATTTAAAGTTTTGCCATCACAACATTCTGGCAAGTTAAACAATTAGACTACATCCAATTAATCCTCAAATGTGAGCTAGGAATGACCTTAATATACCTGGAAATCAGAAAACATGTTAAAATCTTAACTACATGATACTATAACCTTGTGATGAACAATATAATGCAAATAACCAAAAATTAATTACTGCAGGAAAATCTTGATTTTCTGACTAGGTCAGAGACCATTCATATGGGAGACCACTTCTACAATGTTAGAAATCTTACCTAACTTCTTTAAGTTTTATTAACTAGAGTCTTGGCAATTATCTTAAGAGCCACTGTCTTGTGTTAAAATGAGACTTACCTTGTCTGTCAGTTTGTCACACACATTCTCCTCAAGTACCTACCTATATACATAAAGGTAATGCAAGTTTTAACATCTGCATCGTCTATACTGAAGTTACACCAATAGTAAAAGGTCTCAAGACTGGTCAAAGCACACTGTAACACAACTGCTGCCAACAGTTAATCTCATTTCACATTCCTGAATTCCTGTTTTAGAGGAGACACTGAATAGTCCTTTCTCACTCACATCAGCTGGGTGAGCTCAGAACTCCATCCCATTCAGGAGAGGAAACAGCCTTGGTTACTTTACCCCACAATGAACACGAGTCACTGCAGAGCACACAGCCATCAGAGAGGATGAGCAGAGAGCATGAGCTCTGCAGGGCTTATTAACTGAGCCCACACAGTCAAGCTGCAAAGCTACAGCAGCACAGATTGCAAAAAGGACACTGCAACATTCAGAAATGAAATATAGGACACCCGCCCACAGTCCTTCAGACCATGCTGCTGCACTCTCCAACGCACATTCCTGGCATTCCTTGCACTTACAGAAATGTTAAGCATTGCCAGTGACCAGAAGAGAGAGGGATGTAGGGAAGTAAACAGCTGAGAGGCAAGGGAGAGCACCAAGAAGGAAGGTGTAAGAGGAATGGCAGAGGCAGGCAGGAAGAGGGAAGGTCATCAGAAAGTGATGTCTACCTGAAAAAAAAGATTGCAACATTCTGCAAGGAGGACTTGGACAAACTCAAGGGACACTCCATACTGGAGAGACAACTGGAAGGAAGAGAAGATACAGAGCAGGCTCAGTGTTGGGAGTAGGATATGCAGAAATGTGTCTGCTGTCTGATTTACTACCCTGATCTGAAAAACATTAACCTTAAGCCAGACTGCCCAGAACAAAGAGTTTGGGAAAAGCTCTGTATTAACTACTAGGAAAGCAGCCTTGCAAGTTCCAGGATCCTCCTACAGCACCAATAACCTGACTGGTGAGAAGGTCCAAAAAACTCCTGCAGCAAAAAAACCCTGAAGCCCACCTAGGAGACATGCTTCTTGTGAAATTCTCTTCAAAGCAGCACAGGGGATGGCTCACAGGACAAAACCAAGCACAGCAGCAAAAGAGAGAGTAAATCTAACATTAATCAGCTGACAAGTACTGGGAGCTGTTCTTTCTTGACTCAAATCCTACCTGTAACTATCCATCTATAAATACACATTACTTAAGCATTTAGAAATATGACAAAGGATAAAGGCTAGTTAAGCTCTAGGACCAGCACAGAAAACTTCAGGATGCATCTCAGTTGCTTCTGGATTGGCAGCATTTAGACACTATGACATAATTATCTATATTCTTTGGAGATACATTTATTACAATCACTCATATCATCAGACAATGTCTGATTGTGTGGGAATGCTTCCTTCTTTATTTTTTCCATTTGTCTCTCAAAACTTGTTCCATTATATGATTATCTGAATCTTTCATTTAAAAAACGCTACACTGAAATGAACATTTACTGCAGTTCTAATAAATGTCCACTGCAAAAAAACATAATAATTCACACTTATTGAAAACACCAAAGTGCCCAAGATCATGAATTCTGTTATTTCATGAAAAAGTCATAATTGCAATCTTTCAAAAATAAACAAGTAGGTAAAAAATTACCAGCCTAGTGCAGCATCCCACATTATTAAAATTCCTCTGTACATAAGCACTTACTGCAGCTCCTAGGAGAGAGAGGACAGTTTGCAGTCACACAGTGCAGGCCAATGGCTCTGCACAATCCCAGCTCTGTTCTCCATGGTTCTTGATAATCTTCTCTGTTTGGAAGCTCCATGACATTTTATGGTATTAGCCATCCAAAGGATTCACCCACCTCTCTTCTGTCTCGTTTTAGCTTTTAAATGCATTCCATAACCAATAATCAAGCCTCTATGAAACATATGTGGTTTTATTTTACAGTCAAGCAACAGATATTTAGTGACTTGCCCAAAGGAAGCTGGAAACAGCAGAGCATGGAAAAGGTATCAAATTACTCTATTGCTCTCAACCTGTGCAACTCAGTGACAATAATGTAGCACTAATATGGCATTTTAAAAAGTAAACAGCACCAAAACACTAAAATCAATTACCTGCTCCATCCTAAGAGAACCCACACCAAAGATTATTTTCCCTAGAACTTAAAAAGGAGCTGATGAAATAATGCAACCAACTACTGCTCAAATAACTCGGATGCACAAGCTCAGGAAAACTCAATGCATAAGATACTTGGTATCATATTTTTGCTGGCAGTCAGGACTTTGACAGGCTTTCAGATGCAATTTAAATGTGAGTCCAGAATCAGTCCATCCTGTACACTGGTACTTTTCTGGAAAATGTACTTTTCAGTAAGGCAGGAACATCTGCCTTCTACATAAAAATTTCTGTACCGCCAGTTTTCAACGTGAAGGCAAAACTGAAATAGAATAAATCAACATCAGCTGTCCAGTTTTAATCTACCAATACAAAGCTACCTCACCCCTTATTTTTCACTGGCACATGGTCTCTTTTGGCCTTCTCAGTCTAAGTGCTATAGTGCAATAAGATATAAGCTTGGATATGATTTCAAAGTATTATCACTAACAAAATTTACTTTTCACACCTAGAAACAGCCCTCACCTTTAATACAGTGGTATACATGTGAATCTTATCAAGAATTTAAGAATATTATTGGGAAATTGCTCTGATAAAGAGATAAGAGTTACTTCTATGTATAGCTATAAATGCTTTATTGTACTCCTTATTTCATATTAGTGTTTACAATAAAACAGTAAATCAAAATTCTTGGTTTCTAAAAATAATTATTCTTCAACTGTACTACAGTCAGATGAAAACAGATAAAAATGGGGAAAGGTAAAGGAGATTAGACACTAGTCTGTAACTGAGAACACCTGACCCCACACTCATTCTCAGCACATAACCAAAGGCTCCAAAACCAATGCCAAGAGACACATCAGTGGGATGAAAGCTGCTTGCACACTCACATGCTTTCTAGTGAGCACTCAGATTTACTGACAGTCACCTTCTACATTCCTCTCCTAGGAGATGGGAGTTGGTAAAAGGTGCCTTAATCTGATCTGCTGAAGGCACAGCACCAAAATCAATGTACAATCAGGCTCTCCAGAGCAGGAACTGTCTCTCTGGCAGTGGGACCCATGAACAATGAGGTCTGCTACTGGGCTCCAAACACAACATGCACACACATAAGTCCAGCTGTAACAGTAAATGAAAGCACAGTAATATAATAAGCCACTAAACAACCTAATATAATCAGCAAGGAGAACTCAGTTTAGCTCGACTCTAAAATCAAATTTATTCACAGACCCAAAATTTACACTGAGAATTAGTTGGTTGTATTTTACTTTATCTCTCTCTTTTTCCATCACCCCTGTTTTGTTTTTTTAAAGAAAGCTTTCAAAGACAAAGCTTTACAACAAGCTTGCCAAAAACAAGGTTAACACCTGGCCAAAAGATGATTACATGAACAAGAGAAGCATCTCCATGACCTCACACTTCTTACAAGAAAAAACAGCTTTTTCATGACACTGACAATTTCTCTTTACCAGTCTAGAACAAAAAAAATATTTCTTGGAAGCTTCAGTAATTACAAATGTTTTCAGTAAACTCCATTTTTTAAGCAATCTATCTCTACTTCTACCAGACCATGAAAGGATATATAAGACTTATTTTTTAATTCTGCATTGTGTTTAGAAAAGCTAAGTTACTTTCACTCCATAGAGTGCCTTCCACACTGCACTTCTCTTGGCATCTACATACATTTTGGTGTTTATACTTTGTATATTTAAAGTAAGATTAACTAGAAAAAAGCCAGTACTAAATGCTTACTTATTTCAGTAGAATTTTTAATGAGAATGCCATGTTCTCAAAAGGATACGAATTCCATTCATTCCAGAAATTTTGAAGTCATCAATGAGCTGTACAACCATATCCTTGTTGGGATCATTAGGGTCACTTTCACGAACCTAAACCAAGAATGCAAACACTGATATTTCAGGAAAAAATCCACTGTAAAATACTGATTAGTTAGATTTCCACACAAACTTAAGTATTTTGGGGCATATGAGTTAATATGTTAAAACATATTAACTCATAATAAGCCAGATGTTTAGAGGACAATATGTAAAAAAAAAAACAAAAACAAGAGTCTAAAAAAATTCTCACTGCTTTTTTAAATTCCTTATTACAGTTATTATTATTATTGAATACTGTACTGCAATAGTGATACTTACACATTTGAGTAACTTTATTTCATCCAAGGCTGTCTCCGTATAATGCTGGGCACTTTTTACAACTTTCATTGCAACAAACCTTTTTCCCCTTGAAAAGAAGAGAAACATTTTCAACATGTACACTGATCTAAAACAAACATACTTTAAAGGTTGGGAAATTTTAAATAGAATATTTCATAGTCTAATGCATTTGTACAGAAAATGATGAAATTACACGAAACAACAACTTTTAACAACACTGTGTTAACAGTGTAATTATTGATATTTTACTCTCCTTGATGCTAATGTCTCTACAAGAGGAATCTGCTTATACATTTTATCATTTAATGAAGGTAATTACATTTTTTCATTAAAGATACAAAAGAAATAAAAATATAAGTCTATTCTGGCATGCTCAAGACAACACACAAATTCAATAAGCAAAGCTAATTTGTCAAAGAAAATAGAATTACATTTATTTCTGAGAGCTTTTATAAACTACACTGTTAATCAAGAGAAAAATAAGACTGTAGACATATTTTTGCACAAAAGGATAGCAAACATTTATATAACTTTATCATGCACATAAAACAGAAGTAACTGCAAACAAAATAAAGAAATGTATTAAGAAAAACGTTTAAGTATGTGGAAAACAAATAGTTTTCTTACTGCATATCCCAGCATAGCCAGACTGTAGAGAAGTGTCCCCATCCTAACTTTCTAATGACATGATACCGGCCATTGAAAAGGTCACCAATTTTCACTGGATGATAGCCTCCTTTCATGAAAAAACAAGTAGAAAAAAGAATATTTAGAAAATAAACAAGAACTCCCAGGTTTTCAAGTAATTTTCTTGTAGTATAAATTTTCCACTTTAAATTGTCCTGTACTATAAATAGGAAATATAAAGAAGACTCTAATGGTAAAAATTCTGCCTTGCTTGGCCTGGAGGGAAAAAACTCATGTCCTGTAACTACTGTAGAGTTTATTCACCCTTCTCTCTTATGGCTTTTATTTATGGTAATATAACCATCTGTTCTCTATTTCCTCAGGCTTATCTTTCACTTCACAGACAGTAAAGAAAATATCTACATTATTTCTTTATCATATTTGAAGCCTCTCCAGTCAACATATTTTGGATGATTGCAGAATCTCAACAGAGATTGTTTTAATTCCCATTTGCTTTCGAGTAATAAAAGCAGCAATAAAATACTTCCTGAGAAAATGTTAAGAACAATGCAGACTTCACTGATGCTCTTCTACTTGGCTCCTGATCCACAGCAGCAATGCATTTTTCTGACATCTGAGGGTTTTACAGCGAGGAGGAAGAAGAGAAAGCAGGCAGCTCTGGGCTGTGTCTGAACTGCTTTTCCATTACTGAAGTCTGCAGTCCAAATTTAAACCACTACCCAGGTTCTCCACAGCCCCATGAGGCAGAAAGGCCAACAGGACAGAGCAAGCTGGAACTCAGGTTTCTAGAGCTGTAATGAAGCCTTTTATTTCCTCTGTATTTTGGGAGACATTCTTACTCTTAGTTAAACACAGGGAAGACAATGAACACACAAGGTTTTTATTCAGACCTTAACTCACCAACAATAACATCCCTAATTTTGCCTAAATTGCAGACAAATAATAAAGCTGCACCATGCAACCCTCCAGGACACCAGCAGCAGACTCAGAGCAGCTTTCAAGGAACCACTTATTTATCTCTTTCTGATCCTTCACAACGTCATGCCCAACTGTAGCAGGATCCTCAGTTACTGACTAATCCATCTAGAATCAGGAAAACCTCCAACTACTTTCTCGAAGTTTCTGGATCTGTTTTGAATCCCCTGAAAATCCTGTTAGAACTGGTTAAGACAACAATGTGAATTTATAACTTAACTCCTTGAATTTAAAACAGAAACTTCTCTCTTATCTCCTTTTATCTGTGGGAACAGTGATGTCAAATCTGGATATATTTTTGTTCTCTTTTTGCTAATAACATCTTCTGCCTTAACAGAAGTTCAACAGTTCTTTTATGAACTCTCCCATGCTGCCAGAGCAGAATAATAAATTTAACACAACTGTGCTGCAGAATTATAACGATTACATACTCAGGAGAAGGATAAAGCTTAAATGACACATTGTGTTAGATGCTGGTGTGCCTCACAAACTCTACAACACACACAGCTTTGATAAATGTGTGCTGAGGTGTAACTGCCGGCTTAGCAAACAGTAGACACAGCATCCCCAAAAGCTGACCCTTCCCTTGGGGCACACCTCCCCAGCCCTCCCATCACTAGGAAGGAAATGCTCATGGAAGCTGCCAGGACAACTCACCCAGCCCAGAAAAATGATACTTTCACTCCCACTGCTGAGGTGTGCCACTCTCAGTAAGGATGCCCACACTGGCTAGTGGGAATTCCTTATTTCCAAATAAAAACCCAAATCACGTTTGGAACACCTGACTGGATCTACCCTCCAGTAGAGAAGGGGGGACCTGGACTTGCTGAGAGTAAGGGTTGAATATTATACTGCCTATCTGCAAACAGAAACAGCATCAGCCACAGATGAAGCCTGAGTCTACTGCAGCCTCACTATCACAGAAATTTTGCTGAATAAACACAAATACATGAATTGGTACTGATACAAAAATTGGAAACCAAACTAAATTTGATTTTGTCTATTTAAGCATCCTTCTAGTAACAGCTGATGGAGATATTTAACAATCTGGATGAATATAATCATTATTTAAGACAGCTATTGAGTGGTTTAATACAAACAAACAAAAATCTAATTACTTGGTAATTTTTTTCCCCACAAAATTCTATGCAGGATGATGAAGTCATAGATGCAACAGGAAAGTTAAGAGAACATACAGGAATTTTACCTTTCCATTACTGAAAAGGTATGCACTTGTGAAGTGAATCAAATCTGATGACCTGCAAAATTTATATGAGATTTCCACACAGATACACCATCACAGATAAAAATATGTAGCTAGGAATAGTTTAGGCAAACAAGAGCCTTTTACGTCTGACTCTACACATAGCTTTTGGCATACTTGTACTTCAAAGGGTCAAAAATAATGAAAAACTTGTGATGGTTCCTTCCCATAAGACACAGAAAAGGAAACAGCACAGAGAGGAAATCAGACAAAGACACCAAAGTTAATAAACTGAGGCTTGGTAAGTTATTTTAGTAAGCTCTACATGTTGGTAGCATAACAATACTATATATGTAAAACTATGTTGTTTTTTTGATTCCTACACCAGTGTCACAACTAATTATAACAATACACCAGCATAAGTGACAAATGCCAGCAGTGGGAGCATATATAGCATGTGAGTGTATATATTTCACAAGATACTTTCCACTGTCCTAAGTCACAGCAGGAGCAGTTTTGGAAATAATCTGTTACCATTCCTGTACATGTTACTCTCTGATTATTCCTATCAGCACCATATGCATTTACAGGTTGTGGACAACCAGGTAACAACTCACTTAAGTTATATGTATATCAAAAACTGGTGCCATCCTATGGTGAATGTAACCATTTAAATTCTCCATGATACCTGAAGTATTTCTAAGTATTAGTAACAAGAAAGCATCTATGTAAAATTAACAAGCTGATAAAAATTATGTGCTTTTGGGAAAACAATACTGGCATTTGAAACTATGCCATGTACAAGTGGCACTGCTGATAAATTAACACAAAATACCCACCTTGTTGTACTGCAGCACATACAGAAGAAAAAAAGTGTCTCTCACAGCTAGCTAGCTACATGCATGCAAGAAGGAGGGGCAGAAAAATGAGGTCATTATTCCTGAATGTCTCCTGAATGTATTGGTAATTGTAGCTGGCTCGTTCTATGTTTGTATAGGGAATTATTCCCTTTGTGAACTGGATGAATGGGAGACATCTCCAGGGGGCAGAGAAGATGATCAGAGAAGCAAAAAATTCTGATTACATCCATGACACAACAGACTCTTGCAAAAAAAAAAATCACCAAGTGTTTCAAGGCTTTTCAGAGAAGAAAAAGTAGCTTAACAAAGTACCCCCCAAAAAACCATGCAGTTGGACGATTGATATTTCCATTCCTCAAATAAATATTTGAAAAGCATTTCATGCAAATTCAGTAACACAAACAGAAGTAATGTCACAGACTCAAACAGGCCCTGGAGGAAGCCCCCAGGGAACGGAAGTCAGTCTGCTTTTCACAGATGGCTGCTAGTCAGTCTCTTTCACATCAGGTGCTAATACAAACTGATCCAATTCCCTCATTAAAAAACACTACTATGACTATTTACTAATCACCATGTAATGTGGTCAAGATGCAAGCCCAGCACACAGTAACATACCCTTAAAAATAAAAGTAGTAACAAAAATACTCTACAGGAAGTACAGCTAACAGACCGTATGCTGAATTCCTGAAAAAAATAATTATATACTCATTATCAAAATTCCCCTCCTATAAAAATTCAGACTGGGGCTGAGAAGAGATGAAGTATGCTCTGGGCCTCAGTCAAAAACCCTGGAAGACTGCCATTTTGAAGACAAATTTAGGAATAAAAAAGACACTCCAGCAGTAAATGGTAATTTCCAAATCTTTATCTTCCCCTCGCTACCCAAAACAGAAAAAGATACTCAAACTAGTAACACATCTCTCCAAAAAATGGAAAATGCATCTAAAAGCCATTTGGGAGTTCTTTACCAAACAACTCATTCCCTATACAGAACATAAAATATATAAACGAATCCCCACGTGGTCATGGAATTCAGATTCTTATGGAGACCCTCCCTTCAGCTGCATGCCAGCAGACTGAAAGAAGGAAATGCAGTGCTCAGTCTTACAGGAAATTAGGGTCAGAAAATAAGCAAATCCTCTACTGAAGAAACAAAAGCACTGCTCTCATAGATAGAAACAAGTAATGATCATGACATCCAAATGAACCAAAGCCTGAACCATCCTTAATGTACTTTAAAAAATTCAAAGCCTCAGGATCAGAAGAATTCAGAGGAACCTTTATGCATACAGAAGTTCCCTTTAATTTTTCAGGAAGCCTACAAGTATTGTTAGTGTAATGTATTTTATTTCAGAAGGATACAGACCTCACTACTGACCTGCTCTAGTAAAACAGGTAACTCACAAGCAGGCTCTCTACTTAGACTATTTTTTTGTTTTGTGATCTAGCTTCTGCAGAAGGTGACATTTTTGCAAAGGATACTGGAAAACAGACAACAATGAATTGTTTGAAACTAATGCAGCCCTTACTTCAGGAAAGAATAAAGTCAGAGCTTTGAAATGCTTAATCTCAAGGAAATACAGATGTTTATGAGTACACAGATGTTTAAACAAACCCTTATTCACTGATGGAACACGTTAAAGACACCAAAAGAGTTATCTTACGCAACAAATGTGTTTTAACACAAATAAAAAAAAAACAAACCAAAATACTTGAGCATGGTTCAGCTACATGTTTTTTTCTTCCCACCTGGAGACTTTGACATCTAGTTTGAGTTTACTGTTTGGCTTTCACTATTAGCATTTTTGAGCCACTTACACAATTGAAATATAATATATTAATAAAACTTCTTACACCAAAATGAAATAGTCACTTTCCATTGTTAAATATGTAAATACAAAACACTTTTCCAGGCTAGGAAGAGGAATCCTTGAAATGGCACATTTCCAGGCTTACACAGAAACTTCTGATTAAGAAGACATTATCACATTTGACACAGGAAGTGGGTTTTGGTATGAGGAATACAGAATACCAGATACAGTCAGTGTGCATAGAGTGCTTTTTGACTATTCAAAAATACTGATCTGAAGAAATAAAATTCTGATGTATGTATTCTTGAAATCTACTACAACAGGTAACCCAGAGTTGACACAACTTTTATTTATCATTTTTCATCTAAGTACAGTGTACACTCTACCCTAATGGGAACAGATTTGCAACTTTAGCAGTGACATTACAATAAATTTAAGTATTGACACTGTTGTACCACACTCATGCTTTTATGCATTTAACCAAATTTAAAATCTGAATATAACCAATTCAAAAATTAAGGAAATTGAGTTAAAATGAAGATGTAGAGAGCCTCAGACAACACTGAGAGCTGTGAAAGACACCATGTGGAAAAGAAGCATGTAACATCTTAGGCTAGTGCAAGTGAGAGAAGAAAGGAAAAATAAAGGATACAGTTTAAAAATAAATTTAGGAAATGCTCCTAAAAGCACCAAGGCATTTTGGAGTATGAGTTGCTTGTCTTGGTTTGGGTGTTTTTGTTTCTCTTACAACTCACATGAATCAAGGGAAGTTGATTCTCTAGTCTTATAATTGGGACATCAGGAAGAATACAGGGATGCCACACTTGTGTATGTATTGAAAAATGCATAAACAAGCTATGGCTAAGTGAAAAAGTAATGCTGAAGACAATTATAGATTAGGAACAGCTCATCATTTCAGGTCGTGATGCATAATTGTTTCAGGACCTGAAATGATGAGCTGTTCCTAATTGTTGTACAAGTAAATTCCATAATTAAAGATCATCTCTTTAAAAATCCCAGAACCAGACTGGCATGGCAGTGTTCAGCCTCAGCAGCAGTGACCTGCACTCACCTTTACAGTAATCTGCGGGATCCTCCTGCTCCTCATCGTCGGAGCCCAGAATCTCCTCCTCGGGCTCGGGCGGGGCGGGCTCCGGCAGGGGCGGCGGCGGGGGCGGCGGCGGAGGCGGCGGAGCTGAGGGAGCTTTCTGCTGAGGCTCGGGCCTGCAATGCACAGAGAGCACACTGAGCACAGGGCCGCGGCAACGGGGTACCCAGCCCTGCAGGGGTGATGAACAACCAGAGAGCACACGGAGCACAGAGCCACCGCAATGGGGTACCCAGCCCTGCAGGGGTGATGAACAACCAGAGAGCACACGGAGCACAGAGCCACGGCAATGGGGTACCCAGCCCTGCAGGGGTGATGAACAACCAGAGAGCACACTGAGCACAGGGCCACCGCAATGGGGTACCCAGCCCTGCAGGGGTGATGAAAAACCAGTGAAGCATCTCACGTTCTCACTGTCACCTCTCACATCCCCTCTGGGACACCGGGGAGACGTGCACAGAGAGGAACCTGGCCAAACCAAGAGCAGCTCCCACGTGAAAGAGCTTGCAAAGACTCAAAGTACAGAATCAGAAACACACGAGCTTTTGAAATCCCTGATGAGCAAATGACATATAGAATCAGATACAGAAGTATAGTATAATCAGTACGGAATCAGATACAGAACAGCTTTTGAAATCCCTGACGTTAGACTCATCTTCTTGAGCACAACTGGGAAGAAATACCTTTGCAAAGAACATCAAGATATTCAAAAGCTCCTGCCTGCTAGCTGAAGGAGGAAAGATCTCATTAATACACAGCAAGAAACAATCTAGAGACACTGACCCAAGCCTTAATGTACTTCTCATCTGTAGCTCCTGCCAACACTGTGGAAAGCTGAACCAGTATACAAAATACTGAAACGTCTATTAGAAAGTAAGAGAAAAAAACTCATCTTCCTAGGTAGTCTATGATGCTCATATCAGGGCATATAATATGCTTTAATGTGCACTAATTATTTTTTTAAAAACCAAAACAAAATCACCAAGGTCTGACACCACCAGGCAAGAGATGAGGTTGGTTTTGTCTTGCAGCGCCTTTTTTTTTTTAAATAAACAACGAAAGTGAAATTAAATTTTATATCCTGTTCCAAAGAAAGCTGTACTGGGTTACTACAAATTACTCACATTTCAAAACTGGCTATTTTCCATATACTTCAGTCCAGGCTTGAAGTGATATGACCTCTGTCATATAATTAAGAAAGCCTTTCCCAAACAGGTTGATGCTGTTATTTTTTGTATTCATGCCTCTTGCAATAAAAAGTATACACTTTCGAAATACATTTGCAAAATAATTTAAGCATTTGTGGCATCAAAAGCTGCTATAACTTACATTTACATCTACTTCAAATTAACCACATCTAAAAAACACCATACTAACAGTATTTTGTCCTTTGTGAAATAAAAAAAGATAAATCTGTAGTTGGCTGATATTTCAGCACCTAGAATTAAGATCCAAATACTTCCTTCATCATGAGTAAAAACTGTACTTATGTTTATCCCACTTCTAAGTCATCTTCCTCATAATTCCTTTTCCTGTTAACACACTGCAATTGTTCAAGACAGACAGACAGACCCTTTGGAGTCAAAGAGAACACAGCTGGTCAGAAACAAATGCCACTGGCAACACTCACCACCTGCACAGCAGCTGCTATTACGCCTTTGCTTAAAAGGACATCACTGCAAGCTGCATTGCATACTAAACTCATCTGCCTGCTACCCCTTTCACATAATAAAATTCTTCAGTCAATAAATGGTCAGATTTAAAAAGGGGTATTTTGAACTAATTTATCAAGTATTTAAGTTATTATGAGAATCTAATGAAGTAAAATAATTTACATCAGTTTTAACCACATGGAACTAGAAAAAAGAGGAATCCATTAGTAGGATAAAAAATAAAAATATTCACAGGTGTTTCTACTTAAAATTATGCTGGTTGTTTGCCTCCCTCTTTCATTTTTGGCTCCCAACAGATGTCTTTATCTGGTACACTGAGAGGAAACTGCAAATGGAAGGTTCAGCACATTCTCTGTCTAGCTAATCCTACTAACAAACCAGATTTCTGACCTTCCTGGTTTCATGGTGCCCAGCAAGCTCCCAGTGACAGCTCCTACACCTGATCTGAAGCTTAAACCCAACAAACCATCACAAAAGGACCTACATTACAAACCCTGAAACTTCATCTGCTGGGCACAGGACCATTTTGGATACATAGATCAAGAACTAAGAACACCTAAAAATAAAAAAATACTGGTTGGACTTGATGGTCCTAAAAGTCTTTTCCAGCCTAAATGATTCTACAAGGCAAGAAGAAGGATGCTCAGTGAAATAGCCTGTACTTCATCCATGTGTCTGAAAGCAGGGTGCCAGGAACACAGGCACATCCATCAGTGCCTGGACTCCTTATTTTGGATGGTACAATCATCCTACTTTGTTCTGACCACAAATATCCATATAACTATTTTGGTCACATGAAATGGTACAACTATAGAAAATGCAGGTAGGGTAGGGAAATGCAGTGTGGTGGTAAGTTCAAAAGTTCACTGAAATAGGTTAAGAAAACAGGGTTATTCTGAGTCCTTCTCAAGGTACTGTATTTGATTTTGGTTTGAAAGGGGTTATTTTTCCTGTCTTCTATCCCAGTTGATTTTTATATTCTGAAGTGTTTTCTTACTATCCTTTGTGGACACCAGAAAGGAAGTAAAGATATTACTGTATTTCCTTTCAGAGTTATTTATGATTTTTATCTGCAAATAACAAAACACTGCTTTAAATTGAGGAAGATCTTGGGTTTATCCATTTAGCTTTGCTTGTGTCTTCTGGAGCAATCAAATATTAGTACAGAAAGATGAGAGGAAAGGAAAGAAACATACTGAGTTACATCAGTATGACTGCTAATTCTGTATTTTGGCAATTTTTTCCTCTAGTTTAGAATTCTTAGCAAGAGATTCCTATAGTTCTTTGGTTTTTTTCACTTTTACTTTTCTAGGATATATGTAAAGATCAAGTCTTCAACACTTCACTTGATGGCTTAAATTCTGCCTACAGGTTGAGTAACTCATCCTGGCATCCCCAATGCAATTTCTTCTTCTGCCAACTCATAGTTTCACAGTGTTAGGAAGGGCATCAATGAGAGAACTCCAGTTTTGCTATTTCTGAATGGCCTTTTATTGAATTGCAAAGATAAGCTATGATGAATGCTTCAACAACACCTTCATTTGCAATTTAGGGCATGAATTGTTTATTCAGCTTAGATTTCATTTTTTCCAGTACAGTCTGCTAAATGTAAATTATTTTTTCTTTTGAGCAGACTTTAAAATACTGTTGACATTAAAAAATCCAACCATTTAGAAACCTGTGAGTCACAAACACAATCTCCGTTTCCTTTTCAGAAATATAATTGTCAAATACTATTAGGACATAAAAAGCTGTTCAACAACCACTATTTCAAGTTATTAGTCTTTCTTATTCCTAAAATGCCATGTAATGATATGCATTAGGTAACACATGCATGCAGAGATTAATATTAAACTTGTTTTTCTTTTTTCTGAAGTAATCACTTGGTACTCTGTGGTCTACCATTATTAGACTGTTCATGACCACCCAAGCATAAACACTTAATTAACACAAGAAGACACACTATTTCTAGACTCTCAGTATTTTGTCAGCAGGTATGCAGAGAACTGACCATCTCCACTGGCTACAATGACAAACCTTATAATTATACTGAAAGAAACACTAAAAACAATTAGCAAACACTAGCCAGCATTTTTTGGTCTTTTAATTACTGCCTTTTCCATGGGCAAAAATAAATTTACAGCAAAGTCCAATCAAAACACAATTAAATCCTATTTTTAAACTGCTCTTAGAGGGAATACTTAGTAAAATACAGAAGAAAAGCTGAAATATTTCTCCTCCACAGTGAACTTGAAGCAAAATGCGTCAAAACCCTGCATGGAATCTTACAAAAAATCAACTGCCCACTGTTATGAAACATAACATTTCTGACAATTTAATTTTACTGTTCTCCCTGATGGACATGTTGCTCCATGCTACCACTGGGTAACAGAGAACAGTAAAAGCAATCTCCTTAACACTCAAGCCTTAAAATGTTGAGAATATTATACTATTAGAAATCCAGAAAATTCCATTCTTTTTTTGCTGTTGTTGATGTTCTGGGGTCATTTGCTATTCTTCTGTTCTGGAAAAGGTAAAACAAGAGCAGTGAGAGTGACTAAAATCACAAAATGCCTTCCATATGGGAAGCATCTGAACATACCAGAACTCCCCAGCCAAGAAAACAAGACAGCAGAGTGCTACAAAATCCAGAGAGATAAAGAGAAAGCAAATAGGAAATGGCTGTCCACTGCCTCATCCCATACAAATTGAGCCAAGTTGACAGAAAACTCAAAAAAAAAAAAAAGACTCATGCAATATGATGGTAAAAACTAAGGTGAACTTTTTTCCCTTAGGTATCACGGATATGAGAAGTTATTTAAGTCCAAACAGGGCTCAAAAAAACTCATGGAGGTGACTGATGGCAAAGGCAGGACTGGTGTGATTTGTGAAGCCCAGCAGCCTGGAATGTGGAACAGCACGCAGCACACCAGGGCACAAGCCTGCACTCCTCCCCAGGAGCTGCTCCTGGCCAAGGGGAATGCGGGAGCACTGGGGTCTGTCCTCCTGCAGTCACTCCCTCTTCACACATTCCCTTATTTTCCTCAACTAATGAATGATTTCCATCACTAAAAACCAAAAGAGACTTCGGGCCTCTTTATCCGAAACCCTCAGAGACAAAAAAACTACGTTTTCATTATGAAGTAATGGATAAGAATGTCTTACACGTAACACTGTTACAGAAGACTACCTGAGGAAAACCTCCTGTTCCCGTGAGGAACAGGCATACAAAAACAAGAATTCCTCTCTATGAACACTCTGCACTCATAGTGACTACTTTAGGTAAACAAAGCTTTACCTTCAAAGTGGCTAAAACCTGCATCTGATTCTCCTACCTTTAGGAAAGCAACATTTCAGAAGGAAATCAGACTGTGTCAAATTAAAAAAAAAAAAAACTTGGGAAAAAGAAATTTATCAGATTAAGAACTACCTCAATCTGAGGGAAAAACAAAACTTCCTTTTAAGATTTTCAGATGAACACAACCAAAGACATTTTTCACTAACAGGAAATGTGAATAAAATTAGGTCAAATGACTTCTTCATATATCAAATAAAATATGGAACAAACTAGATTCTAGTTTATATGAACCTTTTGCCATGTCCATAGAGGTTCTACAGGAAATTTCAATCTGAAGTGGTAAAAAGAGGAAGCAAGGGAGAGGGTGAGCATCAGAAGAATTACACTGTAAGCCTCCTAAGAGATAGGAGCTTTACAAAATCTACTAGTGAGTGTGGGTCCATCTCTCCAACTCCTAAAAGCAAAAGCAAGGCTCTCACAGTTCTGCAGTTAAAAGTCTGAATCCCCATACATAAATTTCTTACAGCTGTTATTAATTGCTGAAAGTCTCAGCTATTTGGATCTCTTTCTTGTTTGTACAAATGGTGTCTGCTTTACGAGCTGAATTCTTGCCTGCTCTTTTTTCTCAAATGCAAATTTAGCTTAATTAGACAGGTGCCTTCTAACACTGAGCTCTTTGAACCGGAGGCAGCCTTAAATGGAGGCTTTCTGAATAAATTCACACACATAAAACAAACAACAAAAAACATAAGAAAGATCAAAAGAACTCTGAAGTTATCACTCAAGGAACAAAATTATGTTCCATGTTTCAAGTAAGATTTTAAGTGGATTGTAATTCAGAATATTTTTAAATTTTAATAGCAATGGCAAATCATTTGTAATTTAATCATTCTTTTTAATTATGCCAGAGGTCATCTTACTGTTTTCAGAAACAGTCTACAAACCCAGAAGGAAACAGGGCATAAGATGTGTTTTTAACCAACTCCAAGAAATTGTTGATGTGAACTTCCAGAGACAGCTTTGCCATACCTGAAAAGCACTATTTGTGTTCTTACTGTAGTACAAAACAGCACCACCATCTCCAATTCTAGGAAATTTATGCATAAAAAGAGAGAGCACTGGTATGTCACAAGCATGAAGCAATTTCTACATCTGGTCATTATAAAAAAAAATTCTAATTCCTCCTGGGACTGTTAACATTCCTTCCAAAGATACCATCCTACCATCAAACATTAATAGAAGCAGCAGTAAAATCCCTCCCAGAAGGGAGCAGGCTGAGACATGGTAGCTTTAACCTCAAACAGCAACACAGAATTTTTCATTCCCATCTTACTTGCCAGTCTTTGGGAGGCCACCTTGGGCTTGAATGGATACTCAAATTCCCAGTGAAATGCCAAGGAATGCTGCCTTCTTCCATTCCAAACAACAGCTACTGTAAACAAATGCCATTTCACCAGCAAGTGCTGCAGTTTTACCACAGCCCAGCCCAGCCCAGCCCAGCATCACAGGAAGGGCACACTGCCAAGGGCACAGCTGAGGGCACCCAGCAGCAGCCTGCCATTACACCAAATCACACCCAGCACGAAGCAGTAAAGTCCGCTAAGTTTAGGAGGGAGCTCTTATGGCCTTTCTCTGATAAAGTTACACCGTGTTCCCAGAAGGAACTGGTTTCGAGCTCTGAAAGTCAGTCCCAAATGAAATTTTGTTCTCAAACAAATGCCATTCTGTTAAAACATTCTTAAGTCAGTAAACCAGAAGCCAAATGTACCCAGAAAGCCTCCAGCTTCATTGGACTTTAGTATGTTTTCTTCCTCAAATACTGTTTTTCTCACAGAGCTGTATTTTCCAGACAAGTATCCATTACAGACTTGCAAAGGAAAAAAAGTGAACAGTTAATTAAAAAACACAGACCCACCTGGCAGCACAAAAAGAAAATATATAAATAGATACTTGGCAGCTTGTACCTTACCTGTCTTTCTAGTCACCAGTAAAGTGTGGTAAAGGCTGAGAATGTTAAAATCATAGAATATTTTGAGATGGAATGGACCAACCAGCATCATCAAATCCATCTCCTGGTCCTTCAGAGGACAGCCCCAGAAAACACATTCTGTTTTGTCCAAATGTTTCTTAACTCTTAACTTCACACTCACCCCTGTGACCATTTCCCTGGGGTTCCAGGGCCCAGCCACTGTCTGTGAGAAGAACTTTTTCCCAATATAAAACCTAAACCTCCTTGGCTCATGTCATGCCATTTCTTCAAGCTGATTACACCAGTGAAGAAATCAGTAACACACCTTCTGCAGAAGAGGTGACTGTCAGATCCAGCTTCACAGAGAGACATCAGGCACTGGGCAACCTGAGACCTTCCAACAGGCATGTCTGGGTGGAGATCCAGGTCCCAGCTGATGCTGTGACTCCAGCAGCTATCATGGAATGAGTTCTGAGGCACGACCAGACCAACCCTGAGCAAGTGCTCACTGCTGAGGCTGGGGATGAGGGTGCCTCTTTGTGCCCTTCTGCACCAGCTACTGACTCTGCCCATTGCCTCTGTTAGCAGCCCCCAGATGTCATGGTCTGGTTTCTGGGTACCATGCACTTGATTTTTACACTCTGACAGTGGAATGGCCTCTGTGGAGAGGAGTCTTTCCCCATTCCCTGTTTGCCTGCTGTGGCTTCACTCACTAGGGGCTGTACTTCATAGGCATGGGGGTGGTTACACCAAGTTTTAATCTCCAACCACTGCTCTGGCAACACCCAAGTCTCATCAGGAGGTCCCACAAGAGCTTTTGGCTAAAAAAAAAAAAAATAGAAATTCCAAAGAGCCAAAGTGGAGAAATAGAGCTGTCATAAATCCATGTATTATGTACTGTTCAATGAAGAATACAGTTTTCTATATATACATCCTAACAGGTCAAAATAAAACTTCCACCTGAAGTAAATCACATATGGAATACCACTCCAATGCAATGATAAAAAAATGCTAAAAAATAACCTAGTCTCATAAACCACACATGAAGCTTCAACTTCTTCACATCCTCTTGCAACAAGAATCCCTTCTCACCTGCAAGGCTTCTTCCACTTCTGACCAACAAGACAACCTGACACAGAACACTATCAGATGGTGACAGCAATGGCCACTATTTAAACTTCTTTCTCCCCTCACCATGAACGCACGATGGATTGCTTTTAACAGAATGACTCACGAGTGTATAAATGGAAATTAATTTTTGACTTTCATTCTGGAATGTTATGTTGTAGTATTTAATTTCTGCCTTTCTCTCTGGCATGTTAAATTATAGTGTCTCTAGTCTTTCTATTAATAAGATATATTCAGGAAACATGCTGTTGTTGCTTCAGTATCCTACAGTTGCCACTAGCAACAAATTTACATGTTTTGAAGGAGAGGGGGAAGAATCACCCTCTGCTCTCCAACAGCCCTGACCCCGGTGAAGTCAGCAGACTGAACCTGATTTGACCAAAACCACTTAAGTGACTGACCATTTAAGGTCAAATATGGACTGAAATATGTATTCATAACTAAATTACAAAATACAAGATTTAATCTTTATCACAAGACAATAACTCCTTCAAGGAAGTATATATTCCATTTATTCGTTAGAAACCATATGAAGACAACTAAGGACAAATAAAGCAAAATGAGCTGAAGTAAACTGACAAATACAGTGTTTCACTCTCCCTTTTACCCATTTAACAGCCTAGTAGAAAGGATTTCATAGGAACAGTGAAGTTGTAACCCTTCACTTGACATCAAATGCAGTCGAGCAGCAGAGTACTTCTTGCCTTTGGTTGGTTGGTTTTTTTTCCTGACCCCTAAAGCACCCTGGAAAAATGTAATCCTGACTTCATGTGATCATCTCAGTGCAAAAATGCATTTTTCATGTCCCCATTTACTTAATGTTTAGAAGACCCATTCATCCCATTAAGGGAAATGCATCATGCTCTGGATTATGTCTGGGAACTCAATTCTTCAGGCAATGAGAGAAGGGGAAGCAGAGAGGCATTTTGCATTGGACTTAACTGGCAGGTGAAAAAACCAGAGCCTGAAGGAACAAGACTGCATGACTAAGCCAGCAATTAGAAGAACCTCTCTGTCTGCTGCAAATACAAACATTTGCTGCAGTGATAAATTCTGAATGCTCCAGTTGGAATTCTACTGATACCAGACTTCTCATTAACCTTCTTTTCAAGAAGCCAGAACAAGCATTTTACATGAACTCTTTACATTAACACAACTCCTTTTCACTAACAGGTTTTCTTTCTAAATAAAGAATTGCACTCAATCCTTCAAAAAACACACAACTCCTCTCCCAGACTTCCAAATCCCAGCAGCATTTCCTCTATAAAACCAGAGTTTTAATAAATCTCTTCACAATTCCTACTAGCATTTATGGAAGTACCCAGCTTCCATTGCAGTATCATTAAAACTGATAAAAGCAAGCTAAACAAGCAACTCAAAACATTTTAACTATCAGACATAAATTGCAAAGATGCCTGTAATGCAAAAACTTTTTGCTAGTGTTCAATAGTCAGTTATACTCTTCAATTTTAGGTATATGTGGTCATAAGTACAACACATGAAATGTCTACTTTGAGTTTCTCTCTGTATATCGCTCATTCCTGTTAATTTAACACTAATTTTCCTAAAAGAAATAAGTAAAAGCAGCAAAAAGATTGCAGAGTCCAGCTGCAGTCAAAAGCAAGCAAATGGAAAACTAACAGATGTTTTTCACAAAAATTCATTATTACCCAAATACAGATAAATAACAAGCAGCTGGTTTTAGCTTCATGACCATTTACTAAATCTTTCTGTCTTCTTGTCTTCATAGATACAGTAGCAGTTATTACTCTTCAAAAACAAGAAAATACTTTATATTTGGATAACTTTGATAAACTGATCTTTAGGAAAGCAGTTACTTATGCTCCTTGGCTTAAAAAGTTTCTTTTTTTAAGTGCCTAGATCTCTGATTTTTTTTTTAAGTTTACTTTTCATACTTCTTAATGCAAAACTGAAGTTGATCTCTTGGCCAGCAACCTCACAGAACATGGCATATTTTATTTATTTCATGCAGATGTTGTTTCCAAAAGCCATTGCATTCAGCATGCTCTCCTGTCACACTCACTCAATGAAGAGGTTGTCATTCTCACTCTCTAAGACACCTCCATGTGCCCTTTGCCTTTCCAGATGTTTCCAGGGAAATGCCCTTCCACCCCTTATTCACATCAAACATTTGTCTTGGGGGTTGTAGAGGCAATTTTGGACCTTTCCATTATTTTTAAAGCTTGCAAGTGAAGGATGTCTCATTTGGATCTTCAATAAGGCAAGCAGCTATTTCAGTAGAGTTAGGAAAGTCACCCCAGTATTACAGAGCACTGTCCAGCTGGCTTGAATGAGGCAGTTTTGTATACTAAATACTGTGATAATTCCTGTTGAGATTTTCAGAATCTATTTTGTGTCAGCAAGTCTGAGAATAAGGGTTATCAGACCATCTGACTCATCCCAGCCTTGGCATGCTTTACCTCACAGCATGGATGCTGGATGACTCACTTATTGGAATATTCCTACTTCCAACAGCAAGAGAGAGTCTCATCCATGGTGGAAAAGCACTCAAGGAATCCCAGCTGTCGTGATATCCCAGATGAACTGCCTCCCTTGTGGAGAAGATGCAAGTATTCAAGAGGCACTTGTCTCCAGAGTGGGATTTTTCCATATCCTGCGTCTCACTACCAGAACACTGTGCCTGAAGCTTCCTCTACACTAGGGCAGTAAACTCTACAGCTCAGGAAAGGAAATTCACCTTGTAAATGTAAATTCTGGACCCAGTTTACAAGAGGACAGCAACTATTACTTCCACAAGGCTACAGCCTCCAGATCAATTCTTTTCCAGAGGTAACCTTATCTCAGGGTTTGTCATGGAAGGACAATGATGTCTGCTGCACCTCATCCCACACAGAGCTCTGGAAAACTGAACAACTTTCCTGTTCTAGGTTTCAAAAGTCAAATGCCCAGGATAATTGGCATGGCACAGTAAAGATCAGAAACACTGTGGTGCTGAGTTCTAATGGCAGTAAAGAACAGTGATAGCATGACTTCAAACCTGTAACATTTTACAAGCAGAAACTGAGGTCCAAGGAATGTGGCAAGCTTACTTCTGCTGAAAATGTAAATGTTAAGGTGTTATGGTGGTGACAAAGCTTCTGATCTGACTGGTGCTAAAACTATGACACATTACATATGTTTGTGATGTGCCAGTGCTGTGACTTTCACTGAGACAGTGTCAAAGGCAAGCTGAAGTCTTCTCTGCCACTGGCTCAGTAACAAGCCTCAGAGAAGTCTTCAAGCTGTGGAGACTCTCAGCAATAATGAATGCTAAAGAGCTGAAGAAAACTCTAAGTTGAACCACTTTGTTCCAGGAGATGAGGCTAAGAACTGGAAATATAGAAGGATCATCTCCCCTTATGTACCTATGGTTCCTGCAGAGGCAAAGTTGGTTTCCTCCCCCTGAATGAAGATGTGAATATGCAGTCAGTGCCACTCTGCACACAGGCTATCACCAAGTTCTGATTCGCTAAACCTCTGAAAACATGATAGCTGAAGCACAGGCTGATTGCAGGATGGGATGGAGATATCCCACTATGAAATGAGACATCCTTAAATCATCAGCATGACAAGGCAGGCAAGCCTTGGACAGCTGTAAAATGCCTTTGAGCTTAATCCTGATTGATAGCGTGGGTGCCAGACATAGGAAAAGGCTAATATTCCTCCATGAACATTTCATCTACTTGGATTTCTAGAGGAGTTCCAGCTAGGGTAAATCAGTTCCCTTTAGACATTTGATGAATTGTTGCTAGGCAACATCAGACACAGACTAACTGTATAGTGCCAGGGTTGGGAAAGAAAGATGATGATTCATAGGGATGAACAGAGCCCTTCACACTTCTAAAGAATACTGCTTCCAGTTTGGTTAATCTTCTCAGAAGGTTTGACTTCTCAGAACATCCCACTTCACTGAGGTGGTGCAGTACTTTGCATGTAGGAGGAATACAGAAATGCAAAGAGATCACAGAATCACTGGGGTCAGAAAAGACCTTTAAGGTCATCAAATCCAATCATCAACCCAGCACTGTCAAGTCCATCAATAACTCATGTCCCTAAGTGGCACATGTACACATCCTTTAACACCTCCAGGGTTAGTGACTCAACCACCCACTCAGCAGTCAAGATGAACAAAGCTTCACCCTAGTCACATCAGAACTGCAGGATGAAGAAATCCCTCCCCTAAATGACTCCCAGTACTGAGTACCACTGAAGGATAACAGAGGGTCGAAAAACCAAACAAGCAATCTTTTGCAAATCCAGAACCAGACCAACAGGACTGCCATAAAAAAAGAAAACCACTTTTTTTTAAGTCTTTGTGACTCTCTAATTTCTCTGTGAAAATCATTTGAAAGAAGTTCAGAAGGTGAAACTAGAAGGAAAATGCTAGGAGACTATGCCTCAGTCTATTTTGTCCCTGTTCTGCCTCAGGACAAAACTCCCTTGGTCCTCAGTACACACTGCTATTTCCATGCAAATATATCAGTTATAACTGTGTATATATTTAACAACAGCTTTCTATAATATTAGATAAAATGAACAATTATTTTTCTATTGCAAACAGCAAACAATAAGTTTCAATTTCAATTGTTAGACATATCTACCTATCCAACAAATTTATAAAAATTGCTGCATGTTTTTGTGCCTTGAAATACATTTCCTGTCTAAAAATGTAGGTCTGCATCTCTTCCCTTGCATAAAAATACCAACCACAGCACAGCATCAGCCTCTCTCCCAGTGCCACCGTGTTGCCATGGAAACTGGACCCGATTTCTACTGCCAACATAGGTTCCATGTAAGCAGGAAATGAGCTTAAGTAATATTTATATAATATGCAACAGAGAACATATATACAACATTTAGATTTCATTGGAAGCCTCTAGACAGGCTGAAGCAGCTTTAAGTAGTCTCAGATTGTTTCTATCAGACATTCAAAGTATATTTTCATTACTAGCCTCAAAAGCATAGCATAGGAAATGCACACATATGTGGAATTCAGTATATTCCTTTCTTCTTGTTTTCACTTGAAAAGACAGACAAGCTCCACACTTCATAAGTAAACAAAATTATGTGTTGAAAAACACTAGAAGTTAATTTATTCCTTTAAGAGCCTTACTCTCAAAAAGGCATGATAGGAGACTACGAAGGCTGGTTTTGTAACATAATCTGAAACAAAGGAAAGCCAACCTAACCGTCAGTATTTCCCATGGCATGTCTTTCTTCTCTTTCCCTCCGCCCCATTTAAAAAAATTTCCTATCAAAATATTGCTATAAAAACACTGCCCCACAATTCTGGTGGGGGTTTGGTGTTAGTTTTTTACTCTGAATACAAGCTGTGTATACCCACAGTCATAGAAGGGACCTCTGGTGATCATCTGGTCCAACATCCCTGCCACTCCAGCCAAACCACCTAGAGCCAGCTGTCCAGAACCTCCTCCAGATGGCTTTTTTGGAACATCTCCAAGGATGGAGATCCTACCACGTCTCTCATGGGCAACCAACCCGTGCTGGTGCTCAGCTTTCAGCACCAGGCATGAGATCGGGAGACACAACTTCTAAACAACAAACAACCCACTGAATGATGGCCAAAATACATTTTCAATACCAAAACAACTTTGTTAGGCAGCCCACTGTAAAATGACATAACACAAAGTACCTTTCAAGCATACTTAAAGGGGTGGTAAAGAGACTTTCACTATGTCTAATTTCCCTCAACTCTCTTAGACTCTCTCAGAACACTTTTTCAAAGGTAACATGTTTTGAAAAGAACTACTGGTCTTGAGCAATTTTTTTTTGGTCTGGAAGAATTTCTTACTAGAAATATTAGAGTGGGCAACAGAGGCAACATTAATTCTCTATGTGCAGACAACCTCAGGAAGACTGAAAAGCTGGCTTGATCTGCACAATCAGAAACATAATTTTTACTTCAAGTAGCTAGTTCTTCCCTATATTATAAAGCCAATACTCAAAATCTATTCCCACAGTCAAGTCTTCCCCTCTTTCTGAGCTATATAACTTTGCTTCCAAACAAAATGCATTAAAGTTGAAAACATTAACTGGAGTGAATTATCTTGAGGGCAGAAATCCCATAAAAAGGAGCAGATGCAGGAACACTTGAGCACAACAATATTAGAAAGGCCATTCTAGGTCAGTTCAGTGATCCACACAGACCAATAACCTATATTTAGAAAAACAGCTACATGCAGATGTCAGAGGAAAAGCATAAGAGCAAACCAAGCACACAGGGATCCTTCCTCCTGTAAGCAGGTCTCCAGAAAATAGCAGCTCAGAGGCCACCAGATGGGATTCCTGTGTATTTAGTAACTCCCACCTGATGTTTACTCCATAAATCTATCCAGTTCTCCTCTGAGCAAATGGAAACTTCTAACATCCATCTCAGATGGCACAGCATGAAATTCCAGAGCATACTTACACCTCTTCCAAAAGATCATCACCTCATGTTTGTTCTGTATCTGCCAGAACAACTCAGAGCTTCAACTGAGATCCTCAGAATCTTGTCCTGAAAGCCTGCAAACATTCATTCTGCAGTCACCTTCTTCCTGGCACACAATTTCAGAGACATCTACTGTATACCCTCTGCCATCTGTTTGTCAGCCTTGAAGATTCCTACTCAATTTTGTCTTTTCTCACAGGAAAGCTGCTCTACAATTCAAGATCCTTCCCTTCACTCTTCCCTGAACCCTGTCATGCTGCACTCTTTGTACACAATATTCCACAGGCAATGTGTGCAGGGTGTATATTTTGGTACAATGACATTTTCTACCATGTTGTCTCCTCCTTAATTTCTAATCATGTATTTGCCTCTTTTTATCACAACTGAACACGAAGCTGATGCTTTTATGAAGCATCTATTTAAACAGCATTCACTAAATAATGATTATCACCTCAGGATCCTTTATTATGAAGTTACAATTATTTTTCAGTGTGCATTGCTTCAACATTTCTTAGGCTGAATTTCATTTGCCATCCTGACATCCAAAATGCTAGTATTGAGTAAAGTGAACTGGGCCTGATGTAGCTTTTTTGACCAAGATCCACCAAGATACATGGAAGAGAAGAAATGCACATACTTCCATCACATAATATAATCAAACGAAGTTTCTTTGCATCTTTGGGAAAGCAAAGGTTTAATTGATTTTTTATTTGTTTCTAACATCCTAGGTCTATGACTAGCTCATATAGCTGTGACTCCCCAGAACTGTCTATTTATTTCATCATGAGAGTGTGATTATGGTATGAGTTATTAGATCTTTAAATAGAAGTAGATTAATCAGTAGCACTAAAAGGAAATGACATTTCCTTTTAAAATATCATTTTCCATTAAAATAATTATGTATCTCATGAATTTTAAATAAGTAAGATTCCAGAATTGCAAAGAGACCAGAAATTAAAAATATTTACCAAAGACTCCTGCTTTGCTTTAGTTAAGTTGGACAGCCCCACAAAACATGTGCTTTGCAAAAGAATGCAAAGAAGACATATTCTCTAAAGTAATTTCATCTTTGACTCAAATATATTACTCAGGTGTCTTTCTTGAAAAAAATATGCAATTTTTAATATAACCTGTGACTTCAAAATAGTTATCTCTAAACTTGAATTTCTATGATGTGATGAAATAATTGTCACTGACAGGAAGAAAGTATCAACATGAAATACCAGGTAGTACCAACCAAATTAGAATAATTGCAATCATAATTGCGATTCTGAAGCCATTTGCCAGGAAGATAAAATGTACCTACCTAATTTAGAAAGGTGAGGAGATGAGAAACTAGAACTTAGAAACCTAGCTGACTTCAACTATCAACAGCAATGGCAGGAAAAGGGGGCAATTACACATTAGGTGACTACTAAAGAATAGGTATTTAATTTCAAATGAATGACTGCTATATTAATAAATAAATAAACTTTATTTTAAATAATTTTTTATGGAGAGATTATGACAATTGAGAGATAAGGTTGCTTAAATTCAAGTGACAACTGTTTACACTCCCAGAATATGAATAAAGCAAACCAAACATGTCACAAAATTCAGTTTTGATCAGAAAAACTATACTGCTTTGAAAACAGCTGCACTAAAAATATCCTAGCAACAAATGGTGAAGATAATTGAGAACAATTTTTAAATCAATAGTTGGGGTTTTATTGTTAGCTATTTGCAGAAGTCAAAAATCAGTATAGGCCAGAGAGCTCCAAGCTTACAGCAGATTTTGGCTTAGCAGTCCAGAGAAGACAGCAGTTTCTTCAAGCAATTTATAAATTAGTAGAAGGCTTCCATGTGTTTGTAGCAAGGCAATATACTGAAAATTTTATTAAGTTTTGCAGTGCAGTACGTTTTAATTTCACTTGATTATTATTACGACTGTGAAGAAATCTCAACTTTATAATGTTATTTATTATTTTTCAGGTGATCGGAATGCATCCAAATAAAGATCCCACAAAACTGCAGCAAGCTGCAACTTAATCCAGTAACATAAAAAAGTAATTTTCCCTTCAGCTATTTCTGCACAGACTGCTATTCTCTCAGAAATGCCTGTTATTTACCTATGTCTTTCATTAAATAAAAAGTAAAAAATCTTTATGAATCATTACGATCTATAAAAATGAATAATAAACCAATTCTAGTTTGAAAGCAGCTGCTCTTCATGCAAATGAGAACTCCAGTACCAGAGTGATCTTTGTTCACAGTGTGAGCATTCAGCAGCATTCTCAGCTGCACCTTCCACAAAAGGTGTACTTTCCACTGCACATGAACAATGTGCATTTGTCAGTACTGTGAGGAATTTTAGGATACACTGGGCAAAACAGAAAGATCACTGTAACAAATACAACTAAATGAACAGGAATGAATCCTTAAATGAAAACTGCTTTTTAAATATAAAATACTAGTTTGCACTTAAAATTCATGGTAAACCTCAGGAAGTTTGCTTTTTTCTTAAAATTTGTTTTCTGTCAGATCCCTCTGGAAAAATTACAACACTACCTTAAGTGCTAACACACAATCACATCCATTTGAAATAGTTTCAAAATGTATTGCCTAATAATCAATGACCAGAAGCAAAATTTTTATAATGAAGTGGGTTTTAAGACCTATGGATATTTGGTGTTTGGTTTTTTTTAATCTGTAAAATAAAATACCAATCTAAGCTAGGACAAAGGTAGGTGAAGGAATATTTCCCTGCTATCTTCAAGGCTGTGCTCACTGCAGCCTCTCCACACAGAGCCTTCAGCTGACCCAGCCCAACAAGAGCAGAAAACAGTCAAAGGATATAAACAGGAAGATACATTCATTTATTTCCTGTAAATTTTCTGACTCTGCCAAATGTTTAGATCAATTAAAGGAAAACAGACGTCAGAAATGTGACTTAGCTCATGTTTTCTTGCCTGGTTTTGAACTGTGGCTGGAAGTGCAGGTACCACAGCCTCCACTAAAAAAAAAGGCTTTTGGCTCAAGAGTAGGGATCACAGCAAGAGGAGTGTGTAGGTACAAAGATTTTACTTCAGCTGTGAAGCAAAAAAACCCTACATTGTTTTGCGCCTTCAGCCTCTGCTCCTCCTTTTTTGCCATTTATTTCAGCTAATTGTATTTATTACTCAGTTAAGTAATACATTATCATGAAAGTAAATCACAATCTTCCTGACAAAATGTCAGGAATAGACAAAAATTAAGCACTGCCTCTCCCCTTTTGCAAAGTACAGGCTGGTTAAGGACCTATGAAAAACTTATATGCAAAACAGGGTCCTTAAAACCCACAGCCCTATATGTTCTATTCTGCAAAAAATTTTGTTCATGTTGAGGGAATTCTCAGGAACCAGAAACAATGTCAGCAAAACTGCTGTTATAGTTTTAAAAAAATAGCGCCATAATTTGCATTGTAATCAATGTGCAGTGCAAAACCTGTGCAGACTCCACAGTGAAATAAACAACATTATTTGGTCCTTACAAAACAAATCTATGATTTCAGAGCACACAGATCCTGGGGATGAGGACCTTTGGAATCATAATGTGAGACTTTATTCCAGATGTCCTCTAAGAAACACAGAAAATTATCTGAAAACAGGTTTGAGGGAAATGCAAAGCTTTCAATTTTCTTTAGATTACCTGTCAATTGTAAACTTATATCAGGCTTAAGAAGGATCTTCTTTTAAAACTCAAATACAGCAGTCAGGCTGCATGTCTGTACAGGAATGGTTCTTTAGGAAAAGGCAGAAATATTGGAAAACATAACTTGTTTGTTGCAGTGTTACTTCCCCTGCTCTACTTACTGTTGTTTAAGTCTTTTTGAGTTGGGTTCATTTTTTTTTAAATTCTTTAGAGAAGATGAGAATCAGGATGCATGTGCTCTTAGTGCTACGCTACACCTGGGAGGGAGCTCAAACTGCATTCTCCTACTCATATGCCCTGGAAACCAAGTAAATCACCTGAAAGGCAGCTGCAGACTGCCCTGCCTCCATTCCCAGTGCTGGAGGAGCCAGGACAGAAACAAGTAAAGCACTAGCCCTTTTTTTTGGTTAATAAAGCAGAGAATACTGGTGTGGCAACTTGCATGAAATGAGTTGCTACCTTTTGCTCTTTTCAGCTTCTAACAGTTCTGCAAGGCTAAATAACTGAGCATATGATTCCATGCCTAAAAAAGGTTTATAGATTTAGGTTGAATAGAAATCCCTACAATGATGGTAATACACTGACATTTTGGTTTTTTAACTTAAATTACATAGCTCTTTGAAAGACACTGGAAGAAACTCACTAGGGGGAAGTAATTCACTGTTGGAAAAGATCAATTCTAAAAATGAACAGACTGCCTAAACTGCTAAAACTCTTGTTAAAATCCCCAGATTTACCAAGCAATCTATCTGAAAACCACAGGTATTTGAAACAGGGTATATTTAGCCTATGGCTGATAATAAATCTACAGTTCTTCTGCCTGCTTCCTTCTTCTGAGACAGAATAACAATTAGGAACTATGCTCAAATGATTTGCTCAAATTAAAACTTCACAGAATTTTTTTAATTGTAAAATTGCATGAGCTTAAATACAACTAGTAAGTTCATCTTCTACAAGCTAAAAATTACTGCAAATCAAATAAAAGGGCATGTAATGATTACATTATTAACTATGCTGCTGCAATAGTGACCACAAAGACTGGGCAAACTCCTCTGCAAGAAGTTAAATGCTTAAGCCCAAAATGAAAATGTGGCTATAAACAATGTGCTCTTCCGTATTTTTCCTCTAAATCAAAATAATAAAAAAATAAATTTAAAAAATCAAGTAAAAATGTATTTTCTTAGAAATACACTCCTGCAGGTCCCACTTTCGCAGCTCAATAACCAGTTCAAACCAAAGGAGGCCATGTTTTGCAGAACCAGCCACCTAAAATAAACATGCAAAAAGGACAGGAAAGTTCAGAAATTACTGCTGCAAGAGTGTATGAATAGAACAGCAAGTGACAGTTTTGGAAGTCTGCTTTCCAAACAGCAGAATCTGCCCTCAATTCTCCCAGGATACAGCCTGTAGTTAAATCAAAACATGTCTGAATACAGGGTCTAATCCACTCTGAAGCTTATAGATGTGGGCACACTCTTCTGCCATGATAGGCCATTTTTCAGAAAGACTTTAACTCTTAACACTTACAGCTTTTAAAGTGTTATCTGTTTTACTCCTCACACCTAATCTACAACAATTCGGGAACATTGCAAATAATTATGTAATTTTAAAAGGACAAGTAATCCTGAATGGTAGGATAAAGAAACATTGCATGAAAACTTTAAAAGGACAGTCAAACAACAGAATGCAAAATAAAGTCACTCAGCATTTTTTATCAGACTCAGCCTTCACCTGCAAGTGCACCACAGTGGTATTAAAACTGTAAAGGCCTAAAGATAAAAACAGCAATAATCTTTTCATAAACAGTTCTTGATACTGGGAATGATAACCACACTAATATTCAGGCTTAAGAGTTGCTCAACCAGACTGACAGTGAGCTGGTTCTCGTTAAGGAAGAAAAAGAGGAAAAAGTTCTAAGCCCAAAGATATGTTCACTTTTTAAAAGTAATTTAATTTAATGAAAGCAAAAGGTATTCTGTAATTTCAACAGTTTGCATTGCAAAGTTATTTCAGGAAAACACCCTCTTGCTTCTATCTGTCCAGAAGATGGACAAAGGATTTCTCCATAGTTGTGACAATGATCCTTCTGCACAGAGACAACACAGAAATCTTCAGATGAAGGCTCACAGACCTGACTTCACTTCTCCAGGAGACGCCTTTCAGCACTTCCCCAGGGCCAGCTGCCCCAGAACAACCCCATGTTCACTGCAGGGAGACCTCTCCAGCAGGCTGCTGCCAGCCCTGGGGCTCAGCTCCGTGTGCGGCTGCCCAGCAGGGCGAGACCTGCACAGCCCTCGCCCACTCTGGGTGCCAGCAATTTGGGAAGCGCATGGTACATGTGAGCAGTGCCTGAGCAGGTCCACTCTGAAGAGGTGGCACAGGTATCCAGGGTGCACTCTGAAGGCACAGGGAGGGATGCTCAGGGAGTGCCCGTGAGGTTCTGTCACTACTCCTCTACCCACACAGTAAGGTCAGACCACTATAGATAATGGCAGCCTTATCAGCACAACCAGGGAGCTTCAGCAGAAAAGTGGAGATGCCACCTTTGAACATAAAAGCTGAGTGCTTTTGAAGGACCTACTGCTCATATTATGGATTTTGAAGGACCTATTGCTCATGTTATGGATTCTCCTCTCAAAATTACAGTATGAGGGGAAAAAAATTGCTATAGTAACAAATTATAACATGAAGGCATCCAGTTCAGACTCTCATCTTATACTTAAGATTACAAAAATGTTCTCCTAAGAAACAGGATTGTTGCATTTCCTGGAGATGGGTACAATTACTGAATGTATACTTACATCAAAACAAAGCCTGGAGTTTAAGTCACTTGCCATAATATTACACTCTCTCCAAAATCAAAGGAGTTCTTTTTAAGTAAAAGCGAGTATCCCAGGCAGGGCCTGACAGTCAATAGGCTGATTAAGAAAGGAGGTTCTTTGTAACCACACTGCAGAACAGTCTGTGTAAAAAACAGGCTAAAGATAAACTTGAATATTGTGAGAAAGAGTCCAGAAAAACAGAACAAATTAACTGTGTTTTCCTTCTTTCAGAAGGAAGAAACTGCAGACCAGGGTCACACAACTTCTACAACACCTAAATCCAATTTCACACCACCTGCCTTCAAAGCTGCAAATGGGTCTGGCTGAGTATAATCTTACTCTTCAGTACTGCTCATGAACTGTCATTCAAATTAAAAAAAAATAATAAAATTAAAAATATGGACAAGTGGGTGTGACATTCAGGCAGCATGTGCTACACATACACAGTGGTGAAAGGGAACTCAGCTGTCGATAAGGCACTATTAACATCTATAAAAAACTTTACAACTAAGCTTATAAAAATGGCTTTTCCTATTGCTACAAAAAAGCAGTGGTATAACATTTTACACAAGGTTATTTCCAGCATTCTAAAGCATTGCTAAAGAGCATTTGCTCTGGACAAACAATGCATCATTGAAAATGGCTTGTAGCATTCAGTAAATAAATTAGTGTGTGGGTACAACCAAAAACTGTATGGCAGTACTATGCAAACAGAGACTGAAGTTATTGCAAGACTGTAGTCACATTTCAGTGAGAGAGATTGAAACTAAGCTGGGAAATCAAAACAGAGATCTGAAACACACACAAGTGACAAGATGAATGTGATGTCAGCTACCATATGCGAGAATCAGAGAACGGAATTTGTACACCAGTTATGAAAACAGGAAAGCTATAGCTGAATCTACTTAGATTTAAAATGGACTCCATTCATCTGTAGGAACAGGCTATAGGATAGCTTGAAATTTCTTTACTGTAACAGAAGCAAATCTTTAATTAAAACGAAAAGAGAACTTCTGAATTTTTTAAATTCTTAATTTTTAAGCCAACTTAAAATCAGGATTGCAACCTAAAGCCATTAAGCCCTGAGGTTAATTCAGTAAATTAGAAAGACAACAGAATAGAAATTTTCCAAGAATTAGTACTCATCTCACAACACTAAATTCAGGCTTTGGGTCTCTTGAACTCCAAAACACTGTCATGACTTTGTTAACTCTGTATGTACTCCCAGCCCTTCTATTTCTATAAAGTACATATAAAATGTATACCATGCATATATAACCTCAAAACCAGGTAAATGCTGAAAGGGTTTTTCCGGTTTTGTGTGGACCCCATGACCCTCCATCAATCTCACATATACTGTTAGTTACACTGCCATTGAAATCAAGAATTATGTTGCACCCATTTAAGAGTTTTTTACTTAGAAACACACACATGCCCCTAAAACAGAACAACTTCAGAATACAGAAAGATGTAGGATTACCTATCTCCCTTCTGCAAGTTCCTTATGAAGCTTGAAAACCTGTACATCTTCCTTTTGGAATTTAAATATTTTCCTTGCTGGTTCTTACTTTCAACATAAAACTACCATCTATGTCAGAAGATTCTGTAGGTGGTTAAAACTATGTGATTATGCCTTTAGATGATTAACCTACGATTTAACATGAGATGTGAAGTTTTGTTCTGTTTTGTCCTTTCCACCTCAGTCTGCCTTGAAAGGATTCAACAACTCTGCCACTTTAATTAAAACAGTGAGAACTAGTAATGCACATCTGACTCATGCAAAACAGAGAATATACCAGACTATAAATTTTATTTAAAAAACATAAAGAGCTGGATGAGTTCAAAAATATTTCTGAAAGTAGGAAGGGAACATTTCAGAAGACCTTCATAACTTCTGTATTCATTTCAAAAATGAGGTACAAGTTCATTTCTTCTTTATTCTGTACATGGCATGTCCAAGTGAACAATCATTATACAGAGAATAGTTACTGCCTTTAGTGTAGCACCTGAAATGGCTTCAACAACTTTCTGCTCACCATTTCAAAACAGTCTTCACAAGGACAGAAATATTTTCTGGAAAAAGAACACCAAGCTTGTGATTTTTACTATATACTATTGATCACTTCCAAACCCACACATATCAACTTTTTCTTATCTACAGACATGAGACTGTAATTGAAGATCGACATTAACCAAGATCTTGAAAAATATAGCATAAATTTGCAACTCTCAGTACTTTGTGTACTGAGTATATCAATCACTTTCCATATGTGATTTAACCCATCTTGTACAATTTTAATATAAAACAGCACAACTGTTATTCTACCTGTAGAGGTACAATAATCAACTTCAAAAACATTTTTCTTACCTGAACAGTTCAAACATTATCAGTGCCAAGTGTAGTTCATTAATGTTCAATAAGAAAAAAAAAAGATAGATTTACTCATGCCATTTACAGATTATAACTTTTTTTTTTTCCCAAAATAAAACTTATCTTGACAATCCAAGTAGCTACTTTGAGTTCTGCTAACAGAACAGTTACACTGAGTCACATTAAAGTTCCATCTACTTTGTCCATTATCCTGCTCCTGACAGTGGCTGAAAGTGGACACCTTGGGAAGTGTACAGGAACGATCAAAACAACAGCCAAACACTGGCCCACTCTGCAACAATTTGCTATAGGGGCCACAGATAAAATCTTTATATTTATCAGTCTTCAGTGAAGTATTTTTCTACAAACTTGCTCAGTCACTCCTTGAACTGATAAAAGTTTAACATTCTGCGCCAAGAACTTCTACCCACTTAACTGCCCGTATCTGAAGAATAATTTCCTTTCTGTTTGTTCAAAAATTGCATGCAAGCTTCCTCTGTGGGAAGATATAGGAAAAAAATTATTTGCTTTTTTAATTTTGCTCACCATTTAATATTTTCTATGTAATTTCTCTCAATAATTTTATTCTTTCTGAGATGAAACCCATATTTAAGGCACAAGATAGTGCTTATTCACCAATTCCTTTCCTGACAGTTTCTAACATCATCCTTACAGTCCTTCTAAAGCACTGAGCTGCGACTTCTGTGGACCCAGCGTTCCTTGAATCTGGGTAAGCCTGTCATGTCACCAGCACCAAAATCCTGTTACAGGATAACTGCACTAGATCCCATCAGTAGATGTCAAAGGTTTTCCCCCCACGAGCTTCATTTCACATTTCTTACTCCTTTATGCACATTATTTCCCTCTTATAGCATTTTTTTCTGAAATTTTTTCAGCAATCCCTCAATTTTACCATCCAGACCGTACCAGTATGACTATGGTCAAACTCCCTACTTCAAGTTTTTCACCTCCCTCCTCTCTCTTGCTCAATCCACCAAAAAGCCCCTAAAGCAAAACCAATCAGGTTTAATGCAGCAAACAGAAGAGTCACCAGTGATACAGCTGAGGCAAGATAGGACACAGAATAAACATCACCAGAAGGAGGAATCAATACCTGCCCCTCCTTCCCATTTCTGATGGCAGAAACCAATCTCCCCTTTTCCTCTCCTGGGGCTGAGAGTGGATCTGTGGCTCAGTCACACATATGAGGTCAATCCAAACTCAGAGCTGCTGTCAAAGAGGCAATTTTGCTCCTCCCTCTCACAGCCATGGGCACACAGACCCGCCCTCTGTCCCAGCACTCCTTCATCCATGTCTTTTGGAAGTTGTCCTAACAGCCTGAAACATAACAGGCCAGTTGAAAAGTAAGCACAAAAAAATAACTTGATGTGGACAGAGGATGGAAAAGTTACTTCAATGGCAACGAGCTCTTGGATTTGCTGCTATTCAGTGTATCTTTTGAGTGATATTTATTAGAATTATCACTAAAATCTCTACAATTCACTTGCATCCAGCTCAATTCTTCCAGTGGACTTCTGCTTCTTTCCAGGCACTTCCTCTGCCTGTGTTTGTGTTCACACCACTGTGCATGTGGCTCCCTAATCCAGACAAAAACCTGCTCCCATCCTCTGTGGCAATTTTCAGGCTCATCAAACCTTTATCCAACTGATTACATCAAAAGCACCAGTGCCAGCACTAAAGATAAACAGAAGAAACCAGTGTTGGGTATAAGGCAACACTTCAATCACTGGCTTAAGCCTACTGTGAAACTGTGGCCTTGTGTTGTTTTTTAAACATGAAATATCTTCTCTGCAAAATTTTATACAGAATCTTAAGAACTATGCAGTAACACTGCAGTACAAATGGCTTAAAGGGTAAATACACACAGATCATTATGGACTTACGAAGAGCAAAACTCAGGTGAGCTGGATGATTCACCCTAACATTTCTCCTGCCAATGATACTGAAATAAATATATATACACACAAATCTTCTCATACTCCTGATCTGTGCAGTATGACTTGTATTGAAAATCATTAGCACTCTATGTAGATTTCAGCATCATCTTAACTAAGTCTTATTGACCTGATTAATTCAACATTCTCTATTGTAAATTGCAATAAAGGAATGCAGCATTTTTTGAATAGACACTGTTTTGAACAATGTTGAGAGTATATACACAGGTGAATATTTTATAATGACAGATATTGTAGGCACTTGAGCCAAAACACTTACTAGAGGCAAAGTAAAACTTTACTTACTCAGAGTACGTAAAACTTACATTTTACTTTATTAACAGAGTTCCTTTGCCAGGTGTTGCCTTTCATCTCAGGATGAAACCCAATCATGCAATATTTTTAGTCACTGGTACTTGAAGGTCCCTGCTTTTAAACTGCTTCAGAGAGAGCAAATGCCATCACCCTAAGTCACCTTGTCAAAAGCTCAGTGACGTGCACATATTTTTCTTCTATCTCCATAAAGAGCTATCAACAAGGCTGCCCTGTCCCCTGGGGTTACTAAAATTTAGATCAAATGTCCTTTCATACGAGCATGATCTAGCTATGCACTGTTCTAACTTTAAAGTTAAACACCTTTCCTGGAACAAAAACATAACATTTTAGACACAGTGAACTTGAAACCATTATTATGGTCTGTGGCAGTTACCTTCATGTTTCAAATGAGTCTTTGACAGCTTTTACATCTCTAGCTTCTGGCTGACATACCCAACTCACTGAAACAGGCAAAACCACATAAGGTAATTCTCTAGGGTATTTTGGTGGGGTTTTCTCTTACAATTCAGAAAAAAAATTTTCTTGACAGTGTTACTGTTAAACTAGGGTTGAAATTCAGAAAAAAATTAATTCCAAGACTGGTCTAAAAAAGCCATTATATTGATTACAGATCAGAACACATTTTCTCATTCCACAAATAACTATTTGTTGCCATGCATGATACTTCCAGGAGGATGTTACACTGAACACATCATTCTAACAGGACTGCCAATGCCTTGTTTTGGCAATATTCTCCTTTTTAGAAATATAGAGGTGATGCATCACATGTGCTGGACATTTAATCTTTGTAGGTCAAAATGTCACATATTTCTTTTGTAAATATCAATGACTACATTGTCAAAACTTTATCAAACAGAAACAGACTGCCTTAAAAGTTCCACTGCTGCCAGGAAGCACTGCTGAGACAAGAAATCAAACACCTTATACCACACATATTGATTGTTGCTGTTGATCTGTGAATTAGACGATGCTGGATAAATTAATGCTGAAAAGAAATTATAAAAATGGAAACCATCAAAATGCAAGGATAGCAGCTGTCCTGGACACTTCTGGAGAGAAGTAATAAAAGGTCATGCTCACGATGTTCTTATCAGACAACGAGGATCCAGAAGAAAAACCCCATGACAGTCTCAACTTTCATCCCCCCAAACTGGAAGGAACTGGGTGATAAAGCTCTACAAGACCAAATGAGCCCATTTTGTAGGTGAGTTCTTTTTCCACATCAGCCTTCAAGGAGTGGCTGACTTTGCAATTCCTGAGTGGGAACCATGTACCCAAGAATATTTCATAGTTTTTCTTACTGCTGTTTCATTTGAATGTACCTTAAACCCAAAATACCCACGCAGTATGTTAAGGTAAAGATTGCACTATCTGATAATTAAGATGAAAGAAATGTCTGCCTACGTAGCAGGTAGACATTGAAGGATTGCTAAATAACTCAGTTAGGTGGAACTGTGCATGAACTTTATTAGGCATTTGATTATTCAATATGCTGAAAGACATTCCATATTCTTAATACAAATGAGGTTTCATCTAGATCATCATATTCTGTTATGCCAGAATTTCTGTTAAAACCCGAAATTTCAATTGCAACATTTTCTTTTAACTACTGCTATAATGATTGCCAACTGCAGCTATAATGGCAAGGACTACAAGAAAAAATACACAAAATAATGGTGAAGCACTAAGGCTGCCTTAGAATAGTAACAAGAGAATCCTAGGTGAAGTTCTAAAAACCTAAACACGAATGTTATGCTCCCATACAGCATTCAGGCTCCGGCACTCACCTGATTCCCCAGTGAACTAACTCAGCTCATTGTGGTGAAAACTTTTTGGGGCAAAGAGGACTTCAGGAGGTTGGGGCTAGTGGGGAAAGCTGGACCACTCATTTGGCTGCAAAGCACTGAGGCTGCAGTGAGCCCTTCCCACAGAGCCACACACCACAGGGATTAATCCCTGCTAGTTCAGTGGGAAGCATAAGGAATCTGGGTAAGCCTGTCATGTCACCAGCACCAAAATCCTGTTACAGGATTTGCCAAGCAGAAATGCAGCAACTATCCACCTCAAAGACAGCTGGGACAGTGTAAGCTATCACCAGCTCTGTAGGTACTTGTTTCTGTGCAAGAAATCAGCCTTCCTGTAGCAAAGCAAACAGAACAAGGAACTAATACTATACCCACAATTCATTAATCATTAATCCCAGTACTAGCAGACACTAATTGCCTAACAAGGAGGGCAGCAGCATTGCCACACTAACCAAGCAATCCTCCCATTCACAAGCATGGCTCGGTCACGGTGTGCACACACACAGTGAGCACCTGCCAAAAGCTACAGAACAACTGCTGTTTCCTGCTGTTACACCAAAAATTCCAAGAAAGAACAAGCCTCATCAAAAGGTAAATCAAAGTACGTTAAAGCCAGTAAAGAATTATCATAATCATGCCTTAGTTCCTCACTGACCCATAACTGCACAACACAACATGGAGAAATAAAAATGACAGTAAAAATGGACACAAGAGTGATCAAAATGGCTTAGAAGTTAAAGCAGTATGAATACAACAACGTTTGAGAACCAAACACAGGCCTTGTGCTTTGACTGTCACAGGCTGGCATCATTTCAGCCACAGCACAATCACATCCTGAGGGACAGTAATGACTTTTGGTGCTCTGCTTAAAACCCTAAGGACTATCCAAATAAATAGTTATTGATGAGTCCTGGAGGGAGATAGATCAAGCTTTCCTCAGGCAAGGATGTTCTAATCATCAGCCTGCTAAAAGTAAGCTAGAAACAAGAGTATTAGATGGGGACAGATAGCTTCAATCAATGTGGGCATAAATTAATGCTGCTCATTGAAACCAGAGTTTTGCCAGCCTCAGTCAGTATCTGTTTCTTTTAGCCAATGCTTTAATGTTTGCAAACTGCAAGTGTAACAACAGTGGAAACAAGATAAGGAGTCATCAAAACAATGCTGAGGTATTAGGACTGACTTAAAACAAGGGCAAGAGAATATCAGGTGGATTTTCAAATTTTGTTTGAAAAAGACTGAAATATACTAAACCAAGCTAAACACATAAAAATTTTAAATATATATCTTGTGCCTTTACATTTCAAAAAATTTCTCAGAAAAAACAACTGAGGAAAAAACCCCTTCTCTTCAGACAATATACATATCATTATATGTATATCCAATCCCTCCATACTTGCTTGCAAAAAAGATATATATGCATCTTTCATACTAAGAATCCCAGTCTTGAAGAAAAATCAAATCACTTGAAAGGAAAGTTCCAAATAGACAAACCACAGTCATACAATTAAAGACATGCTAGCAATCTCCTGTGAATAAAACACTCCGTGTTTATATTGTTAATGAACCTAATTACACTACAACACCACCATCATGTTAATTATGTTTATGGATTCCAGCTCAACAAGAGCCTGGATTGTCCTGAAATATGCAGATAAAACCACTTGCAGTTGACTAAAACAAAAAGAAACCTTGAGCAATACACAATATGACCTATGCAAAGCACAGTATATTCAACAGATTTTGGAAAAATTAAACTAGTCATGTCAGCAACACTGGAACAGTAATAAGTAATATTGAGACATTTGCCAAATTTAACTGGCAGGAAGCTCATAAAACTAAGAAAACTATACTGCCCAATGAAATATTTATTGCAATAGTATGATGAACCAAAGCATTTGACACTGTCCCACACAATACCCTTACTTTAAACTAGAGGGACATGAACTTGACAGATGGACCACTTGTGGATAAGAACTGGCTGGAGGGATGCAGCCCTAGGGTGGTGATCAACAGCTCGAGGTCCAAGAGGGGAGCAGAGAGGGCTGGGGTGTATTGTGTCCTGGGCTGCACCCAAAGCAGCACAGCCAGCAAGTCAAGGCGCTTCTCCTCCCCTACTCCACATCCACCTGGAGTTCTGTGTCCAGATCTGGAACACCCACCTTAAGAAGGATATAGATCTGCTGGAAGGAGTCCAGAGTAGGCCACCAGGATGGTCAGAGGGCTGGAAGAGCCCCTCTGCTAAGCAGACAGGCTGAGAGAAGGCTCTGGCAACACCTTAGAGAACCTTCCAGTAGCCAAAGGGAGCTGAAGGAAAGCTAAAGAGGAACTTCTTACAAGGACACGTTGTGACAGGACAAGGAGGAATGGCTTCAAACTGAAAGAGGGCAGGTTCACTGAGCATGCTGAAGCACTGGAACAGGTTTTCCATCCAGAAGATGTACCACAAACCTGGAAGTCTTCAAGGCCAGGTTGGATGGGGCTTTGAGCAACCTGGACTCAAGTGGAATGTGTCCTTGCCCATTTTAGAGAGAGTGGAACTAGACAGTCTTGAAGGTCTCTTCCATCCAAAAGCATTTTATGATTCCCTAACCATTACTCTCCCTTATATTTCATTTTACTCCTTTGTAAAATAAACTGTGCACTTCATGGCTCCTTTGCATTCTGAAGTCAAATCAACATAGAAAATGACTTACAAGCCCTCAACTTTACATGTTCCTACCTAGTTAATGATTCAATCCCAACAAATCACCTCCACTGACATTTTGTTGACATCACCCATAACCGCTACAAAACAGCAATTTAAATCCTCCAATCTGGCACAAGGAAAGCAATCTGTATTTCACCAGTTATAACAGTTTCTACTACATTCCACAAAATAACATTTTAATTAAAAGCAGACTTTTGCATTGCTATGGAATTATGGGATTGAATACTAGCAACAAATGTGCCAAAATATAATTAGAAAGAAACTTGAAAACTCCCAATCTTCTCTTATATTTTAAATTAGAAAACTCTGATTTTCAGCTCTGGAGGATCTGATTTAAAAAGCATTAAATTACTTGGGAACAAAAGATAAAATTAGATGTATAATGCTCATGGCTTTGGGACAAAAGGTCAACTATGCTCTTAAGCAATTCCACCTGTAAAACAGTGTGTAAACAAATAGTAGCTTCCTGTAATACCTTATATTTGCTGTACTTCACAGAATCATAAACTCACAGAATTGTTTGGGTTGGAAGGGACACTAAAGCTCATCCAGTTCAACTCCCCTACCATGGGCAAAGAGGACACTTCTGACTGGGAGGGACTGCTCTGTGCCCAGCCCAGTCTGGCCTTGAACTCTTCCAAAGAAGGACCATGAGGATGGTGAAGGGTCTGGAGGGGAAACCACATGAGGAGAGGCTGAGGTCACTTGGTTTGGCCACTCTGGAGGAGACTGAGGGGAGACCTCACTGCAGTCTTCAACTTCCTCAAGAGGGGAAACTGGGGCAGGTACTGATCTCTTCACTCTTGTGACCACTGACAGGACTAGAGGGAATGGCCGGAAGGTGCGTCAGGGGAAGTTTAAACTGGCCATCAGGAAAGGATTCTTCCCCCAGAGGGTGCTTGGGCTCTGAACAGGCTCCCCAGGGCAGTGATCACAGCACCAGCCTGGCAGAGCTCAAGAAGTGTTTGGACAGTGCTCTCAGGCACATGGGGTGACTCTTGGTGTGTCCTGTGCAGGACCAGGAGTTGGACTCAATGATCCTGATGGGTCCCTTCCAACTCAGCATTTTCTAAGATTCTATGATAATAAATTTCTCCTCCAATCAATTAAACTACTCACAAGAATTCATTTACAGATTGCAGCAAGCACAATACAAATCACCAAGGTTTACATTTCAATAAAAATAGCTGTAGCCCACTAATTATTGTAATGTGCCTATCCTAACAAACACACAATGGCTATGCATTTTACAAGTAAAGTGCACTAGTATCTAAAGCATCTCTAAGCATGGAAAGGAAGGTTATCAGGAGGAAACAATATGGATTCAACAAGAGGAAACCATGTGTGACCAATCTGATTCCCTCCTACAGTGACATGTCTGGCTTGGGATGGTAAAAAGGAGAGACAAGAAGAATGAAGGCTGGAGTGGGAGCTAAAGGGAAAGCTGTACAATAAATCTCCCACTGTATTATTTCCACACAGAACCCCACTGCAACTGAATCTCAGATTACTTTCTGCAGGCAACACTACACACACATGAACTATTAGTTGTGAACAAAACAAGGTCTCAGAAGAAGTTTAGAGAACCAAGAAGTTGTTACTCTCAGAAGCTTTCAGGAGTTAAGGAAGATAGGTTTTTTTCATCTGACTCCTACATGTTTAGACCAATGGAGCAGGGTGATGAAAAACCACATGAATACCTAGCAAAGCTTTCTAAAGAAGAAAAGCAACATTTAGAAGGAGGAATAAAAGCTACAACCAAAACCCAGGATAGTCTTAATCTAAACGCTCTTGCCATAGAGAATCCAGTGGAAACCTGGCAGAAGCCTTGAAAGACAGATCTTAAAGCAGCTCACACCTGTCCACGGGAAAGATCTGACAAGAACTATTTGCAGTAAAGGGCAAGAGTCCTCAGATACGATACAGAATGAGCTGGAAACAAACTGCACCGCCCAAGAAGCTAATACAGTAGTGTAGTACACACATTATTTTTTTTTAAGTTGTATTTTAGGTATAGTATTTTTATCCTCCAAATTTTATGTCTGTGATTGAGGTACTCTCTAAGCATTCAGTATTTGGCTGCAGTCAAGGCTGAGACTTGGGCTGAATACCCTTCTTTCAGTCTCAGAAAAAAAGGAACATTAGGTCTTTTACACAACAGCTGAAAAAGCAGGGGAAAAAACCAGAAAAAAAATGCTGTGCCTGTGATTTCAGGAGAGAGTTGCGTGGGGTTTTTTGGGTGTTGTTTTTTGAATTTTAAGGGGGGTTTTTTTAGTACAGTACTTGCTAGACAGGCAGACTCGAAAACATCAGCAAAATAGCTGCTTGTTGCACTTTGTTTCTACTCTGCTCAAGCAAACGAGCTCTGTTTATATGTTTTGTGTAAATAAACAGCACTGCACATATACACACAAACACTCCCAACCTTCAAATCATATATTTCACTTCCTGAGAAGAACAACTTGGCAAAGTCTCAAGTATTAGCTATCTCCTGGGCTCTGAGAGTAGAAGTAATACATGCCAGGTTTTCTGAATGCTGATGTCAGATAGCCAGATATTGACTAACACACATTGTGGCTCTGTGTCTTTTGCCTGCTCAGCTACCTTGCAAAGGAACTGAACAGTATCTCGATGTCTGCAACTCAGATTAACAACTGGCCTTCCAGTCCACCTCAGAGACATAGCCTTGTTTAGAATGAGAGTAATGCGATGCTTTTTGCCTTTTTTAAAGTGGCACTTTTTGACCACTATTACCAGCCACCTCCTTTCTGGACCAGACCACAGAGCATAGGATGTGAGACAGTTTATGGTTCAGAGGTGTTTACTATTACTATGCATCCCTGTGTTACCTCAAATGGATTCTGTGACAAGCACAGATACCAGGCCAGCAGAGGAAGGAGCACTGCTTGGTTTTGGTCATGCCTGAACTTTGCCTTCATTAGAGGTATGAGCTTGACACATCCAGCACTGAACGTCTGAAGCACAGAGTATGCATCTAACACATGGTAAGAATATACATCACTCTTCCTTTCCAGAAACATAGGTCTAAAAACTAAATAGAGTTACACAACAGACAAAACTCTGTAATATCTAACTTCCAGGAGACTGAGAAGGAGTAGCAAAGCACTGGTGCATTTCATATCCTCAGCTAATTTCAATCTCTTGGATGCCCATATCAGATGACCAAGAATGCAAACAGACCTAGATCCACTTTTGACAGGTGGTACTAGGTCCCTGGGAGACCAGTGTTAGGTTATCTGATTGAATAGAAACAGATCCAGCAAAGATCAGAAGCAAAACAACAGGTCAAACCTAACATCCTCAAGAGCAAAAATGGAGCATGTGAATCAGCTACTCCCACGACTATCAATTAGACCATACTCCCCCAGTGTAAAACCTACCAAGATGAGTCAAAACTCTTCCAAAAAAACACCCTGAAAACTAAAGGTTATTGCCTTAAGGGGTATGGGACTTATTATGGGATGTAGGGAGAAAGAACATTTTGGGATTGTGTAAAACTTACCACAGTACTGTGAGAATAAGCAAAATGCCATGAAATGTTCAGGGGAAGGTACTAGACATGAAGGAAGACTGGCATAGAAGTGCTAAGGGAGAAATAAGTAAGAGAAAATAGCAGGCAAGAAGGATAAATGGGGCAGGTCCAGTACAAATAAGCATCTGGTCCTTGCACCTGTCCGTGATCATGACAGTCCATCCCATACTGTCACTAAAACCCTATACCTGTCTTCTTTGTGGATACATTTTCTATTTTGAGTGTGTGAACTCAAGCCAATTTCAAATCAGACTGGCCAGTAAATAAGGTCCAAGTACCAGCAACTCAAGTGAGAATATGAATCTTGAGGGCTCATGCGTTTAAGAGCTACAAACTACTTAAAGAATTTAAAATTGGCTAAGAGAGAACACAGAGTTTTGTGTGCGAGTTTCTGTGAAAATTCCACCAGTGGACTTCCACTGTGAGGAGTTGGAAAGGAGGAAAACAACAAGGCTGTCCATGCAGTTCTTGCCTCAATGCTCTGTGTCTATGTGGGTGCCAATAAAAGGTCTGGTTTGAGTCTCTGCTGCCCTGCACAGTCAGCTGTGGATACATTTTCTGCATGTGAGTGTGTGCATGCACACACACCTGTGGGGAGGCCATGCTCCTCACTGCCTGGCCCTGGGGACACAGCACTCACCAACTCAGCTACAACAGGAGATACTGCCCTGGGACACAGCACCCTGCACTCACCAACTCAGCTACAACAGGAGATACTGCCCTGGGACACAGCACCCTGCACTCACCAACTCAGCTACAACAGGAGATATTGCCCTGGGACACAGCATCCTGCACTCACCAACTCAGCTACAACAGGAGATACTGCCCTGGGACACAGCATCCTGCACTCACCAACTCAGCTACAACAGGAGATACTGCCCTGGGACACAGCATCCTGCACTCACCAACTCAGCTACAACAGGAGATATTGCCCTGGGACACAGCATCCTGCACTCCTATTCAGCTACAGGAGATATTGCCCTGGGACACAGAGCCCTCCATGTCTGGCTACCTCTAACAACTGGCAGGGCTAGAAGAACACATACCTTTAGCAAGTTTCTTAGCAAAGCTATCAGTAACACTTTGAAGGTGAAGTGTCTAAATCTGCCTTAGGGTTTGACTTTGGGGTAGTCTTTAAGACTTTTAGTTGCAGACTGTTTAAGCTGTCCTGGCATCTGTTGGAACACACTCCATGCAGTTCTGCTAAGGCATTTTTTAAAGCCCTGAGTATTAAAATGATAGTAAAAAAAATGCATTGGCATTCTCGGACACTGTCCTGCTTCAACTGGATGACTTCTGGTTCTTTTAATAGCCCTTGAAATTCCTATGTGCTAAACACATTTGAAAAGAATCTTGACCAGTTCTTTCCTTTATGTTTTCTTTCCAAGCCAGGATTCATTTAACCGAAAAGTAACATAAATAAAGCAGACATACAGGTGAAACAAAGTACATAGAAATAAAACTATAGAAATATATTCAATAAGATTGCCTTGGAGAAACCTGTGAAGAGATTTCCATAAAGAACAACACCACTTTAAATATTAATGGTCTGCACAAAAAATCCCATGTAGTCACTGACAGCACACTGCAGTTGAGGTGCCCAAGGAATAGGATCTAAGCTAATTCATTGTGTCAGTAATCCACTCACAAATATCAAGAGTTCTTGAGAGAAAGAGGAAGAGTTTTTCCTTGACCACCAATAATGTCTCTGTAAGTTCATTCTTTTACTTTAGTTCTGGAACATAAGCATTCTGAGGATGGCTGTATCTCTCTTTATTTGGCTTTCTAGACTAATACTCTGAAACATTAATTACCTGGAAAAGAGCCGAGTGAGATTTTAAAGTCCATGAAGACTGGTTGTACTCTTATTTACAACAGAATGAAAGCTTTTAATTGATAAAAATGTACTTCAGAATCACTATGGCTGATGATCTTTTTCATACCTTAGGGAAGTCTTGGTCCAAAGCTGTATTAGTCTTCTTGGAAGCTGGCACTTGTCATAGCTGAGGCACACAGCAGCAGTGGAAATTCCTGATTCTTGTCACATATGAAACAGGAGCTGTCAGAAAGGCTTTGCACTGTCACACTGGGGATGACAAAGCACCACTCAGAGGAAACCACCACACGTGGTCTCCTAAGGGTAAGGTAATCCTTTTATAGAAGGATTCATAAAGAGCAGAGCTAATGCCAAACATCTTCCATTCTAGTTCATGGCATGAAATAAACAGAGGTGGATGGTGTCTGGTATGTGGGCACAGCAGGAACTGAACGCTTCTGTGGACAGTGCCTGCAGCAGCTGAAGACAACAATGAGAATCTGTAGGTCCTGGTGCTGGATAGAGAATAACAGAAGAGCTGTCCACTGAAACCCACAGAAATGTCAAACACCTTTCCATCTGCACCAAAAAAAAAACGCAAAACAAAAAAACCCACAAACACCTGCTGGGTATTTTCTGACACAGCAGTTGCAAGAGAAAATAATGCTGTCTCTTTATAGTAGTATCAATGACAAAAATAACACTCCCAGTTTCTGCCAGAACTAGTAAAAGTTAAGCTTTGACAACACAGGACAGAAATGAAGTTTAATAAGAGTTTCTGCTGCAATTATATGACCTTCTTTGCCCACAGAAAAGACAAACACTATCACCACACACAGCAGAACTGAACCACAGAAGGATGAGCCTTTGCCTTCTTAGAAAGGCTGCGACCACCCCGCTAGATTTGGGGCACAGGAAGTTGCTTCAGGAAAACAAAGCAATGAATTCTTAAAAGGCTTCATGTTACTCCAAATAAGAAGTAGGTTCAAGAAATACTCCTTTCCATGGAATTAGACTGCACCAAGCTTGGGGAAAACAAGTCTGGAAGACCAACCAGCCCAACACTACATTACAAATGTTTCACAACTCTCAAGAGAAGAAAATACCAATTTATGGTACTTATTAGCAGATATCAAGACAAAATTACGACACTTTTATTAATACAGAGAGGTTATTTAAAGTGCCTTCATTAAACACAATGGTCAAAACTTCATACAAATAGAACATCTACATGAGATGTGGTTCTGGTTTTGAACATTGTCCAGTCAGGAAAAAGAAGCAATCAACCAGCTGACCTAAAGCTATAACCAGACAAGGAAAGCTCTGTAGATATATTTTGGTGAAGAACACAGGCAGAGCTTGGAGCTGCACACATTTCTTTGGTAACTGAAGCTTTAAAGACTAAAGAGAGAGAAAGGGAATGAAGCAGAAAAAAAAGGAAATCACAGTTCACTATCCATCTATGCACAAATATCAGCATGAGTTTGGCAGGCATCCTAGGTGAGATAAATTTCATCTGTTTTTAAGGTAACAGTGACTGCTTAGATTTTGTCAGAGATCACCCAAGACTAAAGGTGAGTTTTGAAGAAAATAGAGAAGCACCTAAGGCAGATACTGGTTCAGGAGTGTAAAATTCCTGAAGAAATAACTAGTAAAAGACCTTCTGGTCACAACACCCTTTGGACAGAAAAGCTATTTTTCAGTCCACTGGAAAGTTTAGATATCCTCCAAATTGTACAGCAGGATTCACATAAAGTCAAAAGCTGAGAGATGGCACAATTTCCTGATAATATGCATATAAAACAAAATATGCAACAAAATGGAATGCTTAAATCTGCATGCACTTGTTTAATATGTTCTTAGCATCCCTCAGTAACTACATCAATTCTGGATCAGTGAAAACACATGTATCACCACACAGTAAACTCACTGAATCATATTAATATCTAAACATTTTATTATTAATTTTTAAGTATATAATATGAATATACATACAATATGAATACACAGAAAACCACAGATTAGTTTATCCTGTAACACACTACAGCAACTACAGAAATGAAAGCTTTGGGCATAAATACACATTGTTTTATGCAATCTATCAGGTAACATTCCTTTACCATCCACCTAGGGGCTGGAGTGGACATTTTAGTGAAGGCATGACCGAGACAGTGATTAGGCAAAATGTTTCAGGTCATGAAACAGACTAAACCTGCAATACAAAATGCTTTGCTTAAAATTATCCATTACTTTTTCCCCAGACATTTTACCTGGGATAGAACTGGAATACCTTAGAAAGTATATTGTGCAAGTCATGGTTTTCCAGTCTTTTACATACCTTTTGTTTCAGCCATTCAATAACTGTGTTCAAACCACCACTGGATTGCTTGAGTTAGTTTCCAGTGAATAGTTCTCATATAGGAAAACCTGATACAACACCCCACAACTTTCCATCTCTCCCTTTCACAAAATTCTCTCATTTTAGTTCCAACAGGAACTGACAAAATCTGAGGTTTTACTTTTCAGAAGGTGTATTAGAAATTTCCCTATAATAAATACCTCACAAATACCTGCATGATGAAAAGTTGCTAATAATTTTTAAAAAATTATTGAAGAAAAAAATTAAGTAGTGCACAGGCCATCTGAGTAGTAGGGATACTAAGTATATATTTCACTTGTAATTTTTTTACCTATAGCAGAAATACCAGACAGAATAAAGCGAGCAGAAAATATATTTATAGCAGAAATAAACTGAGTCTATCCCTGGAAAGCAAAATACACTTAAAATTCTTAATCTTTTCAAAGCCTACTGATAGAGGCACTACCAGTTTTAAAAAAAAAAAAGTACAGTGTCCCCTAAAAATATCACCTCAACATGCTCCACAAGTGGCTGCTTCTATATAAGCTATTTCCATTTTTTCCTACACAAGGACAATGGCATGTTGCAACATTCCTTGCCTCCACATCCCTTTCATATTTCACTTTAAAGCCTCACATGCTAAAACAAGTGAGACTGTGGAACCTTTAATATGAAAGCCACACAAAACATAGGATTTATTTTGGTCCAGAACTGGCAATCTAAAATTAAGCACCTAGTGTAAGAGAGCTCTACAGGTACATTGTCACCCAACAGAGCTGGTGTGGACTAAAGTGCCTCCCTGGACAAACAGCTTAGGGCCCACACTCAGCTAGGGTGATTTTCTTTCTACTTCTGAGATAAAATACAACAAACAGAATAAGCTTGTAATTTTGGGGGGGAAAGGGGGGACGAAATATATATTGGTCACTGTTACCATTTATTAAAAAAATCAGAAAAGTTATAGCTGTATGACCACTAAAACTAGATTTGAACTGTCCTGCAATGGAAGATGTACAAAATTTCTTTTATCCTACTAAAAAGAACCAGTAGAAAAAAAAAAACAGAAAAAGAGATAAAGAAAATACAGTATTTTGAAAATGTGTTTTAAAGTTACTGGAACTGATAAAATAGTTGCATTATTCTGATAGCTATTTTTTTCCAGTGTAAGTTACATAAATAATAGAATCATTATCTTATAATGTCCTGTTATCTAACAATTATTCCAAACCATTTATCTGACATACAGCAATATCAGCTTACACATCATGTTGTTAGCTGATGGTTCTACTTTTAAACATTACTTCTATATTTATTACAAGTTACACTTCTACCTTAAAAGTAGTAGCATCCATGACTAAATTTAAAAAAGAAATACACACACACAAAAACAGAATAAAAAAAATCACTGATGTTCCGAAACCCGGAGGAATCTTTCAACATCATAACTTGTTTCACAATGCCTCCTCTAAAAACTAGCATCAGGTCTGTCAGAAAAGGAAGAAGACAGTACTCAGCCTCCATCTTTTTCCTTCTTTCTCATTATTTCAGATTTCTTCCTCCTTTACTTTATCCCTGAATGCCTCCCTGGCATGACCTGATGAACAAACTATGTAAAAGCAGTGAGAAATGCATTAATTTGCTCTGCAAAGATAAATTACAAAGATAGAGGGGTATACATACCCCAAGGCTTAAAAGAAAACCCAACAAAAAGCCAAAGCAAAACCACCATTATTCCTTAAAACTTGCCTGCGCCACCTGACATCAAATACATCCACACAGATTAACACAAACTTGTCATTTGAATTATCTTCCCTTTACTGCTATTCATGAAACCCCCCAAAATGATGAAAATTGAATTATGCACATACCAGCTACCTACTTTAAGACTATTCATGAGTGGCTGCTATTATTTTTTTCAAAAAACACTGAAGCAGAAACTCATTTCAAAGAAACATGCATATGCAGCATTTGTATGAAGAGAGAAAAAGAGCAGGTCAGACACTTCAGACTGATCAGGCCTTGCTAATAACCTTTATGAGAAAATGCTCCATGGTAAAACTACACTACTGACACAAATTTAGAATCCAAAATCAGAGCTGAAGAAATAACAAGTTCTTTGTCCTAAATGTGAAAAAGAAAAGTACTACATACAGGAAGTCTTAAGTCTTAAGAGTATCAAGTCATCCAGGTGAAAGAATTAACTTTCCTCAAAAAGAAACAGAAACTTGCCAAGAGTTCCACACAGCCCCTAAAAAGGGGGGGAAATCTGTGCAGCTGAAAGCATTCCTTATACTGCAGATGAGAAGAGTGCACAACTCATACACCAGAAATAAAAGTATTTTTATTTTCCTGGAGGGCTCCTGGAAGACCATCCCATCTCCATCTGGGGGCTGCTACCTGCTCCCTCAGGACATTTGGAGCAGTAACCTCATGCAGCCCCCGGGGAAACACTAAGAACATGTTTAATTACTACTCATTAGATAAGGAAACCAGGTGAGTGTCACATCGTAAGCACGCTGTAGGAAAACATATCAAACACATCCATGGTCTCCTTCAGGCCCAGCATCCAAACAAATCAATTCAGCACAGCAGCTGCAGTGCGTTACCTGATCCCCACCCACGTGCACGCTCACATCCCCAGTTACCTGGGTTACCTTATCAACAAGGAACAGGACTTTGGCCCAGGGCAGCATTAACTACCTGGAAATTCAGGACATAGAGACTCTGCCTGATTGTGTCTGCTCAGGAAATATCCCATAGCATGCCAAAACACAAGTATCTTAATCTCATCACCTCAATTCTGCAACTTCAGTTCTTCTAGGGAGAAGGTAAGTGGAAAGGAAGGATGAATCTTTGAAAAATGTCTCAGGTTTGTATTAATTTACTTTTCAAGGCTGCCAAACATCTCAGAGGTTCCTCAACAAAAAGGTTCAACTTTCTTGCTAATGTATTCTAAAAGGTTCTTAAATTCATAACAAACAACTATCCTAAGAGAACGCTGCAGGATTTCTAAAATGCTGAGCCTCCATAACAGCAAAACCATCCATTATATCCCAGCTTTCTTCTCATCAGTAAGATGTGACAGCATGATGAACTTGCCAAATGAGCAGGAAAACCTACAAACACTGAACTGTCTTGTAAAAACAAAGACCAGCCAAAGAAGGAGGCAAGTAATGGGCTTCTCTCTCCTTCCTCCTGTATTCCCATTTCATCAGGCTCTGTAAATGCACAGAGCACCTCCTCTCCCCTCCCCTCTGGCTATGCAAGCGCTGTCTAGCAGCCTCTGCTAGCGTGGAAAACAAGCAACAAGCCATGGACTCTTTCAGATCTTCACACAGCATTCCCACACGGAGAACTCAAGCTTCACAAGAAGCACAACCACTAGGAGCAAGGATTAAAACCAGCAATAAATAAATAGGCAAGAATTCATTCCCTTTCTGTAATTTTCAAGAACATGAATATTCTCATGTCTGTATGGCATAAACACACATTGCACTTCTTCTACAGAGCAGATTAGGCCAGTTTAACAGTACAGACACTCAATATTATAATTATTTCTTTTTAAAAAATCTTATATATTCATTTTCAAAGAGCCTTGAAAGGAACTGGCAGCTAATAGGATAGACAGCACTGTTTCATAACAGCTTGCAAAAAAATTCAGTCTATTTTTAGATGGGTGAAAAGAATGTGGTTATTTAAAAAAAAAAAAAAAACAAAAACCCTCCTATGAAATAAAGATGTTTTCATTTATAACTGACCATGCAGCTGATATGTTAAACCAATCTCCAGGTGAACAGTACCATATATTTAAATCCTCAAAATAAATTTGTGTGCATATACAACAGCCACATTTTAATCTTTATTGCGAGATAACACATCATGCTGTTTAAAAAATCTTACTTTTTAATGAATCTCATTCAAATGAATCTCAGACAAATGCATCTTTTTCTAATTGTGTTAAGATCTTTTTAAAGGACCTCTTCATCTAGGACTACCATTAGTACAACCATGAGCATGTTCTGCTCAAAACCAGACTGATCAGATGTCGGGTGCTGCATAACACTCATATTGCTAAAATAATAAGTATCCGTATTATACGCCAAATTCCCACACGCAATGCCAACGTAAGTCTTTCCAAAAATCAAGTTAACACCTGTTTCCTTTACTATTTTCACTCCATCATCCTCCCTGTTACCACCACCATTTTAAATCTTGTATTTAAAAATTTTAGGCATAAGAGTGGGATAAAGGTTAAAAAATAAACACTTGCATTTTCTCTTCTCATTCTTAATTTTGTACAAGTAAATACTAAAATCTCTCTCAAAGCTCTTCTTATATATCTCCATTTTGGAAAGGTGACTTAACATCCCATTCCCCCCCACCATTTTCTGAATCTCTTATTGCTGGTATTTTGTTATAACCACAGCTGGTGAAAGACAATGCAGTTTGCTTCTACATATCATACCTAAATATACTTATAAATCAAAATAAATTGCTCATTTTGGTTTTTCAAACCACCCATGCCACACAGCACTCGTTCATTTTGAAAGATGTCTTTTAGTCTGTTTCCTTAAGATAGCATTTAGTGCCTTATCATGTCTCTCTGTGCTAAGCCATTCAATAAAATAAACTTCAGCTCATCATTTCAGCCGAACACAGTTTGAGAGCTTAAAATTAACAATATTTTTTTGCCAACATCCAATATTAAAATGGTGAAATGGAACACTGAGAGGGTCTTTTGCATACAGCCAAAATGTTTATTGTAAATAATGGAGGGGAAATGGTATTATGTTTCTCTAAACAAGCAGTTTCAAAACCAAAAATGCCCTAAAATGCAGCTGCAAGCAAAACAGAAGTGAGCAGGGCTGGTTTATTTAAAATCAACAAAATAATCACCAGGAGGCTATTCCACGTCAGAACACTTAAATGTACATTTAGTACCTTGAAGTATTTCCCTAAAAATGAAAGAGCTACTTGAAATAGCACTAATCTGATTGACAGATAAAATAATTGCTTTAAAAACACTTCTGAGTCATTTTGTCCTTACCTGCAGGCATGAACCATTACTGCATGCAGCGACTGCTCCATTTCCTAGCACAGACTTGAACGGGGATCACATCTATCTTACAGAATGTGACTAATAGGGGGGATTTGCGATTCCTGAGCTACTTTCCAAAGGACACTCCCTTTTCCACATACCCGGGCACGAAGCGCTCGGCCAAGTTCTATTTGCTACCGATGCTCAGGGGCAGGAGCAGCGCGGGGTCTGCGCGGCGCCGCTCGCCCGCCTGACAGGCGCGGGGTCTGCACCAGCCAGCCCCGCCGCGATCCGCATGCTGCAGCCCGCCGGGCTCCGGGCACGGCCGGCCGCCCGCAACCGCGGCCAGAAGGCACAAAGCTGGGCCGGGAGGGCAGGCTGGGTGGGCACGGTGCGAGATCCAGCATGCAGCACACGCGGACAATGCCAGCAGCCCCGCGGAGGCAGAGGGAGAAGCCCCGCGTTCATGCGGACGGGGATGCGGCCGTACCTTTCTGGAGAGGACGACTTCTCAGAGTTAACTGACATCAGCAGCTCAGTCTTCTGCTTGATTTCTGGAAAAATCAGAAAACGTTCACCACCGACGCCTCCTGCCCTCGCCTTCCGGAGGTCTCCCTTCCCTGCGCCCTTTTGTCCGCCGGAGGCCCGGGACGCGGCGCTGTGCGAGGCCGCCCAGCCGCGCTCGGAGGGCCGGGCCCGCGCACATGACCGCGCACGGCGGGCGGAACCATCGCCGAGCGGGGGGCGCCGCTCCGCGCCCGAGCCCGCGGGGGCAGCGCGGGGGCCGCGCCACCGCTGCCGCCGGCGGGGGGGACGCGGGGGGTGCCCGCCGAGGGAGAAAACCCCGAAACAAAAGATTCCCGGCACGGATCGTCCTCCCGGGTAGCGTGCTAGGAGGTACTGCACACCCGCCAAAGCCTCCAGATCTAAAGCCCTGAAAAATATGGCTCTTTGAATCATTTTTGTCACAAAAAGCGAGGTATCAAATCACTACTTTCACACACGGGTAAGAAACCAGACGTGGAAAACGCTAGGCACACCTGGATTTTTGTTTTTAGTGGTCTGCCTCTAATGCCCCCAAATACACTTTGAAAAGTAATATTTTCTTTTTATTTTCTTTTTTTTTTTTAACACCTAGTGATTCCCCCAGAGGGTGGCTGGGCTCTGAACAGGCTCCCCAGGGCAGCGGTCACAGCTCCAGCCTCACACAGCTCAAGAAGCGTTCGGACAACGCTCTCAGGCACATGGGGTGACTCTGGGGAATGGGGCCATGCATGGCCAGGAGCTGGGCTTGACAATCCAGGGGGGTTCCTTCCCACTGAGCACATTCTGTGATGCTGTGATCACCAGGCCAGCACCTGTAAGGCCTGGGCTGGTCCCTCGTTCCCAAATGCTGGCAGCACACCCTGGCACGGACACCCGGCGCGCTGTCACCAAGGGGAGATGCACCCTGCCACCGCTTCACAAGATCCAGATAAGCAGAACAGACACTGCTGAAAAGTGAATTCACCAGGTGCTCTGGAGTCGAGGTTTGTGATCCAAAAAAACCCAAAAGAACAAAGGGATGTGAGCCTCATTTTAAGACCATATCCTCGCTGGAGACCGTAGTGCCACCTGTGGTAATACTGGTAAGATCTGAGCAACACTATGTCCACTTGTGAACTGCCACAGTAAACCTGAACTGTTTGGGATTAACCATTCCACAGTGGAAGACCTCCAATCTGACTTTTCTTCCTCTCTTCATACATATCTCAGGTACAAAGCCACTGAAATTTGTGAAAACATAAGAAGAAAAGCTGTGTAATTTGATTGATAATTGTTTTTTCAACCACAGTTACAAAAGTATTATTACTATCTGAATGATAACTCTCATGTTCTGGTGGAAGGCTTGCAAGCTAGCAAGTGATCATCACCTTTTTAAGCATATGCCACTTGTTCTTCCCAAAACATACTGATCAGAAGAACATCCAACAAGTATCTCAGTTCTCACATCCAAAGCAGACACTTCTTGGATCTTTGAAAACATATCTGTGAAATGTCATTATGTTCACAGCTGGCTCCACTACATGACTGCAAGTACCATAAAAAACTTCTTTTACTGTTGTCCATCCCAGGCAGCAAGTGGTCCTACAGTCACAGCTACTGGGATACTTCTCTGCACACCCAGACACACATCCCAATGCAGGGATGAACTGAAGTTAATTTCTCTACCACAGAGCCCTGACACCGACTGACTATAAATATAGTCCTCAACTTCAAAGTCCAATAAATTTTTAATTCCTTCTGAAGATGCTTATAAATTAAAATTGATTACATAAACAGATATTAAAAAGGCAGGATTTCATAGCAAAACAAAATCCCCAGAGTTTGGAAGGAAGTGATCAAATTATTTATTCCATAACTAAGCCTCCACATAGGCTTTGCAATGGATGTCCAGAGATTATAATACTAAGTACACCACAAGATGCTAAAAATAAATCCAAGATATAAGTTATTTCACCACGAACTTTGAGTCCCTGGATTCTCTATAAGATGTACAGACATTTCTCCATGATGGTATTAAACCACATAATTTAATTTTACTTCTAGTAACCAAGTGACAACAAAGACTTATTCAATATAGCTGCAAGAAGAATTTCAATAAAATGAGACCTCATAGGAAAAAAAAATTCCAATGTCTTAATGAGCATTCTACTCCACAATTAGAGAACACTCATCACAAGGTTTGGGGGTTTTTCTTTCCTGTTTCTCTTCCGTCAATTTGAAATATTTTCTTATTTTGGATTAACCAATCTTCTGTCTCTGCTACCTGAGATTTTTTCAAGTGGACCCCTTTTGCTCATTTTTAAAAGCAAATCTGTACCGTTACATATCCATATGGCACCAGCAAACTCAAGCTGATACCATCACTATCACTCCTCATACAAAACTGATTGTGGGAATATTACCAAAATACGACACATGAGTTTTACACTAAGTGCCTTTAGGCCATAAGAGAATAACGGCTGCAGAAACAGCAATGTTCTCATTTGTTTATTTTGATTATTTATAAATTACATATCCAGAATTCTGGGATAATTTACAGAATTTATTAGAAATTATTTAGAATATTAGAATTTATTTAGAATTATATCCCAAGTCCAAATAACACAACAGAAAAATCCCTTCACACTGCAGCTGCCACAGCACCATTCTATCGGCCTTTGAGTCTAGAAGAATGCAAATTATAGCAGTATTTGTTGAACTCAAAGTAACAGAAAAAGAAAAGAGAAGAAAAAGGAAAGTTTTACAATTGAACAGGTCTTCCTGGAGGTTTCTTGGTTCAAGACCCCCCAACCTAACACAGCACTAACATTTCCACTTTACCTCAAGTACAGTGCCACAAAGGCAAAGGCTGGGCTGTTCAGGACCTGCACCTCTTACAGATTCAAGGAACCACACCTTTAAAAGGTTTCATGAGTAGATTCAATAACTGTACTGATCAGCACCCAGAGGTACAGGGAACTTCTGCTGAGTGAGCAACCATTTACATCCTGACTGAGGAGTTTTGGGTTGTCCTAATTTCTGAGGCCACAAAAAAGTTAGCACTCTATATAGAACCACATCCAGAACAGATCATAACACTGACTGAATAAAAGCTGAAGATGAATGAAAATTAGAGCTTGCACATCTCAAAGCAGCAGTTAATGCAGTAAATTTTTTCGGCTACAAAATACCAATAAATTCAGGTATGGGGTAGTATTGTTGTCACCAACTCCTCAGTCATTGCATGCACTTCATCAGCCCACTTTGAGTCATTTTGCACTGTGCACAGATCAAGTGGCAGAAAACTGGCTCTCAGCCAATGCCTGAGAGAAGCAGATACACTAAGTCTCTAAAGCCATACTATTCAAGCTGTGATTGAATGAAAACAAAAACCAGAAAGGCTCTACACTGCCCAAAATGGCTTCCTAATCATCATGACTGTTGTTCTTTCAAACCAAAGCAGAGCCGAAACTAACCAAAATTTCTTTTTCTTAGCCTAGATGTTTGCCTCTTCTGATACATTCAAGTGGAAATTGTGTGTTAAGACCTAGAGAAAAAGGCATCAGATGAAGTTAAAGCAAGAAGGCATTTGCTAAGCCAAAAAATAAAAAGACCAGAGTCTTGGAAAAATGGAGAGGAGAGTCCTAGAAAGAGATGCTGGCGGTTTCTGAACTCACAGAGGATTTGTCGGAGAGCATCATATCAAAAGCTCCGAGCAACCTGAAGTTTCCATACCAAATTTAGAACAAACCACCTCAGAAATAATAAGGGAAGAAACTCTCCACACAAGATGAAGAAGAGAAATTCTGTTATTTCAGCAGTGTGAAAGAAGAACAAAAGAAAATTATGTGGGAACTAGGGATATCTACATAATCTGGAAAAAAGAAGAGAGGAGCAGAATTAGCCTGGAGTTTTGTTTATTTGTTCTGTCAATTAAAAAGAAATACACAAGAACTCTCCACAATAAAAGAAAATAAAAAATCCTAGCAGCTGTTTAGGCACAGATGGGGAAGTGTGGACAAGGTATATGGCACTGCACAAACTGTTCCCTGTGACATATGGGTAGATATCAGAGTCACCACGATCTCAAAGTCAACTGACAGAAGTCACTGTTTCACTAAAAATTTATTCATGTCTACCGCAAACAGATTATCTTGATGGTCTACAACATGTTCATCAGTCAAGATTAAAATATCTTAATGACAGTGCATGTATTAAATTTATCCAGGGCAGAGATCCACTGTTGCAGAACTCAACTAATACAGCTTCTTCCTCCCACCACCCCCGTGTCTTTTGGGAGCAAAGAAGAGACAAAGTAGCATCTAAACATAAATACCTTCAATTTTTTGCAATGTAGACCATGCCATACAAGTTTCCATATACCCTTTTTAAAATAAATATTATACTAAACAGATGCGAGTTAAATATACTTCATTTTTAATTACTAGGTAGGCTCGTCCACCCATTTTGTTAGTCAAATCAGATCATAAACTAGCAGGTTTAGTGCTTTTCTTCCATTTTCTGTGTGGTGTATGTTAGGACACAAGCTTGAGGTGCTTTTAATGTTTCTCCTACGCTATCTTTAAACATGGACTTCCTTATCAATATCCATCCTAGTATATTCTCCACTGAATTTTCCATCCTTGCATCACAATTACAGCTGCTTGGATCTTACAATTTGCCTATAAAACCCTAATCCTACTGCAAGTTGACTACTTCCAGTATTACTCTTAAAAGAAATAGTCCTGCCTCCCAAATGAATCTATGAAGACAGATCTGAAACTATTAAACAAATCAAATTAATCAAACTGCCTATTCTAAGTAATTTTTCAGCCTTGAAGTCATAAAGTGCACTAGAAACCTTGGTATCAGTAATGTGATTTTATGTGGACAGATCTATGTTTGAGCTTTGGATAATTGTGCAAGTGACATGCTAAACAGCACAAAAGGCAATAAATTTAAATTCTCCCAATGAGGCACTGGGCCCTAGACAAAATGAGACAGCTTTGCACACAACTTGAGAAATTCACTGCTTTATATGTTTTAGATCACGTACTTTTAAAATAAATAGTTCCAAAAGACTGCTAGAATCACAGGCTGTGTGATGAAAATGGGATTCAAAATGGCACAAACACAGAGCAAGCCTAAATTTGATAAGCATATGAATACTAAATGAGGTAGTATTGAAGCATAAAGAGTATAACTGCCCTAAAATAAAATCTTCTCCCAGATGTTAGTAAGATTTTGAAATGATGAAAAAAAAATAGAAGGTTTATGGACTTCTTCAGGTCTCTCATGCGTAACATTCACATCAATACTGAGACACAAGCCAGCAACTGCCTCACTGAAGAATAAGTGACAGAAAAAACAGCTGTTTACGATCTCCTCTTGAGGAGATTACATTAATATTCTTAGTATTTTTCCTCTTCAATATGTTAAATAGTATTTCTGCTCAGAGCATGAGGAAATTAGAACTTTTAAGGTTATGCCATACTTGTAATATTAAAATCACCATTTTAAGAAACTCTTTACTTCCAAATGATAAAGCAAACTCTCTCCTTTCCTAAAGAAATGTATTAGAAAAAGTCAGTAATATTGAAATGCATTTTAATTTTTAACCATTTTTGTAAGAGTTGTGTTTTAGTTACTGCGCTGAATGTACAGAATGCTTTGAAAACAACACTTCCTTGTCTCACACACAAGTTCTAGAGACCAGATAACAGATACAAAGGGAAGTTTTTCCTCTCTACACTACACAAGTTCAACTACAGCTCAGTCCCACTCATGCTCAGCTCAGCAGACAATATCTAGAGTCAAGACCTAATGACGGAAAAAAAAATACAGAATTTTTTTTTAAGTCTTTCATTTTCTCTTGCATAAAGGGGAAGATGGATTTACTCAGTATCTACAGCTACATTCAATGGACTTCATGTTAATAGTACACACTCTTTTGGGGTTTTTGAGAAACTATATGTTGCATCTAATCTTCTCCTAGTGATCTGAGCCACTGCCTTTTACATTTCTGATAAGACTTAAAAGTACTAGAACCATATGCTCAGGTATTTTAAAAAACACATTCATAGTAATATCTTTGTTGTCCTTCTAAACAGTTTTCCACACATGAGCTGTGGTTGAAAAATAATACTTCACAAAATATTCTGAGGAAAATATCTTCCTTGAAAATGGCTGCTAGTCCCACCCAGTACTAACTTTTGGTTAGTACCCAGAAGTTAAGTCTACCCTAATTCTTAAAGCCAGGCATCCTTCACATGCAGATGACACTGCCAGTTGCTTAGCAGAGTTCTCCTTAACAGAAATAGAGGCCAAAGCTGCTCTGAAAAACAGTACATAGCTTAAATGGTAGTTGTTGCCTTACTTTTGCAGAAGAAAATGGAAGACTATCTACTGAAAACTTACAAAAAATGGTATTTCATTCAAGAAAAATTACAACAGCAGTATTATTTTTACAACTTCATTTCACTGAACCTTCACCATGAGGAGGACACTGAAAAACACAGAATACACAGAGGAGTGAAACGTGGCAGGAAGGAAGCACACACTGCAGATCACAAGAGTGAAAACAAGCTTGAGAACAAGCTTGTTTCTACTTCTCCAAAAAGGAAAAACGGAATGCAAAATGCACAGAAGAATTTGCCTTTTACTTGTTTAAATAATTAGTTTCCAAATATATAAATATACATAATTGATGTAAGTTAGACCTCTGAAGAATTTTTAATGCAGTCAGATTATATATTAATAATTTTGAAGGAAGTTTGTAGATAAATTTGAGGAAGCATTAGATATTTCAGAAAAAAAGCATTATTACATGCTACAATTACTCAATAAATGGCCCATTATGAACATAGGGAAGCAGAATTATTTATGTTTAACTAGTTAAACATAACTATTAATTGGAATTTCTTTTAGTCATTCACATAACATAACTAAGCCTGGTTGACATGATCTGGTACTTGATCTATTAACAGACTGTAATATTCCTTAATAAAGTGTTTACTGAAACACAAAGGTGACAATAAGAGGAATTCTTCATTCTCACAGTTCTGCTGGGTCTGGCAGCATTTGCTGTACCAGATGTATGCCCAGCACCACGTTGCTTTTCCCTCCTTCCTCCCATCTCAGGCCAATAAACAACTCTGACCAAAGTTTCTTTGAAAATCCATGCTTTTACAAAAAGCCATTCTGCAAAGAAAAAAAAATTCTTCATTTTGCATAACTGTTTGTCAGATTAAGTACCAGGAAGCACACCAAAGAAAGCACTCTTCACCCCAAATGTATCTGTGGTAGTTACTTCCTAATTACTGATGTATTGAACTTTATTATTTATACATGTTTAAGGTTTATGAGAACAGTTTTGTTTGGAGGGGACAGGGACAGAGTTGAGAGCATTTCCTAGAGCTGCCAGAAAACAGAAAGCTTATTCCTACAAGTTTATTAATTTTAGGGGAAAAAGAACAAACAACCCAAGCCAAAATATTCTTAAGTATGTTAAAGGATATCCTTTGTCCTTTTAAAATCAGCTGCCAATTGCTTCCTATTACTAGGCAAAAAACCATACTTCCATACAGAAATAGCTGAACACAAGGTAGCTAAAGACAGAGTGAATAAAAAACTTATTACTCTGTTAGATAAAACACAGTAAGTAATTTGCTATATTTCCAAATCTTGTCTAGAGGCAAGTGCTTTGCCAAGCATACATGGACAGCTTTTCTGCTGAAGCTGAAAAAAATTCAAGTTCCAGCCAAATAATCAGTGTTAGACACCCTCAAACTACAGAATTTCTAATATCTTCACTATCTTAACTCAATGGACAGAGTGAATGATTTCTGACTTCTAATCCAAAATATTTCTATTTTATTCCCTTTATATTCTTGAGTACAATTATTACTGTGTTAGGATCCTTCTGATAATAGCATTTTCTTTCAGGTCTATAATTGGCCTGAATGTGTTAAGTGCTGTTCAAATTTTCAACTGCTATTATTTTTCCATCATTGTTATGTGCTTTATTTTCAAAATTCAAGGAGAAAAAATTGCTCTAATGTAGCAGATTGACAATTCCAGTTTTAAAGGAAAAACAGGTTTCTATTCATCCAAACTGAGTCAAGCATATGTTACCTTATAAAGACTAAAGCAGTGACTCATAGAACCTTGCACACACTGATTCCTCCCTCTCCTAGGAGATGAAGCTACATGATTTACCCAAAAGGATTAAATGAGGTCACAGTTATTGAATACATATTATAACCTTAAACTTCAGGTTAGAATTTCTTCTTAGTCTTATTTTTCAGAACCATTCACTGTTCTAAAAAGCCTTATATTTTTACTTTTCCTAACAAAATTTACAGATAGAAATCCTTACAGTAGAAATGTTTTTAAATTGAGATATTTAGCACATTTGCTGTATGCTTTTCAATATGTTTTTATATTGTGATTATTATCACAGTATCTACACAACTGATTTTTCCAAATATTCTTGCAAGCTTTTTGACATTTCTTATCCAACACATCATCAGGCTCTTATACTCCTTGAATTTTCAGATGCAAAGACATTCTCAGCCCTGTTCCTCTAGGACATGGGAAGGACTTGTTTCACCTTTTCCTGGGTTCATAAGAGTACACACAGTTCTCAGAAAAAGCTCCATCAAAAAATCACATCATTCCAAGCCCAAAGCAAGCTAAAAATCTTTCCACTTTAGCAGTGATTTGTGCCCCACTGGGACATGGGCCCATATGGTGATCAGCTTACCTGAAGTCTAAGTCTTGAGGAACACTGGACAGGTTACAGAGTTATCTCTGTCAAAATTCACATAAAATGTTTCATATTGTTTATAACAGAGACAAGGGGCAGAATAGGGAAACAAAAAGTGTTTTGCATGAAGGAATAAGAGCAAGAGAAGCATCCTCAGCAGCCATTAAAAGTGCCAAAATCAAGATATTGATGCCAGCTGTACCATGGCACACTCACCAAGTAACATCATATACTCCTGGCTTTACCTCTAGTTCCTACATTTGGACACAGTACAACTCCTGTGTAAATAAGGCTGACCATGTCCACTCAGCAGTACAGGCTCAAACCAGGAAGGATTTGTCTCACAGCAAATATTAAACAATATTAAACAAACCTCGAAATTCTCTATCTGAGCAGTCAGCCACCCTTCAAGTATGTTCTTTGCAGTTTGTTCCTTGTTGAAAATACAACTGAAGGGCCAATGCAAGCTCTGAAATCCTGCTCGAGCCTGTCAGACCAACATCAATTACTGCAAAAGAAGGCTTTGGATCTGTGGCACCTGCACACACCTTTGCTATCTCGGAGGTAAAGCACACAACTGGCAGAAGAAATTCAACATGAAAGCACCACCACTTCCCAGCCACTGGAGATGCAGGAGCAGTGACTGCAGCCATCCCTGCCTCTGGCACGTGCATGTGCCCTCCTGCTGCCAGCACCACACTGACAGCAAGAAAACCCTGAGACACTGCCTGGAAGGAAATCACTGTCTGCTGTAACACACACCCCCAGTAACAGATAAAGCTGCAGTGATCACACCTGGGAACAAAGACAATTCTCTGTTAACACAGCATCATTTTATTACCTTAGATTTTTTCGTTAAATAAATGGATCTACCTATTCTTAAATTACATCTTGATCAAGTTTAATCTTTTGGAAACAGTATCGTCAGTAAAGCTGTAACACAGAAAAATTAAATTTCAGAATTATTACTGGAGATAAAACTGTAACGAGATAAAATTGTAACGATGACAAATTTTAAATACGCATGCAGTGCCCACAAAAGGAGGGACCATCTAATTATATTGCAAGTGTTTTTCTCACACATACCATCTTCACTCTTTAATTGCCAATGCTCTGGATTTACATAGCAACATGAACATACTGGGGATTTTTCTACTGGGCTTCTCTGGAGTGCAATGGACATAGCAGTAACACAGGAAAATATTTCCTTAAACAAAAACCCCACACTGATAACTTGGCACTCAGCCAGCTGACACTTCCCGTTTTTAAGGAACGGAAATACCTTTCATTCTTCAGATGCCTGTCTTTGTGAAGTCTGACTGTAATTACCACATAATACATATATATCCTGAATATCTGTAATTGGAAATATTGGAAAGGACATACTACATTCACAAAAGTGGAAAGAGAAAATGTGTGGTGTTTCCAGGTAAAGGAATGCTATGAAAGCTTTCTAGTCCTGAAGGACTTCTATTAGGAATATTTTTAACGTTATACATAAAATATACAACATGCATGCAAATACATGTCAAAATATCCCCTTGCTTTGTTTTTGCTCTCTTCTTCAAAGAAAATGGATTATTTAAAAAAAATTATACCAATGCAAAAACAATAAATGAGTGAAGTGGAATCTGGAGAAGTATCTATAAATTCTTCTGTAAGATGTGAGATTTTTAAAAATCTGATCAGAAGAAAATTCTGGCTACTAAGGACAAAATATTTTTATAGGAAAGAACAGAGTTGAAAGCAATCCCAATAAGGGAGGTATTTACATAAAACAGAGGTTTGTCCAGACCTGATGAGATCTGATCCTGCAATTAGTAAAGCTATTTAGGTCTATGCTGCTTGCCTTTTTTCCTGTTGTTCATTAATATCTCATCTACACTGTATCATAATCAGCCACTGCTGATGTAAAATTACAAGTGTTCTTGGCTGGCCTGCAAAACTACCTCTTAAACAATAAGACTTTCAAGGTTGGTTTTTTTTAGCTCTGCTTTTTTTCTTTTCACACCCTCTCCTCTTCTCCATCTGACTTCCCCATCACTTATTCAGCAATCATATGAGAAACCTGCTATTGTCTTGCCTAAAAAGCTGGCTACAAATAGTTTCTTCTGTAGTGAAGACACAGCGATGTAGGTGGCGAGAAATCACCCCGTGCTCTTCGAGCGTGTGCTGATGTCACTGTGGTACCTCCATCCTCTCCAGGACTGCATGGTGCAGCTTTGATTGCAGGGTGTGCTGGCGGCGCAGGACATCAGCCAGCCTGTCCCCAGCCTTCTCCTCCCTGCAATCTTTGTCCCAGCCCATGGCAGCAGTGCCACCTGCCCAAACTGATGGCTGGCATCTCCAAACCAGGCACTCAGGGCTTCTACACGTGCCCGTCTTTTCTGGGAATCTCTGCTGCTCAGAGGGACCCCGACATGTGTTAAAAGTCTCTTTTCCCAGCCCGGCAGTTGAAGGAGGAGTCAGAATTCTTCAGCTGTAGTTTTCAAGGTTGTTTATTTTCCTGTTTTCTGTAACATCCTGAGATCTGTTCAGCAGGTCAGTCCAAGGCACACTGACCGCCCTCAGAGGCGGTGCTGTCTTTTATACTAAAAACTACATGTACATTATTTACAATAACTTCCCAGTACCTATCACCTATGTTAGACAGTATGCTCCTACCTTAAACCAACCCAAAAGTGCCAGCATCACACAGAACATGGATGCTAGGAAGAAGAAGAAAGAAGGACAAAACATGCCCAAATTCCTCCCTCTTGGGACCCCAAATCTCCATTGTAAAAATCTTAAAATTCTACTTTTCAACCTGTGATAAACTAACTACTATTCTACTTAAACCCTCCTGACTTGCAATTCTTCATACAAAGGTGGTAATTTGCTCCATGGGTCAAAATCAAAGTGGCAGGTGTCTTGGGCAGGGGCTGGAGCCATCCAGGACAATGGATGCCAGAGGGATGTCCTGGCAAGACAGGTCTTCAACAGCACAGTCCTAAGTTTGGCAGTGGTTAGAGCAACATTTAAACAATATACAATGCTGTAAGGGCTGCCAACAGTGTCAGTTACGTCTTTCATAAAAATAAAACCCTATTGAACTAAAAGAAACCGTTTTAGAAACTGATCAGTGCAGATAATCACAAATACATCAAAAGGAAAAAGAAAATGGGAAGACAGATTGGCAGATAACACTCTACCTCCTATTTTAGATTTTGCTGAGGACTCAGAGCAAGGGTTCAACCTTACCGCATTTCCCTTTATATAAAACACAGGTGAACAAACTGAAAACCTTGTTGAATAAAATAAAATAACCTGATGAAAGAGCATGATAAGTTGTACTATCTGAATTCTCTTCCAGTTTCACTATCCTATTCACCATTCCCTAAAGTATCTAAGTTTACAGTCACAGATGATACATGCTTGAAAATCAGATTATTCAAGTTTCAACAGGACTGGCAGGTCTAGCCCAGACAAACCTCACCAATGATCATCCTGGCTCCCATACAAGGAAGGAAACATATTTCAAAGATTATGTATGTTTAAGTGCCACTACTACTTCAACTTATCTTTGGGAAACATGGAATGTGACTACATTTATATCACCTTTATTTGCTCCTGGTATTTAACACCCATAAGGAGAAATTATGAATAAGCATCATAAGAAAAGACCATATAACAAATTGACTCTAAATAGTGTGATTTTCCTAAGTTATGAGAATCACCAGTATAGCTTCAAATGTTAATTAGAAGGAAAAGAAATGTTAACATGAAGGAAAAGTTGGGAAAATGGGCAGAAATCACTGAGAGCAGAGAAAGAGTGAAGCAATAGAAAAATACAGCAAAATTTCTGGAAGAAAGAGAAGGAACATTGACAGAGAAAAGGTATATTGCCAAGGCAAATATAGACAGCTGAAGACAGTAGACAAAGAAAGATGAGAAAGCTCAGGAGAGTGTAGGAAGAAAACCAAACTGAAAAAGATGAGGACTAAAACTTGCAAGGGAAAACACTAAATGCAGCAAATGTGTTCAAGTGAGCTGATGTGAGGTTGTTAGGGAGAAGGACAACAAGAGCATTTTGAATATTTTAGGGAGGACTGATGTGAGCTTTCCTATCCAGTGTCTAGAGGGTACCCCAGAATATGCACTGGAAAATAACATTGCTTTCCACCCAAAAGGACATAACAGCAAGGACATTACCACTCTGCCCCCATGGCTGCACTGCTGCTTCTACTCAAACAAGCACCCAAGCAATGACAAGAAAAGCTGAGGCATGGCAGATCTGCAAGTTGCACCTATCATCTTACATTTAAAACCATGTTTTGGAGATGTCTATACACTGGAAAATATGGTATCTTGAGTACAAAATGTATTTAGAGAACCTGCAGCATCTAATTTTTTACATTCAAAATTCAGCTTTTGCCCATTGTGAATAAGGCAGTATAAGAACATCATGGAAACAAGAAGTAAAACATACATTTAAAAATTGGATCTTCTTCAGAGTTTTGATTAGTTACTCTTCGTGCTTATTATATAGAAGACTAGGGAAAAGAACTTGCTTTTTTTACTTTTTAAATATGCAACACCCACAAATTGCTACGTTAAAGTTGGAAAAACTTCCCAGCAAAATGAGTCAGCAAACCATTCCTCCAACAAGAATAAAGAAAGGGCAAGACTTAACATTGCCCTGGTTTATTTTTACTTAGAAATATCATTAGGAAAAAATGATTGAAAGTGATAAAATATTCAGACTTCATCCCTCTAAGATAATTATTACAATTATTTCATCCCTCTGTTAATATCCTTGAGAAAGCACACAAGGGAGCTAGATAAAGAAAAGGCCACATCCAGAAGAAGTGTAAATTAAATTATTTTATGTTAAGCTTGTGTATGTCCAACAGTCCTCTTAAAAATCTAGCTGGAACAGTTGCAAAAGCTACTAAACCCAGCATTTGTAGGTGTATAAATCTCTAGCACACTGTCAAGATCATTAAGGATATCAGCATTATTTTTAAGAAGGAAAAAATGGCTTTCCTACAATTCTACTTGTTCCACTGGCTGAACAGGCACAATGAGAATTCTCAACCACTGACTTTTAGACAGATTAAACAAATTCTGCCTACTAGTGTCTTCGTCTGAGCTACCAAGCTTCTTTTACCACAGACAGGGAAATTGCCTGTGTTGAGAGTTGAGCTCGTTACCTGGTTAATCTAACCCCAAACAGGCTGAATCCCCCAAGTGCCAGCATCTCCCCACCAGCAATAAAGAAGTTTACATAAGTATAACCAGACAGAATGTGGATGCCTACACTGAAGACAGCCACATGAGAGCAAGTGAATCCCACTTCTACTGCACAGATTCAGGTGGTTCTATCAATTCAGATAATCTTCACCCGTTTGGTTACCAACTTCTGCTGCCATTTAATGTGGGATTAAAATATCACTTTATCACTCATCTTTGTGTATTAATGACAGCAAATCACTTTCCTTCTATAAGGTATAAACAGAGAAAGAAGACTATGGTTTGGATGGTTTTTTAGTCTGTTGAACAGTCACTCAGCTGTTCAATTTTTTAAATTGCTGTCATTCATTGCAATCCACACAAAATAAAAGTTAGAACAGGTACTAATATACCTCCAGTAGTACAAAAATCCCCTTACACAGACACAAGTCATCAATCACATTAACATTTCATCTTGATTGAAAAAGGACATAACATGGATATGACAAAGTTTGAAAACAGGAAACACACAACTAACCAGGGAGAGTATCAGTGGAGAAAAAGTGGAGTGCTTTAAAAAGTTCATAGAAAATTGTAAGAATACACAGGCATGTTGGCTGAGAAAAATAATTTTTAAAAAGTAGACAGGGAAAAACAAATTTCTATTGTATTTCCTCCTTATATTTATGCAAAGAAACAAAAGAACTAATTTTTTTAAGTAATATGGCAAGATAGATGAGGAACTACACAACAGCACAGAGAAATTTAAATACTGATGGGAATGCACTCAGGCTGATAGAGTTAAATGGGATAAATCTAAGCAGATATATTTGTGGATTAAGAGACACATACAGGACTGTAAGAACATTTTCAGACACATAATGCCCCTAATCTCTATTTATATGAAACTCCTGGTTACCAAGCCAAATGTTTAAAGCCTGTGATGGGTAAAGGCCATTGTAGAATCATTATTTTTATTTACTGTCCTAGAAAATTTTAAATTTGAAGGGCAATAAATATATTGCTACTGTTGGCAGCACAAGAGAATTATCAGTGTAGCCATTGTGTTATTTCCAGAGCATGAGTGATCCAGCACAGGTATGGCCACAGTTCTGCAGGCAGGGCCAGGCTCTGAAAAATTCTGGATGCTGCCACAATTATAGGAACCATTATGGACCATTTTCAACTCAGTTGTGCTTTCTTTTTTTTCTTTTAAACTTTGAAGCTAATGCCACACTATCTGTTCACATACAACCACGTGAATTCCTGACAGAAGACAAAGTTTTAGACACACAGCAGGTTCAAGGAGCAGAATCCACATCAGAAAGACTGAATCATCTTGTAATAGGGCATATTTTAGCAAACATCAGTTGAAAAGTAGCTGAACAGAACAGTTAAACAGTAGAAAACTTAATCCTGTAACCATTCCATAAAATAAGGTTTCAACAAATCTACTAGCAGGCAGCAGAATGATAGAATAAAATTGAATCTTCCACAGTCCAAGTAACAGGCAAAAGAGAAATAGGTCAATCAACAAAGATCTCATCTTTTGCTGTGTGGCAAAATCTATCCCAGAGTGCTGACATATAGTGTTTTTTGTCCTGACTTACCACTTTTATAATAAATGTTTATATTAAAATAAATAACACAACATTTTAAAATATAAATATACAATTAGAATTCAAACCAGGAGTATGATCATTAAAGTGAAAATATTACCTTTCTTATAGCTAGCTTTTATTATTAAACCATGTCACAAAGTATAAATTATTTTATTCTGCCAATTAACCTGCAGTGTCAGACCAGTGAAATATCTTTAAAGAAGATAATGAGAGGCTGTCTAGCAATGGCACAGGTTGGCTCATGCCTGGCATGCTGCCATGCATACAGACTGGCACCACAGCAGCTAAAATTACCTCTCCATCACACTGCTGACAATAGCATGCACATACTGAGTGTCCAAGCAAGAATAACTGCATGAGATAATCAGAGTTTAAAAACAAACACACACAACATACAACCATACCCCAAGTACTTTCTGTGCATTTCAGGCACAGCACCCACAAGAATCAGTCAACTGGAGGATTATGGGGAGAGTTTCTTTCCTTCTACTTTTTTTTCCTTTTCTGTTTTTTTGGTTGGTTGGTTTTGGTTTTTTTAACTTCTCCTCTGAGATGGAGACATCAGTATTTTGCACCACAGCCTGAAAGAGCAGAGGGTTCACACAGGTGAAGTGAAGTCACTGCAAGTCATTTAAGTCATTACAGAACACCAGAAATGCCTAACTTGACCATTTGGGCATACTTGTAGAGGGCTGGTGTATGTGCAACTTGTGCAGAGCCTTTTTTTGTCTCCTCCCTCTTGCCCTTGGACAGACACAACAATCAAATATTCAAGACTGCTGCTAATTTCACAAATTTTGCCTTAATTCTTTCAAAGTTGAGAGCCAAGATTTGTCCCTCTTTGCCAGCCAAGGAGGTTTTGGCAAAGCTAAAACAGGCACAAGTATGAGACCGAAATTTAACCACACTTAGGGGGTAACTAGCAGAGATAAAATCCTGCATCATTAGCTGCTAACACATGACAAAGGCAAACGTGATCTGCATGTACTTACTCACATGTGGTGTCATGAACCACAATCCCAGTTTAAGCCCTCTGTCAGGCTTTTACTCATCTCTCCTTACTTCATTGAGAGTATGTAGTCTTGAATCACATCAAGGATTCCTTTTTTTTTGTCTTGTTCTTAAGACTATTTTTGTATACCAAATAGACTATCTCTATATATTTAAGCTGTGTGTTAACCTATTAAGATCTGCCCAGAGAGAATGTGCTCAGAGAACATGTTTTAAAATACTAGTCTCCTTTATACTGTTCATTTTCTCAAATAGCTTCATTATATGGTGGCATTGTTGTGACTGGCTCAAAAAGCAGCCACTTTCTACTAAAAATTAAAAGAATAAGTAAATTGTTATGTATGAATGAGGACAAGCATGGTGAATAGCTGTGTTTTCCATTTTTGAACACAAAGCTACGTATCCCACAGCTACTTGAAAATATTGCTCCAGATTAAGTCATATTCACTTCAGCTCACCTGACCCTGTGGGTCAGCCTGGTGTTTCCATGTTTGAAGAGCTCACAGCAGGTTTCACCACACCTTAACAATGCTGACACAAGAGCCATCTCAGTCTTGCTTTACCCATAGAACTAGACTGGCTCTCTAGAAAAGGAGGACATGTTCATCACTGACCTGAGTTCTGCCCTGTAAGACTCATTCTGACAAAGTATAATGAAAACATTCATTAGTTTGGCAGAGAGGAAAAGGGGTTGAAATCAATATTTTATTACAGCCCGTGTTTAAATCCCTCTAGTAATCCCTCTTCCTTTGCAGTTTGCTTTACTGTTTAAAAAAAACCCATTAGTCATCTTTTTCCTGCAGCATTCCTCAGGGCAGACTGATTATAATAGTGCCTTCTCTCTCTTTGTAAGCAAAATGCTGTGGAGGAGACTTGGCACTGATGGTGCTCTTGAAGCACTGCTTTCCTCTCACCTCAGAGACAGCTGTACTGCACACAGCTCCTCACAAAACCACAATCAGGACCAGTAAGTACCAGGATACATTTGTGATTTATTGACACAGCACTGTTAAGTTCATTTGAAATTCAAAATGCACATTTTTCCAGTGACTGTGCAGAGTGTCATCTGTCAGGGAGACCCCAGACATGTTTCCCTTTTGAGGACTATTGTACTGCCTTCCAGTTAAAATCACTTTCTTTTTCTTTGCACATTAGTGAGTACTTTCTGTACCTTCACAAAGAAATGCTAGGATAAGTGTGTTCCAAATATGTATCTACATTATGGTATTAAAGCCTTTTTGAGACACATTTTCATGCTAAGTCCTTATTTTTACCTTTTACAGCACTACAGCAGCCATGGAGCATTTTTGACAGACTTCAAAACTTACTAAAACTCCAGTTTTTCATATTCTAGCTCCAACACTGCCATCAGACACAATTCACAGCAAACACTGAGGATCCATCCCCTCTACACCAGCCAAAACATCTTACATAATAATGAAGTGTTCTTATACAGAGTTTACATTACATTACCCTCAGATAGGGTTAGAACACACTGTTCCATATAAAACATAGAGACAAAACTGCTTCCCTGATGGAGAGCTTATGGGCTAAGAACACAAGGAGTGTACCATGGGGGAAGAGAAGGCAAGCATGGCAAGATAAAAACATTCATAAGTGCGTCTGCACAAGTAACATTTATCATTAGAGTAATGCAATTGCCAACCAAATCCATCATCTCTCCTCAACTCCTCATGGCGGTGATGGCAAGAAATGGCTAAGGAGGTTGAAAAAGAGGAGTGCAGCAGCTACAAATGTTCGTGATGAAGGGTATTTATAGGACAGGAACACCACAGGAAGAAGAATGGAGCGTTTACAGGAGATAAGGAATGAGTGGGCAAGGTTTACAAGGCTGACAGATACGAAGAGACAGAAAATGCAATCAGATTTGCACATGAGGGAGGAACACAGTGGGCAAGTGCAGATAATAGGAAAAAAAATCATCTGGCTCAGTTTAGAGCAAATGCTGATGGAAGAAATTTTGAATGGATACTTCAGTCAAAATAAGAAATAGAATTCGTTGTGTGTGCTTCTTGGGAGGACTCAAAGGGATGATCCTGCAGTGACTGACTTGGTAGATATGGTATACATATTTCCTTTCTCACATAAATTTTTTTACCTGCTTGGGAAGCTGCCTTTTAGTATATAAATATATTTTACTGCTCCCAGCCTCAATCAAGATGCTCTTCTGCATTTTGTATTTTAAGTCACAGCACAATATCATGTACTTTTTTTGAGGGGTTTTTTGAGGGGTTGGGGTATTTCTTAATTCTTTTAAGAGCTTTCATGATTCCATACCAACTTCACATGGAATGAACCAGCAGTCTAACACAACTTCATCTGCAATATGTTATCTTTAGCAGCACAATGTTCTTTAACATATGGAATTAATGTTATGCAGAATTTGAAGAAGAGATTGGTAATAATCTTGCTGCAATGCCTCTGAGAGCAGGAATGGGAAAATACTATGAATTAAATGACTGTCTTCTAGAACCATGTACTTTAAAATACCTCCCTGTTGTTGGTTTCATGACTTCACTAGATAAAACTATACTGATTTCTAAAATAAACGTGTATTTCTTTACATCTCTACTGAATTCTGTATTCACTTACTTATATGTCTGAATAGTAGGATATGTCAGGATTATTTAACCTTTAAAAAACAGTGCATACATCTAACACTATGGATATCTGTTTTTTGCCTCTAAGTATGTAGCAATATAGAGAAACTGCTAACCATCATTTATATTCTAATGTTTTCTTGAATCACACATTTCTGTATCATGAACTGGGCAATTGCACAGTGCCACTGACTGCTAGTAATGATCAACCATGACACATGACCAGTCAACATTTCCTTTCTGCAGCTGAACCCAAAACACAAAAGATGCTAAATTACTCAACTAGTTCTCCAAAAGATAATCACAGCTTTCATTCCCAGATTCTCCAATAACTTCAGAGATCCAAGTAGCCTCCACCCACTCCAACCTTCACTCTGAATCTACTCTGAGAGGGTGCTAGGCATCATTTGAAGGACAAATTTGGTATGCAGAATTTCTAACTTTATGTGGCTTGCCAAATCATGCAGAAGAAAGGTTAACAACTTTATTTATCTTTAAAAACCCCAAAAAAACAAAGGTCATACACCTAATGCTTTTTTAGAAAGAAACACCAGCTAATAAATGAAGATCAAAACCTTTTTTGTCTGTTGATTGCTTTTCTTCTCATTCTTGATCAGAAAGTCCTGTTTTAAGTAAAATTCTGCTAATTAAATGTAATGATCTTATAGCATTATCACTGTCAAAACCACTACCTGCTCACTGAGAAGAGTCCCCAAAGACTTCAAATTGTAAGTCATCAACACAGGGATGAGTGTGTAATCATCAGGACAAACCAGTTCAAGGTCCTTGCTTTTCTACCTTCAAGACAATTGAGTAAAACAAGTTCAATGAGAACAGATCCAGAAGTGAGAAAAATAACACAGAATGAATTGACTCAAACCACTGAGTCTTCAGTGCAGCTGTCACACACATCAAAGCCTTAGGGACATCTGCAACATTTATGTTGAAAAGTTTATGTAGCTTCTGATGGCTTTATGTTTGCATGTGGTGTGCGTACAACTCTGAATCTCAGAAGGTCCCACCTCTTCAGTGAGGTCCTAACTGATCAGTGTATTTAATCTATATCCCATTAAAAATGAAGAAGGTAAGTAGAAAGGCAGAGATGTAACTTCTGAAACCTAGTGGGACAGGGCTTCACAGGATAATGCTTTAATATTTGTAGACCATCAATCGAAACAGGGAAGGCCATATTTAAGGGAATTCATTTTCAAGGCAATACTTCCTTCAATTACCCAAGAATAAATTGACTATTGTATATTTAACCATTACAGTCAAAGAATGCAATAATGTAGAAGTATTGTCATTCTCTTTGAATTAAATATCACAAGCAATCCCCAGATTGGGTTTGTGCTTGAGGTATTTTTTCCTATGGGAAGGACAAATCTCAAAATTCAGAACTACTGATACTGATGAGGGAGTTCATGAGTTACCCTGAGTGAGAAATGTCCAACAGGGCTTCAAGAGCCCTCAGCCCACAATTTCTTTCAAGAAGGCAGCACAAGAGAGATTCTAAAACCTATTAAGATGGCAATTTTAGAGAATGTGAAGTAATTTTCTCTGTTGGAGAGCTGGCATATACTGAGCTATCACAATGTTCAGTATTATTTACAGAAAACAATTACAGACCTTACCATTATCTGAAAGATAAGTTACTATATCAGGTTTAGACTTCTGCAAAATGAAATACAGGTTTAGGAAAAAAAAATGAAACAAAAAAATTACATCATTCTCCATGTTAGAGCAAAAACCATATATACAATATGACAGCTCAATGTGTCTCTGCAAGCCTGTGCATTGTGCTCTGGCAGGACCCTGCTTGCAGGTCCTGTATAAGTTCCTCTTCCTTATATCAGTGGCCTCTGTTCTGAAAGAGCATCAATGCCAGCAGGGAAATCCTTCAGACAAAACCTTTGAAGTAATGAGGTTCAAACCAAAATTTTTTCCCTTGCAAGGCAGACTAACAATCAAATACTGCTCCAAATTTAAACACCTTGAGAACATTTATAAGAATTGATCTTTTCCCTTTACTTACAGGCTATTATTAGTTAGTTATTTTCTTACCAAAGCACTGGAAAAGCTTCCTGTCTCCTATGATGTATTAGGGCTTCAAGTTTATAACTATACAGTTCATGCAAAAGTACTGCTATGTAGAAGAACTGACATCTTCAGTCATCTCTAACATAAGTATCAAGAGGTTGCACAATAAGCAAATTATTTTTAAAGCACATATGGTAAAAGATAAGTAAAAGCTTTGTCAATGCACGTGAACCTGACAAACAATTCCACTTTGGAAATTCTGTAGTAGACAGATCTATCACTTGAAGGCATAAAAAATAAAAAAATATTTGTTCTGTTTAAAACATCACAAGTGTTAAACCCACTCTCTCATTTTTGATCTGCGTTAGATCTTACAATTAATGCCTGCTTTGATGGAGAACCTGACTGTACAAATATTCTGAGTGCCTAAGACAGTATTTAACTTTCATTTGGTAATTTAATAACTGTAAATGAGATGCACATAAACAAAGAATTTGTTTGGAGAGCTCCATCAGCTGATGTCTGAAATGGGAATGAAAGGTCCCCTTTGTCTACCTAAAAGATGTTTTTCCAAGTGACCTCTGGCATGTCACTTAAATTGAAAGGAGGAGTCTGAAGCTTTCATGAATCTGAGGTTATATTCCTATGTGACCTTTGCTAAAGACTTGGAATTCACCCAGCATAAGTTATTCCAAAAAACATCAGTTTGTTAAATTTAGAATATCAAATGGGCTATAAGTAACATCAAAAATGAACAACATGTAGAGTCCAAAACAAAATTAAATGTAGGTCTCATGCAAAACAAAATTGTCTGGTTTACTGATGTCTTTCAAATAATGATTCAAGAACACTTGATTTGAATACTTCAAGTATTTTTAGCAAGTAGCTAAAAATCAGTACAAGACTGAGATTATAAATCTAATCATATTCATCTCCTTATATGGATTTATTAAATTACCAAAGGCCTTGATTTCAGTTCATCACTAGCAGCAGCACAATCATATAATGAAGCAAATTCAGACTGGCTCATGCTGGAATAATCCACATTGAGTTTGCACTTTAATTACTCATTTTTCAGCCTGCTATAAGCTACTGTAGGGTTTTCCTTTACAAGTTAGGGGTTTTTTTCTCCCGTCAGTGTCTAAATAAGTAGCTGAGTAGTCTTTGGGTTTTTATTTCCATGGAAGCCTCTACAAATATGAATAAATGCCCTAATGCCTGGCTTATAACGTCATTCCCCAAATTTGACCCAGAAAAACTTAATATGCCAATTTCTATGATTAATTTTTTTATTAAAAATTCCCAAGCAGCCACCTTAGTGATCTAATTTATTTAAAGTTAAATTAGCTTTCTCTCCCTGTTGTTCTGGCATTAAAATTAAGCTGTGTCCCACTGCAGTTTTGGTGTTTTAACCTGATATAGGTAACTAGCACTTGGATTGCTCTTCTCACACAACTGAATACAAAGCCTTCCAACTACCTCTGCCCACTCCATACCTCTCACCTCAGCACAAGTGCAAAATGCCACATCTAAGGCAGTTCCATCACCCTAATGGTATTGAAAAGCTAAGTAACACAGTATTAGCTTCACTCACACTAGTGATTTCTTTATGCATTCTTAAATAATACCACACAAGCTAAAGAGCAGCATAAAATTCCTAAGTATGGCTCTCTGAAATTCTAACACTGGGGCACCTCAACGTACATATTGCAGTCCTGAAACACCCCATCTTCAAAGTCATATCCACACCCCTGGTCACTGCAGTTTAGATATGCAGATAAATCTGTAGTCTAAAGCCAAAAATAAAGCAGTGTAGGAACACCTAATTCTTGCCTAAAGTTCAGGCTTAAAAGCACAATGATGACATTTCCATAAGCTTTGCTTTCTACAGCCATTCCACCACAGCCTGGCAGTGAGTCACAAATGCAGTCACAAATCACAAATCCCTGTTAGACACAAGTTCCAGGTTTGCAGAACACAAAAGCCATTTTCCAAAGCAGCACAGCATAATAATAATCTTCACAGCAGCACAGCTCCCTCTCCAGCACAACGTAAGTCCACAGCAGGACATGGAATAACAAGGTTATCCAGGAGTAGTTTTTCTTAATGACAATTCTGATTAGTATTTATGGTGATTTCGGGAAAAATTTAACCAACTACATAATTTAAGTAAGAGAGAAGTACCCTTTGCATCTTCCCTCCCACACTAATTTTCACATTTAGTAATATTTATTAAGATATATTTGGATTATATTCTTTAATTGTTAAAATATTGAGATTTTGAGTATGTTAACTACAAAAATTCAAAAGAGTGGGTAGAAATAACTTGCAAAAATAATTAATCACAAGTACACTATCATAAACAAATTACATAATTAACAGAACCTGATTGCCCATGATTTAAGCTTTTTTCCTCGCCACTGTCTTACTCCAGTCACTGCAAGCTTCTCCACTACCCTTGAAATACACCTTTCTGACACAGGACAGCAAAACTCCAATACCTGCCCAAAGCAGAAGTGTTCATCCAGCACTCCCTGCCCAGCAGGAAATTCCAATGCATTCTCATGGTTTGTCTTTGAGACCCAGATCTCCTGATCTGGTTTTAACACTAGTCTAGAGAAAGATCAGTCCTAGCCACTTGCAAACCTGTTAGGTCCCTGGAAGATTGTGAAACTCTCAACTTCCCTGGAATACCACCTGTACTTAGAAGTTACAAAAACATGTATTCTAGCATTCACACTCTTTTCAGTCTAGGACTGATTTATATGCACATCAAGGGATTTCTTAACATGCAAAGCTCATCTTAGCCCCTCAACATGCTAACAGGGAGATTTAGTTACATTAGGTGATGCACTTTAAAGCAAATTAAAATAATGTCTTAAATCTACCACAGCATGAAGAAGAGAAACCTCTTTTTACCTCACAGACTATTTTAGACAAAAGCATAAGCCAATGCCCTCTTGGCACTAAAATCCACCAAAGCAAAATGTAATTTTTACACTGAAGAATGAAAAGAAAAGTTTTGTTCAAAGAAAACCTCACTGTAGAAGAGGGCAGCACTCACAGAAAATCTGAGCAGGACAATAGGAGGGATATTTCACCCATCTCAAAGTAGCACACTACTTAAGTTGCTCATTCTTCAAGTGAAAAAAATCAGGCTGTGTAATATATCTCAATAGTTACAAAGCCAGTTGCATTTTTATTACGTAGTCCCCATGCTCCTAGCAACAAACTACAAAATATCTAATTCTAAGAAACACTCTAAATAGTGCATTTTTGACTGATTTTATCAGTCATGCCATACAAACAGAACGTGGAAAGAAGTAAACCCAAGCACGCAGCTGACTAATGCCCAGTATTCTGCTTGCTGCCACAGAACTGCCAAACCTTTCTGGAAAGATTTGGAAAAAAAATTTTAAAAATATTTAAAATACACAAAAGGGTACTAAAAGACGCAGCTTTTTTTTCCTATGGTTGTGGAACTGACTTCCTTTTACTATTTGCATTTGTGTTTATATTCAAATTGTTCATAAGCACACAGATAATCAGCTGTTTAGCCAGCTAAAACTTCAATTGTGTCATGTAAACAGGACTTATAAAGAGCTGTGTGAATGATATGTCAAACTTCATTCATGCTTGACAGAGCAGACACCTTTCACTGCAGGAGAAATGAAATCAACATGTAGTTTTTAAACAGGTAATTACTTGGACACAAATGGAAACAAAGCTTAATATAATGGGAACACAATAGATTCTATAGCATGTAACTCGGTTGACTTTCCAGACAAGATCTTGGACCTAGGCTACTTGGACAATTTTGCCTGAGACAACATAAACATATAGGAGAAAACTCAATACAAAAGAAACACTATTTTAGTTTGTATTCAGGATTCAACTAAATGAGCCCTGTAGCCAAACTGCATTGCATTTGCTCTTCTTTTACAAAGTAAAAAACAAGTAAGGAAAATAATTCTACTACACACAAATAAATGTTTTTGTATTGCAGCTACCAAAACAGATCCACTTTGCTGAATCCATTTTTCAAAAGCATGCAGTACTGAATAGGAATGAAAATCCACAAAGGCAGCAGATGGATTCAGATGATTTTGGAGCAAAAGCCACTGCCATCTTCCAAAATCTTTCAGATCACCACCAAAACTCATTGTCAACTTTGTGTTTATTGTAGTTCTGCAAAATCACAGCAAGTCATTTTCCCCTGCCTGTCATATCACAATTAAGGGGCCACTGAAAAACAGACAAACCACAAACACTTTTTATTTCAGGGTCTACAAAAACACACATACTGGCAGCAGCTCCTGAGCACAAATCATAAGGGACAGGAAGAATCGCTGAACTACTTTACACACTTCTGGTGATTTTAAAGAAACAACAGATCAGTTAGCCTGGGTGCTGAGCGTTCAACCTGTGCTGCTTTCCAGGAGCCACATGTGGCCCAGGGCAGAAGCAGCTGCAGTCCCTGCTCCCCAGGGCTGTACTGCCGCCAGACACAACACCAGGCACTGCTCTGCTGGGTCACCGGCAGGCACAAACCAAGGGCACACCTACAGAATTTACTCTGTCTTCAAGAAGCAGAAGGGAAAATAACAAAACTGTTATTTGCATAGGGAAAAAAAAAAAAAAAACATTAAAAGCATGTGAAATCTGTAAACTTTAAAGTGGAAAGCACAGCAAAAAAAAAAAAAAAAAGTTAAAATTGCCTTAAATGAAGGGAATTAAAGCCAGCATTTGCAGCATGCGAGGCAGACATGAAAACAGACATCCCACAAAGCATCCCACTTTCTGATCTGTCTTAGACAAAAGCACAGGGCTGTCTACAGAGCACCAGTCCTGATGGGATACTTGCTGAGGCAAGTAGTTCCAGCAGTCCATCTCTTGGCTTTTGCTATGTTTTTGGATATTTTAAATTATCTGAGGATTCTTGTTTCCAAAGGAAAAAAACTCTCCCAGACATAAATGTGATCAGGGACCAGCTTAGTGATTAATCCAGCTGAAATTAGTCAAAGACAATTCAGCTTTTACAAGAACAAAGGCAATCAGTACTCACTCTTAATAGGATTAATCAGTAGGAAAAAAATACTCAAATGAAATACAATTCAAATATTAGGAAAAAAATTCACAATAAAGAAAGCCTGATGGCACTGAAGTCCAAGGAATGTTCAGGTTGTGTCATGGATGTCCTTGTCCCTATAGAACCAGGAGCTGCCTCAAGAGGCAAGGGAGCAACACTAAGGTAGAAAATCACAGAAAAGTATTAGAAAACTATTAAAGGGAGACTTTTTTGAAAAGACTCAGATATGGTAAGCCTGTGGTAACACAGACACCAGACCATCACAGAAAGCAAAGCACTCAGAACAACGATGCCAGGAGGGCATGGACACACTGTGCAAAGTACATGCCACACCTGGAAGAAAAACTGTTAAGCAGCAATGACATAACATTATTTTTGGATGAAATAAACCCTGAGAAAAAGGACAGCTAAGAGAATTCCAAGTGTTTCTTCGTGGTAGAAGAAATACCATCAGGATTCAAAACTGACACAATGACAGAAAATACACTTTAATACATAACACAGGCAAGTTTCTGCCTTGCATTAACACAGGCCACCTCAAACATAACCAAGGTACTTCACCTACAGAAACATGCAATGATGAATTACCAGGAAGAGGAATAACAGCAAGAAAGTCAGCATTGGATTCTGGATCAGAGTCTAAAAACCTTTAACAGCATTTGCCAACTCATTCTGCCTGCTAAGTGAATTTTAGCATTTACACTCCCTGCTCAGTTATCCCAGACAATATCAATGTGGCTTTACTGATCCCTATGCCTATAGCCATGAAGCACTTTCACACAGCCTCTAACAGTATACTGCATAAATTATAAATTATTAAACTTAATAAAAACCTTAATAGCAGCAGACTCTACAGGCATAGGTCTTACCACAATACAAAGTTTTGGAAATACTTTTCTTTTATCCCAGTAGTGTTTAAATGTCTACTGTAACAGAGTAAGATTAAACCACCCACTCTTACAGAGGCAGTGCATGCAAAGAACCATGTTAGAGCAACAATACCACCATGTACAATGTAATTACCTACCTCAAAAAGTAAATGGAAAAGAAAACTGAATTAAACCTGTAAAAAAACTTAACCAAACAAAAAATAAAAATCCTTAATGGCACAATCCTTAATTGCCTAGACCTCATATACTACACATAGCAACTTATGAGAACACCACCCCTGAATGTAGGAAGCACCACTCACAACCTCTCTGAACAAACAGCCCAGTCTGATCTATGACAGTTTACTGGGCACAAAGATCATCAAATCAAGAATCTTCAATACCACTTGAAAAGCAGCACTTGAAGGGAATGCTTGTGCTGTATCAACCGCACCAGAAATAGATCAGGAGAAATTGCATGACATAAGGACTGAGAAACAGTCACTGCAAAACCCTAATAGACAGCAGACAAAAAGAAGAAAGGCAAAATATAAATCACTCCAAGATAAATTAGTTCCTCTAGCACCTGCCTGATTAAATGATTATAAGTCCTAACAAAATAAAGGCTAAGTATTAAAGCAATGACAGCATTACCTGCTCAGAACTACCCAAGGGCCACAGCAGAGTTACTGACATGCCCATTACTGACAGGACAAAGCATTGGAAACAAACCCCAAAAAGGTAAAACACCCAGGAATAAAGCCTAACAAGAGCACAGCATACTACACAGATGTTTCAAAAATGCACGTGGAGAGGTGCAGGCAGGATGGAGCAGCAGACAGGGGCTCCAGTAAAACCACACTGAAGCAGAAATGTCACTGTTACCACATGCCAGCAATTTCATTATATGTATTCCCAAAGTAATAACCCAAACAGGAGCTTGAGCAGGAACACCAGCAAAAGCATCTTCAATCACCATGCTGAAAAAAGACATACATATCTAAATAAAAGGAGCAGACACCTCAGATAAGACAAGCCCTGTGACATGGGAAATGGTTTCTGTATGGCTTAGCTGAGCAAGTCTCTTCTCTCTCACATACACACCCAGCCTGTATGCTGTACAGGGGCACCCACACCAGAGAAGATAAAATCAGCACACCCATTAGTAAGTGTCTGCTTGTAAGAGACAATTACATATTTCATTATTTCACCCACAGCCATAAGTAAATTCATATTGATTTTAAATCGAGTAGTTTGAAATGTTTCGTGTTCACATCAATAAAGATTTGTTTCTCAAGTAACGTTGATACAACCCAACTTATTCTAACTGGTAGGTTAAAACAAGCTTCATCAAGAAGTGGTATGATAATAGTTCACCTTTGCAAATGTCTAACAGGTATTGCAGAAACACAAAAAAGAGAAAACCACATTTCCTCTCTATCCAAGCAAATACACCCAGCTGTCCTCAGTCACCAATCACCCACACGAAGTGCTTTGGAAGAACATTTCCTCTCTACATCAAGAAAATTTTGCATACAACAAGTTGTAATGTTTTCACTTCAATCAAACCTACTCCTTAGTGCCCCATTTTAGATGACAACTTGAACTGCATGTATTGGAAATTTTTTAATTGATATTGCCACCTAGCGGCCTGTTTCAACAATATTAAATAATCATAAAAGCCAGCAGGAGAACATCAACATCTACAAGAATTTTCCCAAGACCCATCAAATATAGTTTTTCATCAGTATAGAAAAATCTGATTCTGCTTTCCACCCAAAACAAAGGAAATCCTAAATGACTACATACAGAATTAAGCCTAAGGTAGTACATACTCCCCAAAATAAAATTATTTCTATGGCCAGAATAAAACAGCATCATAAAATCATTTGGTTTGTGTTACGCAATAATGCAATATTAAAAAACTTTCCAAGCACATAATTCCAGAGAAGTACCACTATGAAAATCTATGTATAAAGTTTACTTTTTTCACTTTCTTGAGCACAAAATAGAGAAAAGGAACATATTTCCCATCTCTTTGGTCCTCAGTTTAATGTAGGTCTGCTGTTGTGTTTCATGTCAAGATGATCTGAATAGACTAAATACAGAAATTAAAATGCAGAACAAGTCCTAATATAAAAGAAAACAATTTTCAAAACAATTCTGCTGGCAAGTGCATCTTAGTTCATGTGGGGTGTTTGCAGGGGTCCCAGGGCGAGGGAAGAGATGAGAATCTTGACTTCATTTTCAGAAGGCTGATTATTTTATGATATCTATTATAGTAAAAGAAAATTATATATTATAACTGTACTAAAAGAATAAAAGAAAGGATTTCATCAGAAGGCTAGCCAGAAAAAGAAAGGAATGAGAATAAAATCCTGTGACTGACCAGAGAGTCAAGACAGCTGGACTGTGATTGGCCAGTAATTAAAAACAACCACATGAGACCAATCAAAGATGCACCTGTTGCATTCCACAGCAGCAGATAATTATTGTTTTTCTGTTCCTCTGAGGCTTCTCAGGAGAAAAATCATGGCAAAGGGATTTTTCAGAAAATATCATGGCAACAAGTTATATGAGAAAAGAAAAACTAGACAGGAAGTTCTTAGTATGTATGCAACTTTTCCATTGTTATTTCATATAATAATAAAATCGTTTAGGTTGGAAAAGACTGTGCATAAGTTAATGGTTCCATCAACTGGAACCATTGACTTACTATCACCATGTTCACCACTAAACCACGTCCCTAAGTGCCACATCCATGTGCCTTTTGAACACTCCCACAGGGGGTGATTCCCTCACTTCACTGGGCAGTCCATTCCTTTGGCAATCTGACCACCCCTTCAGTGAAGAAACTTCTAGTACTCAATCTAAGCCTCCCCTGGTGCAACTTGAGGCCATTTCCTCTGCTCCTGTCTCCTGTTCCCTGGGACAAGAGGCCAACCCCCCTGACCACAGCCTCCTGTCATGCAGCTGTAGGGAGTGATAAGGTCACAGCCCTGAGCCCCCTTTCCTCCAGGCTGAACACCCTCAGCTGCTCCTCATCAGACTTGTGCTCAGACCCTTCCCCAGCTCTGTTCCCTTCTCTGGACTCTCTCCAGCCCCTCAATGTCCTTCTTGTACAGAGGGGCCCAAACCGAGCACAGGATTGAGCTGTGGCCTCACCAGTGCCGAGCACAGGGGGACAATCCCTGCCCTGGTGCTGTGGCCACGCTGCTGTTTGTAAAACCCAGGGTGCCTTTGGCCTTCTTGGGCAGCCTCAGCCAGGCACACACAGCTCACTGTGATCCAAACCAACACACAAAATACAGTCCTACAGTCACAGATAACCCTGCTCTTTGTTCACACCACAGCCATCTTCAGTATCTCATGGAAGCATTGGTGTTTATCATGTAGCATTAGTAAAAACTGATTGATAAAACAGTAATTTTCATACTTTCTGCTTCTACGTACCTATTTCTAAAGGACAAAAATACTTACTTTTTACCTTGCTGCTTAAAAACCCTACATAATTTTCATGTGTCTGTGCATCCAAGCTTTTTTCACAGCATGAGGTTCAGCAAGACCAATGCCAGGTCCTACAGTTTGGTCACAACAGCCCCAGGCAGCACTACAGGCTTGGGGCGGAGTTTCTGGAAAGCAGCCCAGCGGAAAAGGACCTGGGGGTGCTGGTGTACAGTGGCTGAACAGGAACCAGTGTATGCTCAGGTGGCCAAGAAGGCCAATGGTATTACTATAGCATAGTTCACAAATATATATATATATTTACATACACATAGAGAGAGAGACTGGTTATTACTCCACATTTTTATACATTTTATATAAAAACCACACTGATGTCATAATCAGAAAAAAAATTATTATTTTCCTTAACCTTGGGGAGATACACAGACCAGGTCTTTTGCTTATACTATCATCCTCTAAAAAACTCAAAAGATCTCTCCATTATTTCCTGCCATGTTTCTGATCTGCTTCAGAACACCAAGTATTTCTATAATGAAGCTAATACCTTGAAAATGTGTTCAAGCCCTTTCAACTATATTTAGCTAAAAAGTTTATCCAATGTTTAGTCAGTTCAGTGCTACATAGCTCTGTCCTCTTATATCTCAAAGCCCTTAGAGTTTCTTTCGTGACTGCAGGTTCAAAAGTTCTATTGCAAGAAGAAATAAAAGCTTTCTAATGAGGTGCTGAATAACTACATGTTAAATGTTAAGAAAACCAAAAGCTACTCTGCAAACGACCAAAATTTAAAGACATTACTTCAACAAGATGCAGCTTTCAAAGGTCTCTCCAAAGCTTATTTGCAAGTGAGAACTTTCCCACTACCCAGATTTTCCCACTAGCTACTACTGCAGCTCCCAGCAAGGAAATAATTCAGGATAAAAATAAAATAGTTTAGGATTATAGAGACTTTCTGTAAAAACAAAGCAGGTTGTATTGGAATCTTAAAGCTAACCCTCTTAAAATTTCTGAAATGTAGAGGAAGAACCTCTTTCTCTGGCAGCATCCAGGCTACCTGAACCGAACAGTGATTGCTGCTTACCACGGATCACACTAAGCAAGGTCATGGAGCCAATAAAAATGCTGCTGCCATTGTTTGTAATGGGCCAGAGGCTTTGTGTTAAGGTGAGCCTTGGGACTTTCCACATTCTGACTGAAGGTTTGGCCTGTCTGGAGATTTGTTTTAGCATTAAACAGCACCAGACCACTGATCAAAGGAGTATTCCCTACTTTTTCAGCTACTGTTTCACCTTGTACAGTTGTGCAGCATAGCACCCATTGTTATACATGTATCTGGAACTAATAGAGCAATAATAATTATTCTGTGTAAATAATTATTTAAGATGCTGGAACAAAACGCAGTATAAAGGGTTCAAGAGATGGAACCACTGCAGAGGACTAGAGTGTGACAGGATGATACAGAGACTTGGGGCTACAAACACCTCACCAGTGTTCTGCTGGCTGCAGAACTGCACCCACAGAAGTAACAAAGAACAAGCATCAAACTGTTGTGAAATGCAACATTATATAGTAAATCTGGATGGCTTGACACTGATTGTAACATGGATTTACAAGGCAGCACAGAAATAACCTGCAGAATCACATAAAAATTATTCAAATGGATTTCAGAATAGGGAGTAAAAAGCTACCAACATCAAGGTCATAGACCTTTTAGCAGGGCCAGGAGGCTGATGACTGGTGATATCCCTCCCTTCTCCCAAATGAAAGCATCCATCCCAGAAGGGTAGGCATGGCACTGGGGAAAGAGCAGGTACTACAAAGTTTGGGAATTTATCATCTTGTCTGTAAGCAGCAAACACTGATATCACTGTAACTCAACTATCAATGATGATTTGGTTGGACCTTTAAGACCTTCTAGCAACCTCTCTGAAACCTGACTGCAACAAAGTAGTAGGAGAGACTCCGAGATTTGGAAGGGCAGATTCAGATGGATCCATTAGTAGCTATTTAATCTGCAGAGCAATACATGTCCAAGCTGCATTAATGGAATACCTCAGCAGCTGGTGGATGCAGATCATGCTGCAAACATGGGAGACAAGCAGTCAAGAACTTCAGGCTGAGAAAGCACACAGCTGGAATACTCATTAGACTCCCTGCTTCCCAGCCTCCAAAAGAGTGAGTTCAAAATTAATTTATCATCCTGTAAATAAGACAATATGTTACTTGGAGGGGAAATAGCAAGCCATTTTATTTATACATACAAACACACAGACATGCTCTCTTCACCTCACTAAGTCCCCATTTCCAATTTTCTTACTTATTAGAGCATTTTGGGCGCCTGCTCACATTAACTGGAGCACATGCACATATTTTCCCCATCAGTGAAACCCTGCATTGAACATCAGTCTTTCCCTCCTCTGCTGAAGTAACAGTCCCCCTACTCTGGCTCTGCCCTGTCTTCTATTTCCTTTCTCCAAACACCCCCCTTTATATTCCTGTATATGTGCTAAAATAAGGCAATGTCATATACACTCACTGACTCTTCATTCTGATATTCTAGGTATATTCTGTTTACTGGCAGCAAATATGGCCTTTGCTGCTTTCCATTGCTGCTGATAAAAGCCAAAATTCAATTTTTTCCTATGAAATGGGGTGAATATGCATTTAGTTCTTGATTAGTTTTTATTTGCATGTAATCTATAATAACTCAGTTTGAATGAAACCAGATCATCTTAAAAACAAGGCAGCTTACTCCTTTTTATTTCACTTATTTATAATTGCCATACATTGATGAGAGCACCACAAGAAGCAAACACAAGAAGAAAGGTGAAGATACTGGGCAAAGAAGTGAGAGGGGACCAATTTTTCTACTTTGTGGTTTTCAGCCTCTCCTGGAACACTAAGATTACACACTTCAATCCTGCTATGAGATTAAAGGGACTTTATCTACTGAGTTTAAATGATATTTAAAGACTCACAAATTAAGTTTCCTATGTAAAGGCAACAGCTTATGTACATGCACATACATAACTATTACTCATTACTGCTACCAATGCAAATCAGCCATGAAATATGAAGTATAATGTATTTTCTCAAAAATAAAATATTGGCAGAATTGACACAAACTGTGAAAAAAAAATCAATTAAGGATACAAGCACCAAAAGCAATAAAATCTTTTACTTAGTTCTGCAGTATGATTTTAAAGCAGCTCCTTTATTACCAATGTAAATTTCATAGCATCAACATTGAACTATCACTCCAGAACAAAATCTGAGAAAAAGTTTGAAAAGCCGACTCTGAGAATTAAGATTTTTCTTGCTGGATATTGCTCTTTTGCAGCAATCTTTGCTAAGTCAAACATGCCAGGATCTGGTGCACCACAGTTCAGAGTTTAACATAGTCATTTAAACCATACACAGTTTCAATTCAGCTTAACACCTTGGGCTGTGAACTGTAATTAGGGAAAAGCTGGCACATATTCAGTTCCACTGCCCTTGCACATTAACATCATTATGCCTTAAAAACATTCTGAATAAACCAACAGGACAAGCATGTTCTCTGCACTTTGCCCATCAGGTCCTGATGCTAAGAAACAACTCACAGAGGTCCCATGAGGACTGGTTTGCTTTTTAAAATTTTTGGCTAACTCTTACATTATTTTCATTATTTTTGCCATAATTAAACATACACTGTATAGATTTAAGAGAGACATTGTCATCATACATATAATGCCACTTTCTGATTTAAAATCTCAGTCAAATTCTTCTACTTAAATGCATGTCTTCCATAAGAATTCCCACTTATTGAAGAAATCAGATGAAGTGATTTTTAGCAATCTATGCATCTCACAAATAAACAGAAAAGCTAATTATTTGCTGACACTTAACTTTCTGGTGTTAAAACCATCATAAGAGGACTTTCTTTTACCATTTCATAGTTTTATTTTTAAAGTGGCTTTACTATTTGACATACTTACCGAAAATGTTGTTTGTTTTTAAGTGGGAAAGGAGCATAACAATGCAAATATATCAAATTGTCTGATTCACATTGATTCAGCACAACTGAAAGAGTGAATTATTCCTTTTTACATGTATAGCCCCAAGTTATCATGTTCCTTTTTCATCATTTGCAAAGGCAGACTATCAGACAAATCCATTTTAAAAGGCCTAGAATTTTAAATATAAAATGAATTCCACTCACCAGACACTGATACATACAGTGATCCCACACACTGATGTATAGAAACAGAAAAACTTTAAAAATAAATCTGTGGTTTTGCTTCAATATATGTATTCAGCTGTAGTTTATTTTAATGTTCCTTTTAGTTGCAGCTATTAAAAATACTCTGTTTTCACTGGCATGGCAAAGCACAAGTCAAGGATTAGGACAAGCAGCTTGTGCAAAGAAGGTACAAGTGGAAGAGAAAGGGAGTCTGATCTACTTAAACTTTATCTCAAGTTTTCATAATGCTACAATTAGGACAAGATATGGCAGTGTATGAGATACAAGCTACTGAGAGTCACTCTGGAAACACAAAATTAGATCAAAATGATAACATCTAAAAGAGTAACATCTTTACTCCCAAGACAAATATTCTCATTACACAAAACTGATTCTCTGGTTTCAGAAATAAACATTCGAGAACACAAGTATCCTACTCTGCAATTATAAGAACAGGATAAATAATTTTATTTCCTGTACCATGTTTCTTATACAATATGTTAAAAATTAGTCAAACTTCGTTGCAGCATTTTTAGATAAACTAACCAATTCTCAAAAACGCTTGTTTTAGACAAATTAAGAAAAATTGGTATTGTATATTGGTATAAATCATTTCAACCTTGTCTTTAAATGCTGGATTTACTAAACAGCTTGGATTAGCAGTGAGAATGCAACAATTAGAAGTAACTGGTCCATACTAAACATCAAAGCACTTATGTAACAGGTATCTGGTAATTCTTTAAAGCTTTATCTCACATTTTAAGTCCACTTGAGATTCACACACTGTGTTTTCACATCCTGCTTCTCCAAGAGCCTGGACAGGCTGGTGTGCCCAAACCATGTCTGCCCACAAAAGCCTTGCTGAGTTCAGCACAAAGCTCCCAACTCCCAGCACTGCTCATTCCTCATTAAAGAGTGTCTCTATGAAATGCACACTGTGGAAGCAACTATCAAAAATCTCTGTGTTTCATCTTCTCAACACTGTTGACACAATCCAACTTACACATCACTATATAGAAAACATTTCTGGGAAACAAAAAAATAAACACTAAAATCTCTAATTAACTTTAAAAAGAGAGGCAATGCCCTAAAAGTGTTTGACTGGAACGTGATTAGATGTCTAGGGAGCAGCATAATGGACTTGGACACCAACATGTGCTGAGACACTGTTACTAATATACAAAACAGGTCACACCTTGAAAAAAAAGTCAAATGCTTTTTCAGATGTTTTTTCAGATACTATTATCCATTCAGATGATTTTTATTCTTTTGAGCCAGAACTCCTAATAGTATCATGGAGTTCCTGGTTGTATGCAGGTTTCCCTGACACTTTACAACATTCACCAGGGAATAAATCCTGGCAAAAGGGATCTGTCATAATGTGCCTTCTGACACCAGGAAGGAAACTTGAAAGAAAGCTTAAGCCTCTGATTTCCTCAGGGCTCCCTCTTTCATAAAAGTGCTGAATTGTGACTGCTGCACTGAAAAGAAATATCATTTAATGACCCATACAGCCTCATTCTAACCCAATCACCATTGTTTTGTAACTCAGTTACCTGGCAGCAGCCAAGCAGCATGCTGATACCTGTGTGTCAGTGAAACTTGATAGCAACACTTGCCTTTTAATCACTCACCTTCCAACTCCATCAGTCTGCTGCTTTTGATCATGCTAACAAGGGTTGTAAAGCTACTGGCCAGCCCTTACATACCAAAGCCTAGCACAGCCTATAATCTCACAATTGACACTTGCACATGGCAGGGTGAAATAGGCTTGAAATTCCTGAGGCATGTTGACTCTTACTTCACAGGTGAGTGAGCTACTGAGCTGTTACATAACCATGAGAACTGAAACCTGAAAATAAAGCTACTTGTTCACAGCAACTGAGGAAATAATCTGCATTCTTAGATTCACAATTTTAAATCAATCCCAGGCTCATTTTGGCATCAAACTCAGACCTGCAGATGGCATCAAAGCCTACAGGAAAGAAGCATTTCAAGCATGCCCATTCCTTCAGTATTTTTCACTCCCTGAAAGCCTCTCACCCTATCATCATAACCCTCCTGTTCTTGGGCATGAAAGCTCTTCTCAACACACCTCTACTCATTCCCTGTGCACTGGGATTTAGGAGCTAAGTCCAGTTTCACAGCTCCTTCCTGAGCCAGGTACAGCAGTGTCACACATTAGCCACCCTGTCTGGATCCAGGCTCACAGATCCTTCAGGCTTGTGAATACCATCAGATGCTGCAAGTGATCCACACAGGTGGCCTTGAAAATCTAAGGGCTGCCACACTAATTTAGGTCAAACACACACCCAGGCCAGTATTGTACCACTGGGTGCCAGAAACGTGCTTGGAGATGAGTACACAGGTGGGTCACTCTGTATTAGGACAAATTCACTTGACAGGTCTTCAGCAAACAGGGGCTTGGAAAATCAAACTGCACTGACAATAGCATTCCTAAAAACTACTGATGGTGCTGATTACCTGTCTTAGCCTTCTTAAACCCAGCTGTAACTTAGACTGTACAACATATTGCAAAGCCACATTCTGTCTCTTATACTGCACTAAAAGAAGCTGGGTTGGATTTTTTCCCACTGGAGTCATTCTTTGAATATCACTGTTTTGTAATGAGTAAAGGTAAGTTATTCTTCTTCCATTTCTCTACCTGTAATGATTTCTTAGGCGTATCAAAATAATTCTTAATCACCTTTACATAATTTATGACTAGTACATTTCAGATAAGCTGCCCAATATCCTCAATCACCTTTACTACCTTCTTCTTTGAGCAGTTTTCAGTTCTACATAATCTTTTTTGAAACAGTACAATGTAAACGATGTAATCATCATAAATGTAAACCACCATTTATAAAGAAGCACAATTTATTTTAAACCATTAGCTTTCAAACATTAAAATGGCCATAAAAAAGAGTACACTTTATTTATTACATATTTAGTCAAGTACCTTACTTAGGTCTCAGCTGCACTTAACTGCATTCTTTTAATTACTTCTTACTTGGATTTTAATGATTTTTATTAATTACTTGGATTTTTTTAATGATTTTAATGTTGTTTTAAAAAATTGACATCCCAGTCTGTGATGAAGGAATAACATCACATACAGGTGAGCAACAACAGGGACGTAACAGGCCGCAGACAAACACTTATTACACAGAGAAATTACTGGGGTGAAACATGAGACCAGAAAAAGCAGAGCATTGCAAAGGGAAGAAATATGTCCCAAGAGAGTTTTCTTTACAAACATGAATACAAAATCAATACAATTTTAATACCGTTTGAAAAGTAGTAAGCAAGCGATTTTAACACTGGAATTTAAGGTACATGTACTGCAGCTACACTGCTCTGACCTTTATCACTGCAACAAGAACAGTAGAGACATAATTTTTTTTTCCTCAGGGATAGGAAAATATAATTGACCTCTAGCGATGGAATACTCCCTTCCATTTTAGAAAACTGCAAACTAAGCATTGATAATAGCTCAAGGCAACTGAAGCCCTTGGTTCTTTTAATCTCCTACATTCAAATGATCGACTTCTAATTAACTAACTTCTGTTGAGGAAAAACAGTGAGGCACCAATACTATCAAGAAGCATTATTTCACCAAGGTGTATTCAGTAATTTCCCTTTAACCAAGAAGCTCAAGATAAGATTCCTTTAGCATTAACACTCAGAGACTTCCTCAGCAGAACATTACTTCATTATGGAGGACATCGATACAACAGTCAAAAGTCTGCCAGCTGCTTTGCTGTACAAAATCAGAGTACGTGGTATTTAGACTTACACACTACTTTAATCATAGGATTTTCCAATGTATAAGTTAAAATGAAAGCAGTACACATGAAATGTAGAAAAAGTTAGCACCTTTACAGAGGTTCACTTTGAAATTTATACCACCCTTTTCAGCCAAAAAGCTTGTTCAGAATACCTTCTTTAAATACAAAAAGTTCTTCTATGGTTTTCTTAGGCTCAGATGCAGACTGCTGCAATTCTGTTCTGTTACATGTGCTTTATTATATTAGCCTTCTTTTTCCAGCCACTTCTGCAGATTATCAGAGATCCATCCAAACACAATAGTTTATAAAGGCAGAGTACATCCTAAAAGGTGTGTTACTGGGGTAGACAGTGGACACAAGAAGCCCTGCCAACTTCAAACAGGACCATCCCTCTTACACTTACCATATGCTGTAACTGTTAACAGATTAAAAGTGAAAAATGAGGTAACAAGGATAAGGATTGTGGAGAAGAGGAAAAATAAAATCTTGCTAGGAAAACCAGGAAGCAAGGGTTATCACTTCAAATATATGAAGGATGAGACAAACAGAACTTTAAAGATATAAATACTGGGAACTGTAATGACAGGTAGAGAGACAATGTTTTGTTTCTTCAAATATTAGTAACTTTTATTTTCTTTTTAAACAACCCAGTAAAACAATGCCCATTCACAAAGTCCCCATAGGCAATTAGAACAGAATTAGTTATTGATTATTAAAATATAGGCTAGATTGCAAAGATAAGAGTCTAGTAGAATCACAACAAAAGCAATTACTACCAAAAGGGAAGGGATCAATTATGAATACAACTGCTATATAGTTGCATTTTCATTTTATCATTTAATTTTCTTTGGTAGAGAACTCAGGTCACCTCGGTCACTTTCATTAGATATTGGCACAACTTTGGGTTCTACTCTTCTGAATCTTGCCTAATCCTCCTCTTTAAAAGCTTTTAAAAATTTAACGCTAGTTTCTCTGACATTCTTCAGTAAATTATCCCAAGAAGAAAAGAAAACAACAGCTTGAGGGGCAGATACAAAACCACTGCAGACTGTGGGAGTGTACAGCCACTCTCACACAGAAAGGCCAAGAGCTACACCCATGGCCTTTGGTCAGTGCCCAGAATACATTCAGCCACTGTTCATGGGAACAACAACTACCTCATAGATGCTGCTTCTAAGAAAAAAAAATACTTTAAGAGACTGGAAAACACTGTGGTAGAAAAACAGTAACAAACAAAAGCAGTGCATGACTTTTACACATTTAAGATTCCACAATAATGAAATATATCCGAAGCCTTGATAGCTGTACAATACTTGTGGATTCAAGTTAGACATCTGGAAGTGCACAGTGCAGAAATCTGGCACTTCCCATGTTAGCCAACACAGATGTGCTGCACCACTGCAAAGTAACAGCCCATGGTCTATTCCACCTGCTCTAAAGTACTGCTTAAAAACAAAACCAAAATCAACCTTGGTATTCGGATTTATACTTTTGTATCAAAATATGCAGCACACTAATCTTCTCTCCATAGGTTCACACACCATCATCTCGATTATGGTTTTTTTTTACTTACCAAATGCTTTCTTTTAACTTTGAATAAAGACGTACAGTTGACATGCCAAAGAGGACAACTCTAACTGGGTATTCACTTGGGTTTTGTCACATTCACTTACAAATAAAGTCAAGCAAAAAAATATATCCAAGGTACAAGTTTACCCCAGTTGAAGCCTGTACTGCTCTGAACATAAAGAGCCTACCATTCTGCAAAATGCAAAAGGCAGATGCACCTGAGGCCATCTGTTAGCACTAAGTGAAGGACACCAAACAGGCTTGTCTGCCTGTAAGCAAGTTTATCTCTGAACAGACTCAGGCACCTGTCAAAATCACTATTTCACAGACCTCTCTCAATGCAGGCCTCCACTTTAAGGAGAAATAAATCACAGAGGATCCAAACTAATTTCGATTAATCTTTTGTCCAGCTGAAAATATATGTGAGTAGTTTGAACACACTGCATGTAAATTCATCTATTACAACCAAAATTAAGTGCTAACTTATAATAGTACAGTGAGATACTCTGTTTCAGTAGCCTGGATGTTTGATTTCAAAGTAAAGCCATCCAAATAAATTTTATTATTACAGGTAAGTATAGGTATAGCCTTGAATCAAGACAAAGTGCTTCCTCCTAAAAATATAAGGCACTCAGCTTCTATTTTCTTTTTTTCTTAACAAAAAAAAAACCCAGATTCACCTCCACCAATTCTCATTGACTTAGGGGGTCAACACTGAGGAGCTACAGGACCAATCTCACAGCTTTCTTTGGCAAATAAGGTCATAACTGACAAAAAGCTATTCAAAGTTCTGCAATTTTCTATTCTTGTGTCATCACCTTCATACTCTTCAAACAAAAGCCTGCAAGTAAGCTACAATAAGATGTAACTCTCCTAGCCAATTTTACAAGAGAAGTCCTGCAGTGTCCTTTGAAGCACATTGTTAACAGCAACAATGGAAGTTACTCCATAAAGCTTTGGCCTGACATAGAAAAGTTTTCATAAGAACCACAGTAAAGAAAAAAAAGTGCTTTGGACTCAAAACTAAGTTACAACCTATGGTATAGAATCTCCACCCCTCAAATCAACATTTTCATTTGCAGATACTGTGCATTTGATGTGCATCACTGATACCATATGACTCTAAAATACTAGAATATGCTGTAGCAGCTGAATTTAAAGTAAAGCTAGAAACAGGACCAAAGAGATACTGAAAATGTCTGATACTGTTTTTACTTGGGGGTCTCAACCATTTGCAAGGAGACTTAAAAACTTGAAAGGAGTTTTGCTTTCATGTAGAAGCACAAAACAGAGTAGGTCATCAGAGCACAGGAGTGGTATGAAGAGAAAACATACACAGCAGAAGAGAAGAGACGGCTCTTGTCAGCTACAGCAAAACCACTTGTTTCATAAGGCAACTGATCGGATTGGAGCCCTGCATCTGGAAACGCCGACTCAGCCAGGCAAATGGCCAGCTCCTGACTGTGCACCCTCACTTAACAGCAGCCAGTTTCTTCAGCAAACAAAAAGACTACCAGTTCTGTACTTATTATGTCTCTGTGAGAGCAAACTTTTAACAAACTCACTCAGTAAAACATCCCTAGAAGTGATGTTAGCTCCCCTAAGAAGCGCATTGACTGCTTTATCACCTATGAGTAGAAGTTTATTAACAACCTTGTGGTTAACACTTAACTGAAAGCTTCAAAAATAACTCTGAACCTAGAGCTACAATGAAATTTAACCTATTTCTGTTTTCAAACTGGCAAAAGACAAATCCATGTAACACTACAAACTCAAAGTTTTTGGAAACAAGGGAATCAATTACTGCATATCTCGCACATAACATTTGTTTCCATTGCAGTAACTCCAAATTCAAACAACTGAAAGCACAATACAGCTTTTACACAATGCTGAAGGAAACAGCATGAGTGGAACAGGATGTGAACAAAAGTCTAGCTGCCAAAGTCTAATCACCACTATACCAGCACCTCATCTATGTTATTTTTCCCCATCCTAATGGGGAAAAAAAAAGCACTCATTCATTGTAACTAGGAAAAATAAAGCAGACCAAACACTTCATGGTCAGAGATAAATTGTTATTTCTTCCAGCAGAAGTCACAAAAAGACCTTGCCCCTTGAATCACTTGCCATAGCAGAGAGCAGCATCTCTCCCCACCACATATAGCCATCCATCCACCATCCACTGCTTCCCAGTTCTAAGACTAGCCAGCTAGGAGGAGAGAGCAATGAGTGACATCAGGATGTATTTCCCTGTCAGAACAAAGCAGGTAGACTGAATTCCTAAGAAACGAAAACAAAGACAAGAGCCTATTGGCAACTTAATGAGTCACCAGTAAAGTCCCACTGCCCAAAACACAGTGAAAGTTAGTGACACAAGCATGTAATCCTTCATGGACAAAAAATGAAAATAGTCCAAAGCCACAGTGTCGTAGGAAAGAATGAAGTGTGAACACTGTAAAGATGGAAGAATGTTCCTATGTGGTTCAGTGAGCAAGTATCATGAGAAAAGATAACTGGACAGTGACAAGAACATGAAGGGCTAGCGGAAGACAAGAAGGGGAAAACAAAGAACAACTTCTGTTCTTATCTGTAGGATTAACAGAAACTTAAACCAAAGAGATACTGGTATCAGCATAGCTGGCGATTAGACACATCTGGGAAGGGGAAATAGTCTGATGGTACCGAGGAGGATGAGAAAAGGACTGCCTGTAGATGGGACAATGATGCAGAAAGACACCTCGGAACAGAAAGCACTGGGAAAGGAGACCACAAAGATGAGAGAACTGGAGGGAGAGCCAAGAGGGACACGTGGGCTGGGCAGATCCCCCACAAGCCGGGGGTTCTCAGGGCCGGCGGCCGGAGCGCCGGGCGCGTTCCACGGGGCACCGGGCGGCCCGGCCCGAGGGATGCTGAGCCCGGCGCCCTGGCTGAGGACGGTGCCCGAGCGGCCGTGGTGACACCCCCGTGGGCGAGCCGGCCCGGGCGGGCGCCGTGCCTGCCGGGGGAGCCGCGGTGCGTCCGCGGGACCGGCAGCCGGGACGGCCCGGGGGTTACGGCAGCGACGCGCGAGGGGAGCACAGACAACGGAGGGGGCGCGGGGGACGCTCCGTCCCGACGGGTCGGGGGTCCCCATACTCACTTTTTGTGAGACGCCGGGTGCTTGTCCCTCCTGCCGGCCGCCGCGGACTGCTTGGGCCGCCGCCTGCGGGCCTGCAGGGCCAGCACTGCCGGGAGAAGAGAACAGCCGGGAGCCGGCGTGAGCAGCGGCGGCCGCGCAGCCCCCCCCGCTCCGCCCTCCCGCCCGGCACAGCAGCGCGGTACCTTTGCGCGAGTTCATCGCCCCGCGCCGCGCGATGCTCGGCGGGCGCGCCGCTGCCCGGCTCCGCTCCCGGCTCCGCTCCCGGCTCCGCTCCCGGCCCCGCCGCCAGCCGCGACCGCGCGCCCGGCACCGTCCGGCAGCATCGGCACCGCCGCCCCGCGCCGCCGCCGCCGCTGCGCAGGCGCGGGGGAGCGGCGGGGCCGCGGCCGGAAAGGCGCGGGCGGGGCGGGGCGCGGCAGGTGGCGGCGGGCGGGCGCACCTGAGGCGGGAGCGGCCCCGCCGAGGTGGGGCTTTGTCGGGCGGCCGAGCCAAAGGGAAATGAATTCTGCCAAGTTTTGGGTCGTCATGGGAGTAGCGGAGCGATCCGCCCTGGTGCTGTGCCACGTTGGGAGCTGTGGGAAGGGGCAGAGGAGAGAGGCGGCGGGCTCTCTCCACGGCAGCAGCTGGGGCGAGATCAGCTTTAGCTTGTCCCGAAACCTGTGTGGGGTGAGGTGCCAGAACCAATTAACCTCGTGGCCAAATCCAGGGAAATTAGATTTCCTTAATTCTGATTCTCACTAAGTTGTTTGATTATCATGACGAACAGCTCTTGGCAATGGGTTTTTTCCTGCCAAAGGCATCTTGCTGCCGATGGTGCCAGGCGCTGCTCTGATTTGGCATAGTAATGACCCAGTGAACACTGTCACTTCTTACCTGAGCTGTGCTTGACAGTGTTATGACTGAAATTTTGTGCCATCTATACCTTAGTGCCTGGGGCCAACATGATCTGGGTCATAGCCAAAGCTCCAGACTAAGAGTGAGGCTTGTCTGGGTTATCTTCCCATGCCAGTGGAATTCCAAGGCATACTAACTGAAATGGAACAGGGGATGGTCATTAAAGTTTGAGGCAGAACTGCCTCCCTAAGTGGCAACTCAAAGAATCCACAAGGATGAAGATCCTAAAAACAGCTACAGTCAAGACATGAGAGTGAAGGGAACTAGCAGTAATTGCTGGTCTTAAGTAATTGGATCATTGAGATTTCATTTAGACAGAAAATTGAATCCCTAGGTCTGGTTAGTTCAGCTTAGGAGGGGTAAAGCCATAGAAGCATGAAGCTAGACAACCCAAAAAGGAGGCACTACACTGTATAATGTTTTTTTGTCTGACTAGAGAGCCTGGTGAACAGAAAACAATAGGACCATGAAGTTACTAAACTGCAGCTCTCATAAGGCATCCCAGCTGCATTTCTAAAGCCAAATATTTTCTGTGTCCCATCCTCCATCATAAAAGTACACAGGAAATAAACATTTTCAGTATAAACTGCTACCAGTAATATGCAACACTGGTAGGTTACATTTCTCCCTTACTGTAGTTAGTCTTTTAGTTCAGTGTGATGGGTTAGGTTACAGAAGGCTTTATTGAAATTTTGAAGGCTTTCTGCTAAGAAAGTTTAGGTGCATGAAAATTAATGAGCTGAATGCTAAGAAAGCAGATTTTGTATTTACTCATTATTTCCAGGCAAATTTTAACTTCACTGGTTAAATTTTGTGTGTGCATGAATACCTGTTGCTGTGTAGTGAATGACAAAGAGCAGCTGATAATGGAGAAAATAGTAAGACTTGCTTTTTTTCTTTGTCAGGGCAGTGCTGCATTAACTATGGTTCTAGAGCAGAAACCATACAAGGGTCATGGTCATCTTTTCAGCAACTTGTGCCATTCTATTTGCTTTAACAGGAGTTTTATATGTAGAACTGATTGGACAATTGTGTCTTAGATAAGTACAGGGAGCTTTGCTTACATCAACAGGATTATAAATCCACCAGATCTGGAGTCAGGAAGGAATTTCCCTCACGAGCATAATGTCAGCAACATAATCAGGGCAAGGGAACAATCTGCCAGCACACAGAGAAAGGAATTGTTAGGACTAGGTGGGAGTATACTATGCACACAATTTCATTCAGTTCTAGTGGAAACATATTTTGGGACTGTATTTTATCGGGGTTTTGTTGTTTTCTTCCTCCCCAACCCTCCCAAGCATCACTCAGAGGATGATCATGCAGAAGTGCAAAAAATCACTGAGACTCTCTGTGTATGTATAGAGGATTACCATGTGCAATTAACAGACTGGAGAATAAATTAAGGTCAGTAGAGGATAAACATATTTCAGAAAATGAAAAAACAAAAACCAACAAGCCCCCACCCTATTTCTCAGACACAAGAGAATAACTCCCTGAGAAGACAAATAGTAAACGATTTTTTTTTAAATCACAAGAATAATTTTATTTATGTGCTTGTTAAGAAAGAGTCTACCCTGTTTATTTGAATCCACTCATTTAAGGGAAATTTTCCATCTTTATTTAAATATACATCTTTTTCAAAAGGAAATGATGAACCAAGAGAGAAGAAGACTAAATAGCAAAAGGAAGCATTTGCAAAATCATTGTTCAACATAAAGGTGGAATGAGCCAGAATGTATCTGCCTGTATTCTCTCTCTGAACACTTTATGGGAACACTGTCTGGTTGCAGGGATTACCACAGAGCTCATTCCCTCAGGGAAAGGCACTGTGAGGTTCAGGCGACATGACCTATGCAGAAGGGAGGGACAACAGCAGATTTAGGTGATCTTAGGTGCAAACGCCAGGAGAGAAGAAGAATTAAGTATGAAATTATGGAATGGTATTCTTCCCTGTCTGTAGTATAGCTTGGCTCTGTCTATAGCTTGGCTTTGATACCCAGAGATGTTTGGTTTGTTTCCTTTTCACCTAGCTTTGCAATATTCCCTTACATATGAAGACTAACTTCTCCTTTTGTACAGAATAAGAAGTTACCTAGTAGCAGTCCTATAAACATGATACTGTCATCCATCTGAGAATAACTGAAAATTCTTCCTTCAGCAGAGGGATGTTAGAAAATTTTGCTCTGATTTCTGTACCACTTCCTTTTAGCACTGCTTTTCCCACTCTGTAGTAGCATGGGCTCATATTCTTATTTCTGCACTTCTCAGAAATCAGGATATGAGCCAACTTCACACTGCTCTTGCACAGAATGGAACAAAGATGAAATAACACATAAGGCAGAGGAAGGAAAAAACCCAGCAAAACGATAAGTGGTGGAAAAAGGAAAAAGAAAAATGTAGTGAAAGGAAATTCTCAATTCCAGGCGAGCTCTCATTAATATGCAAGTCCAGCCTTCTCATCCTCTTGCCTTTCATTGTTGTCTCTTGTTCCTTCAGTTCCCACCCCCACTCTGAATTTCTTTAAGTATGACACACCCAAGCAGGCACACAAACAATGAGTCTGTCCTTCTCTTGCTCACTTGAAGAATTTTCTATCTCCCAAAGTGGTTTTTTCCTTCTCCAGTATATAAACAAAGCAAAGAGGACAATTCTCAGCTTGGTTTTGAGCAACACAGACAACAACAAACTTACAGATAGGAAGGATTAAGCAACAGTAACTAAGTAGCTGAGTTTCTTGTAAGGTCAAGACTATTGGCTCATCAGTGCCTCAGTATAACTAGTTAACATTAATAGGAGCATTGCACAAGTTAAACAAGAAAAGTAGTCTATTATCTCAGTAGTGTAATGAGAAAAAATAGCAGGAAGCATGAGTTGGGATTTCCAAAAAAAACAGGAGGTCAGAAATTCCTCAGTTTAGATTCCTGGCTCATTCACTGATTCATTGTGCCCTTCCTAAAGCAAATTAAATGACTCAGCTGACTAATTTTCTTCATCTATAAAATGGTACACTGCATGCCAGCTACACAGCGTTTACATTGGTAGAGAACTCTTGTTTATCAAGTTAATTTGGATTACTAATAAAAGAAGAAAGACATAAAGGACAAAGCAGACCGGTTTAACACCAATTTGACATGAAATTAAAGACTAACCTGTGCCCAGGAATAGCTGCATCAACCCAGATATGTATTGAATGTTGTTTAAAATAGGGCATGAACTGGCATGACTTAACTCAGATCTGAAATAGAATTAAAACAGACTCTGGCAATATTTTTATGAAAATATTTCTTCTAGTGTTGAAGCACGCAGATTTTCAGAATGACTCATTCTAGCTTCCCCCATTACTTCCAGCAGACTCCCAAACACCCCTTCAATTAAACTCCCTCCAGTTTCCTGGGTCCTTGTCTTAAATTTCCTCATTAGACTCCACTCTTGGTTCCCAGCTCTTTAGCCAGCTTGCCCTTCTCATCTTGACCTGCATCAGCTCCTTTTTCAAATATATTGTCTTTTTTTTTTTTTTTTTTTTTTTTAATTCTGTTTAAATTGGATAGTTTCTTCCTTCATGCTGATTAGAGGTCAGCAAGGGAAGAAAGGATCACTGAAAGATTAACAACTGCTCTCATTTTTCTGCTCAACCTAGACACAAGCAATTATAGCAAAAGTTTCTCAGCAGTGATGCAGTGGTGTTTTGGATTCAGTCCTACAACTTCTTTGTGACTGGCAGCTATGCAGTCTGGTTGTGCATGTGAGAGATTCATCTGCTAAGTAAGCATGGAATATTTTCAAACTTAATTATTAAACACTCACATGTCTCCAACATGCACAAGATGCTCTTTTACAAAATCTCATCATTTGCCCACATTTAAGCAGATTTTCCTAAGGATTTCAATGGCACATCTTTGATATTAAGGCGTTTTTCTATGAAATCTCAGCCTCCTACTCAAAGGTAGGGATTGCCAACCAACGAGATGAGAATCCATTAGCAATCAGATGCAGGGGTTACCCTGTTTCCCTTTCTCTTGACTTGGACTACACAAACAAATGTCACAATTAAAACAATAAGGGAGAAGCCATAAGCTTAAGCACAATGATAGAGGAAGAAATGGACTCATTTTCTCTAGGAGAGTAAAGCTTCTTTCTTCCCTGTAACCTCCCCTGTACTTTTACTTTATACAAGATGTTTTCACAGCCTTCAGAAAAATCAGACACCAGCTGACTAGTAGGATGATGCCATGTTATGTCAGTAGTACCCCAAACTCCTTTCTTCACACATCCTGCAGTGTGACATCGCTGCAACGCCCTCACCAACTCCCTCCTGGGACATTCACAGCCACTGCCCCACTGCTGCTCAGTGAGCACCAGTGCTCCTTTGCAAACTTCCAGATTACAATAAAATCAACTCCTGGGGGGAGAATGGCCTGCAAAGCAACACTGGCCAAACCAGTTTGCCTGGGTACAGTTCCCGAGCTTCATCTCAACAGCAGATTTGTCCTGTTTCATAGGAAACAACCATTTGGTAGAGGATAGCTCAGTTACACTGTCAACATGCATCAGCAGCTACAGTTATCAGGGTACTATTGTTTGCCATTAATGCACAGAACATTGCCTCTTTTGCTCAATTAGTTTTGACTACATACAGAATCCAAGGAACAACTGGGGTAGAGAGGCATTTCCAAGAAGTGGCTGAGGATTCTTTTCATATTATCAAAACAGCATTCTTTTAAAAGTATTATTTCATTACTCAGCATGGGATATTTCATTCCATATGATTAAAGTTTTACAAAGTTAACAGTAACTGGATCTTGCAAAGTGAAATGCCAGCCAGCTTCATAGTCATAGGCATTACCAGCCTGGTTCATAACTGGTATGAACTAGCCATTCAGTTTCATTCTCTCTAGATAAGTCTATAACATATCTATACCATGTAAAACAGCTACAGGAATTTTTTCAAAAGCTGAAAATCTTACAGCTAATTGTTAAAATAAAAGCAGAAATAGCTTAACTTGTTAGCCAACATTGTTAGCCTTCACAAAGAACACTCATGAATGAACCTTGTTATTTTCAAAGAACTGGAGAAAGACTGATTATCCACCTCTAGGCATGGGAAATTCCCTGTGCTCCTACTGAAAGATGCATAACATCAAATCACAGTGAAAATATTATAAACAGTCAGCTATGTTCATTCAAATCACAGAGAATTAATCTACTGCAATCTGGCCTTGTGCGTCGTTTCTTAGAAATTAATTCCGTGGGCTTGATTTTTTGGGTTTGATTTAATCATGTTTTACGCCCACTTTGCCATTCATTGTAGTAACACAAATGACTGTGGTAGGAAATATTCACATGCTTTTGCCTTCAGAGCTGCAAACTATTATAATAAACATTAAGAATGTAAATATTGTCACCAAAGAGTATGTCTTCATTGCACTGTTTACTCAAGTCAGGCCTTTAAAATCCCTACACTGTTGGAATATATTCACACAACAAGTCTGTATTATTTACAGTAACTTCTAAGCCATGAAGATTTTTACCCTTTTTCCAGAATACTCAATGCCTTACTAGCTGGGCTGCCCTGGTACAGATAAACCACATAACTAAAGGATTATGGCTATTTCAGTCCCTAGTAAGGAAGAAATCCAGTGTAGGACAATGATTTCTTCATTCTTCAGATACATGACTTTAACTTGTTTTGAAAATAAGGGGGTTTATTTTCTTCAAACACTAGTTGCAATAGGTATATAAGTCCATTTCCTAAAACCACCTCCTCTGTTCTGACTTATGCATTATTCTTAAAGTAAGCACAGAATTGCAGAAAACTGCAGAAAAAGCAGAATGGCAAGAAGCAATTGCAAAATGGTGACAGATTGTGTATCTGATTAGTTGATGGTAGGATACATCCAAATCAACATGTTTACCAACATGCTTGGCACTATTTGCATTCAGTGAACAATGCACTAGACCATTTATATGGGAACAGAAGCAAGGAATTATACTGTGAAGTCAATACACCCACAGCATGCCTCTTATCATTGAAAACCCAGGAGAACAGAGGGCCTTTTCTGTCTCTTCCTTTGAACTGTAGTTGAAAAGCATGCGGAAATATGATGATGTTGATGGCTTTTTGTAGCCAGCAATTTATCTAAGACTCTTGTGGTTATAACAACAATGGTTGGACTTGATGATCTTAAAGGTCTTTTCCAACCTAAACAATTCAAAGAGACTATGATCTTTGCCTGCCCTGATCAAATTTTTGAACAAGGTTCTTTGTCCTTTGTTTTCCCCAAAATAATACATAGTTCAAGATTAAGAATTCTGTTACAAACTGAAGTATTGTATGAAATAGTACTGGGAATTTACCTGCAAATAAAAAATTTGCAGAAATCTTATTTGCAGTGAAATTAATCTCAATTGCAATGGAAGTCTGCATTGCCAGCATACTATTATCTTTTTCTGGTCCTCATATAAAAGGATTACATATGTCCAAATAGTCTTTCATTTCAGGAGTTAATGATTGGCTGTTATTCTTTAAAATCTGGAATTGCCTAGCCAGCTGAAGAACCTGATTATGGGAACTACAGGTCCCCTGGATATCACATACAACCTGGTAAAAATGTGGGTGCTACAGCTTATTGGACATGAGGGGAAAGAGCAGCTCAAGAAATGGTTCTTGATTTTGTAATATGCATTCTAACTTTCCAGTTGTTCTCTAAACTCTTGGCAACTACTGCTCATCTCCCTTTTCACAACTCGAGATGCACATTAGGCCCATGTCCAAGGTTTGTTTGCAGCAAGTTATCCTTGAATCTTTGTTGGTATTGTTTTGTTGGGAGTTTTTAATTGTTGTTGGATAAGGGTCCTTTTCACCAAATGTGTATCTGATTTGGCCCACAGAGAGAAGAAAGAAAAAAAAGTGTCACCCTATAACACTTTGTATCATGCTGAGCCTTAAATTAATATTTTATGTGCTTACTCTGCTTTCATTTCATCTCTTTTTTCTGTTCAGAAACAGTTGTATCCCATGCTGCCAGTGTACAGAGCCTATAGTATTTCATATTAATGCATTCTTACACAGGGACTGGGATGGTTAGGGAGGCCCTTGCTGAGGGATGGGAGCTGTCAGATAAAAGGGATGTTTACCAGTTAAGGTTTCAAACAGCAGTGCCATGAGAATATATTAATCAGCTGGAGATCTCAGACTGGAAGAGGAAACAACTTTTCCCAGTATCTGGTAAAAGACCATTTTAGTCTAGCAGGCAATTAGCCAGCCATTGAATGGAGAGAGACAGTAAGCTGTAGGACAGATACAGGGAGTTCTCTCCAACAATTTCACTGACCATTGTGATTTTCCTCATATTTCAGTCATTTGTAAGACTCATCAAGCAAGAACAGGGAAAATACATAGTTGAACATTAAAAGGATCCTGAATTATAATGCCAAAGCTAGCTAAAAATAAATCAGATTCTTATCTTTTTGGCTCGAAGGCATCCTGGAACTAAAAGAGACAAGAGACCAGGCAAATTCAAAATTATTTCTTCACTTAACACAAGTGGGACTTAGCATGGGCACTCTCTGGAACAGTGCTTTAATGGTAGCAGTTGTGTGACACTCACAAAATTCAGGTGTAGATAAAAAGGCAGGCACTTGGTTCTCACTAAGCATCTAATCCCAGCTTTCAGCAAGTTTAACAGTTACCAGTTAAACCATGCCTAGAGAAAATCCTTAATTGCAGAGGTAAATTTTCACCAATTGGAATTTATATTGGATTCTATGTGCACATACCCAACAGAATAAGGGTCCCAAGGGGAAAAAGGAACAGAAGTTACAACTCCTGCCCATAACCAAAGGAACAGTCATACTATGCTGTCTGCTATCCCCCATACCAATTAATTCCTGCACAGGTTATGTTGTGGTGATGCTGTAATTCTATCCATCTTCCATCCAGTGGCTGTTATCAGTTCTGTTTCTGTGTGAGCCAGTCTGTCCTTTGGTAATGTCATGGTGTCTGTCCATTTGGTTGTTTTTGAGACCTGCTCCACATCACAGTTACCACTTCACAACCTCTGCAGCAGGAATTTCTTACAGTACAGCCCTTTCTGCCCCTCTCTAAAATCTGATCCAAACTGTTCTGCCTCAAAAGCTGTCCAGTGTGAATGGACATGCGGATGTACCTTATTTTCTTTTCCTGATATTGAATGACTCCCTGCTTGATTCTTTTATTATCAGATTTACAAAAAGTGTTTATCTGTAAGAGTTTGCCATCCTGAATTATCTTTTTTCCTGTGCTCACCCTGAGGACCACCAGAAGGTTGTGCAAGTCTCCAGCTAGCTCACAGCATGCCCAGGCACAGCTGTCCCAGAAGTCTCTTTCTGCATTGCTTAAATGAAATAGCTGTAAAGAAATAGAGAAAGTAATGTGAAAACAGGGACTTAAACTGCTGTATGGTCGCTCATGGAAAATGGGTAAGCAGACAGACAAAAATAGAAGTTGTCTTGAAGTGTGCAAGGCCACAGAATAGTGCTGCAATTGATGTTCACTCCACTAAATAGGTGGGATGGATACCAAATGACTTTAATTTATCCACTTAGCTAGGCAGATAAGACTAGACTCAGGAGAGTTCAAGAACATTTTCTAATATGACTTTTTCAGGAAGAGATTGCAAGGAATAAAAGTATAAGCCATGCTTCCTCTCCTGCCCTATTTTTGGACAACACTGGCCTTGTGTAACTCTCAACTTTTCATCTCTCTGAGAAGAAATACTTCAGAGTTTCATCACAGTAATTTTAGGTTTTTGTTGTCAGGAACAAACATGCCTTCCTGAAGTTTTTTAAAAGCCCACAGCAGACAAAGATCCAGGTGCAACTTGCATAAGCAGGTCTATGTTAGCTCTAAATGAGCCAGTCTGGGTACTACAGCAGCAGCCTGTTATTGGGGCCCTGTGGTTACTCTGTGCTAAATTAGTGAATTAATGAACTAGTAACTAGAAAATGAGCAGGCTACACTACTGGATAAATGCAAGTCAACTAGTTAAAATTAGCTTAAATTTGTTTGGAAAATCTGTAGTTACTCTACAAAGATGTACAAAGCTGAGAACTGTGTCTGTGATCTTGGACCTTAAATTGCACTCTGCCATGTAACAGTATATTACAGTCTCATTGCCAGCAGACCACTGAGTTGGAATTCAGGACCTGGAATCCCCAGCTATTTCTCAGCCTTACACTGAAATGAAATCCAACCAAGCTTGACCTTCTCCACCATCTGGTTTCATGGGTGGAATAAGAATTGGGCATGAGGCCAGCAAGCAGCAATGCTGTGCTCTGGCATGGTCTCTGATCAGGAGGAATTAAGAAGCTAGGGTTTGGTTATACTGAGCAGCACAACACTCTGCAGTTTAGACTGGACTGGGAAAGTTTAGACTGTTTTAGATTAATCATGTGTTGAATACTGTGTGTATAAAAACCTTTTTCTTTCCTAAATTTAATGACTGCTTAATCATGCTTCCCCAGCAGACAGTAAAAGAGCATAAACACTTTAGATTCTTTCCCCATTTTCCTTAGAATAGTCTATCATTAATTTCCTCTTTCTTAAGAGTTATTTTGTGGAGGTTTCTAGGCTTGACCTCTGGATAACCATCCCTCGTTGTATATCGCAACATTTCACCCCATATATTTAAGCACTTAGACTTTAAACAACTCTATTTTTACTACATTCATCTTTTAAGGAATGTTTAATTTAATTAATGAGGTCATGGCACCCTAAGTCCCAACTTCTGTTGGCAATGTTCAAAAACTTTCCAAAAAGCTATCTAAAAAGTATCATGTTTGTTGTCATGCTGCATTTATGTTTGTTTCCTAAGCAATACAACAAAGACATCTATTAATGAAGAGCAAACACTCAGTTAACCACAGACAGTTTTTTAATCAAGTAGCATTTAATTAAATTGGAAAAATATCCTTTTGTAGGGCCCAAAATGTGGAACCTAAATAGAGATATATGTCAAATTGCTCTTCTTTGAAAAAGTACTACAGCTTGCAAGACAGTAATTTCAAAATGCCAAGAAACATTAGCACCAGAACACTTGAAATGCCAGAAATTTTTAGTTAAGTTTTTAGAGTTTTCATGCTAAATAACTTTTTCATCTCATAACTCATTTAACCTCTTTCTTAATTTCTTTTTCTGAAGTGGAAAATTATTTGTTTCTACTAAGTGCAATCAATCCCATACTCTAAGTTAAGTAAAACATCTACATTTAACATCCCTACAGCTATCTAAATTGGTTTTTTACTCCTGTTTTAATTTTTAGTGGGATTTCTATAGTATTTTCTTAGCATATTTTCCAAGAAAACAAGATTTGTATGAAGGGCTGGACTCCCTCTGATATATTATTTTATTAATTGCCTGATTTCAAATGAAGCTGGGATTGTCTGCCCCTTATTAGTCTCAAAGTTACTGTGAGGACACTGGGGTAGCCACTACTAATGTGTCTCTTGACAGCAAATGAAGGGGAACTGAGGAGCCTTCTACTCTGTTTGGCAGGATTTGAATGAGTCAACCCATTCTCCTACTGTGGTCCCAGCAACAAGCTGGAAAAAGGCAAGCAGAGGGTGTACAAATGATGTACAAATGATGTACAAATGATGTACAAATGACTGGAATTATGTACAAATTACCAGAATTACAAGGTGGGGGAAAGGCATCTGAGATATAGAAGGGAGCTGAGGGTATTGGAAGGAAGTCTAGGAAGCAAAGAAAAAGGCTGAAAGAATATTTTGATGGCATCATGGTGGGAAGTTGTAAAGAGCACAGAATACAAATTTATTAAAAAACAACCTGCATTAGTTTTACTACTCATGAAACACAGTAGTGGTTTCATGGTTCAGCACTGTCTTATTTTTGGTGAGAAAAACTCAGCATGCCTTTATCAATATGCAGTTATTGACCATGGGGGGATTTAAGCGACTTGCCCTTGTAATTTTTGCAGTTTTTAAAAAAGTTCTGAAAAATCCTGAAACTGAATTCTTTTAACTTGGGTAGAGCTGGCTACCTTGAGCTACCTGGAGCTGATCTAGATACCTGGAGTTAAACTTCTGAAAATTTGTCTGCAGTGTGTTCTAGGAGATTTTTTTTTTCTCAGTATCAGTTCAATGGCAAATACTGTGTGCTGCTAGAGGATGCAGATGCTGTTCACACACTACATAAATGCATTTTGTAAAAATACACACTTAGGAAGGCTTTTTTAAGGGATCTCTTCTGAATGTATCTAAGGAAGTATGTGATTGAACAGCTCTGTAGAGGGATGCTTCACAATGTGTTAAGGAGCTTTGGTGGTTTATTAGACTGTACGGTTGTCAGAGAGAAAGCATTGGAAATACAATGCATTTGTACATGATTATTCATGTCGTAATTGCCACTCTATCCTCGACTGTATGTCTGTAATGGGAAAAGTAACACCAGGAAAATGAGTTGAATTATTATTTGTAGCCCTGCAGTGACTAACAGTGGCACGAAAACCTAATGGACCTATGAAAGAACACTCTGTCTGCAGAGGAGTGTGCTGTGCACAGGAAAGTGTCTGTACAGAGCCTGCCCACCCAGGGCTGCTGTGTGGTGTCAGGGCAGCAGGCAGCACAGTGTTTCTGTGGGGGCTGTTTACCTAGCTTGGTATCCTGATTTTCAAATGGGACTTTCCTACTGCACTGGAAAGAGTTTTTCACACTTTCTCACTTTGTAAAAGGCAGTTCCAGACCCTATTGTAAGGAGGTGTGTAGAGCCAAATAGCTGCTGATTAATGCCTTCTCTTCTGTGCCTGGAGAATTTTATGGATTACAGTGAATAACAGGCTAATTTGTTTCCTAAAGCATAACTTGATATAAATGTGATTTTCGGCACTACCTAACTTGGGTTAATGGAGTGTTGCTTCAATGTATTGTGTTTCTGGCATGTTCTGACTGTATCCATAATGTCTTTGTGTGACCTGAACTTCCTATTCATTACAAATTGGTGAATAGCAGTAAGCAGTTCAACAAACAGGTATTTCTTAAGCTGTCAAACTGAAAGCCTGCATAACCTAAAGAGAAGTGCAATCAGACCTGCCAACTGTAAACAATAAATACTTCTAAAATGTAGAATGGCTTACAAATAAAATAAAACTGAAAAGTTAGCTTGACCTGCAGCTCAGCTGTAGTTTATGAAAACATTAAGAATGTTTTCATAAGAAAACAAAAGAATGAAGGCAGCACCAGTGCCTGGTAACAACTCCCTGCTTTTCTGCTTTTTTCTCTTTCTGGTGCTTCCACGCACAGTGTAACACACTACAAGCATACAAAAGGAAAGGGCTGCAGGGTTCCTTGAATTGTTCCAGTCAACTCTCTTCATGTTTGACTGCTAACTCCCATGCATAGAGATTAGAGGGAGACTGGAATAGATTTAAAAGTCTATTAAGAAGCTGAAGCAGCAGCAGAGAAAGAAGTAGGTGCTCATTGCTTCATGCAGAAGCCTGAAAATGTACAGGTACTCTCCCTGTTTGGCCCTTCCTTTCACCTTCTCTCTGTAAGAAATTATTCAGAAATTTTTGAGTCTGCACACACTTATATCTGAATTTAAAAAGCTAATGTCAGTTTATTAGTTAATTTTTCCTCCAGAATCTGCATTCTTCCAAACTATTTTATCTGTTCCTGCAGGAGTTTCAGAATTACTTTGGACATAATGTTATGTGCTGCACATTTCTATTTGATTTTCTGTAGCATCATTTACTGAGGCTAGACAGGAAAATGCCCAGACTTTCCAAACTGGAGCACCAGACTGCTGTGATAGTCTGGTCATTTTTTTGTGTGTATGTGGTAGAAATAGATCCACCCTTGCTTCTATTTCTACAGAATAAAGCCATCAATCCCAACTGTATCAGCACAGAATTTTTACCCACACCCACAGGCAGCAGGCAAACACTGGTCAACAACAGAAAAAAGTAACAATATATTAAGAAGTTCATTTAGATATTATTTTAAAGAAAGGGTTTTATTCTTGGAAAAAGTAGTATGACTGGCAGTGAACCAATTGTCAGGGAACAGAAAATAAGGAGCTGAGTTTATTAGTCAAGGCTGTTTGTCTTTTATAGCAATTCATCAAAAACATGCATGTGTTGGAAGCCCTAGAAAGATTAAAAGGTATTTTTTCAGTCCTGGAAGAGGAGACTGTCCTTTCAAGGACACAATGGTGCTTTTCAAAAGAGCAGTGACTGTAAAACTTGTCCATCAATGGAAGGCTCCTTTCAGAGCAAATCTCACTCTACTGCTTTAGGGAGCTATTCTCTAACATTCACAATTGACTAAAATTATTGTTGCATAAAATATCTGTAAATTTTACTTCTTTGATATGAGTAAAAGACAGGGGAAAACGCAGATAAAACTTAAGCAATCACCTTCTGAATGGTGTCTGTTGAACCAGGCTCCTCCCTCACCACAAGCTAAGAAGAAGAAGAAAGAAAACTCTGGACTTCAGTATTGAGGGCTTGCTTGTCTGACTTACCCCAGCTCAAACTGTGACTGGCCAATGGGACTTCAGCCAAAAACACTTCACCTCTCATTCTCTTTTCCCTGCTTTTTCTATTCCACTTCAACACACAGTTTCCACAGAAACAGAGCAGCACAAATAGCACAGGTTTTGGGTGCCTTTCTGGAGAAGTAAATGTAACAAAACAGTCTGCATTTAATGTCTCATTTTGCTGAAAAGCTTTATTACATTCAGAGGTTATCTGGATACTAAAAATTATATTTAGAATTCTCTCCTTTTTAAACCTTGTGTAGTAACTCCATGGATTGTCTGACAAACTGGCACCAGAAATATGAATCTAATACTCTATTTTATCACTTGGTTTAGGGCTTTTTCAGATTTCTTTCCTCCTCACTATTCATCAGCAACATTGACAAGGAACAGAATCAGGCAAACCACTGTAGCAGCCCACTATCCAGCTTCCACTGTGCCCCACAGCCAAACTTAGCATGATGTACAAATTATCCCTAACACTGCACTTATTTCATAGCTACAGGGTAATTTTGTACACTGAAAAATACAGTGAAGGTGGTTGCTCTCAGAACATATTCCATGTTCCCAGCTGACCAGCTAGCACGTACGTGAGAGGATTCTGCTCCTCATCCTTACCTGCATAGGACCCCTTATTTATGTGCCCCTAGTATGGCTGCACTGGCCCAGTGAATGCTCAGATAAAACAAACTGCTGTGAAATTACACACTTAATATTACCTATTTCCTATTGGAAACCATGAATATTTTCTGTACTGCTTCTACAGAGTAGCCTGAAGTCAGTTGTGCTCTTTTTGTCAAGCAGCCAGGAGGACCCAGGGATTACTTTTGCCAGTGCTAATCACTGTGAACAACTCCATATGTGAATGATGAATGCCAGAGGTCTCCTTCATATATCCCAGTATCTTCAAACAGCAAGAAAGTGATGGGTGATAGAAAGGTGAAAGATTATTTGTATTCTGGATTTTATTGTCTACATGCAGAATAAGGCACATAAAGAAGGAGTACTACATTGTGGCTATAATCTGCGAGTTAGCCAAACTCAGGTACCAGGATTTTCTCTATGGATGATGAAGAATGAGAGTTTAAAGTCATTCATAACTGAGTAAAAAATACCCCAGGTATTCCCACTATCCATTTCACTTTCACATCCGTGAATCTTTGATATGAATGCTGTGACTTCTTAACAGTTTTTAGTGGCCAGATCCAGTTTGCACTGAGGAAAACGGGCATTTTACCAGGAGCTTAATAAGGTACAAAATTTCACAGCAGTAACAGTGATCAAAGGCAGCTAAAATAATTCATGGAAAGCCCAGTGTGACAGCAGGCACAGGCAAGGCAGGCAGGCATGTAAAGAGCACACTCTGCTACCCTGCAGGCCTCCCCATGAATGCAGCATGAGCTGACAGGAGAGCTCATTTCTCCCTCCACCTTTGTAGCCTTGGCTTTTCCTGCTGTGTGTGAGGCAGCAGCTTTGCTGCAAGAGAGGGTCCCACCCAGCATCACTCCCCACCCTGCTCCTCTGCAGCCCTCATCAGCCCTGTGGGCAGCTCACACTTCAGCCTCTGTCCCGTCCCAGCTGTTCCCTCCTCCTCTGAACAAATACAAGGAAGGTCTTTCAGCCCTTAAAGGCTTTCTGAGATAATTGTGAATAGGGGCAGAAATACAGAATTATTCCTCCAACCCAGATCCCTATTTCCTATTGTGTTTGCTCTTTACCATCTCTGCAAAAGCTGAAGGCTGCCACTCAGATCTGTGGGTGATCACATCCTGTTTTGTCTACACTGCTGCAAAGCTTTACAGCACCCCTGAGTCAATTGCCTAATGGTGAAATTAAGGTAAAAAGAGAAAACATATTTCACAGTTACCTCCCAGTCCTATGCTTAAGGTTGATTTTCTATAGTCAAATGCATTCTTATTTTAAAATCAGCCTGTAGAGCACATTAATTTTTTTAGATATGAACAAACTTGGTCAAAAAAAAAAAACAAACCCTCTCTGCCTAAAATTCTCCTCATCTCTCTAGATAAGATGCTTCTCCACCTTTCTTCGATTGCCAACTAATTGACAAATGGATTTAGAGATTAATTTCAAAACTAAGCAGCTTTTTATTTAAAAGAAAATAATGGGTGAAGGGAAAAGGGGAAGCATCAACTTAAAGGTGATGGCCTATTCAAGTCCTATAAACTGATAACTTGTTTTCTTGGAAAACCATTTTTGTCATTATTTTGGAAATCTGCATGATTCATTTTGGACTGTTTTCAAAGTTCCTCAAGGAACCTTCTCGCTGAAATTGCGTTGTGAACAAAATTCTGTATTTTCAAAAAAATCTCTTCTTCATACTTTTATATTTTTAAATTTTGCATGGTAATGAGTTATCACCCCCACTTTTTGCTTCATGCAAGGCCTCAAAATAAGCACGAAAAATGCAAAAAACCTACATATGAAAAATACATTAGGCTTTTAATAGTTCTTTGGTTTTAGTTCTCTGTGGTGCTATTAGTGGCAGGTAAAAATCAGGTTAGTTAAGTGCAGCTGGTGCAAAGGGGTGTAAAATTACAACTTATCTGCCTGATTGTCTGTGCCCCTGGGAGGCATAAAACTGAACAAGAGTGAGAGCAGTTATTGCTGCTCTATTTTATTAGCTTTTTCTATAGACTGGGAACATCTCAACTTTGTACCTTCAGATTTCAACGAGCATCTTTGGAGGAGATTGACTCAAGATGCTTCTCACTTGCGTTCTCTTCCTAGCCAGATTTATGCTCCCATCTGCTGAGATGTGCTATCCTGATTTCCCCTGCTAGGGAGCCTGAGAGTAGGAAGACATCACAAACTTATTAGAGCTTGCTCATATTTTTTTTCCACAAAACAAACCTCCTTTAGGTTACATTTAACAAAGTTTCTATGGGAATATACTGATACATTGTAATAGAGATTAAGATAATATTGTAATGATACCAACTGATGGATATATTAGATAATTTATAATAGAAGGGGTTTTAATTGTTAAACCAACCAGAGGAAAAAAAATCAAGCTCAAACCACATTTTTTTTTATATATTTTACAGTATAACTCTGTATGTAAAAGGAGCACTTGACTAATGGAAAGAGAAAGAGGTCATGACTGTGAGCCCTTTGCCAGCTTCCATTTGGAAACCATGTTAAGGGTAGATCATAACAGGAGGTGACTGAGAAAGCCATCTTCAGTGAACTCTACTGATGGTCTCTACCTGCCAGGGTGGATCAGTTTTATCTCTGAAGCAGACCTTCAGAGCATTTCCCTCTTTCCAGACCCTGAATCATAGGAAGGGTGATCTCGTGCATTTTGTCTGTGATTCTCAGACACAGTCAATTCTTTAATATGTCAGAGAATTCTTTTCTGAATATATTAGAAGACTTGGGAAACACATAGGAATGATCTTATTAATCTATTTACCTTGTGGTAGCACCTGCAGGTCCTTCAAAATGCTGGTTCTTCAGTGTATGAGGTACTTCATACCACTCCAAATTCCACCTGAGCTGATGGTAGGGGATGATAGATGAACACGTAGTCAACAGGGAAAACTAAGAGAAGGGTAATTATCATACCAAGCACAGTTGTAAGATAGAAGCTACTTAATTACTGACAAGGATTTTGAAGACAAGGAGGTACTTAATGTAGGAATTTTGAGGAGGAAAAATAAGTATTTTAGGGAAGCTCTCCTGCAAAAGATAGAAGCAAGAAGTTACATGACAGAAAAAGTTGGGCCAATGCATGGTAGAAGTCTTGCTGAACATTTTCCCCAGCCAGATATTTTCAGCAAGATGTTTCTGCCTGGGAGAGGTGAAGAAACAACTTTTCAAAATACCACAGCCATAGTCAATGGCCAAATGACAGCAATGTTCAATTAACACATAGTTGATGTTCTAGCACTGGCTTCCTCCTTGGCACTACAGCTGTCAGAAGTGCCATTATCTGCCTTGTCAATCACTAACCTCCATTGCTGCTTCCAGTCCACTGTTCACCTCTCCTCAGAAGTGTACTGAAGCCATTCCTGATATCCCTACTAGGATCTGGTAGGTTAATTAAGTTCAAAGTGTGAAGGCTGGACAGGGAGTGGGTAAACTAAAGCTCTGTAGAAAAGACAAAGATTTCATCCCCTAGGGCTTTATAAAATAAATCTCCATAGATCCATCTCTGCTCAGACCTAAGGAGAGCTGCATCTTTGCTCCTTTCTTTTTTCCTATATGAGGTCTTTTATAAGCTAGTCATTGAGGAATTCATGCATACCTGGGATTTTTTAAATTCCGAGCAAAGTACTCCATTGCGTTACTTTCTTATTCTACTCCATGAGAGAAGGTAAGTACAAGAGATGAGAAAATAAGTTACCCATATACATATACCAGTTGTAAGTCTCATCACTAAGACTGTGAACACAATACAACTAGAGAATAAGAAGTATGAGACACTAAATTATTAATAGCCTGGCTCAGAGGAAGTCTGAGACAGGCTGGGATTGGGACATGACACACAGGGTCTTAAAAATAAGGACAAATCCACGTGTTGAAGTTAATGAAAATACTTTCCTTGCACCAGTGCTTAAAATAGAAAAGAGGGTAGAAGATGACATTCTGACTGTATCAGAAAGCACTGATCGCACAGATCTGGCCTGGTTTTTAAAGTGATTTACATAGTTACAGTGTAGGTTTTCAATGGTACATTCCCCTGTCCTGGGACTAATGTTCAATTAGCGCCACGTGTTTCAGATGCCAGGAGGCGCAGGAAGGCCTCATCTCGTGTTCACGATTCCCTGCTTTGGCTATAGCCGCCTTTCAGAAATTAAACTTTTGTTCTGCACAGCTGCAGTTCTTCCGTACATCCCCGCCTGCCTACCCCAGCCTCTTCCCAGGCATCCCGAGCGGGCCGGCGGTGTCGGAAGCGTGGGAAGCAGGAGCAGCCCCTGGCCCGGTCCCACCTCCCGGCCCGGCTCCGCTCCCCACCCGGCGTCAGCGCGGCGGGGCCGGCCGGGGGCGGGCGCAGCCTGGGGCCGCCTCCGCCCGCGCGAGGCTGGGCCGGGCCCGTTCCGCACCGCCTCCGCCGCCCGCCCCGCCGCGCTGACGCCCGGGCCGTCCTCCCGTGCCGCCGTGCGGGTAAGTGGCTCCCCCTCGGCGGCTCCTGCCTAGCGGCGGGCGGAGCCGCACTCTCCCTTCCCCGGCAGCCGCGCAGGGCTCCGCGGTGGGGCCGGGTGGGGGCTCTGCCTCGGGGAACTTCGCCGGCGCTGGGCTATCCCCAGACGCCCCCGTGTTGCGCCGCGTGTTGCCGGGACCCCCGCGGCAGAGCCCTTCCTCCTGCCTCGGCCCCGTGCCCCGCCTGCCCCGGCCCCAGCCCCAGCGCGTCCTCCCGCCCTGCCCCGGCAGCCTCGGCGCTCGCAGCGGCTCTTCCGGCGCTGTGGCGGCGGCTCGGCCCGGCCCGGCCCGGCCCGCGAGCTCCGAGCGCCGCTGCCCTCCGCGCTAGGCTTGGCCTTGGGGCGCTGCTGCGGCAGCATCGCGCTCCTCTCGGTCGCCTTTTAATCGCACGTGCCTCGTCTCATGAGGAAGCGGCTTCGCACCTCGGCTCCTCAGCGCCCTGCAGCCCCCGCCGTGCCCGCCTGACTGGTGCCGCGCCAGCAGTAATCGCTCGGCGGCTCTTGTTGCAGAGAGTCAAGTGTTTTATTTGTAGTAGTAAACTCAGTCTCTGTTAGAACATCGAAATTGCTGCGGAGTTGATGTTTATGCAGATTCTGGCTTTTATGGAAACACCTGTTAGGAAAAGGGCCGAGACAATTGAGCAGCTGTCAAAAAATAATAGGAGCCTCTCACTAGCAGCCTGCGCAAGCGAGGCAGTGTGTGCCCGCTCGCTTCAGCGTGCTCCTTCAGGCAATTATCCTGCAGAATTCATCCCGACGATGGCTGCCGTGGGGCACAGCATAGCACTCTGTAGTATGTGAGTCACTGTTGTGCTGTGAGAATAGTCTGTGTGTGACAGCTCCGGAGTGTTTGTGCCCAACATCAAATTATCGTAACAGTCTGTATAAATCAATAACTAGGTATTACAGTTTTGTTTAAGAAGCACGAGATTTCTCTTCTTACTACCTTTGGCAGATGTCTCAGAGGATTTCACTGTGCTGAATGCTGTTTTGTTCGCTGTGTGAAGATGCAAGCCATCTAAAAGCCATTTCCACTTCAGTGCTTTATCACCCAGCCTCTGTAAATTTTGGTACATGGGAAGAGAGTCTGGAAACAGCAGTGAATTGCTTCACTTGGCTATGACTTTTATCTGTTGTTCCTCTTGAAAGAAGGATTTTATGAACTTTTATTTGAAGACAGACTAAAATTGGTGCTTTCAGCTTGAAGGTACATTGCTTTGCTAATTGTTCTGCTTTCGTGCGTGTGTGTTTTACCACTCTTCATCCCATACATACACTTAATTTTCTAACTCTCTCCTTATTTCCCTTTTGTTCATTTATTTTTGTAGCACTCATTTTCAGTTCTTCACTTGAGCAAAACATTTCAGGCATTTCTAAAACAGTTGTTCCTGCCTTTTTAGCCTAATCTGGTGATCTCTTCACTGAGGTGTCCAGGCCATGAAGTCAGCCCTGACTAACAGCTAACTGGTAACAATTACTTCCCAACCCAGCAAATGCTGATTGTCAAGTTAGTTGTGGGACTTCCTTTAACATGCCCTTTAAAATTGGATAGATTATGCTATTTAGTGGCTGGAGAAATAATACAAGATGATGTATGTAGTTCTAAAATACTGCTCCCTGCCTAGATTAATTTCTCAGTAACAGCTAAATCCTATTAATTTAGAAACTTGGTTGTTGTGGACAAAATTGACTTGACATGGGGAATTTGATTTTTTGCCGGTTAACTTTTAATTACCAGTTGGTTGGTGATATATTATGAAGACCTGAGATCCCACAACTACCTAAACACACACTTGGAGAAAACTCCTTTCTTCCCCTTTCCTCCTTGGCCCTCAGGTGATGCTCTGGCCCTTGGGGAAGGCAGTGGTAGTGCAGGAGGTTGGAGTTGGTGTATCGAGATTTCTTTCTGCTGCTCAGTTCTTCTGCTCCCATGTGAGTGTTCTCCATGGGCCCCTCAAGTGTCCCTGTCCCAGCGTGGGCACCTCCACAGGTCAGTCCCATCAGGAGTGTCCCTGCTTCAGTGAGGAGAGTTTCCTTCCAGGAGTGCATCTCCAGCTGTGTCCTCAGCAGTTGTCCCCTTCTCCATGCTTCCCTGTGCCTTTTTGAGCGCTCTGTCACGTGTTCCCTCTGTGCTTTCTTTTGCCTTTGCTGCCACTGGCAGCTTCTCCCTTTCTCAGATGAACTGGAGCAGGGGAGCCATGTACTTGTTGCCTGAGTTGGAGGGTGGCAGGCAGTGGGTTTATGGAGCCAGCTGAACTGGTCGTGGCCCACACAGAGCAGTTTATGGCCTCCTCCTGCTACCAAAACCTGCACTTCATCCTCAGTACACTCCTGTGCCAATTGGGTGATGCTGGAAGAAAGGTCCTGTCCATGCCTAATTCTAGGAACCCTGGTTTCCTTTTATACACTTAGAAATAAAACCAAAGTTCTTCCCTGTAGCTTGCTAAATGGCAGTAATGTGTTGTGTCACTAGGATGGTTATACTTGGGCAGTTGTATTTAACATGTCTGTCTGAGTCCATATGTGATTGCATTCATATATGTTCCATAATATTTTTTCCATAAAACCTTCTCAAAGAGTTATTTGCCTCTTTTTTTCAGATCTGAAGGCAGTGGTTCTGCTGACACAAAGGCTGCAACTCTGAGCCCTATTCCACCAGCGTGAGTAGTCACGTTCTTCTCAGAGATTGTTTAATTTCCTTGTTGTTTTGTTTGTCTCACTGATTCAATGATTTTGGAATCTCGTCTCTCTTATCTTTTGGGCTGAATTGATGCCACCTTGAATTCTGTATAGCGTTGTGTGTGTTGGAAGCACATAGAAAACAAAGACATGAGATATCAGGTGGGAACTCAGCTGTTCTCTCTCTGTCTTTGCAAGATGGAATCTTGATAGAGAAGGGAATAATTGAGAGTAGTCATGTTAAAGAGAAGGCTTGGGAGCCAGCAGTTTCTTAGGCACTAAACTGCTGCTGACAGCAGAGCCTGCGTGTGCACAGGCCTGCAGGCAGCCATGGTAAGGGTGGGCAAGAGTGGTGATGGTGGTAAATGCTCAGTGTGGTATTGAGTCCTACTCTGCTGTAGTCCAGCATGCATGCTGCCCTCAATGTCTTCCTTCTTTCTCCCCAAGGACATATTGTTTCTAAGTGTTCAAAATGTTTACTTGATGTTTAACTTAAATGCAGAAAGTTTATGGTTTTCCTGAAAAGTTGCACAGGGCAGAGTCCTTGGAGTGAAGTGCCTATGTATTGATATTGCTCTTAGACAGAAAATAAGCCTTTCTTCTTCTTTTCCAGGGCTTCCTATCCTACCCTGTGCCTTAAACATGGAAACTGTAGAAGTGAATAGTGTATCCTTGAAACGTCCTCGCTCTGAGGATGATGTGGCCAATGCAGATGAAATTAAAAGACAGAAGATCTTGGAGAAGTCCAAGGCAGAGAACGACTCTGGGCAGAGTATTGAGAATGTAACAGAACAACCCGAGGACACGAAAAGTGAAATAATCCCCACTGAGGAAAGTGAGGAGCAGGAAGAGGAGGAACTAGAGGATAGTGATGAAGATGGAGATCCAGAGAGCTTTGCAGACATGATGAAGCATGGACTGACAGAAAGCGATGTTGGCATAACTAAATTTGTTAGCTCTCACAAAGGGTTTTCTGGAATCTTAAAAGAGAGGTAACTCTTTGTCCTCTTTCATATGTTAATTCCTTGTGTAGCGCAGCTGTAGTTCTCCATTTTCCTTTTTGGACTCACAGATTGAAGCTGGATTAAGTGAGGTTCATTACTTTATTTACTGCTAAGGAAAGGTTTAATTTAGGACTTTTCTAGATTGTGGGTTGGTTTTTTGTTGTTTTTTTTTTGTGTGTTTAGGGTTTTTTTGGTGTGTGTTTGGTTTTTTGTTTTCTTGTTTTTTGTTTTTTTGGTTTTTTTTTTTTAATTTATTTTCCTGTCAAATGGAGCTCTGAAGAAGGAAGCTTTATATGAGTAGAGATACATGATTACACTGACCTTTGCTGTTTCCTTTGCTCTCTGGCAGTAGCAGAAACATAAAACCTTATGCAGTACACCCACCTTTTGTACCTCTTCTCAGTGCTCATATGGGATGCACTGAAAAATGGCATCAAAACCATCTTTCTTTGATTCTTTGTTTCTCTCTGACTCTTTTATCCTAATGTCTGTAAACAAGGATAGTTAGGCTTTAAATTATTGTCTGCTCAGTTAGGCTTTAAATTATTGTCTGCTCACTAATGTCATTTACATAGAAGGGAGTTTCAAAATTCAGGATGTGGAATTTATTATACATATACATTATATATTTATTAAGATGTTTGGTGCTTAGTAGCTTTTTAAAATGAAACTTCTAGATTTTTAAAATTAAAGAATAGCTTTGAATAAAACAGAATGCAAATACTAAAGGTCACTGAAGTGAGAATCACTGTTTCTCTGACTTAGCAAAGCAGTTCAGGTTGCTTTGTTTACACACTGAAAAGTTCCTGTGTTTAAATACTGGCTTCATACATAGATAATTTTAAATAAAATGATATATATGTATGTATGGATTTAATCTTTATTTGCAGCATTAAGCAGCTAGTGTAATTCTTCTCTGTGAAACATAGTCTGTGCTGAACCTTCTTCTGGGAAATCTGCCAGTTTTGGTTGGCCAAAGGTAGCCATGTGGTAGAAAACTCGTGGGTTTGTAGGGTTTTTTTTTGGATTCTAGTTTTTAACACCTATTATTAATTCACTCTTGGCATTTTTATGGAGCCATCACTAGCATGTCTAGACAGCTGCAGATAATACAGGAGAGGACACTCCTCAGGAAGGAATTCTACCAGTATGTTGTGTATCTGCACAGAGGGGCAAAAGGGGGCTTGGGTGAGGTACAGTAGAAAGCTTCCCATGGTGAAGTTTTATTAATCTTTCAACATTGATAGAATAAGAATTATTCTCTTTTTTTTACCACTTTGCTAGCAAATGCTGCTTAAAATCATTTAGCAGTTGCAACACAAACCAACTGTGCTCTGTTATAGTTGGGCTGTTTTTATTATTAGACATGAGTGACTGAATCGAAAATGTCAAAGTAAAATTCTTTTTTGCTGTCATAAAGTATGCAGAGTAACTTTATTTGAATGTTCTGTACAACTGAATATATAAGCAAGGCTGAATTTGTCCTGCCTTCTGTAGAGTGCCTAAAATGCACTTTATTTTGCAGGTGATTTCCAGTGTCAGAGATAATGCAGTAGTTAATGCATTGCACATTATGGCAATGCAGTAGAGTCTTAATTGCCAGTAATGACTGGGATTGAGGATAAGCATTACTGATTTATTCAAACTGGTGAGAGAATGACTCAGGCTAAATACAGCAGGGTTTGGTGATCTGCAAAGAAGTCTGCTGCATTTGCCTGTGTGTTCCTGTGGTATCCTTCTGGGGGGTGGAAATAGGTACAGCTTTCTCATGGTTGTTAAGTTTGTTCTAAATTAATTGATTTACACAGATTGAGGATTTTTCAGTGAATTATGGAAACAGCTTTTTAGGAAAGGACTTTATGTGATGTGGGATTTTTATTACAAATGTAATGCATGTTTCTTTCTATCAGATACTCAGACTTTGTTGTCCATGAAATAGGCAAAGATGGACGTGTGAGCCATTTAGATGACTTTTCTGTTCCAGTGGATGATGAGGTAAATTCTGAGATAGATTTGGTAATAGCTATGCTTCTTAATGTTCCTTAAGCAAGAACATTGAAAAACTGGAAGGTACTCCAGGAGGGTTATTGGACGTTTGTTTTTTCTCCCCAAATATGTATTAGGACCCATCAGAAGAAACATTTACAGTTCTGTCAGACGAAGACAAGCAGCGTTTAGAGGAGCTCCAGCTTTTTAAGAATAAGGAAACTAGTGTTGCCATAGAGGTAAAATTAATAAATGATATCAAGTTTGGGATGGGGCAGAGAGAGGCTGAGGGAGGGAGTAGAAGGTACATCCTTTCTAATGTGTGTAAGGTATAATAGCAGTCTGAGCATGATGTGACAGATAACCCTAAACTGGACACAGTTTGGTGTTTAATTATTTGAAGTCTTACAGATGTACTCAAATTCATGCATGTGTGAGTTGTTACTTTGATTTTGGTGAGATTATACACAGGAACTTCAATATAGGTTTTAATTCCTGTGGTGGTAAGATTACCTTGCAGTATTTTGTTTTCCTTCTAGTATATTGTTTTAAAGAATAAGGAGATGTACATAAAACATCTATCCTGATGGAACACTACTTTGTAGTGATTTAATAGAAAAGATGATTAATATGCTTTTCTGTAACAAGAAAGATAAGAAAATTGATATTTTTAAATATTCAAATATTCCATATATTGAAAGAATAACTATTGAGCTAAATTTGGGACATGGAGATGAGTAGGATTATACCTGGTAGTTTCAAAGAAGCATTCACACACTGAATAATCTTATCTAGCTAATTTTTTTTCCTTTAAGGCATCCTCCCCTTTTGTATTAATTTATTTGGTTTCTGCATGTATGTGCATTAACACAGGTAATTGAGGACACCAAAGAAAAAAGAACCATCATCCATCAGGCTGTGAAGTCCTTGTTTCCAGGACTAGAGACTAAAACAGAAGATAGAGATGGAAAGAAATACATTATTGCTTATCATGCTGCTGGGAAAAAAGCATTGGCAAGTGAGTTTCAGTATCACAGCAGATGGGTAAAGTAAATGCTAAAATTATCTCAAAAGTTAGAATTGTTAGCAAGTACTTCAAGTGAGTGTGCTTCCTAATGTAGTCTTACTTCATTTTTCCTTCGTTTCAGCTGATGCTGTGTATCTGAAATGATTAGGACCACAAGAAATGCTTTAAATTTAAATTTCTACTTGTTTTTCTTTCCAAATAATTCATCCAATACAGCCATATTAGAAGAGAGAATATTATCTTGTACTTCAGTGGGAATAGGCAAAACAGAGACTTTATTTGCAGTACTTTTTGAATTTAACTTTCATGATCTTAACTGTATGTGTAAGTGTGTGTTGTGGGTGTAAGAGGTTGTAGTTGGAAAATGTACATTAGATTGATAAATGGTGTAATGTTCACTGTCTTGAATACCAATGACAAAATTCTCAATGACTTGAATAGAGACAAGCATCTTTTTGTTTTCTCAGAGTTATAGTTTCATATAAACTTAGCTTACGATGATCATTACTTCTGCTTCCAAGGCTAATGATATTTGCAGAAAATGATCTTTATTCATTATAGATCACAGTTAATCTTTCGAAATAGTCAAAGTCATGAAGGATTTTCAAAATGAAATGTTATCCACTTTAATCTAGCAAAATACTGTTTTGGATACTAGGAATAAATTAACATGTTTTACATCTTTTAATGTTACTAAAAATTTGTTGCTACTATAAGTTTAGAGGATTATCTACCTGCAGAATGGTGCACATTTAACCAAAGATAGTAAGGTTTGGTTTAAATTGGTTGTATTCCTCTGTCATTTCAACTTACTACAAATGATGGTATGTAAACCTAACCCTTTAATTTTAAAGACAAAGAAGATGGAAGAACGATAAAGAAATAGAGTAATTTAAAATGGGGAATAAAGTAATTTCCCCTGTAATTTAGTTGTTTAAGGCTTGTTATAAGCAAATATGGGAATGTTGTATTTTTATTGGTCCAATTATAATGTGTTTGTCTTATTTAGTCATGTTTAGAAAATGTGTATGTTTGCATGCTTTATGCATGGATTATGTATACTTACCAGCACAGAATTCTCCTCAGCCAGTTTTGTTCTGCTCGTTTGTAATGGTTTTTCCTCCACCTTTTCCTTCTGCTGCTTCTATTCTTTAACCACTGTTACAGTCAAGTGGATGTTTTTAAGCTGATTTAAGGGATAATATATAAAAGAATTTAAGTATTTGAAACATGATGAAAAGAATTTAGTGGTGTGTCTCTAGGATTAAAACATAATGTGGAGCACTATCTTGTGATGCAGAGAAGCATCATCTATTTATCTATGTAAACTTGGATTCCTCAGCTGTGATGCTGCAGGCACCTGTGCATTTGTTGGTGGAGGTGTCAGGTTCTGTGAGTGTGTGCAAATGCTTATGGATGTAAGATTGAAGTTCTTTTTAGTCAGGATTATATATATCTTCCTTGTTTATATAGGCACAAACATGTCTTAGTCATGAATGGACTCCCCAGGCAAGAAACATTTCAGAAGTGTAGAATATTGGATTATTAGCTGAGATGCCTGATTACTTTGTTGATAACATAAAACATTACCAAATGTGCTTCCTAAAATTTAAAATCAGATGCTGCTTTGTTTCTATAGTCAGTTTATCCTCCAAATACTTAAAATTACTAAATTGTCAGTAAACTGTTGTTCCATCATTGTCCACAAATTAAGTTTGTTGCATCTCCAATTGAAGCTTTCCATATGTTCACTGTTTGCCTCTGCACGATTCCATTCCATAATTGTCTAAATTGCTGTCATCCACCACCTAGCTGTTGGATGCTCCCTGAAGCATAAACAATCCCATGACCATAAACCTGCATGTTCACCTCTAAAAACCCTTTGACAGTCTAAAAATTAAATGCTACTCTTTTGTACTCTTTATGCTCTGCATTGGGACAGAGGTCAGAACTGCAACAGGTAAGAGACGTTGACATTTCATACTAACAAAAATGAAATGCCAACCATTATGACCTCCTAAATAGCAACAGGACTGGCCAAACTTGTAACAATTTCTTAAAAATCCCTACACATAAGTATTACTTAAAATGCCCTGAAACAGCCAAGAATTAGGCTTATTCTGCCTCTTTTTTGTAGTGCAGTATAGGCAGTATTCATTTGGTGCAGAGAAAGTCTGCTAGTAATAAGTGATATGAATTACCAATTTTTTCAGTTCATGTTGACAACTAGAGTAAATTTCCCCCATGGATTTCAGTTAGCCAAGCCTTTGCCCTTCAGCCCCTACTTCAGACACTACTATCTGTCTTTATACAACTTTAAAAACATTTATCACACACCCTGCTATTAAAAAAGAGCTTCCAAGCTTTGAGTTTCAGCAAAAAGTTTAGAAATACAATTTTATTGTCAGAAATGTAGCATGACTCTGAAACAGCAATAAGAACTGCAAATTGTCCCACTGCTCTGTCTACCCAGTTGAATGCTTTGCAGTATTGGGTGAGGAATGGTTGAGTATCAGGACTGTGGCTGCAGCCTCTTTTGGATAGGATCATGGCTGTGAGGCCCAAAGCATGAGGAGCCCATTGGTCTGTGTGGTACCTACAGAATCCTTTTAGTGTAGAGCACATTAGGGCTCACTTCTTGACATGTGTTGAAATGACCATGTGCAAGATGTAACAGTTAAATATAAAGAATGGTTCCAGCTGGAGGGGGTTCTCCTTTGTGAATTGAGCTCTGCCTTACTCTCTTCTCTTCTAATTGCTGAGATCTTAGTGGAGAACTTTGCTCTTCCAGCTGAGTGCACTGTTGCATTGACTGAGTTTGAGTAGTGCTGGCTCAGAAGGGGAGACCAGCAGGAGTATGAGGTCTCCAGTTCAGGTCCAGTGAAACTCTGTGGGAGGGGGGCTGTGCTTAGAAACCGATGGTGCAAGGCAAGTGATGCAATAATTCTAGGTGACTAAAACCTGTGCATATATATTTTTATACTGTAGCATCCAAAATTGTCTTTGCAGAAGTGTGTGCGTGAATGGCAGCTTCTCAAAAACAAGCAAGAATTAAACATACTTACTATCTGTGTGGTATATCTGGACTTTGTAAAACTGGTGTGAAAAAAAGAGCAGTATTTCCCAAGAACTTCCTTCCTGCATTGGTGTTTGTACATTGAAATAAGGCTGGCTTTTTCAGTTAGCTTTTCCTGTTATAAAAGATGCTTAGGCCTTTTTTTTACAAAACCAGGTATGTCTGCTTAGTCACAGCAAGAGATAAGGGACTTCCTGTTTAAAACAAAACAAATCCTTAGTTTTGTTCTTAAATAACAAGGAATTGATAAACCTCAGAATTGAAGGAACCTCACAGTTGGTTGCTAAACCTCTGTCGAATCAGTCTCCCTTCCCATTAATGCCATCAACAGTGGGTTATTGGAAACTGAAAGTTTTATCTCTGGTGGTTTTTAATGTGCAAAAAAGAGCTTAACAAGTCATTGACAGTTCCCTTCTTCTACAGAAAATGTCAAATAATAGCACAGAATAGTAAATCAGTTGTTAATCTGTGGGACCTGAAGTTATTTCGGCCTCTGGCCTTTTCTAAGCATGGCACCATACCTGCCATGGATTGTATGTTCATGTCTCTTTTGTACCAGATTTCTTGCTCCCATTGGATTTTGAAAAAGAACCATCTTAAAACAATTTTTTGAGCATGACCTCTTAGGGTTTTGTAGTGATATGATTCATTCTTTTGTATGACACACAGAAAAAATACTACAGAAATAAAGAATGTGTCTGTACTATAAATAATAATGGTAGTCTTCCCACAAACAGGGATCCAGTGGTTCTCAACTATTAATTATAGAAGGAGCTAGAAGAAACGTGGTGTAGCTTCTATTGCTGAAAGTCAGTATAATGATAATGTTTTTGAGAAATTTAATCAGGTGATACAGCAATTAAATGACAAGGCTATATTTTCAGATAATTTCATGATAAAGGAACTGTCACTATTTCATTCAGGATTTTCTAGGTGACAGAACTGAATAAAGAGAAGTTTACAGTCCAGTGAAAGGGGAAGTCTTTTCAATGTGCTTTACAGCTTTTGCTGTCAGTAATTAACTCTTTCCTTTTCATTTTTTTAAAGCAGATGGGAATTAGCAGAAATTGTATCTTGCATATTTAAAGTAAATGTGGTTGCAGTGGCAAATATATTAAATTTTTTTTAAAAGTGACACTTTAACCTTTTTGCTTTTAAAGATCCAAGAAAGCACTCTTGGCCAAAATCTAGGGGAAGCTACTGCCATTTTGTACTGTACAAGGAGAACAAGGACACTATGGATGCCATCAATGTCCTGTCCAAATTTTTAAGGTAAGGCTGTTGTTTCTGCCATCCTGGCTGGCATGCAGCCCTCTCCCGCCATGTTTCTTGTTGCTGTAAACATTATGCTTCATAATTATGTAAGAGCAACACAAGTGATTGCTGTTCTCTAATTTGTAGACAGCTTAAAGTGAAAAGTTACTTTAAAATATCAAATTTAAAATATCGAAGTTTTGTGAGGAGGTGAGAATGGAACAAAATGAGCCTAAGAAATTTTAAAGACTACTCTACTGCTTCAATGGAAAAAGTCCTCAATTTACATTGGCTGATCTGAGAAAGGCTTGGCAGCTGAAAGCCTCAATGTACGTAACGTGAATTAAAAGCCATTTTTTCCCCAGTGTGTGAATATATGCAAGTATGTTATGAACCTGTCAGATATTGTTGTGATAATATGCTGATCAGTTCCTAAGCAGTTACAGTTGATAAACTGTTGTTCCATGTATTAATTTCTCCATGGCAACACAGGCTTAGTTCCTTTCACCCCATCAAGTGCAGAAACAAAGAGATTTGCCAAAGCGTGACATGAGCACAGTGAATTGCAGAGGAAGAACAGTTTTAAAATTGGGTCAGTTCAGTGATCAACTCATAAGGAAACTTCCCCACTTTTCCCTTTGCCCTTCTTGTCCAAAAAACAAATTTGTAATCTAGACCTTAACCAGTGAACTACTTAGTATTGGTATTGAGAACAAAATGGCAAGGGCATAGTTAGGTGTAAGACTGCATTTAATGGCAATCCTGCTACCCCCTGGAGCCCTTAACTGGCATAACTGGAAATACTCCATCTAACACAGGCTGTAAAGTACAAAGTGAAAAAGAAAGGAAATTTTCCTCTCAGGGAGAGGAGTGGATCAAATTTTAAATTAACTTCTCATAGTCTCTCATAATGTGCAGGCATGGTATTCAAACAAACAGGTTTGAAGTTTAAGGAAGAAGTGGACACGATATTTTTTTTTTCAGTGAAGTTGGTGGTGACTGTTCATTTCTTTCTCCAGTTAATATAAAGAAGTACTTCAAATTTCATATTTTGCAAGCACTGTTGTGTTAAAAGTTAATTGTCTACATATAATTAAAACAGAAGTTTTCTTGTGTTTTATGTACTCATGGGTGAGATTAGAAAATGTCACACACATGTCAAATTGTAACCCAGTTCTGAGGAATGTAGGTATATTTTTCTATTTTTAATTTATAAGATTAATAATTATAGACAATTATGCTTAAAATTATGCTTGATCTCTTGCTATTTTAATATACATAATATCTGTTACTGTTGCTTTTAAGAGTGAAGCCAAACATATTTTCTTACATGGGAACTAAAGATAAAAGGGCTATAACAGTTCAAGAGATCGCTGTTCTCAGGTGAGTAAAAGTACAGTCTGGAGGATTTGCACTTCTGCTGTGGTAGCTTGGATAAATACCTAAAAGACTCAGTGACACAAATGGCAGGTACAGGTCCTGACCTTGTAAAGCACAGGTGGAAGATGCCACAATCCTTTTGTATTCTGTGATTACTGGTGATATTTTCAGTCAGTGGTGCTCTGAGTCACGGGCTGGTTACGTGTACTTGGCTGAGGCAGGGGGACAGATTGCCTGCCTGCTCTTAGGCTGCTTGGATCTCATGCAACAGCAGAAAAACAGAATGACATGGTGAAAATTATGTCCCACTTTCTTCCTGGCTTTTGTTTCCCCCTCTCTACAGCTAGAATCCTATTTTCTTTCCCACTGTACTCTCTGAACAGTGCCATAGAAGGCTGACACTGCCCTTGCTCATCTGTGAATAGCCAGAAGGGGCAAAAAATTATGAGGAGTTTTTCCTGCCTTCACCTACTCCTTTAAGTCACCTTTTAAGAGAAAATAAAATTTACTTTGTCATATTCTAAGATAATTATATGTTTTCTGGGCACTTTAGGTTAGTGTTAGATCCATAACTGGGAATGGCAGATGTCTCCCAGACATGTATTGCAATATTGTTTTAGCTGGCTGGAATATCCCACCTGCACTACTTTTTACAACTTTTGGAAAACCACATTCCTTGAGTGAGGAATTCACAGCTTGAAAGCCAGAGGCTTGATCAAATCCTTGTTAAAAGGAGGGCATCCACTACTGAACTGCTCATATATTTTCTCCCAATGTTCTGTATGTGTGTGCATTAACATATATAAAAAGAAATTCTGATTTATCAATTGTGAGATGCCCCAGATTCACGTTAATGCAAGGTAGCTTTGCAAATTGGTAACAGTTAACCAGATGTGTGGTGAAGCCATCTCAGCTGCTCTTCCATTAACTTTTTAACATTATCACATTGTGTTGTGTCCAAGATCTCCAGAGTGCTGTAGGTGTTGTGCGGTGTCTGCTCCGTGGTGCCACAGCCCCTGACTCTCCTGCACAGGGGAGGGGACATTGCCAGTTGCCAGCCTGCTCTAAGCTGAGTATGCTGGCCATGCTGCTTCATAAACTCCACTATCCTGGTAAAAAAATTAGCAGAAATCTCCAAGAGCAGCTTGGTGATGCAAAGAACAGGGTATGCTTCCAAAAATACCAGCAACAGAAATGGCAGATCAGTGACATGTTGGATTCCATGTTCCTTCATCTGCACTAGGCATACACAGTAGCTAATTTTATTTAACTCTTTATTTATAGCTGTGCTGACTGGGGTATATGTATTCATGAAATAGTTACTCAGATTATGCAGAGTTCAGCTTGTGGGGTACAGTATACATCCATACTGCAATATAGATGTGAAAAAACAGTGCTAACAGTCTGTCACAGTATACATTTTCTTTTGTATGAGTACCCTTAAGAATTATATTATTATCTTCCTTTTAGGTCTTTCATTAAAGTATTTTGAAAAGGCAACACTAGAAAATTGGGGAAACTGGACTCACTGTTTTTCATTTTGTAATGGCAGCATTTCTGTATTTATCTGCTTTTCTAAGCATAGGTTGGTCACTGATGTCTGTTTCTTTTTAGAATCACTGCACAAAGACTTGCTCATTTGAATAAATGTTTGATGAACTTCAAATTAGGAAATTTCAGTTACAAGAACCATCCCCTGAAATTGGGAGAACTGCAAGGGAACCATTTCACTGTTGTTCTCAGGTAGTATGTTAGTAGGTATTTAGATGGTTCTGTTAAAAGGTTTTTTTCTTTAAATAGATAAAGAAGTTTTTTTTATTTAAATTAATGTTGAGCTTTAATATAATGGGCATCTCAAAATAGCATAAACCCTTAATCTGTCTATAACTTTTTTTTAATGCTAGAAACATAACAGGAACTGATGAGCAGATAGAGCAAGCAATGCATTCACTCAGGGAAATTGGATTTATTAATTACTATGGAATGCAAAGATTTGGAACCACAGCTGTTCCTACTTATCAAATTGGCAGGTATGTGTTGCTTTCATCCTCCCCCCTTCTTTTTTTTTTAAATTTTACTCTTATCACCCTGTAACTTAATGTATTTTTGGGAACATTTTTCTAACATATTGCCTGTACCAGTTTTAAATTTAGATTCAAGAAAGATCTTGTTTCTGAACTTGCTTCAGCAGTTATCTTGCATAATAGCACTACTTTTAATATTGCATAAGTCTAAACACTAATACATATTTTTTGGATAAGTTGGCTAAATCCTTTTAAAATATTTCTAGTCAATTCTTAATATACTTTCCTGTTTGAATCCTAGAGCTATTCTACAGAACAACTGGAATGAAGTAATGGATTTGATATTAAAGCCACGACCAGGAGGTGAGAACTGAAAAATGATACATCCTGTGTTTCTGCCTCTTCTCCAGTAAGCATATGTTTAGGAAAAGCTTGAGCCAGTTTAGCAGTGGAGAAGCAATCTTCAGACTCTCCCTTTTCTGCCTCACTTTCCTTGCTGTGCAGTTCCTTGCAGTGGGACTAGAAAGGGACCTGAATACTTAGTGTTTGCTCCATGTGACCTCAAGTGTTCTATGATTCTGTTCATCTCTAATTACCATGACTGCAACTTTAATTTTTCAACTGCTTTAACAAAAGGTGAGATGGATGCTTTTTTTGGTGTATAGTTAAAATGTTTTCATTTTACATCCTTGTTCTAGCTGAAAAGGGATATTTAGTCAAATGCAGAGAAGAATGGGCAAAGACTAAAGATCCAGCAGCAGCCCTCAAGAAACTGCCTGTAAAAAGGTGCGTGGAAGGACAGCTTCTACGTGGACTCTTAAAGTATGGAATGAAGAACATAATCTCTGCATTTGGCATAGTGAGTGTAAAAGTTGGGTGGTATTACTTGAATAAACATTCTTTTGATGGTATCAGGATGAATTTAAAATAGACTCATTGATGCTTGATGAGTTGAAAGTTAAGTTTAAAAATCTTTACATTTATCCTGCCTTTTTGCTGGAAGTACTGCTGTGGAGTAACTGATGACATCTCTAATTAATGTATGCATAATGAGCTTTCCAATTTATACAACAGTTTCTCTGGTATGTGGGCAGCAATACAGCTATACTTAGTAGCTGTGTATAATACAGATCTGAGAATTGTGCAAATGTTCAGTTTCAGTGTTTTTCTGTTGCTTTAAAAGTATAAATCAAACTGATGGTGGGCTAATGAATCAGCCTGATATGGAGGTGATGGATCCACTTGTCATTTTCAAGTGCTGTAATCAAGATCAAGTCTTTGAAGAAAATATCTCATCACTAGCAAACTACTGGGCTCATTGTAAGATTTGGGGGATAATTTCTTGTTTATGAAGAAGATAATTAGAATAACACAGTGCTTTCACAGCTGCAGAGTTTACTTAAGATTTCAGGAGCTTGAATATGAATTCAGTGTTTTATAATAGACCTGTATGTTTGACCTGTAGAGTTAAAAGTGTTGGGTTTTTTTTTTTGTAAATTTAAGCACAGTTCTTTTTTGTGCAGATTTCAAATGTGTAAAAACATTATTTCTTCACATATCCTTTTCTCAAACATAGAACAAAAATCAAGAAATTGTATATCAAAAATATATTAAAAAAAGAAATGTATATCAAGAAATTGTGCATGCCTTTTTGCCAGATAAGGTAACATTTCAAATATGCACCTTTTTGGTTGTGATCGTCAGAAAAACCAAAAAATACCTCTATCTAATGTTTAATATATTTATCTAGTGTTTAATTTTTTTTCTTTACCTCTAGATACCAAGAAATAATCGTTTAATGTACATTCATAGCTACCAGAGTTATGTGTGGAATAATATGGTGAGCAAGAGAATAGAAGAATATGGGCTTAAAGCTGTACCAGGAGATCTCATACTTAAAGGAGGTAAAATCAGCCAAAGCCAGTGATGCTGTATAGTTCAGATTCCTAGGCAAACAAGGCATATAGTTTGTGTTGTGTCAGTGTTTGTCTGATACTGCTTACGTAGCTTCTTTTCTCTCACCAGTTTTGGCCCAGTGATAGCTGAATCCCTAGGCCTGTTTTAGACAAATTGTGCAAGGGATTGGAAGTTAGGTATTACACTTCCATGAGCTGTTTGTTAGCTTCTTTTTTCAAATAACTGGATAGGGAAGAGAGATTATGGAGGACTGATTATTCTCAAAAATGACCTCAATCCTAGTTGAGCTGTGAAGGACTGTGGAAGGACATGATGAAATTTTTACTTCAAAAGTTTTTGATTGCTCCACTCAGTTAAAACTTTTTTTGCTTGTATTTGCTCTGGCATTTCCTACATTCTCCTTTATGTATGCCTGGTGCATGGAAGGGGCTGTTCCTCTAGCAGTCCTTCCTTCATGTAGTTTTAAGTCACTGGAAGCCAGGCTGTGATTCTGCCAGTAACTGTGACAGCCTTGGAGGCTGTTACTTCTTTTCTTAGAAATGTTGTCTGTTAAGTGGAGATAAAACATGGTAGTTATCTTTCTCAGAGTAAGATTATTTCAATCAAAGGCTTTATTTTAAATTTAGCTGAAGTTCACTGTCACAGGCATCATCTTTACTGGTAACTTCATTTTTCTGTCCTGACTTTAGCCACAGCTGTTCACATTGAAGAAGGAGATGTTGATAACTACACTATCCATGATGTAGTGATGCCATTGCCTGGATTTGATGTTATTTATCCAAAGCACAAAAGTAAGTCTGACTGTTAACTGAAGTACTTACTCTGAAAACATAAGTTTTCTTTGAGATTGTTCTTTAAAGGAAGATTGGATCTACTCAACCTTGGTGACTTTTAAAGCAATACATCACTTCAGATCTCTAAAACATTAATGTCAGCCTTTTGTTGCTGCCAGGGTGCTCTGCTCAGTCTCCTTCCCGCTGGGAATCCCAGATGACTGCAGAGCAGAGTTTCTCACTAAGCTGTACCACTGCAAGGATTTAATCAGGTACAGGATTTTGTCCTTGATGAATTTCATGAGGTTCCTCTTGGCCCATTCCTGTTGTGCCTCAGTCCCTCTGAATGGCAGTCCTCTCCTTGCATGTACTGAATACCACCCCAGCTTGGTTTAGCCCACAGATTGGTTGGGGTAAATTCCAGTTCTCCTCCACTATTTCACAGGACACATCTCAGTTCCTTGAGGAACTCTGCTTTTAGGTAGAGCTGCAATAAGTAGTGACTATACTGTGAGATGCTGAGCCAGACAGCTGTTACCCACTTACAGTCCACCCATTGTAGTGTTCCAACCTGGGACACAAAAGTGCTGTGGGAATGCATTGACAGCCTTGCTGGAGGCAGGCAGCAGTCCCTACTCTCCCCTCATCCATAGGTGTTGTAATTTCATCATAGAAGACAGTAGTCTTGGTGGGTTTTTTACTTTTTCTTTTTCTCCCCCTTTCTTTTTCTCCCTTTTTCTTTTTCTTTTTTTTTTTTTCCTCCCTTTTTCTTTTTTTCTCCCTTTTTCTTTTTATCCACCCATTGTAATGTTCTAACCTGGGACACAAAGGTGCTGTGGGAATGCATTGGGAATGCATTGACATTCCCACAGCACCTCCCCTCATCCATAGGTGTTGTAATTTCATCATAGAAGACAGTAGTCTTGGTGGGTTTTTTACTTTTTCTTTTTCTCTCCCGTATTAAAACCACAGTCATTGTGTGCCCAGAGAGGATTAACTCCATTATTTTTCCCAGGGACCAGAGTGAGCCTGACTGGTCTGTAACTCCCTAATTATCATTCCTGCTCTTTCTGGAGTTGGGTGCAAGCACTTGATTTTCCACAGTTGTCTGGGACATCCCTAGATCTGCACAATCTCTGAGATGATATAGAAAAACTTCACCATGACATGAGGCAGCTCTCTCAGCCTCTCTAACCCTTCTCCCACTTCTGGTAGTCCCTCTTTCTTAACCTTGCCTCTAAGAAGAGAGGCCTGGGGCACTTTGCTGATCAAGGCTGAGGCAAAAAGACAGACTATCAGCCTGATGTCTGTCACTAGACCAGCTGCCCTGTTTAGCACCAGGTTTAGCTTTCCCTGCAGTCTTTCAGTCCTTATGTTGCAGCTGAACTCCTCCTGGTCTTGATGCCATTTGCTGCTTTCAACTGTAGCTGAGCTCTGGCTTTCCTAACACCATTTCTGTGTGCATGGACAAAGAGCTATAGTTGCTCTTTGTAGCTGGCCCCAGGTTTCACCTGTTCTGTGTTACAGATGAGGTCAGTCATGAGTTCCCTGCACATTTTCCTCAATATTGGATTGAACTGTTCTTGTACTGTCAATTTGTCAACTGATTTCTCTCTGCTGCTTTTAAATGAGAGAGTAATGGGTAGTCTGGCCCTTTTTTCCCCCATGTACCTGAGATTAGTCCTGTGAAGTCTAGAAAATCGGAAAGCATATATGAGTTAGCATTTAAATGTCAATAAAGTATGTTGTAAATTTTGTTTTCAGCTGAAATTTTATTTGATGCGTTCTTTGTTACTGCCTGTACTAACCAGGGTGTAGAAGTAAACAGGCAATAAGATCTGCAGTAATTTTAAACTTCTGTGCAGCATTTATCCCATCTATGCTGAAAACTACTAGATGTAAGAGAAAGGAACAATCCATTAAAACAGTTTAAATTTGCCACACTACATTCTCTCCTATTAAATATTTTCCTCTCTTGCAGTTGGTGAGGCCTACAAGGACATGCTGGTAGCTGACAACCTTGATATCAACAACATGAGGCATAAAATCAGAGATTACTCACTTTCTGGAGCATACAGAAAAATTATCATTCGGCCTCAGAATGTCAATTGGTGAGTGGGAGCATAAGGGAAATTACACTTGAGTTGACAGCATAGAGTTGATTTAAGTACAAAACAACATGAGACTGATCCATGGGACAAGCACACAGACTGAAACATCGGTAGAAAGGAATCTCTCTGCCCTTCTCTCATGTTTTTAATGCAGCTGAAGTGGAACTATACCCTTATTTCTTCCTTGGTTCTCATTCTGTGGTGGAGGAGTATCAAGACATCTTATCTAGTTGTTCACTCCTTCCAAGGGCTTGCCTGAACACTTCATAGGTAATTACTTATGTTGAGAAAATGGTAGAAAATACTCAAAACAGGGGTTTTTTGTAGTCTTGCTATGAGAAAGTTGGTCTCCAATTACCTGTCAGTCAGAAAAATTTGTATCACTTAACCCTACTAAATCATTGTTTTTAGAGATGCAATCTAGTTTTCATATGGCAGCTGAATAAATGCCTTTTAAACTGGGAACTGTACAAATGTGCAGAAAGACATGATCAGTGATGCATAGAATTAAATATATAGAGGGTTTAGGAGGGAGCACAAAAATAGAAATACTTATATACTTGAAACATCAGCACTAATTAATATTAAGCTTGTCTACTTACCAGTTAGTTTTTCAGCCTCATGTTTACATATGGGATTTCCTTTAAATGAATGGTAGAAACTATGAAATGTGTCTTAGCCCTTTCAAAGTTTGGATGACTATTGAAAGGCTTCAGTCCTGCTAGCTACTCTTGGAGTTGACACCATTCTTCCCTTAATTTCATGAACTATACTTCTTGTATAGTTGGAAATTCTGACAGCACACAAGGGCAAACAGATGAATTATGCAAAGAAACTTCTCACTAACTTAAAATTGTTTTTTTAATAATCTCCATAAAGCCAAGGCAAGTCTTCTACATAAAGCTCTACCCATTATTTTGCCTAGTTCAATTTCAGTTGTAAATTCCAAATTGCAATAATAATAAAATAGTGTTATAATAACACATATTTATATAAAATGTGTAAACCTAAATAATTTAAAATAATAATAAATTTTATGTATATTATAAAGGGAAGTTGTTGCATATGATGATCCTAAAATCCCATTATTTACTACGGATCTGGATAAACTGGAAGGAAAACCATTACCAGTTCTCCCTACAGGTAAGTTGATTTTTTGCTGGTTTGCTTAAATGGAAGTTTGATCTGGATGTTGCTTTCAACTGCTACATATTCAAAGCTCCTTTAAGGAAGAGCTTGCATTTAACTATTGACTGTTAAGCAGTGGTAACAATGACATCTAAGGCCAGGCATCTGAATAAGGACCCTGATTTCTCAAGGGTGCAAGCCAGTCCTCCAGCATCTCTTTTGACTGTTACATTTTCTTACAGGCATCTGTAAAATCAAGTAAATGCTTAATAGTAAATGTCTGCAACTAACAAAGATGGAATTAAGTCACAAATTGTCTGTATACTAAACTTGTATTATTGGTGCTGAGCACAGATGACTGAAATACTTAACTGTGATCACTAGGTGTTTTAACACTGCTTTCCAGAAAAGTGAAGACAGGCTAGGAATTGAGTCTGAAAGAACAAATGTTTGCTTTTAGAAGAAGAAAACTCTGAAACCATGACTTTGTCCTGAGAGAAAATGTTAAAAAATGGTTTCACGGAATTTTTCACTGTGGAGTATAAACAGGAGTGTGATGATGGTGGTTGTTTTGCTTTATGGGCAGGGGAAGTTGGTTGTGGAAGCTGTTAGTTCAGTTTAGATGGCATCCAGAATAAGCATTATATATGCCCTTAACACCCCTTATTTTTGCTTTTTGTCTCTTGTACCTGCTAATAGATGGCAAATTCAGGGCACTAAAGATGGAGTTCTCCCTTCCCCCATCCACTTATGCCACCATGGCGATTCGAGAAGTTTTGAAAATGGACACAAGCATAAAGAACCAAACACAACTGAACACGACCTGGCTGCGCTGAATGAACTGCAGAATGACTTAATTTTAACAAAGTGTTTTCTTATTTACACGTTCTGTACAAATCTTTAAAGAGTCACAGTAAGAGATTTGTATTTTTTTAAGTTTTTTTAGTGCTAGCATTTAACTTCAGTAGTCCTTGGCAAGATGGTGACTGTAATATAATACAGATTTTAGTGACTGGTGATTTTTACTGAATGAGTAAGTTACCTGAGCTGTAACATGGGTGCATCTTTAGAATTGTGCTTATAATGGCATTAGACTTGGAAGAATGTTTAGCTTGCTTTCTTTGGGCAAGCACTGAATGTTTTCAAGAGGAAGACTTCTGCCACGCTTGAAGTCTTCTCAAATATAATGCATTACATGGGGAAAGAAGAATCACAACAAAATTAAGATACTGATGAACATACGTATTGCTGGAGTTTTGCTGGTAGCATTTGCACTGATCCGGTAGCAGATTCTGTTAGCAGGGCTTTTGTGTGCTGTAAAGCTGTACAGCTCTTTTAAATAGTTCGACTTTTCATTGAGAAAATACTTGTATTTTCCAGCTAATACCTGTACCAAAGAACAGGTACTAAAAATAAACTAACCTGAAACTCTGAGCAGTAGGTGCTTCCTTTGCGTCTGTCCCTTGCCCCTTGTTGGCGGGGAACGAGCCGGCCTTCGTCTTGGGGGAAAAAAAAACATTGTGCAGCTGTTCTAAAGAGACCTGGCCTTTTCAGCCAAGTGCAAACCTGTGCTGCAGTCCTGTCGCCCGCCACAGCGGCTGCGTGCGGAGGGGCGGGGAGGCCGCGAGGTGCAAGGCCGCGGCCCTGGGGCCGAGACAGCCCCCGAGCGGGCGGGCTGCGGCTGTGGCCGGGCCGTGTCCCTGTGAGCACGGGGCGGGGACAGCCCTAGAACCGGCGGGCCGCGGCTCTGGCCGGGCTGTGTCCCTTTCAGCACGGGCCAGCCCCAGAGCCGGCGGAATGCAGCTCTCGCCGGGCCGTGTCCCTGTAAGCACGGGCAGAGCCAGCCCCCGAGCCGGCGGCACAGCCGGTGGGCCGCGGCTCTGGCCGGGCCGTGTCTCTGTGAGCTCGGGCCGGGGCAGCCCCGAGCCGGTGGGCAGTGGCTCCGCCGGGCCGTGTCCCTGTGAGCTCGGGCCGGGGCAGCCCCGAGCCGGTGGGCAGTGGCTCCGCCGGGCCGTGTCCCTGTGAGCTCGGGCCGGGGCAGCCCCGAGCCGGTGGGCAGTGGCTCTGGCCGGGCCGTGTCTCTGTGAGCTCGGGCCGGGGCAGCCCCGAGCCGGTGGGCAGTGGCTCTGGCCGGGCCGTGTCCCTGTGAGCGCGGGCCGGGGCAGCCCCGAGCCGGTGGGCAGTGGCTCCGCCGGGCCGTGTCCCTGTGAGCGCGGGCCGGGGCAGCCCCGAGCCGGCGGACGGGCAGCGGGGCCCCGGGAGCTGCTCCGCGCCTGCGCCCCGCGCTCCGTCACCCGCGGCGCTGCTGACGCGGCGGAGGTGGCGCCGCGGCCGCCGGGCCCCGCGGGGAGCGCGCTGAGGGCTCCGGGCGGCGGCTCCCGCGCCCTCCTGTCCCCGCGGCGCCGTCCTGCGAGGAGAAGCGGCGGCTCGTCGGCCGTGGTGGGGAGGAAGGGCTCGCCGAGCCGCCTCCCGGCTGAGGGGCTGCCCGGCCGCCCAGCCCGGGCCGCGGTCGGTGGCGCTCCGCTCGCAGCCTCCCGGAGCCCGCAGAGCCTCCAGCCGGCCCTCGGATGGGCCCGGCCCTCTGGCCCAGGTGGGTGCTGAGCCGCGGGGCAGAGCAGGCAGCTGGCGGGAGGGATGCGCCCACACACCTGTTCCTGTCTTGTGTAACCCCATCCTTTCCACTAAATATGCAAAGAGTACCGTTTGGTTAGTTTTTTCCTGCTGTATGATGTTTACATTGCTGCAAACAGGAATTTTACTGCTCTGCTTTCTTTATTCGATTATTCCTCTGCAGCACCTTTGGTCACTCAGTTTGTTCAGCCTCGTGCTCTCTATTGCCTCTGCAACTCCGGCTCATTAGCGGCGCCGCTTTCTCACTGCTGCTGTCAGTTTAACAGGGATTTTAACTTAATCAAAGGTAGTAGCAGACAAATTGCAAGCGTATCAGGTTTTATTTTTAAATTCTGTTTTGAAAGTGACACGAAGAAGTTGAGGATTGAACTGCCAACTAGCCAAACAGTTATCATTGTTGCCTTTTTTGTTTCACTGTGAACATCCTTTCTATGTCAGGTTTCTCTGGATGCTGTCAAATGTGTGGATCAGGAAGTGTCTTTTAAGTTATACTGTGTGGGGTTTTTTTTGGTAAACATTTCAGTGATGTATTTGCTTTCCAAATTATTGTAAGGCCCACATGGATACTTTGCTAATAACACAACTGTCATGAGTTGGTAACTCTGAAATTTCCTAAACTTGTGAAAAGGGAAAGTGGAACATTTTCTTCCTTTGCATTTAACAATCTTTTTGTAGTTTTCAATAAATTTTCTATTTTATTTATGTAGGAACTACATATTTCTTGAACTATTTTTAATAAAATTCATGCTTTTGGGGAAGGAAGAAATTAACAGATGTGTTTCTCTTCAGAAGTTAATATATAATAAATCACCAGTTGGATATGTCAGCAAGGTTTTATTAGACCTGACTTAAGCCAGCAAATTGTCTCACTTAAGGCAGTATAATTCATGAATATGGTATTTCAGTCTCAGTTTAAATTGAACTGCCCAGCTTTTCATGGAGTTTTGTTCCTCAATAGATAATGTTTGTGCTTAGTGTTGGCTAATTAGAAATTGTATACTCAGTATTGCAGAAAAAGAAACCATGGCAAGCATTGCTGTTGGAAAGAAAGAAGTCACTAGAGATCTAGATCACTGTGATATTCCATACTATGTTTCTGAATTTGTGGAAAGAGAACTTGGAAATGACTATGATTCCCTGGGGAAGCTAGACAGCCTGATTGAAAAGCTATCTGAAAACAAAAAGCACTTAGAAGAACAGGTAAGCATCTTTCTGCTTCATTTTGTTTCTTCTTCTGAACATGCTGTAGAACTGATTGAGAATCTGAAACGAAGTGAAATGTATCAGTGGGCCTGATACACAGTGGCACTGCTCTGCACAGTGCTGTGGTTTTGTGTCTGCCTTAACACATCTCCCAACACAGGTACTTACAGTTTCGTCAGAAGTCCCTAAAAGAATTCAGAATGCCTTAAAGAATGCAGAAGATTCCAAAAAGTCTCTGAGTCAGCTTCTGGAGGAGGAGACTGCTCTGTCAGAGTCCATCAACAGGCACTTGCTGGAAGCTGAGCCATGGATGGAGGACCTGGATGTGCTGATAGGTCAGGTGGAGGAGATCGAGCGACACCTGGCCTACCTCCAGTGGATTTCTCGCATAGAAGAGCTCAGGTACTTCTGAGTGCTGTGTGTGTGTTCTGAGACTGGTGACCTGCTTTTTCCCCTTATTAAAATATTTCAAATTCAAGAAAGTTTTGTCTTTACTTTTCAATATCCGAATTATTCTTTTCTGTTATTGTTAATGAATATTTGGCCTTGTCTTTTTGGTGTTTTGTAGTGATAGCATTCAGCAATATCTGATGACCAACAATGTTCCAGAGGCAGCCAGTACTCTAGCATTCATGGCAGAGCTGGATATTAAACTTCAGGACTCATCTTGTTCTCATCTTCTTGCTTTTGTGAGATCCACTGTTAAATTCTGGCATAAAATCCTTAAGGACAAATTGACAAGGTAAGAGAGATACTGAGACCCCCTTATCTTTACATTGTACTGTCAATTGGTGTCCAAGTGTGTTTATATTTTGTGTTGCAGTGACTTTGAGGAGGTGCTGACCCAGCTCCGCTGGCCCTTTGTGGGGCCACCTCAGTCCCAGGCATTTGGCCTTGCTGCACCAGCCAACGCTCCTGAGGTGTACAGCAACCTGGAGATGCTGTTCTGTCAGCTTCTGAAACTGCAAACCTCGTATCCTTTTCAATTCTTGCAGTGTATTTTAGCAAGAATAAAAACTGTTAGAGATGCACATCCTCAAGTAGAATTATTTAAAATTTTATTCTCCCTAAAGACAGAAGGTAACTTATGTTACTTTGTATTAACATTAGAACGTTGTGGGGATTTGGTTTTGTTTTATTTGGGATTTTTTTTTGGCATTTAGAAAATGCCAAGTGCCAAAGTTGTCCTTTTTGTCAGTAGCAACATTTTAACTCAAAGTCATCAGGTCCAGTGCTCTCATGGTAGCTGACAGTGTAGGTTGCATGAGGATTTGGCCTTACACTGTTTGGAACCATTACCCATGCATGTTAATGAAAAAATGGTGATGTGTGTTTTATTAGACATAGTTAATGGTTTTCCTTTTATAGCCTTATGTGAAATAACCTTTAATCGCTTTACTATGTCCTGCCCCAGAAGAAAAAAAAAGGGAAAACATACATATCTTGGGAGAGACTTTACAAAAAGGGGAGACTGCAGGAGGATTTCTGTTGTGCAGAAGAATAGTCTGCCTTTGAGGTTGCTCATAGGGCACTGCTGCTCATTCTGTCCCTGATCTTTATGAATTAAATAATTCACAAAAGATCAGTTAAAACTAAAGCTCAACTAAACCTTTGAACCTTTGTGTGTGTGTGACTGTGGCTTGTGGCTGCCTTTTTTTTTTTTTTTTTTTTTTTAAATAGTGTAGTGGAAAGATGCAAGGCCATTGTGCACAATCCTGAGTTGGTAACAATTTTGGTTTGGCAGAGTGGCTCACTTAAATCCATTACATGAAAATGGGAAATCATGTGTTACATTAATTAATCCCAGGAGTCTTTATTCTCCCTTAACAAATATGAGTAAGTGTGTAACTCTTGGACAGCCACTGTGTTTGTTTCTGACAATGGTGGATTGCTGGCTTCTTACAAATTTTCTAAATCAAACAGACTTAAGGGACATGTTTTGTCATTGAATAAATAAACCCTAAAGGCCTGAGTTATATTTAATACTACATAAAGTAGAATATTTTGAGTATCTTTTATAAGGAATTGTATTGTTTTCATAGTACTGCCTTCAGTCAATAGTGTAGAACTGAGCAGTGTTCATTTTTGTAAGCCTATCCTATTGAAATGATGATGCTGGGGTAATTCAAAACTTACATCCATCCTTGACTGTCAATCTTAGAGATGAGCTGTTAACCAAACCCAAGCAATTGCCAGAAAAGTACCCTTTACCCCCTTCACCACCAGTCATCCTTCCAATGCAAATCATGCTGAATCCTCTTCAGAAAAGATTCAAGTATCATTTCACTGGAAATAAACAAACCAATGTTCTTAACAAGGTATGGGAGAAAGTGGTTTGACATTTCGAAACTGCTTTGTAAGCAGCCTCTAGATTGCTGTGTTTAAATTGTATAGATTTCACATTTTCCAAACTCAGGATTCTTCAAAACTGTGCAGCTCTTGTGCCAACCTAAGTGTGGACAGACATCAAGATAGCACTTGGAGACCTTTCAGAGACACAGGCATGTTCTCTGGGTGAGGCAATATTTTTCGTTTGCCCAGATCCTTCATAAAGCATCGTTACAATCTTAGACTGACTCCCATCTGTTCACAGGTTTTGATTAATTTCCTCTGTCTTGTTGCAAATGGTTTTGCACTGTTCTGTATTTCTTGAGCTCAAAGGCTGTGACTTTGATTTTTGGCACTGTGTTTTGCTACCTTCATGTAACTGAAAATGTTGGATATGAAATGTGATTAGTCTAAAGGTATTGTTAAATAATTATTTTTTTTACCGGGTTGAATTTTTAAGTTGACATAAAAGAAGAGATGCTGAGTTTATCAGTTGGAAACTGACTCATTTTTTGTGTGAATTGCCTTCAAAGACTGAGGATTTTTATCTGAGAATTACCATTGGAATAGGTTTCATTGCATTTATGCCAGTGGAGCAGAGTTTAAGAGCTGTTTTGTAACAGTCCTGTTGCCCAGGTCTGCTTATGATCACCATCTTGTGTAAATCTAAATACATTTGCAATCTTGACAGATTGCTACTAAAATACTGTTGTGTATGTTAGTGGGAAAGAGGTGTTTTAGATATGAACGAAATTATTTTTAAAGGAAATGGAAAATCTATGTTCAAGACAATGAATTTGCAAACAATAGGTGAACAATTATTTTAAAAATAAGAACTTAGTAAGAAAATGTTACAGGGAATCTATTGTCAGGTCAGAAAGATATTTCAACAGGGCATTGCTGAAATTTGGTTTGGGTTTTTTGTTTAGTAATTACTTGGATAATGCAATAAAGAAAATATCAATGTGAAATATTTAAAAGACAGCAACCTGGACAAGATTAACAGTATTTCAGAGGAGAGGCTCAGAGTTCACAGTGACCTTGCCCAGCTGGGGAAGGACTGTCCAAAAACTCAACAACCCAAGCATGATAAAATTAATGAGACAAGTGAAAATGAATACAGAGGTGAGAAACAGACACACAGAATGTGAGTGCACCTCAGCAGAATGTTCTTTAGCTGTTGGGAGTGAGGAAACAGGAACTGCTTCCAGTTGCACTAACGCTGAGTGTTCATCCATACCTGCAGCCCATACTTTAAAGTGTCAAAACTTGAAAAAACTTAAAGGCATTAAAATGTGAAATGAGAGGGTGATAGATTCCCCAGTTCTAGGGGGAAAAGGTGGGGCTGAGGTTAGGTACAATAACAATAAAAGCAGAGCTTTTCTCAGGAGCACATCCTTTTTGTTGTACCAAGAAATAAGGGCCACACAGGAGAACAGGAAGGAGTATATGAAGTAGAAACAAGGCTCTCATGAGTGAGAAAGAAGTAGAGAAAGGGAAAATAAAAATGCAACTTTTGCTTGAGAAACACAATATTTGGTACATTTAAGACAATGAAAATCCAGAAATACTTTTCTGATAATGCTTTTATGTAAATGAAAGTTAAGTAAAACAGAGTAAAAAACTTGTGTGACCTGAGATCACAAGAAGGCAACGAAAGAGAGTTGCATTTTTTAGAAATTTGTCCTAAAATACTAGTAGCACTTGAATAGATGTTTGGATGCATTTAATAATTTCTTTTCTTTTTTTAAATAAGCCTGAGTGGTATTTAACACAAGTACTTATGTGGATCGGAAATCATTCGAAGTTCCTTGATGACAAAATCCAGCCAATACTGGACAAGGCAGGATCTTCAGTCAATGCTGGGGTAAGTAATGAAATGGTTTGTAAATGTGAATATAAATATCTAAGTCAGCTTCTGATAGATATTTGGCCCATTTCCACTGAAATGTGTACGTGGTGAGACTTAGTCTAGTAGCAGTTTCTTGTGTACATGTTTGCACATGTCAGTACTTCCTGTCTCTGACATTCACTTCTTTACTTCCAAAGCTTGAATTCTCTCGTGCTCTAGTGATGCTGGTTTTGGAGAAGTTGGCTGCAGATATTCCCTGCCTGTTGTATGATGACACACTCTTCTGTCACCTCGTGGATGAGGTCCTTCTGTTTGAGAGAGAGTTATACAGTGTCCATGGTTATCTCAGCAGCCTTCCCAGCTGCATGCATATTCTGTCAGAAGAATCCTGCTTCCAGAGGTGGCTAACAGTGGAAAAAAAATGTAAGACTTCCAGTGCATTTTGTTGGCCTTTATATTGCGTAGTCAGAAAATATGTGTCTACTTACACAGCTATCCTTCTTAAATAGCATAAGTCACTTGGGCAGGGCTACTGCCAAAAACATATGAATTTTTATGCTCTGTAATTATTCTGAATAAAAATTGATTTGGTTTCAACAGTGCCTCTGTATTTTGTGGGACTCTTGCCCCTAAGCTGTATGCAAATCAAGTAGGCTTATTTTTAGACAAATGTTATGTGTGTGCAGACAGAGAGGGACTTTAAATTGAAATAAGGGCAAGGTATTAGTTTTGAGAAATGAAGAAGAAATATATTGGAAAAGAGCAAGCCAACTATGAAAAAACAAAAACCAAACCCCCCAATCAATTCTGGCATTTAACTCTGTTAACAGCATTGCAAATGCAGATACATTGAAGCTGCTTTTGTATGAAACAAGTTGTCAGTAATTTTTATAAACTGAAAATGCAAAATTTAACTTACTAGAGATAAGGCTTTTATGTTAGTATACTTTAGAGGGGATTTGTTAGATTTTTTTAAATTAAAAACTTAACTTAAAAGTTTTTTGCATTTCAGTTGCTCTTCAGAAAATGGACTCTATGCTTTCATCAGAGGCTGCATGGGTATCACAGTACAAAGATATCACTGATGTAGATGAAATGAAAGTTCCAGACTGTGCTGAAACTTTTATGACTCTCTTGTTAGTTATAACAGGTAATTATATCTATGGGCATTGCTCTTGTTTGTAATGAACAGTAAAAAACCTTCAGCTAACAGATTTCTTAACTAGTTTACTAAATGTTCGTTGTCAGCAGTAGTCACCAAATAAACTTGCAAAGCTGTGATATTTGCAGTTTAATAAAAACTTCCTGTTTGTTTTGTATTTTGGACTAACTCATGCATGAGTAATCTTGACCTAGTGGCATGTTTGTGAAATAAGAATTATAAATATACGTTTGATATTAACCATATTCTCTCATAGTTGGCAGAATATAATTTGTTGCAATTCAGTAATAAATTCTAATAGTTCTTTTGAATCTGTATCAATTCAGAAGCTATTAAGTAACTTCTATTTTTTTTGCAACAGTACATAAGAGCGAGTTTGTTTTCAGGAGACCATTGCATCTTCAATGGCTTTGTCCTTCTCTGTGTGAAGATGCTTTAGGGGCCACGCTGCAGGGTGTGGTTTTATCACACATTGCCTCAAGTGTTAGAGTACAAACTGCTCGTGGAATCAGGAGGGGGAAGAAAGTCTGCATGTTTAGCTTTTGCATGGGCAGTTTCCCTGAAAACATTGAAATATTGGCTGGTTTAAATACTGACATCTAAATACTGACTCTATGATGTTCTCATAGGCATGAGGTGGTGCGTGTATGTACCTGATGCCTGTAATGTTTCTTTTTGAAAAGCTTTTATTTAATGTTGGAAAGCCTAAAAACATTTTATTAATGTCTTTCCAGACAGATACAAGAATCTTCCAACAGCTTCCAGAAAACTGCAGTTCCTGGGCCTACAGAAGGAGTTGGTTGATGATTTCAGGATACGATTAACTCAAGTGATGAAGGAGGAGACAAGAGCTTCCTTAGGATTCCGATACTGTGCAATCCTTAATGCTGTTAACTACATAGCAACAGTGCTGGCAGACTGGGCTGACAATGTAGTAAGTAAATATTCTTCTTTAGGAAAAAAATACTTTAAAATGGACTTGGGATGTTTGTTTTGTAACAAACATTTTATTTTCAGCGCTTTTTAGGTGTATTCAGGAGAATTAATTACTGAAAAAGTAGAATGAGATATAAATTTGGATTTAGTAAAAGATGTATAAATAAGGACAGGTTACTGTTTGAAGCCTAAGCTGCCAATTATAAACTTTCTAGGGAAATGCAGAGAGAGTTTGAGAAATGGAATAATCTGAAGAGACCAAAAAACCTAGTCTCTTTTACATGCTTTTTATTGTAAAAAAAAAAAAGAATTGAATTTGAAGATCTCAGAACCAGAGCAGCAGCCTTTGCCTGGTGCTTGAACTCCTCCCATGGCAGGAGAGCTTAGACAGATCCATGTGTGTGTCTGTGCAGCAGCACAGTTCAGGTGTGGCCCAGAAAGGCCACTCACTGATCACTGGGAATTAGTGACTGCTGTACAACAGCCTGGTGGCAGCACGGCCTGGTGAGGAATTGCAGCTTTGCTGCAGCTGTTGCTGAAGGTCAAAAATCCTTTTACACATGGAGTGTGCAGAATAAGGCATTGTGTGGGCTGTGGGCTGCCTCCAAACTCTTACTGTCTTCACAGGAACCTGTGGCTCTAGCAGGGGATAATCTTGACTTGATAGGACAGCAGCCTTCATGTTGTTTAACTGCATCTACTAGTGTCTTGATCTGCTTTAAAGCAAAACCAACAAGCTGTTGCCACAATGAACTCAATAAACTAAATTTATTTTCTTGCTGTTGTCAGCACAGTAAATTTATGATTCAATGAATAATCATTGCTTAAAAAATTACAATTAAAGTTTAATTTTGCAAATCTTAAAGAGGCCAAGGTAGGGTTTTTTAAAAGCATGCTGCTGTCAATCTTAAAATATCTTTTCAGTATTTCTTTAGATCTCTTTCCTTTACCTATCTGCTGTTGTATCTGAAACCAGTATCAGTTCCATCACTAGGATTAAACCACCATGTTTTGTTTTTCACTAAATCAGGACCACAGGGAAAGATAAGAAAGTGTTTTTAAAATCTTAAATTTTTAACTTTATAAATGTGCCAGAGGAAAGTGTTTTCTACAACTGTCTAACAAAGTACCAATGAAAAGTTCAAGGAGTAAGATTATTTTCTGTGCTGTTCCTCTGGTTTTGTTTGCCTAGTTCTTCTTGCAGCTGCAGCAGGCTGAGCTAGAGGTCCGTGCAGAAAGTGACACCATGAGCCAGCTCCAGCTGGGCCAGCTGGCGTCCATGGAGAGCTCTGTCTTTGATGACATGATCAACCTCCTGGAGCGCCTCAAGCACGACATGCTGACACGACAAGTAGATCATGTCTTCAGAGAGGTCAAAGATGCTGCAAAGCTCTACAAAAAAGAGAGGTGATTCTGTTTATTTAATCTCTTTGCATATTACAGGATTATTTCCTGTTAAAAATATTGAGGTAAGTAAAGGCAAGAATAGATAATAGGTGGTATTTTTTTTCTGGAGTAGGAAAGCTGCAGGGTAATAAGTTCTGGAAAATTCTCTTTATTCTTATCTGGGGACAATTGTCATGCTATGATTTCTAAAGTAGTTCCACAATTACTGGATGTATTAGTTTAAAATGCTAGGAAAGATTCTGGATAGTTCTAGTTTTCTATTTTGAGCAGGAATTATTTTCTTCATAGTAGTATTGAGGATTTTATGCAAAATGACCTGTCATGACTGTTCTGTCTTCACAGACTCCTAGGGCTTCTTAAATATTTTCTTTTGAGTAGAATTTCTGAAGTATTTCATAAAAGGAATAGAACTCAATGATTTTCAGATTAGATGGGGTTCCCTAGAATGACATGTTCAGAGATTTATAACTAAAGCATGTGTTTGAATTTCATTTCATTAAATGAAATTCAAACACAGCATTAGACTGATAACTTTTAGATTAGAAATGGGAAAGGATTCTCTGAAACATTGTAAATGGGTAAGATTTTTTTTCAAAGGGTAATTTGAACTTCAGTTGTTGTAACATGAATAATTTCACTCTAATGACTGCAGTGCAATGGTTTCTTTAGGTGGTTGTCCTTACCCTCTCAAGCAGAGCAAGCAGTGATGTCCCTGTCGAGCACGGCGTGCCCGATGCTGCAGACGCTGCGAGACCGTTTGCTGCAGCTGGAGCAGCAGCTCTGCCACTCACTGTTCAAAATCTTCTGGCAAATGCTTGCAGAGAAAGTGGATCTGCACATCTATCAGGAGGTGGGTATCAGAGTGACCTGTGCAGTGCCAGGTGTGTGTTAGTGCCTGGCTCAAACAGCAGATGCTCCTCTTTGTGTTTGCAGATCATTATGGCAAATCATTTCAATGAAGGAGGAGCAGCACAACTCCACTTCGACATGAGTCGGAATTTGTTCCCCCTGTTTTCACATTACTGCAAGAGGCCAGAAAACTACTTCAAGCAGTAAGTAGGCAAACTTGTGATCTACTGGTATTTCAGAAGTGAGTGTCCAGAGAAATGAAAATGTTCTACTTAAACCAAGATTTTTTCAGTGAGTTTTGATCCACACTTTAAAAGTGTGGATCGTTTATGTGTGTGATGTTTTCAACTATGGAAGTTGATTCTGCAGCATATACTCACACAGCAACAGACTGTGCCATGTGTCTTGGAGTATTTTGTGCAGTCAGGATGTCTAGATAAAATTATGGAAGGATTATTAAGTAGCACAAACCTCTGATTCTGGGGCCAAAGAAACTAGTGAAAGATACAGTTACAACGCAACAAACTTTATTGTTAGAAGGACCACTTTAAACTATTTTCCTCAGGATTGCCTTGTGAGGCAGTCTACTTGCTGTCAGGGATGAGAAGCTGCTACTTTATTTCTGGTTAGTCTATTTCACTAGCCCAGAGTGTCCTCAATAGACCAGCATCAAAATCCTCAGCTGATTGAGGCTGAAATCTGAATATTTTTAAACCAACATGGAGCATGGAAGGGCTTTTTGTTACACTTAAATTTGTGCTGCTTACATTAATCCATGTAACTTTTCCTCTAGCATAAAAGAAGCCTGCATTATCCTGAACCTGAATATTGGCTCTGCCTTGCTTCTGAAGGATGTCCTGCAGTCAGCTTCAGAAAATGAACCATTAAAGCCCAGCCAGCCATCTGCAACAGCAGCACTAAATGAACTTGGAGTTTATAAACTCGCTCAAAGGGATGTTGAGATTCTTCTCAGTTTGAGAGCTAACTGGCCAAATGCAGGAAAATAAAGACTTCAAAAATGGTTAATAACGTGGTCTAGATTACATATTCCAAGCAAAAATCTTGTAATATGCTTATTTCTTTCATTTCTTATGCTGATTGTTTTAATTAAATCTTATGCCTTATTCTACACAGTTCAAAGAAAAAATTCAAAATGCTACTGACTTGGTGTTGAATTGTGCAGGTCTTATTTTCCATGGCCACCTTGCCATTGGAAGCTAACACTGTTCATCTCTAATGGATAGTCTGCCATGTCTGCATCATTCTAAGGAACAGAGTATTTACAGTATAAATGCAGTTTTGTACAACATGGGCTAATGTCCTCTATGAACTGGTCAGTCTTGAGTTAAACACAGATGTTTGATATCTCCAAATCCTAGATAATGGATGTTCTGTATTAAAATGTAGATAATAAATGCAGAAGGAAGGAATATGTCACTGCTTTCTTCATAGAAATTAAGATAGTCTTTTACTGAAAAAACAATAGCCTAATTTCTTTAAAAAAGTTTCTCCTTATAAATTGAACATTGTCTGCTAAGTCTGAAAATACCACTTGGAAGTGCTACCTGCATTTACATGTGGACATTTGTCATAACTTGTTGAAGTTGTTTTTTCCTTAAAAATACCCAAAAATCAAAATGCAGCACAAGCCCAAAAACCAACTTTATTTTATTCAGTGCTAATGAGCCAACAGGTAACAATCCTTTACTGTAAACTATAACCCGAAGGAGGAAATTCCAAAATACTATTTCAGTTGCAAAAGAGATCTCTACTATTTTTTAAAAACCATCTAATTATATTAAGAACAGCAATTCTTAACTATACTCCCTCCAGTGCCTGCTGGACGTGCACATGTTCTTGTCACTTGTCATCTTCAGCTGATTGCTCCACTGAAGGGCAGGGAAGATGAGAAAAAGAGAAAAGAGAATATTGCTTAAAATCAACTCTTCACAGCTGACAAACCAGAAGAAAAAATGGGGAAGATGCCTGTTTTTAATGTATATAGCAGACCACTGCTGAAACTAATACACAGACCAGCTCTCCAGCATCTTTTTCTTCCTAAGACAGAAAAAGAAAATCTCTAGTTAGATAATGAGGATAATTAGTTCCTTACCTTTCAGCAATTGCAACAGTTACTAAAACATTGCTCCTAGAACCATACCTTGACTGTGAGGAATTATTTGAACTCTGAACCTATTTCATTTCAAGCTGTGCTACCATCCCTGACAAAGATGACAACAGGCTTTCACTGTTCCACATTTCTAGATCAGTATTTTAACCCCTGGGCTGCCTGATGACCTTTACTCTGACCTGAGGGGTGGGTACCATGAGAGGATCCTGAAACTGAGGATGGAGGGCATGGAGTTTAGTTCACCTTACAGCAAGGCAAGAAGGTCAGGCACTAACTGACCTCTTTTTCTAAATCTTGCAATGCAAAGTGACACAGTCGAGCTTAAACTAGCAATAAATTATGTCTTAATTATGTAAGCTTTGTAAATAAAAAATAAATCTCAAAATATCTCATATGCATATTCCCCCCCCCAAAAAACCCCCAGAAACCGACACCACAATTTCAATTAAACTTACATTCCTTCCTTGAATTCATCCAGTGTGATCTCCACATCGTCTTCTAGCTCCAAATCCTCAGTGCTCAGGCCCAAAGTTTTAAGGGCTAAAGTTAACAAAAGAGAATTTCTTATGCGAGTTTTTGGAAAGACAAATTTAAACTTAAAGGTGCCTAGATCTAACAGGAGGTAAATGTGTGTAACATAACAACACATAACTTAAATGCAGGAAACTTAACCACATGTAACTTTTTTCAACTTTCCAAGTTCCAGGTTGTGTGGGCAGCTGTGTTGATAATTTTGAAGTATACAGATGGGTAACTTTCAGGCTATTTTAACAGTTCTGTGCAAGGGAGCAGTTTGGTGTGGCCGGGAGCAGGCGGACGCACCTTCCCTGTACTGCGCGGGCCGGATGGAGCCCTGGCCCAGGACATCCAGCAGGCCGAACATGGCCTCCACGTTGGCCTCGTCCATGAGGAACGGGTACTCGCCCTCGGCTCGCCTGCCAGCCTTCACCCGCTCCAGCACCTGGATCAGGAACTCTCGTGGCCGCTCTGCAAGGAGGTCAGAGTGCCCGCGGGCACCGGGCCTCAGCCGGGGCGCGGAGGCCGCGCAGCCCCGCCGCCCCCGCTGCCCCCGCTGCCGGCGGGGCCGGGCCTGCGCGCACCGGGCCGGTGGAAGAGCAGCAGCGCTCCGAGGCGGTGCAGCAGCTCGGGCAGCCGGTGCCGCCGCAGGTACTCGCGGCTCTCCTCCTCCCCCGCCGCCATCCCGCGCTGCCGGGGCGGCGTGAGGGGAGCAGCGGCGGGAGCCGGGCGGGCACGGGCGGGAGCCGGGCGAGCAGAGGAGCCCGAGGCGGCGCCTCCGGCCGCGGGACGCTCCGCGGGGGCAGCGGGAAGGGGGAAGGAAGAACTGACTGACTTTCCTGGAAGTCGTCACGGTAGCACCGGAACAGCCACGCCTCGCTCCCCGCTGGGTCCCGGCTCTGCCTTGGTTCGTGGGGAAAGCGAATGGCCCGCGGTCGGTCCTTGGTAACGCCTGTGCGGTTGCTGAGGGCCTGTTAGTCCGGAGGACACTCATGGTATCCCTCTCAATGCATATAAATGTCCCAAAGGGCCCTGCCAAGAGGATGTATCAGACTCTCTTCAGTGGTGCCAGACACATGACGGGGAGCATTGGCCATAAAGTGAAACACAAGAAGTTCCACCTCAGCATGAGGAAGAACTTCCTTACGTTGAGGGCGGTAGAGCACTGGAACAGGCTGCCTGGGGCAGTGGCGGAGTCTCCCTCTCCGGAGACATTCCGAACCCGCCGGGATGTGCTCCGGTGTCACCGGCGGCAGTGACCGTGTCCTGGCAGCGGGGCTGGCCGTGATCTCCAGGGCTCCCTCCCAACCCCAAGGGTTCTGTGATTCTGTGTTCTCACCTCCAGCCACGTCTCCCTCCACCGGCGGTTCCACCTTCCTCACCTCCCGCCGTTCCCAGGCGCAGCCCCGGTTCATCCCGCCCTGGGAGGGGCTGCCAGGATGTTCCCGGAGTTCTACGAGGGGCAAAACCAGTGGCCAGCAACTGAGAGTAATAGAGTTTACATTTTAAAACCATTATTAATCTTGCAACATAACCTAAGCAAAACTGAAGAGACATCAAAGAAGCTTTTGACTGTACTACCCACTGCTAATAGGACAACCATAATCAAGTAAACCATCCCACTAAAAAAATAAATTAAGGAAATCTACAATGATATAGCTATCTACCATCAAATAAAATCAGACAATGATAAATCAGCATATAGTAAAGAGGGATAGTATTCCTGTGAAAAATCTAGTGCTAAATATAGTTAACTATTTGCCAAAACTAAAATATCACAAGACATTAATAGAATTCACTTAATTTTTTCTTAGATAAAGTGGGAGAAAGGCAGCATCCAAAGCTGCAGAGATTGTACAGCCATGTGCTGTCTGTATTCTCTGTTATTTTAAACTGACTATGCTACCTGCTTTTAGTCTCAATTAGGGCTAGAGGAACTGGAGGTTTGTAGCAGTTGCCTCTTATGAGAGTTGCCAGGCAGTGATGGAAACCTCCTTCTCCTGAGTAAAACATTCCATACTTACTCAATCCATTCCTGCATTTGTCTTGCTATGCCTTTCTGCAGAGTTTGCAAAGGATTAGCAAAAATTTTTCCTAAAAAAGAGCCATAGGAGAAAGTGTACATTGAAATGTGGAGAAGTACAAGCAGGAGAAGAGCTGGTCAGCAGAGGAGAAATAAAGATGTGGAAAATACATTCTTGAAGATGAGAACCTAAGGATAGGAAGACTGACAGGAAAAGAAGGAGCAAGTGAAATACTGGTAGGTAGGTAGGTAGGTAGGTAGGTAGGTAGGTAGGTAGGTAGGTAGGTAGGTCAGTGTTTGGGTCAAGGAAACCAGCATCTGGGAAAGGATGTTTCTCCTTTAGTAGTCAACAAAGATAAACAGTAGGAAATACATGTTAAGGCTAAAACTTTAAGAATAAGCACAGGAATTATGGATTTAAGTGTGTCTCCCTGAGGAATGGTTAAAAAAAAAATCTCTAAACAGAGCAATTACAGTTTGATTTACAACTAGAAATGTATTTTTAAAAATTCTGTTTCACTATTAGGGAATTACAATTTATTTACTCAAAAATATTCTGATGAAGAATCATGTATTTATTATTTACATAAGAAATTATTATCCTCAGTTCATATAATGATAGTACCAGCTATATATATGGATCCTAAAGTATGATATTTCAGGATAATTTGCAAGGAGCTCCCATGGGCTATTGTAAGGTAAACTGAACTTCTGGTAGCTGAGAAAAACAGGATTTGACACACACCTGAAAGTATTTTGGGTTCATTATAGAGATGCTGCTAAGTAAGTTTTAATAAAGAACTAAAGGACCAAATTATTTTCATCTGTTTAAAGCATCCTGGTTATATAAATTAGATTTCTTTAAAAGGCTTAATACCTGTTGTGATAGAAGCTGAGCCTTTTACAGAATATCACTAGTAATTTAAGCCTTTTATCTAATTTAATTGGGCTAAATAGACTACAATGAGCCTTTAAGAGTTGTAATGAAGAGAAACAGGGCTGCAGGTCAGATATGCAGCTGGTTCCAGAACAACCATTTGTCTTGCAGGGTAAAACAGGCAGATGGACGTGTTCTTTCAAATGGGAGTGCCAAAAGATTGAAATCTTGGTCTGTGGGAGAAGACAGGAGCAACACAGGCTGGGAAGAATCCCTCGATGTGCCACAGGCTTCCTGTGCACAGCTGCTGAGAGCAGCTCCTTGAGGGCTTTGCTTCCCTCTGCTGCCCTGGCTTTGGGAAGCACTCAGTTAGGAGGGATTGGTGCTGCCATTGCTGTGGCTGCTTTGGCAGAGCTCCACTGCAGCTTCCCTCTGGGTGTCCCCAAGGACTTCCAAAACACAGGTGAGCTCCTCATCAGGGGAGTTTATATTGTACATTTACAGAGGAAAGTGCTCAGCTACAGAAATATTGAGCTTCTGAGTACTGATTATCCCAACAGCCAGAACTGCTTTTTTTTGTTGTTTTTACTGTACAGAACAGCAGAATAATTAAGTTGAAATTTTCCTCTGGAGATCATGTGGTCAACTCCCTTTCCTCTTCAAACTGGGCTAATTTCAAAGACCAGCTCAAGTTGTTCACAGCCTTGTCAAGTTTTTACTGTCTCCAGAATGGAGACTCCCCAACACCATTTGCTCTGTGTTCCAGTGCTCAGCTGCACGGGGATGGTACCAGCCTGTATCTTTGGACCAAGCCCAGCTTTTCCCACAGAGATGCAGGATAAGCAGTCCTTCACTGAGACATCCTGGGGATAGCACCTCACTGCCCAAACTGTGCCCAAAGCTCTGAGCACAGACCTGTCCAGTTAAGAACTGAAGCCAAGGTAGCAATGAGTGCATCTCTGTCACCTCCCTGTCCTCTGTCACCGAGTTACCTACCACATGTACTGGGGCCCAATTTTACTTTTCCTTCCATGTTAAAGTACTGGAAGTGTCCTTCACATCCCTCCCCAATTCCAACTCCAGCTGAGCTTTGGGTTTTCCTGTTTCTGTTTCAGCATGCCTGGGCAGTGGTTATTCCTCTATGGTAGTTCACCCCTGCTTCCACAGTCTGTGTCCTTGCCTTTTGCCTCTGGCTTTGTCAGGAGCTCTCCATTCAGCCATGCTGTCCTTCTCCTGTGTCTGCTCAGCTCCCTGCAGGTCAGACTGGACTGTTCCTGTGCTGCAGCTGGCTCTCCTGGGCCCTTTAGGTCAGTCTCCTGCAGGATTCTGCCAACAAAATGTCTGCAGGAGACAAAGTCTGCTCTCCTGAATTCCAGGACTGCAGTTCAACTGTTTATCTTCCTTACTTCCCTCAGAACTGTAAGCTTTGCTACACTGCAGTCGCTGCTGCCAAGGCTGCCAGCAGTGTCAGTGCTCCCAGCAGCCCTTCCCTATGTGTGAGCAGCATGTCTAGCATAGCCCCACTCGCCTTGTTGAGCCCTTCTGTCAAAAAACTGTCCTTGATGTACTGCAGGATCACCACTTGTGCCATCCCAGTCCTCTCCACAAGAACAAGAGCCCACAGTCATCAGTCTAAGCTGTGAATGTTGGCTTTTTTCATCCTTTCCCTCAGTCAGCTGCAAAATAAAGGTGAAACCTGCCATCAGAAATCATGTACTGGGAAAAATAAATCAGAATTACAGAAATACTTCTTGTTTCTGAGTCAAGGAGAAGAATAAGTCACAACATGCCAAGATTGAGATCAGAAGACGTTACTGTAACAGAACTGTCCACTTCTCAGAGGGCTGAAAAGCCACAAAACTGATTTCCTGGAACTATGGTTGGACTCCTGCTGAAGGCAAAGGGGAAAAAAGAAGTTACTTGAGCAGGAGCCTGCTTTCTTTGAGATACACAGTGTATTTCCCGTGTAAGTATGGCTCTGAGCCCATGGCTCTTCAAAGCACAGAAACTTTTATTCCAGCAGTATCTGTAGAGTGAGCTCACACTCCACAGAGTGGGAGAGATCAGAGGTCCATCTCCATTGCCTCAGTGTCTCTGACACCCCATAGTTCAAACAGACATTCTGAGCAACAAAAAGGTGGGCATGCAGTTAGGAAGCAGAAGTACGGATTGTGCATCTCCAAAGGTTTGTGTTTCTGAAGAGTAACCCCTGACTTTTCCCGTACTTGATTGCAAATCCACACATCTGCTCTAACTGTAGTCACATCAGTCAGTACTTTGTAAAAGCAGCGTTACCAGGAAGAGCACTTGGTGTTACAAACACAAATCCTAAAGAAAAGTAACATGGAAGGAGTAGCTCAAGGCAAGATTATAAAAACAACAAAAACCCCAAATGCCCAGGAAACCACACCACAAAACTCCCCAACTGATTATGGATCAAAAGAAGAGAAAACTAAAGAAAAAGGAAGGCAAATAATTGCAGTTTAAGACTGAAGCTGACCAGAGGGGAAGGTTTTTTGTGTAGGCTGTTGAGAACACCTTAGAACTGAGGCTATATATAGGCTATATATATATATATATATATATATATATATATATATTCCGCAGCTGTGGTGGAAAAGGCAAAGAGGTTGAGCCTGTGTAGTCATTTCCCAGTAGTGACCTATCTCACTCACCTGTGCCATGGTGCTCCAAATCAGCACTGAGGTAATTTCCCTCTGGGAAGGGATGATGGTTTCTGTTCTGCAGTGATGTCTCCTCCATCAGTTTTATCTGCTGCCTCAGTGGGGCCAGGCTGGAAACGGGCAGACACAGACTGGGGACTCCCAGGGCTGCACTCGTGTTCATCAGGCCATTCTTTGTACTTACACCAAAAGCCTTCACACCTGTGGGTTCTGTAAATGCACTTTGTCCACAATAAACAGCTTTTCTGAAATCTACCCTTGTGGTGTCACATCAACCATGTTAGCAACTGCTCCAAGTTAGTCAAACCCAGACTGAATTTCAGAGCTCAACATGGCACATTTGGGAAATGGCAAAGGGCACAGCTGAAGGTAGTGTCCCATCTCAAATCCCTGCTGGTGTCCCTACCCTCAAATCAAGGAAACGGATTATTATTGCTGGCAAACTTCTCCTAAAGCTTCTCTTCTCCTTTCTGTAGGGACAACAGATCACAGACCAGACCTAAATATTTTTGGGTCAGCCATAAACAACAATACCCCCATAGAAAAGAATCCAGCTTGTGTCATTTGTGGTGCCTTACAAAATGAGAACAAGAGCTCAGCACCGCCTGCCATGGATCCTCCAGGCAAGGGGCAGACTGGCACCTGCTGCTCAATGATCAGCTTTAGATTTCTTCTACTTAGAAGAAATGTCTTTTAAAAGAGATGTGCATTTGCTTTGAATAGTTGCTTTCAGGAAGTATTCACGGAGCAAAACAGCATAGAAAGATTTGCATGAAATAACCATTCTTGTGTTTTGAAGTCTGAATGTGTTGTATGACTCTCCTCCAAATATTTCTGGAATCAGTATTTGGCATTTTTTCCAATTGTGAATCCTGACAGATTTGGAAGAATAAAACAGATCCTGGTTGCACACAGCAATGACTTCCTTCTAAAATAAATAGTTCCATGGTAAAAACAGAAGCATAAAAATGAGAGTGCAATGAATAAAGAAGTTACAGTGTGGTTTGCTTCTCTCTAAAATGGGTGATATTTAGAGCATGTTAGAGAATACGAGCAGGAGAGGAGTGCTACAAGCAGAACACTTGTGCATAACCAAAAAAGGAGGGGAAACCCAGCTCCAAATATGAGAACAGCTTATAGATAATTCCAACACACCCAAAAGAGCTAAAAAACTACAGATTCATTTTTGGGAAGTCAGTAGTCTTCAACCTTTGCTGGCCATAGGCAGTGATGGCAAGCAGTTAATATATCAGCCATATTCTGTTTTCTTGGCTGTAGTTTGAATTTCTAATGGCTGCTAGAAATAGCAAAGCATCTTATAAACACAGAGTTATCTTTAGCCATACATGGAGACCACTTTTATCAGATGAAACTTCAGCATCTACTACTATTTAATGATATTATATTTTTCTGTACTGAAAAAGATAAACTAAAGATTAAAAAAAAAAGCTTTCAAAATACAAGTATCTCAGTATCTCAGATCAAGGCATTAACTGGACAGTAAAGAAGAAATTCAGGATTAGCTTTTGTGACAGGAATCAGAAAGTGCAAGACATTACACATAAAGCTGTTTACCTAGAAGGTAAAATTTCCCTCTTTCAATTCCCTTTTCCTGCAAGGCAGCCCAGCTTCCTATCTCCTCTGCCAGTTCTGAGTGTGTGCACACCAAATGCAGTTTGCAATCCAAATTGCTTGCTTTTAAAAAAGGTACTGTAATTGTGAGCATCTTCCCTACAGTATCTCCAAGACAGTTTCCAGATACTTCATAAAAGGAGCATGAAAATGCCCATATTTCCCAGATTTGCAGAAGAGGGTGGCTGCAAGAGAAAAAACTGCAATCCTCTCTGCAGAGCTGTCGAGCCAATGAACAATTTAAGTCTCATTTGATCTGTAATTGGAACAGGCTTTGCACAGAACAAGAATCTTAACGCCTAGATAAGAGCTGCGGGTTTAGTATTAATGATGATAAAAAGACTGGTTATAAATTTGTCCTGCCCATTGAAGTGAGAATTCCTAAATCTAGCAGCTGTAACAAAGTTAATTCTTACACTGATAAGGAATGAGAAAATGCATTCAGCTAAGCAAAGGAATTTAAAAATGGTTTATCAGTGCAAAAAACCTCAGTAGCTGATGGCTGCACGTGTCTTGACATGTAAATACAGAAACATTTCAGACATGAATGCCAAAAATAATCCCAGGGCAATTCAGCCCTGTACAGAAAGCTGGGCAGATCTTTTGAACTACTGTGGAATTCTCAGGGCAGGGCATCTGCCAAGTGTATTTCAGCCTCTGGGAAAAGAAAGCAATACACACCATTTTTGCTTTGCAAAAAGAAATAATGACAAACCCCATCTGTTTCTTACAAACATATAAATTATTTTATTTACAAAGCCATGTTACAAAAAAAAATAATAATAAAGCAAAAAACAAAAAATACAATCGCTCACTAGAGAATATCTCCAGGCCCGGTGTTGAACCATGGCAGTATCAATCAGATACATGTTTGTTCTGGTTTTCCTTTTTTAAACTGTAAGCCATAGAATTTACTATTTACACCTACTTTAGACATTTATTCTGCTTACAATTATCACAAGCATGGAATGAATTCTATTTGATACTGCTAATACATAAAGGTGCAGGACAAAGAATGAAAATACTTAGTGTTACAAAATATGGATTGTAGAAAAGAAATTGGCTGTACAAGTATGGCATTTTTTTTCTTAGAATGATTGGACATGCTTTCTTCAAAAGTCTTCTGGAAAAGGTTCTAAAATCTGTAGTAGGAAAGCACAATATAGCAGGTGCAAATTCATTTCTGTGCAACAACAGTTATTTAATATATCCCATGACTGACCAGCTATGCAAAACCCACAGAGTTTTGTTAAAGTGCCATGGGTCAACAGCATAACAAAATATAAGGTGTAAATAGAAAAATTTCTTTTTTTCTTCTTTTTTTTTAAAACAATAGTTCACTGAGAATCAGCAATAATAGAATATGCTGTATAAACTATTCTCTACAAAGGTCGATCAGCACTATTTACAATTGTTACATCGATACAAAAGAAGGCATACAAGTTATCCAAGTCGCTTTTTATGGCTGACGGGCCTATGCATTGCGTATGTGGAACAACCAAAGCTTCTGAGCCTCTATTGCTGGAAACAAATCACAAGGTTTTCAGGCAAATGGGGAAGAAAAAGAACTACAAGTGAATGCTACACTAAGAATGCATTATAGGCTGGTCCAGTTTGTATCCACTTTTTTCCCAAAGGTTTACTTCCATTTCATTTTGCAGGCTAAAATTTCCGATACATTTCATTAAATAATGATTCTTTGATGATGAAAGAACACCACGAGATTTTACTTCGTGCTTAACTTTCCTGAAATGCTGTCAGGTGTAAGCCAGTTGAAAATAAAATTTAAGCAGCATTCAAAGGACAGGCTCCATAATTCAGCTTTCCAATTAAAAGATGCATGGAAACAGCTAAAGCTTCCTAAAACTACAAAATTGCTCCTTCAGTCACTGATTAGCATTATTTCTCAGAAGCAACCACTGAATCTCACAACCACTGTTTTCCCTCAACAACTAGAAATAGCAGTTCATTGATTACAGAGGATGACTTTGTTACTGAGATTTTTAAAATCCTGCAGTTTTATAACTCAAAATAAATTAAAAAAAAATCAACATAGTACTGCTCCTAAAACTGAACAAGACAAAAATTGTGCAAAAATAACAAAGATATGTACACATTTTTCAGTCTGAAGAAATGTACAATAAAAACATAATTCAAAGAACATTTTAAAAATATAAACATTGCTTAAACTTTCCTAAGTTTCATACTGTTTCTGAAACTATACCGGTCAGTTAGCTCTGAAGTATAGCAAAACATAAATTATTACAAAATTAACACTATAAAAATTTATTTTAAGAATATTTCTAAACTTTTTTCAAAGGGTCTAGCCTTGTTTATAATTGCTTAAACATTTTTAGTCTTAAAATTTGCCTTAACCCTTCTTTTTTTAAAAAAGAAAGTAGTAATAATCTCCCTATTTGCAGTCTCTCGCCTTTCCCCAAGATGTAAATAAACCAGCATATAAGTGCACTTTTAACACTGTAGAAATAAAAATTAACTCCTCTGTACTATTGTTCCAGTACCTAGTATTGGCTTCCTGATTATAAAATCTATATTTTATTAAAAAATTATTCAGTAATCCTATAAGAAACACTGTCAGTGCAATTCTATTAATGCAAGCCAATCTGCTCAACTCCTGTCCTCGCAAACCAAAACTGCTCACTGAAGTTATCAAGTGCTGTGTTCTTAAGGGTCTGGAAATCCCTCAAGATATGGGGATTTTACACATTGGGCCCTGATAACAGTAATTACAGTTTGGTGCAAAATTCTGCTATGCATTGATTGAAGTATAGATTCCTTAAGAGCCTGATTCTGGAAGAGGCTGAACACTCAGAGTTCCCACTGAAATTATTAAATGCTGTAGGTACAGAGCACCAATCAGGATTAGTCCCTAAAGTTGCAGTGCCCCAGCTGTTTGCAAATTACTAAGAAATGCACTCAATTTTTATCCATAGGACAAGCTTAAATACAGAATTACTGTAATTTTTATTTAATGAAAAAATTTGGAGAGCCTTTAAATAAATTCAAATCATGGTCTGGATTTTTGTTTTGTTTTGGAATGTCCATTGTGTTCTGGTTAGGAAACAAAGGGAGCATTGCAACGCTAACAGCTTTAAAAGGCATGAAACATAACCAAGCAGAACGCACAGATCAGTGGCAAATACAAGTGGAAAAACTAAACAAATCACTATTACAGTTTTCTGTAAATTTAATTCTCATTAAAACCACAAATTCATAAAAGATTAAATCCATCTGCAGGACATAGAAAAGAAAAACCCTGTGGAGTAGGGCTGCTGAGAGCTAGAGATTATAGGCTGGTTCCTTTTCCTTGTTATGGAAGAGTCCTTATTCTACCAGTCCGGTTTGATGTCTTCTAAAAGAGAAACCAGAGCCAGGTTCAAAATCACACAATGTCTTTTGGTATAAAACACTTCAATAATGTCTGTGGCTGACAGTACTCAAAGCAGGAATTTATTTCAAGTCCCTGAACTAAATTTCCTCCCTGTTTACTGATTACATTAGACCTTTAAGAAAAGGAACTGCTTTGAATAAACGGCATATTTCCTTTTGGGACGGTCTGATCTTAGTAAGCTTTGGTGAATTTCATGTTCATTAACTTGGTTATCATTACAAATAAAGAGCAGCAATTAGACGACAACTCTGAAGAATCTTTTCCTCTACACAGCATGTTTTCATGCACAAGGAATCCTCACACAGCACACACGTTGTCACCTTCCCTTAATAAACTGATCTAGTTATTCAGTATTTAAAAACCACCGCATACTGAGGTCTTGAAGTGTTAACACTTTCAGGCACCTAAAAGCACTATGAAGACAAAAAGACTTGATTAGTTAAAAACCTAGAACAAGAATAAAATCTGGAGAAAACAAACTTTTAATACATACAGGCACAAATAATTTGACTGTAAAACTATCATTCCATTAATTATTTTTAAAGATCAAGTAGTTTTTGTAGGGAGAAGTAGAATTTCTTTTACTAAAGCAACAATAATAGTTGGAAAAACAGGCATGCTTTTATGTATACATTCCCTAATTCAGGTCTCAAAGAGGGGCAGGAATATTCATATTAAACATTAATTGAGAAGAATCTGTTTGAGTTCAGCCTGATGGAGTTTAACACAATGGGATGGAACTGACAGGCCCACAACAATTCTCATCATCCACCAGTCCCACAGGAGAACCCGAGTGAACTTCAACACATGGAGCAAATGACCAAAAGCAGCTACTCCTGTGACATCAGAACAACTACAGGCCACCTTCAGCTCACAGCTCAGTAATGAGAAACACTCAGTTATGGGTGGCAGGTGACTTCCACAGCACTGCCATGTGTCTCTCACTGTCACTGGCTGCTTTGGGAAGCCACAGGAAGCTCTCCCAGCCGGACTGCGCCCGGGCAGTCACAGCACAAACGAGACTGGGGCGTGGGTTGGGTTTACAGCCCAACACAATTTTCCAAAAGCCACATTCATTCTCACCCAGCCACTCAGCCCTGTGGTGAGTTATGGACCCTCTCCCTTCTCTTGAGAACAACAATCCTCTCCCTTTGGCTGCCCCTCTGAGCCAGCAGACAGCTCCGCCAGGCTGCCTGGCCAGGGAACACAGCGGAGGCAGCCCAGAGGAACTGCTCCATATGCACACTGAGCTCAGCAGCTGCAACTCTGCTTCCAACTGCATTGTTATGAGTCTGTTGTTGTGATGTATTCATGAAAACTTGCCAGATTTTTCCAACTATAAACCCTGGTGTATAGCAGAGATTGTCTCTGCCTACAGACCGTGCTTCACTTGGACTCCCTGATTCTCATGGTTATAGTTACACTAACATTCAAAACAGGAGAGCTCAGCTTGCACAGCAATACCTCTACTGACACAGCACATACTTGTAGGTCCACTTATTGTTACCTAACTATTAACACCTTTATAATGAAATATTACAGCATAGTTTAAGGCAGAAATTTTATTTAGGGACTATTCAATTTGCTAGATTGGAGATAAAAGCTGCCAACAAAGCAGCTGAAATTTGACAGTGACAAGCATTTATTAAATAGGGAATCATTACTCATGGTTCCAAATACTAAACACCTGTGTAAGTTTAAAAAAAAAAAGTTTAATAGAATTTAGTATCAACTTGATTTTTTTGTATTTATACTTTGAGCCCCAAATTCAACTACCAAACTGACAAGCATTTTTAATAAGCAAGAATTTGTGGGGCTTAAAACAAGCAAACACTTCTATTTTTGATAAAGTTATGAAAACAGACAGCTGAAAAGCTCTGCAATAATCTCAGTTTACATAGAGCTGACACAAAATTAATGTTTTGTACTCTGAGGTTTTCCCCATGGGATCTAGGCAACAGATCCCAAGAAGTTCTGCTCCTCGGGTAGTGTCTATGTTATACTAACACAGGAGCAAGATGTTAAAACAAAAACAGTTTTGCACTTCAGAACAGTTTGTCACTGGCAGTTGGATGACAGTGTCAGACAGGAAAATGCCACTCCTTAGAAGCATGAAGAAACTTTCCACTTTTTCCCTTCAGAGTAGCTCTTCCATATTTATTTGCATTCAGCAGTGAGAGAGAAAAAAATACTGTTTGGCAGTTCATCTAAAGATATGAGAGATTCAGAGTATTTTGAATGGGCATAAAGTGTGAGTGTGGGTTATCATTATTATTCTTTTCCTGCATCTACACAGCAGAAACTAACAGCACAGCCATTTGGAATAACTATTCATGCATAATTTAGCCAGAATACATAAACAGAATTCTAAGACACTGGCTGTATAGAAAAACCCTCTGGATTACATGTGACTACACCTTGCTGAGGTGGGAAACCTTTTCACACTAAAGAACTTGATATTATATTCTTCATAAAGTACTCAACTTGGGAGAGTCAAATAGTAGGGGCCATATTAAAATAAACCAGGGTATCAGTCCTCCAGACAGATGAGGGCCAGATCAAAAAAGCTGAGTTACAGCATTTATTATCATTATCTAACTCAGAGCCTGTTTAAGAAGAACTCACATTACACATGAGTTAGTTATGCTTTCAGATTAGTTTCTCTGAATAGTCAATTGCCTCATCTTCTCTGTCCTGTTTCTGCTCTCCCTTTGCTGCAACACTTCTGGCCTATTTTTAAATGCTCCTGTGCCAGTCTGGGGACTCTGCTGTGCCATCTTGCTCAGCACGAGAAGTGGGATAGAAAAAACAACAGCGATCTGCTGCTGCTGCTGCTGAGCCTCTATCACCAAAGCAACAGCCAGTGAGCAGCACATGAGCCAACGTGAGCTATAATACAGGTGGTGAAAAACAACCAAAAATGTGTAATTCATAATTCTTGGAGGGGAAAAGAGCTGGAAAAATTATATGAGAGGAGAAATCTATTACTAGCTCACCAAAAGGCAGCTTCTATAAATAACTGGATTCATAAAGAAATTTTGAAGGTTTTATAACATAAAATGTTTCAAAACTGCTTACAGACTACTTAAGTACACTTTTTTAAAAGCAACTTACTTGTCTGTTGTGTACTGGGTTTGATGTACTCGAAGGACTGGATTGTGACAAAGCTACACTGCTATTTTTTCCAATCTGAAAAACATTAATTGAGCAGTATTGAGAGGCATATTTGTCAGTTGAATTCAGATGCTGATGATGGCCTTCCCTTCCCTGTGTAACGTGGTACTAATCATGTTGCATTTGGAACACAGGTATTTTGCTATTGCAAAAGATACACTTCAGATAGAATCACCTTTATCTCTCAGAGCCTGTATAATTTAATAGTCTTAAAAGGCACATAAATACTGTTACAGGTCAGAAAATAACATACAAAACAGTAGCTGAAGGAATATAAAGTGCAACCCCCCACCTCTCTAGACTGAAATACTGGTTTCTCTAGTTACTGGAGTCACTTAGGGCAGCTGCTCCAAGTCATGGGATCCTCCCCAGGAGACCTTCCCCACTCCTGGGGAGCTCAAACCAAGTGGCCAAGCACCACAGCATGCCCTAAATTATTCCATTTTTCCCCCATATATCATTACTCAATAAGTAAGTATTAATCAAAAGAATGAAACTCCAAAGGTTCAAATTTGCATTTGTATCCATTTACTGCATCAGAGAATTTCTTTGGGAATGAGTGTAAACTGTAGTACACATACATACATTTTAGAAGTACTTTGTTATAATGCTACAAATATTCCAACAGCTTGTTTCAATGTTTGTGGGTTCACAGCACTCTGCAAGAGCAGCCTGTCATAGGTTTTTGTACAATGACCTGTAAACATGGTGTAGATATTTCTGTTGTGATACAAGAAGGGTCACAGCTGCTGAGTCACAGCAGTTAGTTCCTCAGGGGTTACAAGACTGATAAAACTGAACCATGGACACCTGTCTGTAAATGGCAGATGACTGCAGTGTGAATAGTTGTTTACAAAGTCACTGACTTCAAGTAACATCATTTTAATCCTTTGATGGAGAGGTAGCAAGGACCTGTCTCCTAAGCAGTGAGAAATGCAGCAGCCAGTTCTTACTGACTTGGGGCTGAGGCATGGGCTGGCAGGGCCTGCACAAGAGCAGCTTTCTCCTTCCCTTCTGCAGCACTGTTGGTTATTCTGCCATTTCAGATTCAGAGTGAAAGGTAGCTTCTCTCCTCCTCTCCAGACCTGCCCTTTCTCACAGAGAGACTGAAACAGTGTTCTCTGCTCACACTCTGTCCAGAATAAATGTTTAAAGTTTTTATTTGCAGCTAGTTTTGAAGGTGCTCCCGTGGTGCGCAAAGATTGAAAGGATGAGTCTTTGCCTGTCCTGCTCCCTTCAGCTTGTTTTGCCTGTCTCAGCTGTTCTCTAGAGGATAACATACCTCAGCTACAAATCTTCACTGAAGATACACAACCTTTTATCTTTCCTGGTCATTCAGAACACTGGGACACATCTGCAAATCTTTCTTCTCTGCATGAACCATTGCAGCATTCATAAACCCCTTCATAATAAATACATGTCCTCCTTTTAAATGGAGAAATAGCCACACAGGCTGAACAGGTACAGCACTCTGAAAGGAAAGAAAGTTTCCCAGATGTCTTGGGTCTTTAATGATGGGAAACACCATTTCAAAAGGATAAGTGGGAGGCCAAAACGCAATTTTTTTTTTTTGCCAGTGTCCTTTAAAAATAAAGTGTACTTCAAAACCCAATGATTAACATTTCCAGTTACTATCTATCCAGTCTAGAGTTGAATTAAATAAGAAAACTCTACCTGAGCCTATCACCTGTTGCTGTGTTCTTAATTTCTTCAATTTCCCCTATTACATGAAGGAACAGGAGTAAGATTTTAAGATTTTTTTTTGGGTGGGATTTTTAATGTAATTGTATTTCTAGAACACATCAAGTCAAACAGCACAGCTTAAAAGGGAATTTAAGTGTTGTATTCTCCAGAGCTTCAATATACACATGTAGAGTATGTAATATTTGACCCATATGCTTAAATGGGTTCAAATTCAATTTATTTTGTATTGCATAGAGTATCTTTGTCACAAAGACAGTTAGCTGCAAGCTAGATTTCTGAAATACAATTAACTCCATTTTACCTCCTATTTTTGAGGAGGTAACATGTTTTAATAGCTGTATCATATTTAATATAATGTTTTAACATGTTTAAATGACTGTATATTGTAACACTCATTACAAATATTTAACCTCTTACTTAAGAAAAAAATACTAGCCAGAATTACATTTTTACAAATATTCAGCAAAGACCTCTGATTGATTTCTTGTGGTTTATTTACTTCTATTGCTGTGCAACATGATGAAATACATCACAAACTGAAACAGGGATGACACACAGGAACAGATTTGACCCCAGGGGAGCTCAGGATTTGAACTCAGAATCTCTGTAAGATTTCCTCACACTGTGCCAGCTACAGACACGGTCTGTGTCCTGGGAAAAGATGATACAATTCATTTCCTATTACCCAAGTTTGCACCAAAGCACCAATTCGTACTTACTTTTTCTTTCCATTAGACACCTTAAACCTCAGGGCAATTTAATCTTTTTGGGGACACATGTTTCAAAATTCAGACTGAGTGACAGAAGGAAGAATTTACAGCAACCTCTGCTGACTTCAGTTACTTGAAGATCAGATTGCAGGACACATTTAAGAGGCTTACAATAGAAAGACAATGCCACTTCCCATTTTAAAAAGCCAAACAAGTAATCTCTGTTGCACCTCTGCTGGAAGTAGAAAAGAGAAAATATACTTGCTAGGCCATTCTTTGAAACATTCATTCTGTCTCCTACAGCAGTTTTAGGATTCTTTTATTCCCTTTTTCCTCTCCCATCTCTGCCACATTACTTATGGATTGCTTTGCCCTTACTATCTTTTCAAAACTCCACTTTTTTTTTAAATGTGCAATATCCTAAGGAAATGAGAGTTTCAGAAACAAAAAAAATCCAAACCAAACTAAACCAAAATTTCCTAAGCTACCTTCTCTGGATTCTCTGAGGTATCCTATTTTCTATGGCTTTGTCTTCCAGATGCCAGGGCCAAGTGTTGTTTTATGTGCACAGCACAGCACTGGACACAGTAGCAGAATGAAACAGTAGATCATTATAAAGATCATATTTAGATCATTATAAAGATCATATTGGCAGCTTTCCCACCAGATCTTACTCCACATATACTTTTGTTCTTGTGTAGCACCACTGAAAGAGGAGCCAAAGCTCTGCTGCTATCAATGAAGGAAGCGTGTGCAAGCTTATCTGCTGCACTGAATTCAGTATTCTGTGAACACAGGAACACTGAAAAAGTAACCAAATATCCCCTAAAGGTCATCCAGTTAAGAACTTAATTTCTTGATTTTTCCAGTTTCAAACAGGGAACACCTCAGACTCTCTCCAGGAGAAAGGTTGATGTGTTTTACATCTTTACATCAGAAGACATATAAAGAGACTAGCATAGCATTAGGAAATTAACCAGCAACAAGTTTGGAAAAAGAAATAAACAGAAATTCTGACTCTCATCTTCCTATTTTCAATAATACAATTTATTTCAGAGAGATGAGAATTAAGAAAAATTTTTTTTCTAAAAATTATTTATCAATTCTGGACATTCAATTTTACTTTCAGAGATACAAATAGGTACTTTAATAATTCAATAAAAAAATCTCATAAAAATATTTTGAGAAAGTATTTATATATATACATATATATATATATGTATATATATATGTATATATATATGTATATATATATATATAAAATTTTTTTAATTCTCAAAACATCTTTCTATGACGGGTACAAAACAAATACAAATATGTTTCTGTATTAACCTAGAAAGTAAGTTGTGTGATGAAAACCCATCTGAAGCAAATGTGGTATTTTCTTTTCAGAATGGATGAAATATTTCAAGGAAGTCAGACATGATCTGCAAAGAAATAACTGGAAGAGTCCCTTACCTGCCGAGAGATGGAGCTGCTTGTAGGATCTGGCACCGCAGAAATAAGGTTGGCAGTGCTCTTTCTATGAACACTATTCATACCAGGCATTTTAGTGATTTTACAGGCTTTGCTACTAGAACTAGAGTTTTTACGTTTTTTTCCTTCTGATTTGTCAAAAGAAAGGGGTAGAGAAGACACTGCGTTGTGTGCTCCCAGGGAGTGGTCCCCTGAGTGGTGCACGAGAGAAGATACAGACAGGTTAGAAGTGTCAATACTGCTCACTACCATGCTCATGTGTTTCACTGAGTCTGCTGAACTACTTGACAGTGAAGTCCGTCCTGAGGGCTCCGATTTGGCACTGAGTGGGCTTGTTCCATTATTGGTATTGTGCACAGACACACTGTTATAGGAGGATGTTGCCTGATAGGAGTTCAACGTTGAACTGGGGTTCAGGACACAGTTCTTTTTGTGGGACCCTGAAAATGAAGATGAGGAAGATGTCTGCAAAGATAATGAGGATGAGGACGACAACGAAGACGACGACTGCGGCTTTTTCTTTTTGTTACTTGAAGACTCATCACTCCGAGATGACAGGTCTTTGACTTTTGAGGATTTGCTGGTTTTTGTTTTGGATGGCTTGTGGGATGGGGAAGGGATGACTGCTGGCACTGGTGACACAGCTGATGGCGCCTTAAAAGTTGAGTCCATGATACTTAGGCTTGCAGCCACGTGAGGGAAAGCTGTGGTGTGTGACATTATGGAATTCGTCTCTGCCGTTGTCACAAAGGCTGCATTTGATAACATGGCTGATGTCATTATGTAAGAAGAAGTGATCCTTGAACTGATAGGTGTTGAAGGAATATACACTGCACTGGGGTTGCTGAAGGGCTGTAAGACTGATGCTGGAAAAGGAGTGGAGACATGTGCTGCTGGAGAAGGCATGGGACTGTCTGCCGCAGGAGGGATTTTCCTAAACAGAAAAAGAAAGGGAAAAAAAGGAGATAAATAAAAAATTCCATCCAAAAAATGCAGATAGGAAATAATTTCCATTAACATATTCAAAAAGGCAAACCTAGTTCATTGTAATTTTGATTCCTATTCTATTCATCACATACAGCAATTAAGTACACAGTATTACAATTTAAACACAGTATTACAAATTTCATTTCCTTTTTCCTTCTCTTATTTTACCAAACAGTTAAAAATGCAAATAAAATGCCCGACAGTGGCACCTATACATATCCTAGTCACTATGTTTCATTAATTACATATATTTTGCTTCAAAGTTCAGATTGTGGAACAGTTTCAATATCAACCTAAACTCATAGGTTAGATTTCATTAAGGCAGTAAATGAGCCAGTCTGGGGGGTTGTGAAGCACTTAATCATTGAGCACAAAGAGGTAAGATCACCTATTTCCAAATGCAGTGCTATTCCCAACAGCTCATTTGAGAGCTGGTTAGGTGGAATTAAACGGGCAAATTATTGATTAATTTTCACTAAGAGTGAAACATTGACAAGATATTAAACAGAGCTTAATAATAAGCTTTATAAACAGCTGAATACTCTTTTGAGAAGAAAGTATAATAATATTACCTGTGAAATCAGTAGGATGTATTCAAATTCCTTTCCATTCAGCCATCACCTATTATTTTACCTAATGTGGTGTTATTGAAGAACCAGACCTTCATAATGTTGCTTGGAAAACTATTATGTGATCTTTTCCAATTATTTAGACTTATATTTAATCCACAGTTTAATCCTATTTCTCTTTTCTAAGAGGCTGTACAGCCCCATAACTCTGCCCTTGTTATCCTCACTACTGACACCTTTCCCATTTTTAAAGGCTTACTCTTGCCCTCACAGAAGTATGATAAAAGAGCAGCCCTGGGTGTGCTGTTTTATCATAAATCAAATCCTAACGACAAGTGTTCTCTCCAGGTATTCCTCCTAAGGAGATTGTTGGACAGAACACAGTTTATGGCACAGTTACACAAGGGATTCCATACAGTCCATGCTGTCAGAAGTGAGGAAATCCTACTGCCTGCCACTTGCAAGGCAACACAGCTGCTTATCAGAGCTGTCCTTCAGGTTCCTTTTAAAGAATGGCCAAAAATTCCTACCCACCTTTGCAAAGTACTTAGAGAGCTAGGGATAAAAGTAGTTTGTTAATGTTAGTTCTGAGAACATGGCCCTGCATCCCTGCACCTCTGGCCACAGCTGCAGAGCTATGGAACAGCAGCCTCACACCCAGCTCTGCCTGGGGAGCACAGGGAAAGGTCAGCCCAGAGGAGGGCTGAGGACAGCAGAGGAATAAAACAGGGGTGAGGCACTGTCAGCCTCCTGTGCTACACAGACAAGTGAGTATGGCTGGGGCTCATTAAAGTATTAGAGATTACATAAACAGCTAAAATTTGGGAAAACTTTTAAAATCAGATTTAGTGGGAGCAGGATAAGGCCTGTTTACTTCTGGTTTCGAATAACTATTATAGAGGTTTGGTTTTCTGTACTAGTTTGTACTAGTGGTGGTATGTATTTTTTCAGATGCCCAAGCATCTTTTCTCCTGACAAACAAAGCCAATAGGTAACAAATTTTAATATTCCTATATAAGGAAACTAAAATATTTTTATTTGTGGAAGGTGACAGACACTAGTTTACAAATTTACAAAGCAGATTGAGCATGATCAGTCTCTGAACAGACATGAAACTGACCCTTTTATGGCAGAACCAACCATTTCCAAACTCCTAGCACAATGGCACCATTATCATTAAGTTACTAGGATAGTCAGACAAGCCAAGCTTTAGTGCTTAAAAATATATATTTAAATAAAAATCAAACCTTGTTTATCTAATGGCTGGCATCCAAAGAATATAACACAGTCCTGATAATAAACAGTGACATGAAACACTGCACTTTAGCATCATTACATTCAAGAAGAATGCATATTCTGTAGCAGAATACCCCCAAAAAATCAATCCTATCTGTCAATTCCATGAACTTTTAATTAATTTTTTTTTAAAGAACTAACATTTATTTTAGAAATGCAGTCTATTTCAATGGCTCTGTGTAGTAAAAGCCTATAGTGCTTGGAACCTGCCTATGTGATAGAGAGGTGCTTCAACAGTGAGTAATAATCAGAATTTTAAGATCCCAAAGGCAGTAAGGGCACTATGGATTAAAAACCTATCATATTCCATCTTACAGACAGATGTGCACCAAGTTCCTTATCTTACAACTCCTGAGTCTTGCACAGCAAAGCCTGAATGGGTGATACAGGGGCATGATAAAGGCATGAAATTCTAAGCAAAAATCTTCATTCTTAGGGACTAGAAAGAGTCCTAAATCTGGCAGAAACTTACATCAGAATAGGAGATTATTCTATTGGGCTGTATATTCCTTAACAGAGAAGAGAAGATTTGTACACAGCTTACTGCTATACCTTAATAGAGGTAATTAAGAGATAATTAATTAAGAGGTAATTTTACAAATGCTGGCCATGGAGTGCTTAATTTAGAAGTTTTACAGAATGAAAAATGTAAATTACCCACCAAGCATAAAAATCCCACTTACTTCCACATCTGTGAGTTCAAGTGTTTTTCTACCATGGAGTTCAGTGCGAATCGAAAATGGTCCCATCTTCTGTCAAAGACATAGTACCCTCTGCCCATTAAGCGACTGCCATATGAACAGAACTGAAAGAAAAGGTATTTCAGTGTTGCTTATAAAAATGTATTTCTACATTATGAAATATTTATTGACTGATCAATAAATCAAATAAATGAAATGCTGTAATATGTATCATTCATATAAAACTTATTTTAAAACGTGGTTTTCATGATCTACAGCAGAGTTTTTTTAAGAATTATGAAATATGGGCATAGTATTTCAGCTTAGTGTAAAGTACATTTCATATTTCATTAAGGAATCAGTGCCAGAGAAAGAGTGTAACTGTTCAGGTACTTTTAGAGAAAAAATTCTTACTGCCTCAGAAAGACAAGTTCCACTGTTCTGGGTGTCTTAAATCTCATAATTCCATGACAGCAATAAAAATATAACTGAAGAGGAAAATAAGTGCAATGGGAACATCTTTAGTATCCACTTAATAAACAAACTTATTTTATACTGACATTTCAGTATAAAAGCAAATTATCATACATGGCATCTGTGCTACAACAGAACATGGGATACACTCTTCACAGTGCATGAAAATCAACTGGAGGAGTAGTATTTTGAGAATTCTGCAGAGCTCAGGAGTACTTGCACCCCTTCCTCTGGAGAGCTTCCTGAAAAGTCCTACTACACTCAGATGTTACAACCAGGAATCTGCTCTTGTTTCAGCTCAGTGTTACTGATCTAAATGATGCAATGCCTGTTTGTAGGAGAGAAACCTGTTAGAAACCATCCTCAAGAAACAAGACAACTCTCCATCATACAAGGGACCCAGTCACAGAAATTCTGGCTGACAGCAGAAGCACTGATGTGGTAGAAGAGCATCAGTTCAAAACACTTGTCAGTTTAATGGACAGCAAGTGGAGACTGCAACTGCATTTAAAGTCTGTTTCATGACAAGGTTAAACAGGTTAATTAAAACCACCACCTCAGTTCACAAACTAGCCTCAGCTCCCAGTGAGCTAAAACTAACATCAAGTACCACCAAGAGGCAATTTAAGTAGCTACTGACTTTCCCCCTGTTTAATTGTTACCACCTGGCCAGGAGAGGGACTTGTAAGGAAAACAGTATTTTTTAATACAAAATTCAGCAATTTAGCATGATCTGGAGGTGATTTACATTATCTTTTCTGACTTCACACTGATACAGACCAAGAACTGGTTTCACTGCCAGTAACTGCTTCAGTTGAGAGATGCTAACATCTCAGAGAACAGATGAGTCAGTGGGCTTGCCTAGAACTAGGATCCTAAACCAAAATGGCTATTGCCAGCCATGCCTCACTGCTGAGGCATGCACAAGAACTGGCTGCACTCAGATTATTTTTTGAATTGTGTGGGCACCCATGCAGTGAAACTTTAGTTTTTAATTCATAGAGAAGCAGCCAGGAATACCAAAGTAGCTTACAATACTAGCAAGGAAACAGGAGGTTTCTGCATATCCCAGTATTACGTGGACTACAGTAATTCACATTTTCTCTGTAAGAACCAATGCAGGATTTTGTCTGACAGTCATTTAATGTTTGGGTCATACTTTTTTTCTGGAGTCTGACAGTAACAAGGTCTCCTTTGCTCTAGGGAATACAAACAATGCTACCAGTTATCACAATGTTTGTTTTATTCTGCATATCATATGGAAAACACGTAAATGTATTCCTTGGCTCAATTTTTATGAGAAACAGCTTCTAAGAGTTTCAAGAGTTCTCCCACTGCTTCTTGGTTTGAACAGCGTAAACAAATTCACACTGCAGAGACAATACCACAAAGCAGCTTTTACTACTTACAATGAATTTTCTCACTAACATAGGAGAAAGACAAAACCAGCTGCTCAAACACATACTTGAGCCACCACCAGAGCCTTTCCATTTTGAGATAAATGAAGCAATAGTTTCTAAATCCACATACACTCACATAAATGACATTTAATTACCGCTTTAAACCAGACTACAAAACTCAATGGAGCACTGTACTAGCCTTCTGCCACCAACTGCAAGGTACAGTTTTGTAGGAACTGCAACCAAGAGAATATCTGCTCATGTCGCATTTAAAGCAATGCAGCTTTCCTCAGTTTAGCAGAACTACACCCAATTTGAGGTCTACCGAGACGACAATCTAAAAAGAGAAATTCTGATTTTCTGCTGTCCATCCCGTCCTACATCAAGGTATCATGTGTACTGACCAGTGGTCTCCTCCTATCTTATCCCATCCTTACCCTTTTCTGTTAAAAGTATTTTTTCTCTTTAGAACAGTTTTCAGAATGTAAGGTCTTCATTCCTTACCTTCTTATTAAATTACTTATTTGTTCTCCTCTCCCTAATTATGCAAGAACAAAGGCATGCCAGAGACTGACACATACCCCAAGAGGTCTGGGATGGTGTCCAGAAAAGTGACAGTCTAATTTCTCAGATTCTTCAGCTCCATCCGCTTCTCCTTCATCACTGGACAATCTGCTTGCGACGTCTCCTCCCATGGAAGGCAGTGGCAGCTCTGGTACATACCCACTGTGGTTTGAAGAACTGGTGCTGTTTATGCTATTTGCAGATGAAGGTCTAGAAGGAGAATATATACATTTAAATCATCAGTGTTCAAAGGCTCTATAAACCTACCTGCTGACATCAAGCATCAAAGCAAATGATGCCAGAAATGATCAATGTAAACAAGGGCAGTAAAAGAACTGAATAGCTGACATTTCATCTTGTCAGAAATGTACTGTGGGGTCGTGTCCTGGTTTGAAAAGGAAGTGAGGTTTTTGGGATGCTGTGGTCAGACCAATAGGTGCTCAGATTTTAATATTGGCACCTGGTGTGGCCACTGAGGACATGGACATACCTCTGAGAACACAGGGGGTTAAAAGCAGAGAACTCCCAGGGGGAAACACAGGAGATCTCAACTGTGTTTCCAGGGGAAGCCTACTGTACAAGAGGGACTCCTCTCCTCTTGATGAACTGGGAATTGATTATCTAGAGGGTGGTGATGGACTGAGATTTGGTGATCTGAGGGGTGGTAAGTGAATTGAGAATCCAAGGTTTTGTACTACTGTGATGTATTGGAAATTTGGTGGGGGGGGAGGAATGTTTTTGGAATGTTTTCATTCTGAGTTCTGTGTGTGTTTCTTTTTATATATAGTTGTAGGTTAATAAAGTTTTTCTTCTTTATTCCTAAGTTGGAGCCTGCTTTGCTCTATTCCTGGTCACATCTCACAGCAGACACCAGGGAGAATGTATTTTCACGGGGGCACTGGCATTGTGCCAGCATCAAACCATGACAGGTTGTCACCAAGTTCGTGTAAACAAAAGCACACTTCTATTGCTTGAAATTTTAAATTTGTCATGAAGTTGGATTTCAGATCATGAGAGACAAAGTATATTTAAAACACAAATAAAAATCAGGTATAAAAAAGTCTTCTTACACTGAACCATTACTCTGCTATTTGATTAATCCCAAGGGTCCAATTACAAAAATCCTACTAAAATCAGTGTACTAAATATAAGAGTGTTTAGCTGACCCCCTCTACAGGTAGATTACTGAGAGCAGTAACAGGGAGAGCTCCTCACAGGATGTAAGTTTTCTTTACCTTTGTCTAAAATGCAATAAAACAAAGAAGGAATATCTTTGCACCACAGGGTATGATGGTGCCTTGCCTTTCAAAAGTGGTTTGAAAACAGATTAGATTAGAAGTGGGGGTGGAAAGGCTTCTCAATTATAGTCTGTACAACCAAGTATGTATTGAGAGCTCTGAGACTGAGGAGATGTCCACAGTGGGCAAAATCTGTAGATGATCTTCTTCAGCCTCATGAGTTCCTGCTCTCAGGACAGAGCAGCCCCCAAGCAGCAGCAGCAGCAGCAGCAGCAGCAGCAGCAGCAGCAGCAGAGCCCCAGGCTCGCTGGCCAACACAGAGGCCACAAGGCTTCCATGGCTGCTCTGAAACGGGCAGGACAGCCCAACAGAGGCACTGCAGCAGAAACAGAAATGCAGACTACACACACAGTGTCTGACTGCTAAAATCCTCCTCCTCCTCGAGTACTGCTACCTCTGCAGTTTCTGCAGCTGACTCTCATGGAATTGCACTCCAGTTTTGCTACTTTGACTGTTACACCTACTGAACCCCATTTCCACCTGTCTGTCTGTGCTGCTCTCTGTGTAAGGTCACTGCTTTTACAAGAATTAGGCAGAGAAGCAACAATTCATCTGTGGGTATTCTTTCACTGTCTTTCACTCAAACCCTACAAAGCCCATCTCTGCCACTGCAGGAATGAAACTGCATTCAGGCCTGGTGGCCACACAGAAAGCATTGGAAACATCTGTCTGACACAGCAAATATAAGAAATATCTCTTTGATACTTCATAAGGACTATCAGAGTAGGAAATAGGGACTATCGTAGTAGGACAGTCCCAAAATGAGCACCCAGTCTTCACGAAGGTTTTTGCAAAGAAATGAATGATGAAAAAATATGAAGATCAAAAAAGCCAACTAATTTAGCCCTATGCACTCCAGCCAAAATTAGTACCAAAAAAATCCCACAAATGAACAAAACATATGGGAAGTTTTCAGAGGATAATTAGAATTCAATAGATCAAATACCTCACACTGTTTTTTGCAAAAGGATGCCTTCAGAAGTTTTCATTGTCCTTCTGAAGAATGTTTTTGTCCTTTCTAAGAAAAATCTTCAAAACAAGGGAAGACATACTATGGATAGTTTCATATCAATAGCTTTAAATCAACACTAAATTACACTGTAATGGGAAAAGTATTTCTGGAGAAAAATTCTATATAAATGTACAGAATTTTACCACTAATACCTACACTGATTCATGTAAACAGACTTTTCTTCTCAGTTGTGACCAAATGAATTGAATATAATCTTTCCTAATTATAACTACCATTTTAGTGAAAAAATGCAGCTAGTCTGAGATTCTGAGCCAAGGGTGGACACTATTCCTTTCCTCATTCCCAATTAGATCACAGGCTACCATGGACAGAGTTCAGCTAACATAAGCTAGCAGAAGTTCTTATATTAGTATGTTTTATTGTGTAATAGCCTAAAGAAGTATTAAATACTTATAAAATGAGCTGTATGAACATCTAAGAAATTTCTTACAGCACCTTCAGAATGCAACATTCCACACTGGAAAACTGCTTACCTTGGAAGTACAGAATTTGGTGGTCTAGATTTTGCAGGAGATGTTACTTTAGATTCTTGCCCAGAGTTCACTGAGGATCCTGACAGAGAGTCTTGTGCTGGTGTGGGCTGGCTCTGATAGCTTTCCCTTGCAGATGGTGGATGCTCTTTGTCTTTTGCAACTTCTTTTTCCCTGGATCGAGCTTTGTGTTCAGCTAGAAGGATGTCAAACTGTTTTTTACGGCCTGGAACTGCTCGTCGATGATTAAGTGAATGAGTCTAAAAATAGGGTGGTTAAAAAGCATTTGTGTGTGCATGACATTGTTTATGAGTCCTCTACACTTCTGATACAGCACTACTCTAAAAGATAAAATCTACTTCAAACAACTTTAGCCACAGTTATGGAAATAAAGCTGCTATTCCACATTATCTTTGATAACTTATAAAGTCATTCTTAAGAAATGCCAACATCAAGGCTAAAATTACTTTTTGCAACAATTTTTATATAATAGAGACTATTGACTTACCTTTTTCAAGATGGAAAATAGAATTGCAGTAATTTAAAGATATTAAGAAAATCATTGTAGCTTTTAACTTACAATGAAAAACTGATTTCATTGGATTGAAAAACATGAATAGATTTTAAAGCAAATTTAGCTGATGATGTCTACTGACAGGCAGCACATACACATACAAATGTTCATTAGAAATGTCTCACATTGCAGCTACTTTTTGATGCAGGAGTTATTACTATCACAAGGGCAGCCTCCAAGTAATTTATTATACAAAAATATGGTAATTTTTTTACTAAAAAGTGACTATACTTTAACATTGTTGCACACATGAACCAAAAAAGAAGCATTTAAAATAACACTTGTGCTTCTACATGAAACGTTAATGCTTTTTGCATAATAAAATGACATGAAAAAAATCTTTTTAGAAATATCAGTGGAATAATGCAGATGCTCTGATTCAAAGAAACAGAATTACACAAAAGAATTACCTGAAGACAGCGCCTGAATACCATACCCATTGTCTGTAAGACAGGAGCAGGTATGACCTCTCAAACTACTGTGGTAGGATTTAAACTACAACAAAGCATCTGATATTTTATCTTCTAAGAAAAATACCTTGCAGGTGAGTGATCTTGTGCAAGGTTTCTTTGTTTCAGGATCCAGTACTCCACAGTGCTTATTTGGGTCAAATTCTCTTTCTGTTTAGTGGGAGAATGGGAAATGAGAAAAAAAATAGATTATTATAGAAGTTGTAAGCAGAGTAGCTTATAATTTTTGCCTGTTAGAATTTGGTTTAAACAGGCTCAACCTGAACCACTGATCCCAACCCCAGCATCCCATAACAGTGCCATGTGCATCACTCATAGAGCTGTGTATTTTTTTGCCCTTGCATGTTTAAAACCATTTAGAGTAGGATTTCAGCCAAAGACTTCATGGAAATTAGTCTGCTTACAGTGGAGTGGCCCAAACAAAGGACAAGCCAATTCCCTGTGACTTCAGTTCCCTCTCTGCCTGCCTCTGAGGCTATAAAATACAGCATTTGCAGCTCTGGCTCCAGAGCTGGGCTAAGACACAAATGGTACCACAAGTGCTTTAAACAACATTTCTCTGACATACTTAGAAACTCTAGAAAACAACCCATAGTTGATTATTGTGGCATTTTAAAAATAAAATTTATCTAAATCTGTCCCCTAAATCTTTATAAAAATCACATCTATGTTAGTTTTTACTTCCCCATGTGAAGGGAGAGATGGAATTTAAAGTTTGCAGAGATTATGAGAAAAGGCATTTACATGAGTTCTACTCATGATTAACATTAAAAGGGCATTAATATTTAATATGCTGTATCTGTAGATTTAATTTCATTAATAATTTACTATTTCTATACCACAGATAGCATCACTTCCCTTAGGTTATGTGAATATAATTTTAGGGTTTGCATTAAAAATTGTAACAAAACTATGGACACACACTTTTTAGTTTATGCCATCAAAATCCTTTACTTTTACCTTCACAGACCTTGACAAATCACGGTGTAATTGGCAGATAGGTTTGCTTCTGTTTGGTAGGGGAATACAAACTATTTGCCAAATCCTGTTTTAACTATACAGTGGTGTTACATTCAGATACAATAAACATCCTGTACTCAAATACAACATTTAATCAGAGGATTTAAAAATTCTTTTAAACAAACAAATGGGAGCTCAGAGGAAAACAGTGATTCACAGCTGTGTTACAATGCTATGACAGCACTACAGCAAGGAGAACAGCTGGAATAAGAAAAGTAAGGAGAAGTAGCTTATGCTGGACAGCAACTAGCCTCCAGATAGCACAATTTCTAGCAGTTTTATGTATTCCGCTATCTAGACTTAAAAAGGCTTATGCAAACATTCAATGGTTATATTATGAACCTATTAGCAGAACCATACAAAAAAGGGAGCTGGGAAAAGACAGCTGGCATAGTTTTTTATTTGTGAAATCTAGAAAGGAACTGAAATATGTTATAGGCAGTTGTAGTTCCTTTGGCATTTACAACACAACAGAAACACAAAAATAGCAGTGTGTGACTCAATATAATAACTATTTTTTTCTACTTAATAGAAGAAAACACATGTTCATGAACTAAAGGAGCTAGTTGTTCGTGGGGTTTGAGTGTAAGATGTTCCCATTACAGTTTCCTGAATGACCCACCTAAAACCTTCAATGCAAATTGAAAAACACAAACTAAGGAGACAAAATGGACTAATAAATATGCCTTCAAATGAAAAGTCCTGAAGACAATTATAAGGCTATGGAATGTGTACTGAAAGTTACCAAGCAAGGACTGTTTTGGACCAACAGGGAAACACTTAAAAAATTGAAAGTGGTCCAGATTGGTACTTGTCAGTAAGTGGCCCAACTGACTAAGACTTGTAGGACTGATTATAGCAAAGTCAGTTATTAGGAAAACATATACAGATAAAAATCAACATAAGGAGTTGTAAGAGGAAAGAGTGGAAGTCTCTGCCATTGACTGAGCAACAAAATAATATTGTTTCCCTGAGAAACAGAAAATACTGAACAAACAGGAAACCACTTCTCCTGGCTGAAGCATTTATGGCTGCTCTGGAGAATCCATGAGCATCTAATTGCCAGCTACAGCCACGCCTGGTTTGGGCAACACACTACATGAAACTTACCACCTTCTTATCAGTAACAAAATGCAGCTTCTGCCCACTGTTAGGAAATGTGGAGTGTGGCAAGGCCCAGAGCCCTGTGCAAAGGCACAGCTTGAGGAAGCTGCTTTTCTGGAATGGATTCCACTTCTTCACGTTCAGTGGACAAAGTGAAGAACATTTGTTATAACCTCACCAAGAGAAGAGCAAGGGCCAAGACTGAACTGTCAGAAACTTCTGTTTGCAACAGAACAGTTTTTCTTGGCATACACTGGGCATCTGCATTCTTTAACATCACCCCAAAGAGAAGAAGAACTAAGGAAGATTTAGGAAAAAAAAAATTTTTTTTGCAGTTGCTACTAGGAAACACTGATCCAATTATGCTGGGCAGCTACAGACTGTCTTTTGTGGTTCCACAAGCTGTTTCCTCTCTCTCAACAAGGACAGTGCTCCTGAAAAGAGGGCAGGTTCATTCATCACACAAACAACCACCAGCTCTCAGCAAAGAAAAAAACCAACTTCTATCACAGTCAGGGAAATGGTGTGAGAGAGAGTAGAGGTTGCTAAAAAGGGAAGGAAACAGATGCAAACTGGCCAAACTTATTAGGGAGCTTCAAAAATTAACGTCTGTACAGCTCAAGGGCAGCAGACTGAGGGAAACCTAAATCCCTTGGCTGCAGTTTCATCCTTTTCATGTGAAATGAATGAAATTATGGGATAACTTAAATAATCATCTCATTGACCTTCCAAGATCTTTTTATCAGCCTTTGCACAGTCCTGTATAATAATGGAGAGAAATACATCACAGTGACACACAATCTACAGGCAATTCATCTCCAGGGCTCTCAGGCCTTCTACGATTTGAATAATCCCTAAATTACTGCATTGCTGCATCAATACTCAAGGCAGTAGGAGTAAGACTGAACAGATCACAAATCTGATCATGACAGAAAAGCTGTAAAAAAAAGCCTCAGTTCTGTGTATTTGTTAACCATATAGAAGTAAACACATGCCTACCCAGGTGCTCAATCAGTCCTGTGCAGAAATTTCCACCGTGTTCCCTAGCCTAGAAGACACTGCAAGTCAGAGCTTAGAGAAAGAACCGTGCCAGAGCCACCTACACAGTAAAGCCAGCAAGCTGTAGGAAGGCCCTACAGAACTGATTCTCCTTTATGAACACATTTCTGCAAGCACTTGCACAAAAATGTACAAATATCACCCGCAGCCCTGCAGTGGTAAATGGCGACATGAGGAAAACCACTAACAGTTTAAATTGCTCAAGAAGGAATTTTGAATTGATTAACTTAATTAGTTAAATTTCGCATCTAACCCATTATGGGTTAAAAGGAAGCAATATTCTAAAATAACTGTAAAATATAGAGAGTTTTTATTAGAATAATATACTGGATCTCAAAAAGCGAAATATAAGGGTTAAAGCCTAATCTTAAGCTACCCTCTTGTAACATTTTTTCATGTTGTGAAAAGTTATAAATGAACAATGGTTGTGTTTTCTTATATGCCACCTTCAACTAGTTAAGAAAGCAATCAGTGTACTGAATCCTTTCAGGCAATGGCATTGTTCCATGCCCCACACAGCCCTAGCAAACACCTCACACTGGTCTGAAATCCAGCCAAGGTAGCAGCACCATAGGCTAACTGCCAAATCTGAGAAAATGAACAAAATAAACCTGATATTCAGGCAAAAAATAGGACACACTCATTAACTGGAAATGAAAGCATTTATCTTGTACAACTTATATTGGTTCATAACTAGTGCACATTTAGAAATCACGTGAACTAACTTGGTGCCAAAGTGACGATCTAATGCGGATCATGCTGCCATTAGCAAAATTAGCCTTTCAGTACACACAAGAAGTTCCTGCCCCAGTCACAAAGTACTGCCAGCTGATGAATAGACCCTGCACAGCTTCTTCAGCTGTAAATTTGAGTCAGTTACTTTTGCTTTAAAAAAACATTAAAATAAGAACCCTCATAACACTTTTTTCCCCTTCATTCAGAGCAAAAATCTGTTTTCTGCTTTCAGGGCTAAATTCTCTCCTTGCTGCCCAGCAGCTGACATGGGTCACCTCTAGGGAACTCCACCGAAAATAATTCTTCCTCCCAGTGGACAACAACCTTTCTAACAGAGCCTCTGCCCTCCCACAGTGTGGTGTTCTGTGCTTTGGTAGCAGGTTTCAACAGGGACCCATATCCTCAAAACTACCCTGCCTAAGGCCATCCAGGGCATTTCCCATTTAATGTCATTTTCTCAACTCCACTGTCCTGTCTTCCTGGGTAAGATAAAGATCCTCCTGCTAGAAACATTGCCACTCATATGGGAATTGCAGAGGGAGGGGGCTGAAAGGAAATGATGGCTTTTAACACTTCCCCAGCATTTCCCATATCTCCTTAAGAATTTCCTCATATCTAAAACTAAAAAAAAAGAGTTTTTAAAAAAATAATGACTTGGAGGATAAACCAATGTCTTAAACCTGTTCAACTTGATCATGACTAAACTAAAGTCACCCAACCAAGGCACATTTCCCTTTGTTGTAAACAGACTCAAATCCCATAATGGCTTAAAGAAGTTTTCTGCCTTTCTGTTTTAATGAATTTACTTCCTTAAAAATTTATTTGGCCTGTTGACCAGTAATTTCAAGCTAAACAGAATGTGTACTTTAAAAATACTTTACACATGCTAAGAGTGTGAAAGCCTTCATTTTCATACATGCAACCCAGCATCTTAGAGCAAAAAAATCAAACCAAACCCAGCATTTTATTAGCTGCATTATGAGCTATAGAAGCATGAACAAAGAAAAACAGACTGCCACAAAAGGTGAATGACAACATCACGTACCTGAAAGTCTTTTGTAAGGCTTGTTACTGCTTTTAGTGCCATTTTGGTGTTTCTTGTCTATTGATGGAGCTACAATTCCTTTGCCGTTCAGAATCTTTTCTGGTGATGGTGGCACTGACTTGGATGTCAAACCAGATTTAACCAAAGTTGGAGCAGGTATGGTGGATGAAGAAGTTGAGGAGGAAGTGATGGTGGTAGTGGTTGCAGAATTCATTTTAACATTGGCACCATCTGCCTTCACTAGGTTAGGAATTTTCTCTAGACTGACTACTGGAACAGGAACACTGCAAGATCAAAGGAAAATATTCATGTGGTATTTTCTGCACCAAAGATTTACAGTTACTTAATCCCTTTCCACAGATACAAAAATTTCAATGCAAGTGACACAGCATCTTAAGACCAGACTAAAATGAAATACTTGGTACCAGTATTGACTATTTTTGTTCAATCAAGCATTTACAAAGCCAGGAATCTTTAAAGCCCAGCAATGAAGAGAATTATGAAAATGAACCTCTGTATTTTTTTTAAGATCCAATCCCCTACTCTTCACAAGCAAAATCAGTATTTGGTACCAAGCAGAACATACTCCTTACAAATACAGTCTCATGCCTTTAACACAAGCACATACCAGATATGTGTATGCTGTACTAAACTCACCATGATAATGAAGCAGTTTGCTAATAATATTAATATTTTTAAACAAACACAAAAATAATTCATTTGCTCAGATGTGTCTAAATGACATACAAGTTCTGGAAACAAGGAGAAAAGAAATTTTAAGCATAGAAATATTTACAGCTGTCCCTTTAAAAGTATTAAAATCCTTGATGACTTGAGCAATACTACAATGTATTTTAATAAAACCTTAGGGACTTAAAAATAAAAATTCTCAATATAGTTATTAACTTAGTTGGCCCTTTTCAAAGTAAAGTTTGCAGTAACTAACTTACTCTAACTTAACTACCACCATTGCATATTTGTGACACCAATAAATACTACCTTCTCAATTTGCCAGCAAAACAGATTGAGACAAATTATTTTCAGCTGCAACAGTATTTTAACATTTCTATCTCCACGAGGAAATATCCAGTGATATTATCTGCTCAACAACTCCAAAACTGGATATCTTGTGACCACCAGTTAATATATAAGTTATATACCCCTCCCTACTGAAACAAACCCAAATAAAAAATATAACATAATGCATGTATGGTTAGGGAAATCCCCCCATTCACAGCTCACACAATTTCAGTCTCTTGTGTCTGAAAAATGGCACCTTTGCTGCACCTTTCTACAGAAGGAATGTTTACAGCTGTGCAGTTTTCACAATCAGAAAAAGATGACTTTGAGATGGCATTCTCCATGGGACACACTTTAGAAACATCAATGCAGGGTTCAAATAACTCAACTCTTGACTTTCCTGAGCTCCTACAAACGTCTGCTTCTCTGTAGCTGCTGAACATGATAAACCTTATTCTAAGAGTATTTTAACATAGGAAAATGTACCAGCATTGATATAAACAATAAGTATACACAACTGTGAGGAAGATTTAGACACCAAGACATCTTCTGGAGCTGAAATTAAATTATATAAAACTCCTGTGTCCTGTGGTACTATAAATGTAGCAGTTAGTCAGAATACAGATGCAACTACAGTAATGTGTAGAGCACTGGCCAGTAATTAAGCAAAAAATGTACCTTATTCACAAAATCAGAAATGAATGCAAACGTAGCTATTGAAAGGGAGGGTTTGATTCTCTCCTTTTTTAAACTGCTCTGAATTTATTAAATGGCAGGCAAAAATTTTAACACCTCAGCAAAGGAATTATTTTGGTTTTGTCCTTAAACAGATGGCAATTACATTATCTGAAAATAGGAGAATTTTACATTAAGTAGTTTTACTATACATAAACTATATAAAAACATATGAGCAAATCTTCCTGCCCAGTTTCTAAGAACTGTCTTAATTCTATATACTGAAATTCAGTGAAAAAAAATTAAGTGTATGATCTGGTTTAATCGTGAAATATTGTTAATACAAATGGAGAGGGTTTCTCTGTTTTGCAGTGTTCAGAATCTCAAATCCTAGGGCACATATGGTTGGATCACTGTAATAATGAAAAATGCCCATGGGAGGGAATATTTTTGCTTCATTTTGTTACAGATCAACAAGTCAGCCTTCATTATGCATTTCACTGTAGTGTAGAAGAGAAAATAAAAATATTCCTGATGCCTTAGTTTTAGCTTTCATATTTTTTAGATTCTGTACTGCCTTAGTGTGTGACTCTGAACTTCATAATAAGCAATAGCAAGTTCTCTTCACAGTTTAATTAGACAAAACAATCCTTTTCTAGCCTGAGAACCAAGGACATCATTGCAGCTTCAGGCCCAAAAAGTATAAAAACCAGCAAACTGGGGAGAGAAATCTGGGGGGATGGGAGTGCATAACCTGAAGCTGTAATTGGACAATTGAGCTCAATATGTAAATGGACCAAAACTTCTAGAAGTGTGAAAACTCATGACCGTTGCCCATTTTGGGTGTAGCCTTGGCTGGGCTTTTGTGCTGCCCAGGGTGTATCCTCTGAAGGCCCTTCAATAAATACCTACTTTATTCCTTTAACTCTGCCTAGCCTCTTTAGGCATCACTCCACTACCTGTGGGTATACACATTCTATAGGATTTCTGGTACTCTATAGTAAATTATTTATGATTTCAGAAGCTACAGATTATAATTTCTCTCTCTTTTACTGCATTGAACGGTGAGGACCTCTAGTTTAGACTTAGCACAACATACAAAGAGTAATTTATTACCAAATGGCAAATTGGAAGGTCCACAGGACCAGTGACTGGAATAAACTATTAAGGTCTTAAAAAGTAAATAAATCACAAATGTTCATATTTATATTTGGTAGTTAGAAATAATTCTTTTCCCAAACAGAGTTTTTTGAGTAAAAATTTGAGGGTTTATTTCAAAGTTTTTTAGAAAAAGAAAAAAACCAGGTTTTTAGTTTTATTTACTGTATTTTAAAAGGAGTTTTCTAACAATAAGATTGTTTTGATTTTTTTAAAAGACAGCTGTTGAAGGGGACAATTAGAAAAGCAACATGCAACAAACATAAAAAGTGAGGAAAAAAATTTATTCAGTAAAGACTTTTTTAGACAAAAGAAACTCTAATAAGAATAGCAGTATCTACCCATCTACCTAACAGGCAATAAAAGCTACTACCAAAGCAAACACATCAGAAACATTCATTATTTCTTCTGCACTAAGAAGGAAATAGGATAACTCTCTCCAGTCAGATAAAAATGCTTTTTGATTCCTTCAGTAAGTGCCAAGTGCCAGTTGAAAAATAATGATTGATTTTTTTCTTTTTACATAAGGGAATCTGCATAATGCAACAATGGGTTACAAAAGAGTTTGAGCAATATTGGGTCTCAGCATATTAACTTTTAATTGAATCTTGTAATCTTAGAGAAGCTAGCTGAGTGCTGCTCTTTCATCCATGCTGAAAACTCAAACCAAGGTGTCTTGGAAGAAATATTAGAAAAGCTAATAAAAATAAACTGATAAACAATAAGTTGACATGATTTTGCTGAGGATCAGATTCTGGCAAACAAATATGGTTTCAGTTTTTGATGAAGTTACCAGTTAAGCTGACAAAGATAACTATGAAAATGTTCCAGTTTTTGAAAGGCATTATAAAACACAAATAAGAATTATTTAAAAGCAAATGTTAAACAATATGAAATTCAAATCTAGTTTTTATAAGATTTATGATTCATTAGGGGTGTTTTGCTAGGGGCATTTTTAGCCATCATTACCAAGTCTGACATGACCAAAAACTTCAATGGACTTGAGAAATAGAGATAAGATTGTTGGTGATAACATGTGCTGATGGAATCAGGATTGACAGGACCTGATTAATGCAGAGATAAAGTTATAAAAAGTAGTATGGAGTGTCTGGTAAAGTTCATTAACTCAAAGACACATTTTAATACCAATGAATGTAAAGTTACACATGAAATAACAAGCTGCTCAGTCTGCAGTGAAATACAGGGAAATAACACACTGGAAAACAGTGACACAAATATTCAGTGGTCACAATGAATAAGGGATATGAGGTTTTATTTTACTGTTGTGCTTATATCAACAATGGGATATGGCAAGTAAGAAATAGTTTTCACATGTCCCTGGTTATACTGATATTGGATTATGGCTTGTAGTGTTGCTGACCAGTGGGACAATACCAGTCTTGATGAATTGGAAAGCAACCAGTAAAGGCTCAAAAATGAGGACTACAAAAAGTGCATGGTCATGACAGGCTTTAGAAGCTCATTCACTTTTCAAATAAGGTAACATTTCCTTCTGTTTTCTTGTGCTTTGTCAGCCAGTTGGACTAGATGAGCATTGTAGGTCCCTTCCAGCATGCAAGAAAAATAACTGTAGTATGTCACAATACTTTTCATACCTGTAGTTCCTCTTACTTCTGTTTTCCTTTCTATTGGCTTTTAAAAATTATTTCTCCTTCCCATTATGTAATTTTGCTGGGTTTATGTTTTGGTCATTTGTAACTATATTAATTCTAAAAGCTCAGCCACTCATCAAACACTTCAAATTTGTGAGAAAAGAAATTCACAAACATTTAAAAACACAAAACATAGCTCTATTCTACATTACTGGAATTGCCTCTAAAATGTACAAAACATTTGTGATTTAATGTTAGATTATATGTCCAAGTTAACCCTGCTGAGTTTTGCTTTCATGCTGCAATAGGAATATCCTTAAATCACAACTATCTTCACTTTCTCAGCCTCAGTATGAAAAATGATATCTCCTTATAAAAATAAAGGCCAAGAGATTATTAAAAAATACTTTGAAAAGTGACATTATAAATTTTAAAGGATTGCCCAGAGGTATACCTTTGATATCCTTTTTCTGTTTACAGAAAGAGTCGGTTTTCTCTGTATTGATGAAAATCACATCATTGCCATCTCATTTTTTTCATTCTCAGAACTTCTGGCAGGCTAAACTTTGTGGAGGGAGGTCAAAGAGATCTGCCTCAGCTGGTTTCTCAGCACTAGCTTACTTCAACACTTTACCCCAATTTCATGCTGCCTTAGGATCATGGACAGGTGGAAATGAACACCCTGTAGTATCACAACACCTAAATCCACCATGGCAGCACCCAGAAGCTGAGCTGGGGCACAGCAAGTGAAGCAGCATCCTTTGGGAAGGTCAGCAATGAGGAAGAGATCTCCCCTCCTTTGGGCAGGTCAGCACTGAGGAAAAGAGCTCCCGACTGTAGGAATTCCTTTTATAACGGGTAAGCATATGAGCTATGCTTACTAATTATGATCACTTGTTCATTACTATTGTTATTTCTACCAATTCTTTGCCCTTTTCTCCCCAGTTTCTACCCTTCTGCTATACCTCTTACCACCTTGACTGCAAGCTGCAGAAAATGATGGCTTGCATTTATCTTGTGCACAGTGCAGTGGTGCTCCAGCTCTGCTCCATCTCTAAGCACTGCTGTATTAATAGCAACCATACAGAGAGATACAGGGGGAAAAAATCAGAACTGACAGATATTTCTGGATGATGTATTCACAATAATACTTTATATTCCAACTACAAGAAGGGAGGTAATAAAACTGCAGCTAAAAAATTAAACAGTTCCAGATCTCTTTTATCTGATCATTCCAATAATGATTTTTAAAGTGTTAGCCGTGAAGCAACCAGAACCTCTGGAGCACATCTTAGAACAACACAGGACATGAACAAGAGAAAGAGCTACTTGGTCAATGGCTAAGATGATGCCTCAACCAAAACTATTACAAATATAACAACACAAGTTGGATCTACATGAAGGCAGGCACAGCAACAGATCTCCTGGGCTATGCTGTTGCAGAGGTGAAATTCTAGCTGTAACAACTAAAATTTAAAGGAGATGCTGTACAAAACAATCTGGCATGCCCAACAAAGGTTGTTCCAGGTCTGAAAAGCAATCACTAAAGTGACATAATTCCTGAAATAAGCTGATTTGACAACTGTCTGGAAGAACTTGGGTCAAATAAATGCTCAGTATGAGATTACAATGTAACAGGCAAAAGCAATGAAGACCTGGAAGCTTCTGAGGATGACAAACCACAACACACTTGGATGCACCATGAATCCTATTTGCATTTTTGAGACAAGTGTTTCTGTGTCAATTGAGTATTTCTTTCTAAAAGCTAAGACAAGAAATTCTATGGCTCGTGCAGCAGCTGAATGGATAACAGAATCTTAAAAAAGAATAAATTTTATTAATAATTTCACCTTAAATCAGATCTGCTGAATATTTTCTAGTATTCTAAATAAATATTATAATCCTCTAATGGAATAGGAACAAACACTTGTCAGCTCTCAGCTGTCAGCTCTCTATAACCTGTGATGATTAGCAGATAGATTTTATTCTTTAACAAGTCATGTAATCTAAGGCACTTAACACTGTATTTTGCAAGAGAATTTTATTGATCTTCACTTCAGACTGTTTGTGATTTGCTATGTGGTAATTACAGTATCTTTAACTACTATATGCCTCATTTTTTCCCAAAACAAAACAAAACTGCAGTATGATCTCCCAGCACGGCTGCAAGAATGATGTAATTCTTGGTACAACTACTGTCATATTCACTGCCAAACAATCAACAGAGCAGTACAACACTTCTGAATGGTTAAATCTACCTTGTCAATAATCATCAGTAAATATTTAGGATGTTACCAAAAAAGGGAAAAGGGATTGGTGGAAATGCTCAGTTATTTTGTTCCCTTCCAGCTTTTACTGACTGCCAGAACGACATCTGTTGCCAGAACGGAAGATATTGTTTATAGATTCAGTGAGTCTGCTGAAATGTGGACATGTAAGTTGCTGTCTGTAACATGATGAAAAATAGGTTTACAGTCAATAGTATTAATACTCTGAAATCCTTTCTGAATTTCTTTTAATTAGACTTATAAAAGAATCCCCCTCTTGTATAAAATTCCCCTCCAACATTCAGAAGAAAAAGTCACCATTCAGTCAATAATATTTGGTTTCAAGTAGTTAATGAGGTTACTGAGACAGGCTATTCTGCTAGTCTAGTTAATGTGTGAGTGTAAAGTCTAACAATCAGATTTCCTATTTTCAGAATTTCATACCATAATTGCTCACAATACTCATTATGCTTGAAAAGATGGTAGGTCCAGATTTATAGAAAGAATAAATTTTTTCCAGGGCAAGGTAAATTCTACAGCTAGGCTGTCTTTGAAATCATGCCAACTTGAGCATGTTTCAGGCAGAAACATGAGTTATGCCTTGAACATAATCTGAGCTTATTCTTTGTCTCATGAGTGAATGCATTGCATTAAATGATTTACTGTTTTAAGGAAGTTCTGTCCAGAAACCCTACCTAAAATCATGACCTTCTTATGCTAGGTAATACATATAAAAGGGAAGGATCTCTAAAGTAAGTAGATAAATCTTAAGAAAAAGGAAGTCTCACTATCTCAAATTTACAGACAGAGAACTGAAGCTGAAGAGACCAAGGCATAACAGAACCAGGAACTCAACCCATATCTCAAGTCACCAACCTAATGGCCTAATCACAAAGCATCTTTCCTGCAGATAATGAAGACAAAACAGTTTCCTAAGGGATAAAATAGTGACCCAGTTCTGCTGTCATTTATATTTTTGCAACTCTGCTGCTATCGTCACAGTCACGGGAGGATGGGCACGGCAGTCTCAAAGCTTGTATGTGTACATATATCACAGTACATGATGTAAGACACCCCCAAAATAGTGACTTTTGCAGCCAGAATCTTCTTGTCATCTTATAAGGCATCAAACATTATCAAAACACAGAATGAACTCCAAAAGCAGCTGCTATTGAAGATAATTGACTATAACCAGTAAGTTTTCATGAACATCAGTTAAGCCAATATTAAGAACTCTGCAAAAATTATCCTGTTAAACTGTTTAAAAGCATCAGTTCTAAGGGCTGATAGTGTAATGGAAGATGAACCTTATAGATAGCAAATTGGGTCAAAACCTCGCTTGCTATATGCATCTTAGAAAAACACATCTGATGGAACATTGAAAAAGTAATTCAGTCCTTCTTGCACTTCCTATATATAATTTCTTTTTCTTCATTAAAAAATATGCCAGTTTCCTCCCTTAGAAATATAGAAGCTTAAACTGTAAACTTAGGTAAAATGAGAATTTGGATTTTTTAAATGATTGTTATAGATATATATATATATAGATATAGATATTCTGAACACCAATATCCTTGGTAACTATTATTTTGGTACTTACCATGGTTTATCCCGTGACACTTTTGAAGGAAAGACTGTGTGCTGTTTGCTACTGGAGGTAAGTAGATTGTCTTTGGGCGTTTTGAATGGCTTTGAGTTGCTGCTGACAGGGTTATGGCCGCTGATACAGGATTTCGGTTTCATCTGTACTAGGGATGTCCTGGAATTACAGGCTGGAGAAGCTGGAGAAGGGGAAGGTTTACACATTGAACTGTGTCTTCGTTCTGTAACAGAAAAGGAATTAATTTTACAATATGTCATAGGTTAACATTAAAAATACAAGTTGGGAAAGAGGAAATTGTTCTTTTCTATGCCAGGTACAATGATTTTCATCACTCCAAAGAACACCAGTTCATTACTGTTGTGAATGTAATCAAATCAAATGATAATTAGACAAAAGTCAGCTTCATAAAACGCTCTGAAAAAAAAAAAGTAAAAAATAGTAAAATAAATGGCAATAATCTATCAGAAAATTTGCATTTGGTGTCCCAAGTCTTTCATGCCAAGAAGAAAGGAGAGTATGTAACAGCTAACACAACTCAGTAAAATGCTCTGTGACAGATATGTGATTGCTCCTAAAATGGTTTATGATGAATTCATCTGACCTGGTTATTGGGCAGTTTACTTTATGACTATCTTGTTTCAATTTTAATGAGAAATTGTAGGAAAACAACAGGAAGACTGGAACGTAGCTCCCAGCCCTGCCAGAGAGGCAGGCTCTGCCTGGTTCACTTGGTTATCTCCAAGCACCATTCAGGGTAAAAAGTTTGGGGCTTTTACCACATAGAGAAAATGGCATGTGCAAAAAACCCAGGAAATTTATGTCTCAGTAACAAATGTGGCATCTGGAGGTCAGCACTGCTCACGCTCACACCAGAGGCCTCTCAAGCACTGCAAAAAAGCAAGGCCTGACTGATCCTGCACAAGACAACCAGGCTTCAGTGAAATTGTTTTGATTGGGTCATTATTAGTATTTTTTAAAATATAAATGTCCTATCCCTCCTATTGTTAAATAAAAAGACTGTTTTGGCCATTCTTTACTAACTATATCTTTCTCCAGGGTAGAAGTGCCAGTGCTTTGCCAGCCGGCTGCACCAGTGTGCAGCAAACAACAGGCGTGTGCTGTGAACTCCAGCACAGCTACAAAATCCTACAAGAGACAGGAGTTGTAAGATTTTTGAGGGGTGCTGTAAACCTTGAACAGTGCTGTTGGCCCCATTTGAGAAGCACCCCTTCCCCAGCCCCAGTGCTCCCTAGCCAAAGGCAGCGGCGGGTGGCACGGAGGGCCTTGGGGAAGAGGAATTTTCCGGTCAGCAGGGCCTGGCTCCTTGGCACTGACTGCAGTGTGCTGGTCCCAGACACCAAGGGCCTGATCACAGCAGGGATCAGATATCAGAAAGGCACCCCAGAACCAACATAGTAAACAAATACAGCGAGCAGAATGTAAGCATAGGCTGAGTACTTCAGACAAGCTGGAGTTTCTCATTCAACATGCAGCAATTTTTCTTTGTCTAAAGCCTTCAGCACTTAACTTGAAGAATCCAAGTGGGTGCTACTCTTTGAGTTGACCACCATCACACAGTCAACCAAGAGCAGGGTAAGGAAACACCAGTGACCTGTACTACATGGGAAGGTTTTGTATTTGCATCATCAACCCTGCACTCGCTAGTTTGATATTTCAAGGACACCTAAGAAAAATTTTCCCACAGAGAATCAAAACATGACAATTTGTCTGGCATCCTCACAAGTAAAAACTTGCCAGTAGCAGAAGGATTCATCCATGATTAACTTGCAATACGCAAATACCTCAAGAACAAAGAGAAATGCTTAAAAAAATTCCAAAATGTTTCTATTAGATCTCAAATGACTGAATAAAGTAAATTTTTATTTAAAATCAAGCATTTCCATATCTTCACATTCACAGCTTTAATTACCAATGCTGGAATTTCCTCCAGATTCTCCGGCAACTGAAGAGCAAAACAGTCTTAATTTTTTTTCAAATACAAAAGAATCTATCCTTACTCCCAAAATGTTTCCTATCATTTGCCACTTCTCACCCTACCACACACTTCAGTGTGCAGCCTCTGCCTTTAAAACTCCTTTGCAGGATGCAGTGGATTTACATTCATTTCACCTCATATTTGTGGTAACACCTGTGTAATCTACACACCGGATTCAGAAATGCATAGTTCCATTCACAAGCTATTTATTTTATTAAATAATAGTTATTGTTTCAAGATTTACCAATCTTCTCAGCACCTATTTAATCAATTTTAAGTAGGCTAATCAAAATTTGCAACTTTCCCATTAATTAAGGATGACTGATGAAAAGGAAATGCTATGCTACCAACAAAATCAAGCTGTATATAAAGTAAAACTTGAGAGAAAACATGTTTTCCACACACATACTATATAAACTTAGGATTAATTACTCCAATTTTCAACACAGCTACTGGTTTTCTTAAACCTGACTGCTTTCTAGTAAACTGTGTCTTCAATATGAGACCTATGGATATGTTTAGAAATTAAATATATTACTCTTATTAAAATTAATCTTCTGGAAAGAAGAATGTTCAAGATACTGACTGGTGGTCATTCTTGTGATCAGAACTGACTGCTATAATTAGCATTTCCTTTTAATTTCTGAAACTCCTCTTTTCCCCCAAAACATGGCTACAGAAAGTCTTCTACCTTTTAGACAGACTCCAATACACATTTGAGACAGATTTTCTTCAAATTTCTTAGAATGGAAATGGAAACTGTGACCTCTGCAAAGTCCTACAGGAGTAAGAATGTAAATAGCCAGTGCCACACAACCAGAGGTGTTCTGAGACACTGCCTGGATGGATAAAATCTGTGCATTTCCTCACAAAAGTTGATGTCACTTCAATGTCAGCAGAAGAAGATGGCAGCAACACCATGCAAGAATGGCAGAGTGGAGAGCTGGAAGAGTAACTCCCTCCAAAGGGGCACAAACTCCTGAGCTGGGCAAGCATGCTTGCAAGAGGCTGTATTTGACAAAGGTGTGAATTCTCAGACAAATCTCAATGGTGAGTGCATAAATTGTAACTAAATATTGGTGTATATTCCTTCTCAAGAACTATCAAGTTGCCTCTTAATTCTTCATTCCTTACAATGTATATGGTAGTCAATCACCCTTAGATACTGGTAATATGTTTCAGAGAAATAATGGGAATATATGACAAAAAAAGGGCTGTCAGCTGTCAAAATCAACTGCTTAAACCAGGGTGGTGGTGGCCTCCTCTGTCAAATTGACTTTCGTGGTCAAATCTGTTTTAAACATTTTTTACTAATTTGTCTGCTCCTATTTTACATATGTAAAAGGAATGACACACAATATCCAAATCTATTATTATACAGCCTATGCAATAAATTAATGTGTGAATAAAAGACATTTGCACATCAAATAGTTGTGATAAAATTAAATATTCACATACTACCATATCAGGAGACAATCAGCTATCTGTGTAACACTTTCTAAGATCATTTGCAGTTCCTGTGTAGACAGATTAGATCTAGTAAAGCAGGTGAACTTGTATTCATACAGCTGTGGACATGGCTGTCCCTATTCACATACACCAGTGATACAGCCAGTGGACATTGATGAAAATAAAGAAGAATGAAAGTTTGTGCCCCTAGAAATGATTAAATGCAGCATGGCAACTAGAAAACCAGTTATCATCACTGGTAAGATACTAACCTAAATTCTGTACACATTTCAGCAATGCTATGAATACTTGCTCCAGTTTAAAAGAGAATTTTTCTGATTCATTTAAATACTTCCAAATGAATGCTTACGTTCCCCATAAATAACAACACATATTCTGTTTTGTTTCTAAATACCAGGTGCTGTCAAATCCAAGAGCACAGGAGCACAATCAAAGTTACAATCCTCTTTATCGCATTAATCTTTCTGCAACCTCTCAGCTTTCTCAGCGTGGCCACTGCAAGCAAGTGACAAGGAACATGTGACTTCTACTGTCAAACAGTTAAGGTATTAATGGCATTAATCTCAGAGGAAAGTTTAACACTCTTACTGAATTACCTCACTTTCCATAGAATCAATTTCAGATCAATATCTTGTCCGAAAGCCTGGTGCTCCATATAGTTCTAAGGGGCATTGCAAACTCTGCATCAGTAGCATTGCAAATGATCTTAAACTATTCCAGGAGATTCTCCATGTCCTATGGAAACATGGATATAGTCCAACTTTCTCAGCCAAATCTGAATTGTTTGTAGATGTGAAGTCCTTATGTTGTTGGAGACCTAACAGTCCAGTCCCTGAATCTCCAGAGCTTCTCTCCTATGCCCTTATACTCCATTTTTAATCCTCCTTCCTGCCTCCAGCACAATGCAACGCCCTGCCTTTCCCCAGATCTCTGCTGCAGCTGCCAAAGTCCTCTAGGTCTGCCTTTAAATCTGTAATTCCACTGGATCCTCTCTGATGGGTCACCAGGGAATACTAGCAGCTGTTTTGCAGGAAACGCCACATCTTCTAATCATAAGCAAAAAAAGCAAAGCAATATAGGGGCAACACAAGCTCCAGAGCCACAAGCACAGCGTGTGGGAAAATGAGGCAAAGCCACATTCTGAGTAGAAAGTCTCTTTTCCAATTTTTGCCTTGACTCTTATATGCAACATCAAGCACTCAGCTCACAGCAAACCTAACAATGACACTACAGCAAATATGATGCCCATAAAACATGTCAAACATTGCAGTTTCCTACCTAAAAAGATCTTTATGTGATCCTGAAACTGTAGATTATCTCTTATCTGGACTAGAAACAAAAACCCATTTCTTAGTATATCCCACCTGCATCCACATTCTCATCCAACATATGCTACTCAAAATGGACCAAATCAAGTGAAAAGTTTTTGCCCCAGTTAGTGCCTTCTCCATCCATATTACAGACAATCATGGAGGAAAAATGTAAGGATATAATTTGAGCATAGAGAAAGATAAGTTTTTCATCTCTCAGTGTTTTTTTTTCTTTTCAGATACTTTAAACAAAAAAGGAAAAAAAAGCCCTTCATGTTGTCAGAAGACAGACACTAAAACTTCGTCAGCACGAGTCATTTTGAAACATTACTCTTGTACAGCATGATTTGACTTCCTGTGTACAAGAGGCCCAAAGTAAAAATCAATTTTAGGTTGACCCATGAAAAACTCAGAGACCCAGTGTTATGGATTATAGCTTGATATTACACTTGGTAAAAACAAACAAAATTCAATTGCTAAAACTCTGATAGGTAAGAAAGTTATTTACTGCTAGTAAACATTTATGGAATAATAAAACTCCTTTTTAACCTTGTATTCATCACAACACTTGAGTTCATGGTCCTTTTACTTGGAATAGCATAAAGTAACTGATCCAACTGCCCTTAAAACAATATGAATACTGTTACTCCCCATTTACAATATTTAAGCAGATGGTAATGAAATTTAGTATCTCATAGTCTTGTTGATGAAGATGTTACTCATAGTAACTCACACTGCCTTAGCACAAATTACAGTTTTTCTATTTACATTATATCCTGAGGTGCTTTGTTGCACAGCGTTTCACTGTGCAAAGTTGAGCAATGTATACTTACAATTTCAATAAATGGTAAATGAAACCGACCACCTTGTACTGATCCCAGTTCAAAGTTTGCAAAAGTACTTGGCATTAATCCTAATAAAACCAAAACAGAAAAAAACCCACACATGCCCGAAAAGCAACAGCCAGCAACCAGAAAATGAACAACCTAGACTCTTGCAGAAATGTGTCATCTTGCAGGAACTGGCAGCTGGTTCATAACAAGAATTCATAAACACCTTGTAAGCAGTTTCATTTTGCAGCCACAGTCTGAAAAAACACTAGCAAAACCCGGTACGTGAGGTTAAACAAAACTAAAATTGTATTTGATGTTAGCAAACTACAGCATAATATTGCAAGATTGAAGGATAACTTTACCAGCTTTTTTGACAAAACACTATTCCAAGTCCAGCTGAAAAAGTTTGGAAATAATATCCACAAACCGTTCCACCCTTCTTGCACTGCGCACTGGAAAGGAAACAGCACAGTCGGTTTCATTTTGATACTTCTTGTAAACTGACAAAGGAAATAAACTGCCAGCTCCAACCCCCGGACTGATCTGCTGCATAAAACACTGCTCAACAATCACAAGCTTCATTCCAGGTCAAATGACATAATTGGGAAATTATCAAGTGCTAAAATAACCACCGTTCCGCTGGTGTTTATTTACAATAAACACAAGCTTCGCTTTCTGACAGAAACCCACTAAAACCATTCTCCATTTCACAAAGTCTACAAGTGAGTAGGATCAGCAAAATTATGCAAAACATCCTGCTAGAAGAAGAAATGTAAACTGAGCCACTTACAGAGAGAAGCAGGCTGCCAACTTAATCTGATTCTACGACGACTGTAAACATGTACTTTTGGAACGTGAAGCGATTCACATTGCCACAGATGCCGTCAGAGGAGCACAGCAGCGTGATTAGGTATTCTGCACACGGGGGGAACTCCGGCAGATGACCTGCCGCAGCAAACACACATCTCTGCTCCCTCACACCAACTGTTTTGACTACAGGCACTTGTTAAGCACCAAGTTTCGGTCCTACCAGTTGGACACCAGAACTGAACCTGTGCCAAGAACAACACGAGCTGAAAACGGCTGCAGGGCTTTTCTTTTTTTTTCTTTTTTAAATAATTGTTGATACAACTCAAGTAACTGTAGAAAGGAACCAAAGTGCAAAATTGAAAGCAGCAAAACCCACAAGTGTACATTTAGAAGAGGACACTGAATTTTTACTTCCTTGAGCCAGGAAAGAAGGAGAGTGTTTGTGTACAACACAGTAGGATGAACTTGATGTTTTCCTGAAAATTCTTTTATTTATGGAGTAATCTGGCATTTGTCAGGATAATTATAAAACACATGAGAAATAATCTCTAGACTATCACTATTTTACATTTACGCAGCCAAATATCTAAAAAATGGCAATATTTCCATAAAGAGCCATACACAGCACTTCCCAGAACACTATTATTCCTCGTAAGTAAAAAGCATGAAGAGAAAGAAGGGTCAAATGGAACTCCAAAAAATGCTTCAAATAGTGCAATTAATTATCCTAAATGTAAACTGAAGCTTCTGGGTACTTGCCTACTTCTTTCATAAGGATTCTGAGATAGAAATATGAAGCTCCAAGGTATCACTGAAGTATCAGACAGACAGAAAAACATCAGAAGTGTGAATACCCCTGTCCTGGTGACAATGTCAGTCTTCACATCATTGAGCAGGAAGACCTAGATTTAACTGTAGTGCCAAGGTCTGTTTCTACAGCTATAAAAGGGGATATTAATGATTTAGAGTATTAACTTGATTAAAAAGGAATTGAAGACTTAAGTAGGAATTCATCATTCCTGTAATGACACAATTCTACACGTGTAACCAGCATTTGCCACCTGACACATTGCTACTGCAGAAAAAATGACAATTTTCATCTCTATATTTCTCAGCTCAGCTAGGCCAAAAATCCCCAGGCAAAAAAGTAGTAACAGAGCAAGTGAATCTTGGGTACACACTTTTGTACCCAAGTGACAGCCTACCAAAGAAAAGCAAGGAAAGCTTAGGCACAAAAATTTCACATTCTGCTGGAGGAGATGCACAGTTAAGTTCAACATGAAACGAGAGCTTGAGCTAAATAACACCTCAAACCTTGTGTCCAGCACCACAAGGACAGCCCTCACCAGCCTTTTGCACGGGTATCTTACTACCTGCTGACCCACATTCCCACTATTTTTGTACTTGGAGGATGGAAATGCATTATCAGCCCTAAACTTAGGAGAGACATATCAGGTGAAATGCTGAAATATTTCTAGCAATAAGCCACAGTACTGTCAAAGGTAAATAGTGCCAACAAATCAGAATTTTGTGGGTGATTTTATATGAGAAAATTTTTATTTCGTTTTATTTATATTGGCTAAATGTACAAATTTATAAACAATAATCTATTCTTTTATTCAAACACCCGACTTAAATAATAAATAAACACTCCAGATTGTTGCAAAATAGAGGAAAATTTAGTATTGTCATTCTCTCATTCTTTGTACCATGTAATAGACCCGTTCCCTCAGGCAGATCTTTCACATTCAAGGTCATCTAATGACACATATTTTTCTTCATTTATACTTATGAGGAAAAATATTTCACTGCATCTCTATTTCCCTCTTTACTTATTTCCCTTAACTATATTTACATAACAATAACAAAATAAAGTAATTTATGTGCATAGTTGCTTTAAGAACCAATTAAATGTTTCCCCTCATCTATCACAAACCAGAAATGTTTAATGTTTCTTTAATGTTTTACTTAATCCAAAAATATATAATGTCATTCCTTTTTACTGTTAAGAAAAGATTACCCATTGCAGAGTGAGATGGGACTAGTGAGGTGGTTTGGAAAAAAAACCAATGCTCTATCATGATTCTGAGAAAACAGGCCAGCAATTTTAGGTGACATACTCTTCACCTGGCTCTGTGAAAAACATGGTACCAGATTTTATTCAATATCAAGATCTCCTACAATTATCTCATTTTATCATTCCATACAAATAACTTCTAGAGAAATAGTAACTTCACTGAAATGAGCCCAAAATAACATCTTTGCAGCGCTTGCATATAAGCTGTTGTTTAAACCTTCTGGCTTTTTCTGTTACTTGGGATCCAAACCCAGCACCTGGTGAATCAATGTGCTCCTTAACAAGTTGTTTTTTAAGCACAGAAATAATGGAATTTTTATTTTCTATAAATTCACAGTAAATTTTTTCTATAAATTCATGGTAAATTGCTCCACCTCTGTTACTCTGAGCTTATCTGCCCCCCAGCAGCCTCATCATTTCATCCTGTACCCACAGCCTTTGTCCCTCTCCCCAAGGGATGAGCTCTGTTTGGTCTGCAGGTAGACATGTGCCAGCTGTCAGTACAGGCTGCAAATGTGCTGCTGCCACATGGAATATTGTTGTCTGGGCCACATTATTTAAGCTGTCTCCTCACACTTGCTGATTTTCAAAAGACTGCTGAAACTTTGAATTTTTGAACCAAACCAGCAAAGAACTAAAAATTCTCAGACAAAACAGAAAATAGATACAATCACATAAGGTTTATTGCTATTATTTTTTTTACTAGTAGCATTATTACAATAATTATAATATTATAGGAAATCCAAGCTAAAATCTACATAGGATTTGTTTTTACTTGGTTCTCTGTGGTTGCCACTCCTCATGGGTATTCCAAGGCATCAAATGAATTCCCTTGGAATATTCTGACATCATTTCAAAATCCAGGGAACCATACAGAGCTAGGGACACTTGTTTTGTTTTTAAAAATTGAATGAGTCGATATTTAAGTTTCAATTTGCTTTATCAAAACCTTCTACAAAAGCAGCATAACTGCTGTCAGTTCAGAGTATTTCCTCATTCCAGACATTTTAGATAAATCAGTTCACTCATCTTTCAAGCATGTTATTTGCCAGAGGTAAGAAAATCTATTATTTAGAATGCTGCATGAATAACCACAAGTGATTACCCCTTAATACACAGCCTCCAAAATCAATGTGGAAAAACAATTCCTGAAGAGGTCACTTGTTCATGTTTCCCTCATTACATACAATAGCTCTTACAAACAAGAAACCAAACTCTTAACCTTCTACTGAAAAAAACTCAAGAGACAACATACCCAAATAAAAAAGTGGGTTTATAGGGCATTTTTATTCTGTTCCTCTCCCTTTAAAAAATTCTTTAGTTCTGTATTTACATACAGCTTCTTAATTCTGAAGTTGGTTTTCACTTTAACTTGCATCATTTATGACTTCTAACTGTGCAAACTAAAGAAACTCAGACCTAACTGCACATGAATGAAATAAATGCAAATTAACCTCTGAAAGTCCAAGTGACAACTACTTCATATTCTGTCTCTTCATGTACCCCTGGATCATTCATCACTGCAATGAACTTCTCATAATACAAATTACTTCTTTTGCATAAACTATTTCTCCATTCATAATTTAATAAATTTACCTTCATTGCTTATGATGAGAGTCTTTTATGTCTACAATATTAAATGTCTGCTATACCTAGATAGATAGATAGATAGATAGATAGATAGATAGATAAGATTTTTTCGTCAGATAGGTGTTTGCTCAGTTTTTTTCAAGTTGAGTTTTCCAAAGTTTGTTGAAGCATGGTCAGTGTTTCAGATGCAGTGTGAAGAAAGGCATTTTCCAAGGTCACACAGCCATTAGAGTGCAGATCTTAATTTAAAGCATTCCAAGTTTATTCACCCCCTGATGTTGCCTCTATTTTAGAACAATGTGGCAGGAATGACACAGGGAGAAGAGACAGGTGATTTCCAGTGCAACTATTTACCAAGGTGCATGAACTGCTGTGACAGCACAGCTGTGCAATTCTGTTTTCCCTTCTCCCACTGCCAATGTCCTGAATAAACTGTCACCCAGTGTGGATGGCTCTAACTTTCCATGGATCTGCCCAGAAGCACATATGTACCATATTTTAGAAAAACTTTTGGAAAAAAAATTGTAGGTGCTCACCAGCTGAAGACACAGGATATTTTTCCTATGAGGCATTCTAATTACTTTCTATAAGCTAATAGAAAAACAATCTTATTAAAGCAAGGCATAACTCAGAACAATTCTTGTGAATTTTAACATGGACAGGAAGCAAAGATGATTTGAAGCAAGTCCATACAAATGAACCAGTTTCACCTGAAGACATTTAACTATTATATATGTAAAAGGATATCTCTGAGAAGAAACATGCAATAAGTATCTTTCCAAGGTATCAAATGTTTCATGTGTGTCAGTCATTTGGTTTGAACCCCAACAGTCAATTGGAGCATATGTAAAACATTAGGATGATTACTTCCTACTAGGACTTAGCTGGATTTTTATATTGCTAGAACCTGGTTTCACCATGCTTGGTGTAACATTTCACTTCAGGTGGGAAGATATGAATAGGACATATGTGTGCCAAGACATGAGAGTAACCCTTGGTCAGCCAAGAAATGACTACAGAGAGTAAGCTTGGAAGCTAACAGGAAGAAGAGAAAACAATTTTAAGACAAGGATTTCAAAGTGCGTTATTTATAGAGTCAACACTCAATTATCCATGGTCAGATTATCTGTACCAGAGATGCAGAAACAAATCAGCTCCAGCTGGGCTCATTAGCAGAGGGGCAGCTCGGTGCAAATGTCCCTACACTTCTAGGGACACTGTGGGTTTAAAAATTACACAGCATCTTTTTTTCAGCATAACAGTGAAGTCCTTCTTTCAATCTAAAGTGAGTCACTTGGGTTGCTTCTGTCTAGCATTCCAAAGGCAAGAGCACTGGGGAAAATGGCAAAGACTTCAGACAAAGGCACTGCCTGGCAGTGTTACCCCCATGCTCTGGGTCCCAAGAAGCTTTGTGAACTCAGGCCCAGCGTCAAGCCCGAGCTGGCCGTGTGCATTCCTGCACTCTGTGTCAGGGCTGCGGCCTCCGGCAGGAGCTGGGTGCAGACAAGCACCAGAGACTGGTGACAAAGCAGGAGCCAGGCATCAGCCAGCATGGCCAACAGCAGGCACCTCAAACACAGCTGGGGTGCCCTCTGTGCAGAGGGACTGAGCTGTGAGATCCCTTGAGATTACCATTTAAACTTAAGTCATTTAAACCAGATATTCTAATGAGGGGAAAATTAAAACAAGTACTTTTCTAACTTCAAGAAAAACCCAGCCATAGCAGTATCAATCCAGCTTGAAGCTGTTTTCCTGGCCACAATGCCAAAAATGTAATTGACAGTGAAATACAAAGGTAGATTTAAAAAAGGGAAGGAAATGGAAAAAATTCAACATGACATTTCTTACCTACCAATTGCTGCCTCTGAATCAGACTATCTGTGTTCTTGCTCAAGGACTGAAACCTTTCTCCATCTGTCAGGAGACAGCAAACTCCAGAAGAGACTATGATCTTCTGGAAGTTGTCCCTTCTCATCAAATTCATGTTCTATAGTTGAAAGAAATCCTACTGTTTAGAGATAATAAAAGATACTTCTAAGTTGGAAGAATTTGAGATTCAATTTGTTTTTTTCCAGCCATGGGATTCACTTCACCAAAGAGACAGGGAAAGGACAACAAGCAGGATACTGGCATGATAAATCTCAGCTATAATCAACTGACTCCAGCTTGATTACAGAGGAGGAACTAAACTCTGTATTTGGCAAATGGATCACAGAGCAAGTCTTTTCTAAAGCTTTTTGCTGAGTCTGACAATTGTTAGCTAGACAGTACAGCAGATTTAACCAGCAATGGCTAACAAGTGAACCAAAACTAACCATGCCTGAGCTATCGTCCCTGGGATTTGCCTACTGTATCTAAGTACTGAGAGAAAAAGCTTTATTTACACTGAACTGCTCAAGTAGTTTCAAATAGCAAGAAACAGAGGATCACTGAGTGCAGGATGAGATAGAAGAAGAGGGTTATCTATCCCATCAGAAGATCATTGTAACACTTGAGGAAATCTGCAGGTCTAAATCTCCAATTTTATTACCCCCCTTCCTTTCCTCCTCCCTAGTCCCAAATTCCTTGACTTTCTAAGTTGCTTAAGGTCTGAATAAAAGTAATTCAAGGAAAAAAAAACCAGTTCAAAAGCACATTCACTATGATAGATATTACTTATGAGAGAACTCTGGCAGTTTTATTTGTTCTTATTTCTCCTTACATTTCAGATCCCTAAATGCCTACTGCATAAAAAGTGATAGCAGGGGCAGTTACCAAAGGTCTGCTGTCTGTCTTTGCTGTTTTGCCTACGGACATGAGGTCTAATCTCAGTATTAGGGACTAAAATATTTTGGAAGGTGTAACATTCAGCAAACAAAACCAGAGAACAGATCTTCTGCTGTGCAGTATTTGCAAGTCTGGTGTATGGTATTTATCTTGGAATACACACTAATGAGGACAGCAGCACAAGCACTACAAGGGAAAAGACTCAATTACTGTAAACAACTGTGAACAAAAGACTCTTAAACATTCAACAATCACATCAACAGAAGGTTTAGAAGTCTTTACCTCTTGTTTACTGTAACAAGATTAGGTCAACACTTCCCTCTGCCTCTTAGCCTCATCAAACTAGGGAAGACCATAAAAACAAAACCACTGCACTAACTCACTCATTCACTGAAAAAACTCACTGCCCTGCTCAAAGCATGGAAAGATACCAAAGTATCTGGGGCCACTGCCACAGTAAAAGTCAGCCTGTAACTTCCAGCTAATCAGCAGCATATCTGTCAAGCACATACATGTGAACCACTCTTACATAAACTTTCTGCTCCCTTACTGCTCCTCCCACTCCAAGATATCAATTCTAGCCAAGAATTTGATTAGCAACAGACTATGAAACACTTTCAGAGAACATCAGAGGTGGCACTTACAAAAGGACAGTGAACTTTTATGGCCTGAAGGCCCCAGAGTCAAGTGTGGCAGCTGTATCAGGCATTGCATGTTACAGCTGCGGTCGTACCATGCATCAAAAAGAGATGCAATTTCTTTTTCTGCTCTTCTTCCCTTTCAAAACATTCCTGGCACACCTCTGGCTTCAATCTGGTGTTAATCCATGGTTGAATTACAGTGTATGGATGGATACCAGGCACATTGTATAACACAACCTTGAGTCTTTTAGCATTTGCTTCCTAGAATAGACTGCTCTTGCCCTGCAAGTACAGTGTGTATTGTTGTCTCCAGATGTAGCCTCATAGAGTCAATATACTTGAAAAGGCCTGCTGAGCCCTCTTTCACAAGCAGTCTTGATTCATCCTTTATCAGGGACCTCTCTCTTTATAGTAATTTTATGCCAGTTAAGGAGTTGCAATTATTACTTACTCTCCCACCCCTTTCTGGCTAACTGTAAAATTATTAAACATCAGAGTTACATGGACTACTTTTGAAGGACTTCTGTCTTCCTCTTTATAATCATCTGTCAAAATCTGGTACATAGTGAGTTTTAAACAAATCATTCTATGCTGGTTTTATATTTTAATTAAATATAACGCAACATTGGTTAGATACCTCGGGACATTTCTCACTTTGCAGAAATCAGAGCTCATTTAACAGCCATAGTATTTTACAGACTTAGACAGACACCTCTATCAGGTAACACTGGTTTCAAGTAAACATGTAGGTTTTGTTTTTTTCCCTGAAAAGTCTAATGAAGTTTTCTAGTTTCACTTAGATTCATAACCATTTAGAAAAATGTAACAGAGATATAGAACGTTCTGGTTTTCTCCTTTTAAGCTCATTAGAACAAATCCATGCACACAGCAAGTAATCCAGCTGTAATTCATACCACAGCATAGCGGAGGTAAAGCAGTAATGCCAACATTAAACCTGATACTATTTAGCCCTTAAAGCTTGCAGGTAATCTCTCTCTTTTCAAGAACTGCACACTGAGAGAAATCAGATATATTTAAAGAAAAATTCAGTATCATGAAAGTTTTAAATAAAATTTAATTTAAATTGAGCTTAGACATCTAGAGCCATACTGAGGCTTCCAAAAGCAAACACTCAGCAACTGCCTTGTTCTTAATTTAAAAAGCTCTATAGAATACATATAAAACATAGCATAAAAAAGTTGACAGCTGTCAATTCAAGAGTCAGCAGTTCCCCACTGGCATATTTTGTTTAAACTGCTTTGGTACCACTGTCATGTTATTAACCAAGTTTAAACTTCTCCGTATATTTCTAAAATACTACCCACTACCAATGTAATCACAGTTTGCATTATTTTTTAACCACATTGCCATATATAACCAAAAATGGCACAACAAAACACAGAACATACAAACACATATTTAAGGGAAAAATCAAGGTGACTTCTTGAAAATATGGGTCTTGCTGAGTTTCTAGTTGCCTGCATGCATTTCTCTTTAATCTTTCTGAGGCTGCAGCAAATAGAGCTTAGTGTCTGCTCTCAAGCTAAAAATCTTTGCAATAATTTGTGTAGATTTGTGCAGATAAAAATAAAAATCACAGACTGTATTAGATTCCAAGACTGTAAGCAACACGAGCTATCATATCTGCACAACAGCATGCTGATATAGTTGGGAAAAAAAGTAAAAATAATCACAGCACAGATAACCAAGGGTCAAAGTTCTGGTTATGCATGAAGTTTCAGTATTGGCACTTCCTGTTCCGAGTCTAAAATACTCATAATTAAATATATTTTTTCCTTCTTTTGCTAAAGTAATGAATTGCTATTCCCTCCTCTCTTTCATATATATATATATATATATACGCACACTTGATTTGCTCACTTACATTACTGTGAGCCATGAGGCCAGTTTTAAGAGCCCTGCGGTGCACCAGAGGCATTGGCACCCTCAGTCCCGCAGGCCAGGGCTGCGCTCGGGCAGCTGCACCAGGCTCAGCGCAGGAGCCGCTCCCGGCGCGGGGCGGGGGCTCGATGCCATCCTCGCACCCCGCACCGCCTCGGCTGCTCCGGACAGCGCAGGTGCTGAGGCAGCCCCTCCACACGGGTCACCTCCCTCCGCACCGCGCAGGGATGTAACGCTGTGCGTGTTTTTCTCCAGCAACAGCTGCGTCCTACAACCTCGTGCGGCTTCTGCACCGGCTTTCTCACGCCGCTCGAGCACAGCAGCGACAAAGCAAGGCAGCATCTGTAGCGACCCTCACTCACATTCAGCCCGCCGCTGCAAAACCCACCAGCGGCGCCTTCCCCTGGCGCGCTGACAGCTTCGCCTGCAGGGCTCCGGGCCGTCCTTCGGCGGGGCCGCCGGGCCGCAGGCGCCGTCAGCGGCCGGGAGGCTGCCGGGAGCGGAGGGCCGGGAGGAGGCGAGCAGCGAGCCGGGAGGGGGAGAGCGGCGGGCCCGGAGCTCCCCCTCCCGGAGCCGCCGCCGCTGCCATCCGTCCTGCTCCGTACGGCCCTACTCACGCGACCAGCAGGGAAAGCCCCAACAGCGAAAGGCCAGGAGCAGCAGAGTTAAATGCAAAACTCGTTTCACACGATTTTTCTCCTGCAAACTCGTCAAACTTCTAATTTAGTTTTGGAAGGCTTAGGGAAAGGCAGTCCTTCGATCAACAGTGCCACAGCTTCAGCCACTGCTGGCAAGGATACACATACCGTCCACATTAACTTGAAATTCTTGTTCTGAACTCCACACAATAATGTATGGTAACTGGTAATAAAAAATTAAGCTTCTGAGGATCTGATTATCTTTGATTTTTACACATTGGAGTACAAGCGGACCAAGCAGATTAAGATCCTGTTACAGTCAGCTGCTGGATAAACACAAAGGTCTTTATCACTTATTTTTCCTCTTACAAGTACTCCATACTCGCAAGTACGCAAATATCAGAGCTATGGTGTCACCACCCAAAATAAAAAGTTCAGTCAACAAGCTTCGCTTCGCTATGGCACAGCTCTGTGTGTTAAAGCATCCCTGTGCCAAACCCTCAGCCAGCTGACTGCTGCTGGAAAAGGTGGGTTCCCCATTAACCAAAAATACTTCCTTTGGCATAACTCTCAAAATTTGGAATGGCAGTATGTTTAATGATACCATTACAAGTAATTTGTTTCAACTATATTTAAATGGTCAGCCATTCAGCTCTTCTCACATACATGCAACTTCTCTTGCAGCCAAGGAGTTGCTGGCTTGTCCACTAAACCCAGCCAAACCCACCAATTTGCAGCAGACCAGCATGAGACCTCAGTTTAAATGCAAATTTATTCTCACAGCTGTGTTCAACATGAAACATACCAACAAATGTTAGCTCACACTGCAAGGTATCATACAATGTTTCAGGATCAAAGTCCATATATTTGAGCACATACACTGAGTGGTGTTCCCCAGGAAGTTGAGTAGAAGTTTTCTACGGAGTGCTGCGTTCCCTGGCTGTGCACCCTCCTGACTATGCAGAGATCCCAGCGGGGCAGGAGCAGGAATGGCCCCAATTTATTCAGGTTTCTGTTTTAATCACAGAATCTGCTGCCTGAGGCCTTGGAAAAAGATGGGGAGTGTGAAAACAGAACCAGAACTCTCAAAGATTACTTACAGTAAGTAAACTCTTCAGAGGGCAGTGTGGATCCTCCTGGCAGTGATTTCTACTGGACAGAAGAGAGAACTGGATTCAAAATATCCTGATCCACTGGACCCAAAGATGGAGCCCAGAAATTTAGTCAACAGATCATTGAATGTGCATAACCAGTAGTCTTCTGGCTTTGTTTGGTTGCTTTGTTTTTATTTAATTTGAACATGGGACTTGTAGTAAAAAATAAGCCCCCATATTTTTGAAGCATAAGCCTAGCTAAACAAAATAGCCCTGAATGCTTCTGGGATTCCTATTTAGGAAATCATTCACTGCAGGTGTACATGCTTCACAGAAGAGGCAATCACTGATGCCAAGGAATAATGAGACACAATAAAATATGAAAGTATAAATAAGCAGAACAAACAATAATAGATATAGAAATAATAGGCAAGTAATATCAACAGGCAAATAAATAAGACAAATAGGTACAATGTTTAAAACTGACTGGGGAAAAAAGCCAGCAAAAAATGTATGCTAGTAAAAAGTTCCAGCTAAGCTGAGAAATAGAAGGTTGAAAGGAACTAGTGGTTGTGTGGTATACCTCCATCACTTTATGGTGAGGACATTACACACTGCTAATACCTATTTGTATATCTCAGATTGGTGCCTGTGGAGCAGCTGTCAAAGCATCTTGTAACACATAATCCTGGGGATCCGCAGGGCTGCAAGGCTGCTATAAAGTGAATGGTGATTGCTGCCCCATGTCAGCTTGTGATAAAGGTCATATCAGAGGTTTTGAACAGCCAGTAAGGCTGATTGAGTGATCATGAAGATTTAGAATATAACACAGGGAGAGTTAACTTCTATAAAGAAACAAAACAACACATCAGAATTTGGAGGCGGTGGGTGGGGAATATGCATAGTAACCATGCAAACTATCTAGCAGAAGTAAATTTAAAGTAATGCTTTCACTATCTGAAAAAAAAAATTACATCTTCTGAAAACCAAGGCTGATGTTAGCTTTTGTTTAAAACAAAATCAGGATCTTGACAGTTTTCTGTACCTTAATATTGGGCATCTCAAGTGATCCAGCAATAAATCACCTAAACCAAATGTTTCAGGAAGTGATAATCAATGCTTTAGTTTTCAATCTAAAATGGGAAATTTTTAATGTTTAAATAGGAAAGGACTTCTACAGTTGCGCTGAAGACCACACACATTCATCTTATAGATTAACTTATGTAAATAATTATCTTTATACAATGCAATACTAACAGAGACAGTTTGTGCTAATTGTCAGACAAGTTCTACATTTAATCATATTGAGAAAATAGTGCACAGGAAATAATTATTTTCTAACTCTAGAATCTTAATACAGAAATTTCTGCACAGAAGCCACAATCTGCAGAAAGGTTAAGAACAAAACTAATCAATAGTTAAAAGAACTATTCATTGTAGGTAATATGGGGAAAGGATTTTTTTTTTGGTGAGGGATCACTTTCTTTGCTCATCTTGCAAGCATTAATTAAGTGGCTATGAAATAAGGAGTAGCTAAGAATGATTCTTTTGTAACCTGTTTTCAGGCTATAAATGTGTTTCTGGTTATAGTAATACTACATATAAAACCATTAATAAAACTGCCTACTTACCAAAGCCTAGATAGAAACATTAACTTGCCTGATGTGAACATGAAGTTAGGATATCAGGGTGTATTTAAGCTTATCTTGAAAAGAAAACATCTGATCTTTGTAGTTAGCTTTGTACTGATGAAATTGGGTTTGTGTCTATTGAAGAAAAAAAGTGATATGCTAGTAGCACTTTATGGTGACTCTTTAATGCTGTGCATCAGAATACTCCCATAGAATTTTCAACATGAGGCCCAAAATTTAAATATTAAGTGCTTTCCTGATTGATACTGGCATTATCAGACAGCTTGCACATTTAAGCTACTTGAACCCAGGAACACTTCTTGGTACTCAGCACACGGAGACCACTTAGTCTGGAATGTGTATTGGGACTAAAACTTCAAAATCCAGAAACAAGAGTCCAATCTGTTGGGAGTGCACATGTTTCTTGCTAAAGTTGAGAGGGCCTAAAACAGTGCTAAAATTAATTTTGTTTCCTTGTACTGCTAGGTAGGTCATCATGCAGGATTTTTTTCCCACCTAGAAACAAGGCTACAGCTTTGGCAATTCAGCACCAGCAAAACCAGAAGAGACTTTAGGCAAAAGACTTTAACCCAGTAAAAGACCAGCATGTATATTTGAGTAGCAGCTGTATGTAGCATTTTGGGTTTTTCTGTATCTGTATGTTAATCTCACTCTGAACTCCAAATCAGTTTTCTTATATTTCAGTACCATGGATATTTCAGCACCAAAGGACAGAAGAGGGGTGTTAGAGAAATGCAAGTGAGAGTGCTTGAGAAAGTCAAAATTGTACTGATTTTGCATGTGGAGATTATTTCAGATGAATCTCTGAACCTCTAGCTGATAATTTCTGCAGACATCTTATCTTAACCACATTTAGCAGAAAAGAAGACAGAGGACCCAGATCGCTATGAATTCCAATTATCCTGACTCAACTCCTCCAACAGATCAAGCACCTGATCCATTTTCAGAACCACACTCTACAAAGCTGTGTTTGTGGCCTGTAAGATAATCCTTTGACTCTTAAAGCATTGCAGACCTTCATAAACAAATCAAACTGTTGTACTGAGGAAGAGTACAAAGCTCTGACTAACAAGAGGCACTTGACAGACACTCAGTTATGCTTACATTACCTTACAGATGAGACTATTGCCTCAGCATCCCAACTTTTCACAGCAGCTCCTCCAGAAACCCCATAGGATTCTGGAGTCTTGTTTAATCTCTTGGAAAAATGAAGAACACTGGTTTACTTGAGGAGCGCCTTAGTCCTGCACAATCCACTCCTAAATCTATAAATTAGACTATTATTTTTGGGAAATCCTAGAAGGACTGACATATATCCATACTCTGAGATAGTGCCTTATTTTTTCTGCTTATCATCTCGCTGTATCAGAATTTGTCCATATTTGAGGCAGGGAACTCCATTCCTTTTCACTTTGATTTCAGTCAGACATGCATGAAGTTTGCTCCATCCTACTCTACAGAGATTAATGACAAACAGGGTTCTCTCCTTTTTCATGACCTATCCAGTCAAGAAGGTGTTGTCCATATAGGTGTCAAAATGTATGCAAATCACAGTTTAGAATCAGCTTCTAGCAGTGTAATAAAAGACAACCTACCCCCTGCTTTCTTAGGACAATACCATCTTTTCAGAAAGTGTTTATTTAATGTCTAGCCCAGGATTTCTTGTTTCTTAGTCAGACCCCCTAGGGGCTCCTAAAGACCAGTCTGTCTTATTAAAGATGAACTATCATAACAACAAAATTAAGAATAAGTTCTGTTTCCATTTTGAGCTGGACACAGCTTTCTTGCTGTAAACCTTCAAACCTAATCTAGACAAGTTGAAGTACCAAGAAGTGATCCCACTGTCTTTCCAAAATATCTAGAGTTAATATTGTGCAATCATGTAAAGCTCAGTCTTTGTTCTCAGTTGCTTATAAATGACTTCAAAGCCTTGGGCACCTCACCAGGGCCATGGGTTCAGCAGTGCCACTGCAGGTGGCTCAGGTACTTCACTTAGGTACACACCATGCTTAGGCTCTTCTAGGATAACCAGTGAAACTAACCAAGGGAACATACATCCCTCCTCCTACACCTAAACCTCAATTCAGCAAGTGAGCTCATGGACACAACACATCTTCAGTACTTCTGTCATACAACTTTTGCCACTGCTCTATGTCTCTAAAAGTTTTTGAGTACTTTAGAATAATATTACTAATTTAATAATGCTAAATGATACAGAAAGAATTAATGAATACAGAAGTAAAATATACAAAAATAGTATTTCTTAAAGGAGCAATGCTGCTGTACCTTGAAGTGGTTTCTGAAGTTTATTACTTTTGTCCTCATATACACACACTGCTTCCTTAAGGTGTTACAGGGTCTCAAATGTATCCTTTAACTTCCTCTAGCAAACAAGAACAAATCTGTCGCTTGATGTGTGCAATGCTGCTCAGGCCTTCATAACCACCTTAGCATTACATCTCTTAGCTGTGAAATTTCACAATCACAGGTACTAGCTGGTAGCTCTTACTGACTTAATTCAACTGATAATAAAGGGTTTATTTCAATTAGTCTCACATTAGAATCAGTGATTTAGATTTAAATTAAATTCACATAATTTTCACGTCCTGTGGGTATGCATGTTTTGACAGTACTGCAAAAACGTGCTGCAAGTTGCATAGAAGTTGATTGAAACCGTCAAACCAGTATTTAATTGCTTGCTGACATGTACCTCAAAAATAGTCCAGAGTGGATTTACCTGAACATACAAAAGCACATGCACAAAACACATTTTCATGACATTTCCATGCATCAAAGAAATACAGGTTTTATTGCTACATTTTTAACTCCTGAATCAAACAACACAGCTTTTGGCTGTCATTTGCTGTATTACCACATGCATCACCTCAGACTTCAAGAACTCTTTTTCCCATATAATGCGTATTATAAAATAATACTTCCAAAATTAAACAAATATTAAAAAGAAGTTTTAAATATAAAAAAGTCCTTACTTTTGTTCTGATCCCCAGCCTCTGGAAATCTGTAACATCTGTGCAGTCTCATTAAATACATTTGCTCAGATAATGTACAAGGAAAGCACTTCATAAGCATTGTGTAAAGTTCACTAAGTTTTTGCAGAAACTTTATGCAATCTGTCATTTCTTCTCTCCTGAATTTGCTGCTGCAGAAAGCAATATTCTGGACATGCAGTCCAGCAGTCCTCACCACTTTTTCTCCACTTAAATCTCATTTTCTCTAATTTTACTTTAATCCTAATCAGTCAGTAAAGTTTTAGGGTTGTCCTCTAGACTTTCTATGTCTTTTAGTAATTTTAACAGGCTTACTTCACACATTAAAACCTACTCTTCACCACATCCCTATTTAGGGCTGTGAATTCCTGCTAGAGAAGAGTGCTTTTGGGAGAAGAAAAAAAAAAAGGCATGTTGCCATCAATTCTTAGATCACAGAATCAGAGAATGGTTTGGGTTGGAAGGACCTTAAAAGTCATCCAGTTCCAACTCACTTGCCATAGGCAGTGACACCTTCCACTAGACCAGACTGCTCAAAGCCCCACCCAACTTGACCTTGAACACTTCCAGGGACGTGTCGCTGTCTCGGCTGTTTTAATGACCTGGAAAGGCCCGGGGTGGCCTTGGACAGCCCGCGCTCCAAAGGACGAAAAGAGGCTTCAGGTGTTTTCTCAGTCTTCAGTGTTTGTTAGTTTTTTATCTAAAAGATTTTCTCTCAGCCCGACAGAGGTCTGCACAGCAAGCCAGCCATGAGCACACTGAGAGCCCCCAGGGCGGTCACTTATCTTTATATTCAAAACTACGTATACGATATTTACCAATTTTCCCCAATACCTTTCACCCTTATTAACCAGTGCACTTTTAGTAAGGACCAATCCCAAAGTGCCACCACCACCACAGAAGATGGAGGCCAAGAAGAAGAAGAAGAAGGACAGGACACGCCCCAATTCCTCCATCTTACTTCTTTAGACCCCCCTGTACAGAAATTCTAAACCCTGTGTCTCACACTCTAATTAACTTATCCCTTCACCATTTACCCCAGTGAAATCCTCCCATCCTCATACAGGTGTCGTCTCCCGTGCAGGATCAAAGTCCAGCCACCAGACACTTCTGGCAACATTCCAGGACTCGCGAGCCCCCCAAGGGTGGTCTCGGTCACTCTGCACATCAGTCCTGAGGTGCTGAGATCCCACAGGGACGGGGCAGCCACAGCTTCTCTAGACAACCTGTGCCAGTGTCTCACTGTATAGAATTTCTTCTAAAAGCTAATTTTAACCAGCCATCTTTCAATTTGAAGCCATTCTCCCCTGTTCTGTCACTACATGATCCTGTAAAAAGTCTCTCTCCAGTTTTCCTGTAGCCCCCCCTTGGTACTAGAAGGTGCTCCAAGGTGTTGCCAGAATCTTCTGTTCTCCAGGCTGAACAACCCCAGCTTTCTCAGTCTGTCTACACAGCAGAGCTGCTTCAGCCTTCTGATCATTCTTTGTGGCCCTTCCTCAACCTGCTGTCCATGCTGCTTTGGATGCAGCCAAGGATATGGCTGGCAATATATCAATCTAGTTATGTCAACAGCCTGTAGGTACCAACTTAAAAAAAAAACAAACCGCAGATCTGAACAGACACAGTCCTGAAAAAGACCACCTTAAGATAAATTCAAATGGTAAATCTTTCATCTTCAAGGTCAGGTGTCCTTTTCAAAATATATGCTTTTAAGATAGCAGTTTAAAGAAGACAGGCAGAGTTGAATGAATAATTAATTGTGGCTGCTGTTCCCTGTGCAAGTGCCACTCAACCATGCATTCTGATCCATGCTTTTGCCTTGCACCATCTCTGGCATTCACCTGCTGCCCTGATGGGTGAGCTTAGCTTGCTAAGCGGAAAACTTACCAAAGAAAGGGGGAAAAATTGCTAAACCACAAATAACTGAATAGCTTCCTCCTATTATTCAATAATAAGTTGAATAGTGTCACAACAGGGTGAGATGAGCAGCAGGGAAGGAAGAGGATCCCTGGGCTGGGTAGGAAGGGTGGGGTGTGAAGAACACACTCTGCCCTCTGCCGCAGGGTGCCTTCAGATCCATTTGGGACACCCTTCCACAGTGACAGTTAACAGAGCTGCAGAAAGGGCACTGATGTCACCAACAGAGACAACATCCCAGAGAGATGATCATGTTTTAAAGCTACTGGAGGTCTTGCTGCTGTTGAAACAAGCTCTTGCTTATTTTAAAAAGACCATGGCTGCCACTAGGTTATCAGTCCTTGCTGTAAAAGAACACTTGCTGCACCTTGTGACCTGTGGCTGCTCTCACAGCTGAGTCACTAACCCATCTTCTCTTCCTCCAGTCTTTACCAATCGAGGCTTAAGAGTTTATTCTCACAAAACATCACTGACCACTGTTCTATTTCAAACAGTGTTATTCTGGGAAACAATAGCAAGTGTGGTAGTCTGGAATCAACTGTGTGATACTTGTACCACACTGACTGGTCGTGGTTAACCTATCTGCCTTCAGTTATGGCAGCAGAGAGTACATGACAAATAAGTAATAACAAGTAACTAATATTTTGAGAAATGTGATGAGGGTTCTGTAAAGAACTGGATAAAAAAATGAGAGAAACTTCACTCACTATCATTGTGTATTGTAAAGAAAAAACAAACCTTATTTTAAAGAACAAAATACTAGAAAAAATTACATCTGCTGAGCCTACTGGACACTGCAGACCTACTTAATTAGTGACTTCTGCATATCTCAGAAACTACTATTAGAAAATTAATACAGAATATGATTAATTTGTCATAACAGTCCTTCATGACTAGAGACTCAACACTATTATAATATTGGTACCTTCCTTGAGAGACTAATACAGCTCATTAAAAAAAAATCTAATCCCGACAATGAAAATTCTCTATATCCTAAACTTTAAAATAAAAGCATTTTGCATATTTCATTTGCCCCAAAGTTTTCAAATAAAATATGAACTAGAAATACAACTGTTGTACTATTTATTTTCTCTCTTAGTTACTCAAGCTACGTTTTTTAGTTAAAATAATTCTTAAAATAAAAGATTGAAGAAGAATAATCTTGCTACATTAAAATTAAGTTCTACATTTAAAAGAAGTTTCACTATACCAAAATTGACAACATGGAATAAATAAAACATAGGTTTCCCATCAAAAGAAAAACCAGGGTGCAAGACAGTGTAAAACTGTTAGTAATCTTCATATGCAGCACATTCAAAGTGATTATTGCATTTCTTACAACACTATATGAATATTTCACACATCAGGAAAAGAAAAACCACGAAAGCAAGAGACACAAGGAAGCCAATCGATGTAAGAACAAATGGATTACAATGTTAAACAAACAAACTGCTACAAGACGAGACCTTTTCTGTAAGTGGCTAATCCACATTAATAAAACCACTACTAAACATCACTGCAGGTAACAATTCACTTTAGATTAATATCACCTAAGCCAAAACATATTTTAATGTAACAGCATGGGTTACATTTTAAAACAGTTTAGTCATTTTAGTCATCAGCACAATCCAATGTTTCTAGGAATGCAAGTCATTTTTATTAGGCAGCCAGCTGCAGACATTGCTGGAACTAAAGTTCCAGAAAAACTGGGAAAATTACCATTCATATGCTTTCAAAAGCTTCCCAAACACATGAATGGAAACTGTGTTTGAAAGGCAGAAGTCAAACAATTTGGAAACCAGATTAAAGGAAATAAGTAGTGATTTATTTGCAGTGTATCTTTTCATTCCACATAAAACTGCTTGTGCTTAGTGACCAAGATTTGCTCCATACTTACAAGAAGATACTACTGCAATGATGTATTATGAAATAATCTTTGAAAAAAAAGAACCAGGAGCAACTGCTTTAAAGAATTACTTTCCTGCACACAGCATCAGGCAGTGATGACTAAGGGGGAGAGGCGCTGCTGGGCCAGCTCAGCCGCACAGTGTGGGGGAGGCACTGCATACCAGGGAACGCTTGCAGGGAATGTGAAGCAGAGACTCTTGTATTGCAGGGAGATAAACGGGGCAGTAAGGCAAATAAAGCTGCTCAGCCTTTCCTCCTGTAGTATTTAAAAAATAGAATTAAAATAAACTGCTAAATTTTAGTGCAATCTTAAGAAAATTCCCTTTATTTCCATATGTAAAGCTAATACTGAATGGGTTTCTTACATATAGATCTCTATACTGTATTCACCTTAAGAAAATTAAGTCCAAGTCTCCATGTCCATTACACATTATTATATGTGCAAAGTCCACATGATAAAATCTTAAATTTTTTAATAATATTGATTCTAAAACTTTCATCATTCATTCTTCCAATCAAACATTTTAGGCCACAGTACAGCCTCCTATACAATAGTTATCATAGCTGTCATTCTTCAATTCGAACAAGTTATTAATTATTAGAGCTTTACCCAGCAACACTTCTCATTAATATTTCTAGATGATGTAAAGAAAATTCTTGTTCTTAGTTAAAAAACCCAGAATTTAAGTTCTTTTAAATAGGTATACTTTTTAAAAAATAACAGTAAAATAGACAATGTTTCAAAAGAATATCTTCAGGTGATCTGAATGAGACACTTAATACATCCCATTGCTGTTTCTAATTGCATAAGAAGGAGAATTAGCTAATGTTATGTTGACCACACTTTATCCTCTCAAACATTAGAGAAGTTACATGGAGGTTCTTGGCAGAAACTTTGTAGACTTGGAATCCTCAAGCCATTTCTCCTAAATAAGATCAGTACACATCCTGCTAAGCAAGGGGATCTCAAAGAACTCAGCTATACCTGCACATAACCTGTGCAGAACCATGGTTCTGCTTCCACTTGGATGGTTCAATTATTTAGGAATAAACTGACATTCCTAAAACTAACCATTAAATGGAATATTTTAAAACCCAAGTGGGACTATCTGTGTGGCTCAGCTGAAGCTGAGCTTTAAAATGAAACATATCAGAAAAATGGGAAAAGCAAAGCCTAACAAGTAAAACTAGCTTAGGTCAACAAGGATGTTGTTTCATCCAGTGTAAATGTCTTATGTGAATCGCACTAAAAAAAGAATCCTACTTGAAAGGGAAAGAAAGAAGAAAAAAAAAAAAGAAGGGTCAGACAGGGTGAAATAGAGCCTTTAAAAGCCTGGAACAATTTGCAACACAAATACTGAGAAGCAAGCAGCTTCCTCTTTGAATGAAGCAAGGGTTTGACCCCTTCCTGTGTCACAAGTCCCCACACTTATTATGCTTTCTACTGGCAGTAAAATAAACATCAATTCTATCAGCTTTACAGACATGTGTGCACCAAAAAAGACACCATATTGTATTCCATCCAGTTTTAGAAGAGATAGAGGATATATTTGAATGAGCATTTTCAGATCTTTGTTGCCTGAACTGCTCCATAACATTACTTGTGATAAAACAGCTCATAACTTACAGCTCATAAATAAATATTAACTTCACTTTTTAAAGCAGATTCTGTAATAACCTAAGAACACAAAATAACTGCTACAAAATTTACAAGAAAAACACATGAAGATAATGGAGAAAATGGTAGCTTGGCAACTCCTGCAACTCCATAGTACACCTTATAATGCTGAGTTAAGCTACACTTTATGTATTAATTTCTTTCATAGACGTAAATGCCCAGGTTAGATCTGCAGCTAGCTGACTGTTACACAGACACCCACAAGTTTCAGATGAATATTTTAATTGAAGCTATGACAATTGTAATACTTTTTCAAAAAATGAAAGTAGCAGTGGACCCCTCAAAGTCCTGTCTGGACAGATCTGAGTGAAGCACAGTTTGCAATCTGCCACAGCTAAAGAAGAAAAGGCTGCAAAGTGCAGGTATGATGTGCTGCTACAGCAGAGACAGGTGTGTTAGATCATACACACATAAAAACACCACCTGTTTTACCTGTTTAACAGTTGATATTATGCAACTCTGACTGCAGAGAGTCAGCTGGCATTTGTATATTCTCTGCCCATTAGTCAGAGTTTTCCAACAGATAATTCTAAGTGTTAAAAAAAATACACTGTATTTTCTTTTTTGTGTAATATGTATGTTTTGGGGAAGAATAAAAAGGTCAGTCTAACTCTAAATTAAACATTTAAGTCTAAAACAACAAAATCAAGACATTAGGCAATTCTAAAATGACATTAAACTAAGTTAAAAATATTTCTGTTTTATAAAATGCAACTATGGAGCATTTATCAATGAAATATAAATAGTTAAAACAAAATCTTGCATTAGATTGGCTGGATTTAAGTGCTCAGTGGAATGAATTTGTTTCTATGGCTTTCCTTTTTAAAGTGTGGTACTTGAAGCTCTATGTATCATTCATTTGAACTTTGTTTCACCTCAGCAATACCATCTTGCTAGAATTGTCACTTTCAAACCCAAGTTAAAATACAAAATTAAACACGAGTTATTTTCTTACTGAGTGCTTCTGGTACAAATGCTTGCAAGAACTTTGTAATTCCTTCACAGAACTGCATCACACGATAAGCAACTGGAAATAAAACTGTCCTAAGGATACTGAGTACCTTGGATCCCTCTGCAGATGAAAGCAAAGCAGAGGCTGAAGTCAGCTTTGCCACATTTCACTGACAAAGATATGACCATGTAAGAAGACAGACAATTTACTCCTTCCTGCCTGCATTTCCAAAATTTACCTTTGTACTTTGACTTTTCACCACACAGAGAACCAACAGGCCACACAAGTTCAAGATGACTGGACATGCTCAAATTAGGGCAGAAGCAAAAATTCAGCTTTGTTCCCTTATGCCTCCCTCTATCTACTCATTCTGAGTGCTAAGAGAATCACCATGAGAAGGCAGGAAAGCACATGGATAAACACTGGCATGAAGTGTTGAAGGAGAACAACCTCAGAGCATGCATAGGCAAGTATTTTCATTTGACCCATGCTAACCATAAGATAAAATCTTTTCAATTGTCTGTTTCTAAGAACTCCTGAATTGGAGGATGGCTGAATAAGTATCACAGTGATCTCAAAACTACTAATGTCTGTGAGACACAGTAGTTCAGTCTATGTGGTTTTGTTTCTCTAATTTATGAAAATAAACTAGAGTGAAAGCTCTGAAGGTAACATGGACTGGATATGCAAATATTCTGACATGTCCCTCTTCCTAGTTACAACAAAGAAACCCCAAAGGCTGCTAAGTGTGTTCCTTGCTGCAGGATTGCCATTGACCTTTCATTCTTGTCCCTTTCCAAATGCAGCCAGGCTAATTTTGAGTTACTTTATTTCCAGTCTGCCAGACAATGTTTATGGAGCAGTAGGGATCTGGGACACATAAGAGAAGAAAGGCCAAAATACTCCAGTTCTTCCCATGGCTGTCTAACAAACACTGGTTGAAGTTTTCATGACTCCCAGGATTCCAAGCTAGAACATGTGAACTCTGATACTGGGATTGTGTGCAACAACCTCAGGCACCTCATCCTTCTGCTTTTGGGAGACAATATAAAGGGGTTTTAGTTTTTTTGTTGTGGTTTGTTTTTTACCCACCTCCCTGCCCCTTTCACCTCTGCAAGAAAAAGACTCTGACCTCAACATGGCAAGACTTAAAGGGCACCTGTAGTATTATCAAGCCATATGTTAGGGGATATTGAACTCAGAGTATGTATACCCCATAGCTCTCTACTGGACCAAATGGACATGAACAATGTCATGGAATTGTAAGGGAATCCTCAACCAAATCACTGCTGGTAACTGCTGCCTGAGCCTTCATCCTGTCCCCAAAATTATTTCATATTCACAACTCATCAGTAGTTATCACTAGACCAGTAAACACAGCAGCTGATATAATATGGCTTTTCCCCCTCAAATATCAATATACAATCCTCTGACTATTTTGTAACTGCCTTTGTTTCTACTTTACAGTCAGCTGCTTTGGCTTGGTTCAGAGAGTGGATTCATATCTAAAATTCTGACAGAATAATAAGTATTTCTAAATACATTTTCTTATTAGAAAGCCATTTACTGCTAGGTCTTTAAACAAGACCAAGCTGGTGAAAGGGAGATGACTACTTCCCTGATTAAAGCACTCACCTTCTTGTCATCTGTCTGAACTTGAACCCAAATCTTCCCCTCTTCATAAAAGATCTCTGACAAGGATAAAGCCTTGTGAAGGGTGTTAAGGAGTTGTTCTCTCTCCATCCTGCTGAAATTATTTCAGCCTTTCATAAACACATTTCCTGAACCACAGTTTGGATGCCAAGTATCTTACTTGTCAAAGTTAGGGATGAATTCCCCCTCTTACTCTGTTCAACTGCTGTTACCTTATGCAAAAGAAAAACACCAAAAGGAAAGAAGAAATAAGTGTGACTATAGCTAGTGTTTTCCAGTAGCAGAAGCCCCCAGTCTGCAGGTAATTCTGTTCCTCTCAATCATTTGCATTCCTTTTCCATACAAAACATGCAACAGGAGAAGCAGGCAAAACCTCACAAGCAGAATTGTTCCACCACACCCTGGCAGATGAGATACCCTAATTGTCATTACCATTTCTTTATGGAAAGGAGAAAAAACACCTATCAACACCAGGCAGCCTGCTTAAGGCTCAATTCAACTCCCCTCAGATTTGGCAAGAAAACTGTTCTAGTCACCCCACTAGTGGCTAAAGGAACAGAAATAATTTTGCAGACTTAGAATTTAATTTCCTCTGGGCTTTTTTTTTCCCAGTGTCTTAAAAGAGATTTTACCTCAGGCCAAGTGCAACACTTTACCTCAGTGGCCATGGAAATTATTTTGGTAAGAAAATGAGAGAAAGATTTGTTACACTCAAGCCATTTTTTAAAACCTCTGTGTTTTATTCTTCAGCATGCTATAGGAAAAATATCCTATTCTTTTACCAATTGTATCTACTCAGGAAGTGGCAATAAGCTACTCCCTAGCAGGTATTACAGAATTAAGGCTACAACTGCATTTGGGGTGCAATGGACAGGTCAGGCAATGTAAGTGAATACATAGAGCAATGCATACACATAGACACTTATGCACAAATAAAACTTTGCTTTGCTTATAGTCATGACAAAAATTATCTTCATGGTCCAGATACCCCAAAGGATTTAGAAAACCCATCTTCAACTGAACTAGTGACTTGACACAAGAGAGACCCAATTGACACAGTCTACTCAAACATGTAAGTGAAATGAGACCGTTTCTTAAAGATACACATTTCTTAAAGATACCTGCTGTTGAGGCAGAATGTTGTTGCAACCCTCACCCAAAGGCTACAGAACTACTAACAGGGCAAGGAAAAGAAGGTAAAAACAATCCTCAAAGAAAGCATTTAGCAATGGCATGCAGCAAGGGCCTGTATTAGTGCCTGAACTACTCAGCATATCCAGAAATGACTGAAAAAATGTGGTGGTTAGTGAGAGAACAAGATCTCTGGTATATAATTATTTAGAGTACTAAAGATGAAAATCAACAGATTGCAGAAAGACTTAATAATGACTAGTGTAATAAAACAGGAAATGAAATTCACTGTAGAGAAATGTAAAGTGACAGACATGGAAGAAGAAAAATATCTTCACTTTATATATGAAATGATGGTCTTTCAATTATAATTACACAATAATGAAACATTGGTCTTGTAACAGTTCTATGAAATTATCATCTCAATGATTTGTGGTGGTCACAGAAGCAAAACAAATGTTAGGCAAGGAATACAGCACATCACACCACTGCTTCCATCCCTTCAAAAATTGTCTAGAAGAGTTAGGCAAGATACAAAAACACATAGGAAAGACACAGGGAGTTTCCACAAGTGACAATTAGACCAATTTGGACTTGTCAAACTGGATGAGTGATGACAGAGGAGGGTTATGGTGTACATTTATTATGGACAGGAAATGATAATTTGTTGCTGGTACAAAAACAAACAAAAAAGTGAGGTATTTCTCCACACAGCGTACACCTAAGTTTTAAGAATCCTTTCCAAGGGACCACATAGCTCTTAAGTTTCTATTAACTTCAAAAAACCCACTGTATCAACAGAGTTGTTTAGCAGCACAGCGACAAATACCAGATTTTTCTTTTCAAGGTGTCCTTTTTTGCTGCACCATTTCTATACTCATTTAACTAAACATGCAGTTCTGCACTGTGCCCTTCCTCACAGACTCATCTGTCTGGTATTCACTATGCCCTTCCTGCCCATGCAAAAATGCTGAAACTTTTACTGCCTGTTTCAGCATTCCTGCTACATACACCTGGTATTAGACAGTGATATAAAGATTTATTTAAACTGCAAACAAATCCTTTGTTGTCCTAGCCAGATTCAAAAGCATTACTTGCACTCACATTTTACACTCTTCATCTATCTAGCATCACAGAATGAGAAACACTTGTTTTCAGACTTGTTAGGACAAGCACAGTACTTCCACAAGATACTTCCACAGAGAAAGCCTAAAGAGCACACAAGGATGCACTGGTCTCCCCAGTTCCTGCAGTCCTGTCTCCATCACATACAAACAATCTATCTGAAATATCTATAATCAATGTAGACTTTTACAGTCTTGTTGGCCAATTTCTGGACCAAGTGTCAGCTTGTACAGATGTATTCCTGCTTCAGTATTTTTGGGTAGAAGTGGCTCTGAAAACAGTCTCCTCCCTCTCAATCCCAACCAACCGAATTAAAAAGTGAAATTACCAATCTCAAATCCAAAACACGAAACTACACTTAATTAAAAAAATTATAAAAAATCAAACTTATCTCGTTACCTAATTAGTAAAGCACAACATTGATGAAATACTCATGAAAAGAATACCTTATAAAACAGAGGGAACAAACTGAAAGGATGTGTACCAAGTAATGACACATTAATGCTTGCCTTAAATACATTTCTCACATGCAATGCTTGCTATTTTATATAAATATGCTATTAGTTATACTTCACTAGTTGTAGAGCAGATGCTAGGCACAATTTCACAGAAACAAGAAGTCTGTCCAAAAAAGCAATTGGAAAAAGATGTTATTTCCCAGAGCACTAGTCAAAGAAAATGTTCCCAGTTTACAGCATCACTAATCTCACAAACATAAAATAGTAATGAGGCAAGTTTTCTAAATTTTATTTAGACATCTTAACAATAGGTAGGTTTCAGTGCAGAAAGCTAAATCAAGTATTTGAAAATTGATCATAATGAAAATATGCACACATTAAAGTGAACCAATAGTCCATCATCATTTGTGCAACATTTTAAACATTTCTTTCTTACTGCATCATGAGTAATATAGTTTTTTAATCTTGCTAAATGAACACAAAAAAAAAGTATTATGAAAACAGAAGCCTACAGTGTGTCTAACCTACCTGCAGTAATAGAGCAAGGTCTAATTCAGTATTTTACATTTTAATGTGACAATTATTACATTAACATCACCAGTTAAAGATAATAGTAACAAGCCATTAAGATAATTATATGAATCACTAAAGGGGTATGAAATGGGAAATACAAGGAGCTTCAGATATATTTGAAATTATGAGAACTTTAACTACAGTATTGTATGCCCACAAATAAAATGTTTTGAATAGATTTGACACTAGTCAGGTACCAATAGGTTGTGTACTATTATTACAATGAAATAAACAGAACTCAATAGTTTCAAACACAGGGATGTGACAAACGTTTGCATACTAGATGAAAAAATAATATTAAAATAAGAAGAAATATTTTTAAAAAATAACAGGTACACAAAACCTAGGATAAATGTTACTACTGAAAACTGTGGGAAAAATAATTTGCAAGCCTTATACTAGTGAGTTTATCACAGCTGAGATCTCCCTCTAACAAAAATAGAAATTTTTTTAAAACACTGAATAAAAAAATATTTCTTCATGAAAAGGCATTTAATGTAACTACTTCCAGCTTGACAAAAAAAAATCAAGCTCTTGAAATACAGCCCAATATTTAATTTAATTGCTCTCCATTGCACACCTATGAACAATACATAAGACTACCCTGTCATCTGCCTGCATGCCAATGGGATTTTTGTATTCCTCACTACACCCCAAGTGGCCTGTAGATGTTAGAAAGGCAACACAAACATTGCTGGAAATGTCTTGGGAGCAGCACTTCCAAACCCTAATAAACTGCCATTCCAGTTTTCTGTCCACTCACCAGTGTCCACAAGAAGGCAGCTGGGGGGGCACAGCTGTATTCTGTATTCTGGGGCCATCCAGCTCCTCCCAGGCCTCCCCAGCTCTGAAGGAAACCCTTGAACACCCAAGCCAAGCTGCAACTCCAGCCCCACCTGCCACCTCACTTGCAGGCTCAGCAACCACAAGTCATGGCACACGAGATGTTCAGCTGCCAGAGAAGACACTACCCCAAAAAAGTGCTACTGCTTATGCAAGGAAAAGCCCAATAATTAATAGACATAAATCAAATTTATGAGCCAGCTTACAGAAAAAGTTAATACCAAGACAGTAAGAAATTACTAGACTTTTCGTTTTTTGCAAGAAAATGCTAAATGATAACACAGTAGAAATGACTACATTCAGAAAATTAAGTAAACCCAAAATATTCAGTCAACTACTAAAAATCATGGTCCATGGGGAGGGCTATATGCAGACATGACTTCTACAGACTTGAAATGGAACTTACAATATTTACTAGTAGCTAATTCAAATGTTAATTACCTTCTGTAAAGGAAACACTACTGTGTATGTGAAGTGAAACACTATTACCAAAAAAATCCTACAACCCACATTAAAAAAATCCACCATAGAGACTTCTTTGTCTAATCACAAGCAGGAAGTACAAAGAGATAACAAAGAGACAAGACTTGCTCTTAACACTTCTGTACTTCTGAATGCAGTGAAGAAGCAATGACTTCTTATTTGGGTATTTGGCAAATTCAGGTTCCACTTCAAATATTCTCTTTTTAGACTACACCACAATTTGATATAAGAATGAATTTGATCTTGCTTATTTTTACTCACCAAAACAGTGACTTAAAAAAACTCTTAATTCTATTATGGACTTTGTCTACGAATAGGACCATAAATTCTTTATAAAATTATTTTTAAAAAGCATTCCTTCTCTAAGATGGAAAGCATCCACCTTACTCAGTAAGACATGCTATGGAAGACTTCAAGCCAAATACTCCCAATTTTAATTTTGTCAGGTTTTTACAGATTATGACAGAAAATTTTCACTAACTTCTCTCCTCTCTCCCACTATCACAATCCCCATTCCTCCACCAATGAGGCAGCCAAAAGACTGATGCACTAAACACAGCTCTGTAAATAATAGTATGTAGGAGATTAAACTTAAGCCTAATGCTACAGTCAACCTTCAACAGCTGAGTTCTATTAATGGACACTCCTTAAATGAAATCCTTATTGGTTACTATTTAAAGCTACAACTCTATTAAAATCTTGACTGAAAGAAATTACATGTGATACATATTGCCCATCACTGCCATGACAACACCACCCAGTTCAACTATGCATGCATCATTTACCACAATTTATCCACACTAAAAAAAACACAAAAGGGTTCACTAATCAAATACTATCAATGACTACACAATGTGAAAGAGATGAGTTAATATATAATGGTAGGGATTATGTGTAAACTAGGCTAGTAAGACTTCCAGTGCACTGAAAAGCCCAGTGCCATTATTATTCTTTCAATCTCCTTCCTATGTGGATTTAAGATCAGCATTGTAAAATTACAGCACAGTCAAGGCACTGTAAAGAACTTAATAGAAAACATCAAGGGAAAAGACAATTAACTGCTGTTTCACTTCAAAGCTTCAATTTCATGCACAGAAATATGGGGAGGGTGTGTAGGTTAGTATGCTGAATAGCAACTGCATACATGTGTGGCATTCTGTTCACTGCTGAATGTTTTCTCCTGTTGAATACTGACTGCTCTCTAATGCACAGTCCTTTGAGATTCAACACTCCAAAGTGTTCCTGCTTTCTCATTCAAAGAATCTTTTGAATGAAGAGATTTTCAACTATTGACACATCCACCTAAGGCCAAATTATCTGTGGGAAGTTGTCAGCTTCCTACTTGCACTACTCATTGACCTTCTAACTCTTCATGTATCATACCTATTTCTATACCTGAACTTCTCTGTTTTAGGCTCTGTCACTGATGATGAATTAGTAACAAGAAAGAAAACAATTTGAGCAAAAGATGATAGTAGAAAATACAAAAAAAGGCAACCCTAGCCAATATTATGCTACTTGATTCTAAGGAAACAGGTTGGCAGGTCTGAACACAGCTCCACTTTTAATCCACATGCTAGACTAAGTAAGGAAAGCACAACAAACTCCTCCAAGCCTTGAGCAGGTCTCAGCACCCTGCCAGGTGAAGACACATTATGTTGCTGTTGTTCTGAACATCAGATGCACATTTTTCAGTCCCATCACAGTCCTTCCCTTTGATCTGGGTGTTACTTTCTACATTCAGGTTCACTTTGTCTGATACATCTCTGCTGCAAAAAGCATGTGTTGTCTTGCTTTAGCCTGGGTTATCCTGGGTGTGTTTTCCTCTCTCAGGAGGTGGAAGGTGAGAGAATAGCTCCCAGGTGGTAAGGTTACTAAAGCCAAATCTCTTGCTTCCTGGACAAGTAAATAGAAGGAAGAAAGGATTTTGTTGTCATTTTTCTTGAATGACATGGTCTTGTCAATATATCTTTCAGTGCAATGATAAAAAAAGCCCAGGACTGTTTGGCAGTCCTGAATGAGCACACTAGCCAATACAGAAGTGACCAACACTCTCACACATGCCAGCAGCTGTGAGGGATTTTTCTTCATTTTTTCATTTGAACCAAGTATTGATTGCCTTTTATGCAGCTAAGTGCTTTTCTGGCCAGACTCTATCAGCAGTTAGAATATAAACAAAGTAAGATTTTGTAACAGAATAAACAAAGCCAGAAATTTGCATTTTTGTACCTGTTCAGAGCCTCAAGAATTGCTGACAGTCTAGAATATGTCACTCCAAGAATATATAAAGAAAAAATGAATTCAAAGAAGTGCTGGCTTAGTTTTGTCTCTTCAAGGGTAATACATGCTTGACCTGGATATGTATGTATTTAACTACTCCAGGAATGGTGCAGAAGATGGCTGGTGACCCCAGTTTCAGTGTCTGTTATTAGGCTGGGTTTGGAAATCTTACAAGGACATGGACATGATAGACCCACATGTACCATTCCAGAAACTACAGCAGAGATTTTCATCACTGACAGAAGACAGAGGTTTTTGCTGCTGGCTGTACTTTTGTCGTGAGAATAAGATTTCTGATAGAAAGACTGTAAAGCCAAAACTTTTTTTGGAAACAAGGGGTTTCCAATTTAGAGCAATGGAAATTAGAGTGTCAGACAAAATCAGTGTATCCTAGGCAGTCACATAAATAAAAATATACATACAAGGTACATAAAACATTCAAATCCATCTTCCTTCTGTTCCTACCCCTACCAAAGGAAAAAATTGAACCCTGTCAGTCTAGCTGCTGCTGTTTCCAGTTTTAAAAAGAAGCCACAGGGATGAGACCAATTTTTATTACTTTAATTCTTTTATGCAGTGAAACCTAAACATGTGACAAGCAGAAAGTTATTTGATCAATAATGATACCATAGAACAAGTTTTGACAAGGCTATGAATAAAGAAAAATGACAGTAACAGGAAAATAACTTAAAATGTCATTGTCCTTTAAGGGCACAAAAGCATCTCTGATAAAAGGTCAAATGCAGGGGATAAAGTATTAACAATTACAAATCCCCAAGAGTTGTATTTAATAAAAAACAAGATACTGAATAATTGAAAATATACAAACAGAATAATCTGTCAAATGTGACACTCACACCTGGATCAAAATCCCTATGCAAGAAAGGTGCCAACTAGTAATGCTCAAGCTAGTGTTAAAAAAGCCAATCATTCTTATTAATACTTCAAGTTCAGCCTTCTAGTCTTTAATCACAGTTCATTAAATTGTAGTGCACTACAGGCACAATGTAAAATAGCTACTCTGAGTAATTCAAAATACATAACCTCTCTCAGGTTTTAATTTATTTTTATTTATATTTATCATAAATAATTATGATATGGAAGGCAAAATAATTTATTTATATTCTTCAGTGCTCCATTACTTTTTAGTTTGCTTTTCTTTTAAATGGCCCTTACACAGCCAAATAGAAGGATAAGAAGGAAATATCCCTTTGCAACTTTCATGAGGACATGAAGATACCAACCCAAGGATATATAACTCAGAAGCCATGAAAACAAAGTGTAGGTTTTTTATTTTTTTTTTAAGGAATAGGAATTTCTACTCCTTAATTGAAACCTGTTAAAAGAACCTTATAGGCAGGCAGGATAGATATCAACAAGCCTCCAGTAAAGAAATCAGCAAAAAAAAAAGAAGTCATTTCTCCTTGATGAAGCAAAATTGATTTCCTCTGTATGCTACAACTTCATCAAATGGGGATCTTAACTATTCAATTCATTAAGAGACCATCCACAGCTTTGGAAACTGTTCCAGAGCATGTGTGCAAGTTCTCTTTGATGGTTATACTGCTGCTGTTGTTTAACCAAACTGCATTTTTAGCTTGGCTAATTCACCTCCTCCCCCATCTCATCCCCTCAACTTTTTATTTTTTTTTTTAACACTTTCCCATCATTAATTAGTTTCCTCACAGTAAAAGTCAAGATGTCTTGACAAGCTCTCTCAAAGTACACTGCTTGATCCTCACTGTGCCAGAGCCACATTTTATGAGAGGTTTTCCTTTTAACTGGGAAAGACCAAAGTTAACAAGACTATTAATGTACAAAACATAAAAATAACAACCAGAACTGTATCTGATGCTCTTAAGTCTAGCAAAGGACAATGCAATATAAGAACATGAAGCTTTAATCTTTCTGTTGCCAAAGAAAAATGGAAATGTCTCCTGGGAAATGCTACAGGGTGCCATCTTCACCAGTATTTAACAATGACACAGAACTGGAGTTAACAGAAGTCAAAGGGACAGAGTTAAGCATACATTGCCAGCTTAAAAGTCTCCTAGAAAACAGATGGATAAAAAACCCTAAACTAACAGCAAGAACATTATCATACTTCAGGATTGTACTATGGCACAATATTTTGATATACCAAGAAGTGATCTTCATTGAAGTTGGCATTTGAAAACAAATTAAAATTTTCTGAAAATCAAAATTACAATTCCTTACATGCCAAGTACACTTAGGAATGCTACAAGCTGCATATCCAGACTGACTTTTTATTTCAAAGTACTTTGTGGAGGAATAAACACAACTATATGTTCATACATTAAAAAAAAAAGTAAATCCAAGATACTGTAAATCCAAACACTGTGGCACTACAAGAAGTTACTCAAAAGAAATAGTTTCAGAAGAAAACACCACAATTTCTACTCTGTTGTTGATGACATTATGATAAACTATTTTATAAGTGCAAAGTAACACCAAACAACCTCAAGAACTTATTTGACTTACATGGTTTATCCAGCAGCCTATAACAGCAAGTCTCTTCCAGGTAGGCTTACATCATATATAAATGAATGGTTTAATACTTACAAATGGATATGCTTATCCTGCAGATGCAAGGATGTGAAACTGCTCTTAAAAACACCTCAGTATTTATCTGACTTATGGGCTGGAACAGACCTGTTACTTTGCAACACCAAGCTCTGTGTTGTGTTCACTACACACACTCTCAAGCCCAGCAATCTAATTAGCCAGATCTCTTCTCTTACCTTCCTGATTTCTACTGCCTAAGGTTCTATGATGCACTGCCTGCCATTAAAGTAGCTTGAACCACAACCAGATTTTTCTTTTTTTCTTCTCGATATTCCAGGAATCAAGCCCTTAAAACAACATCTGCCTCTATAATATTCACAGCCTCACAGAGCCATCAACAAGGATGGCTGCCACATGTCTGAAATCAGAGGCAAATGAAACAGTGGGTCTTCTTACACAGATGCCAGCAAGGGCTCAAGAGAAGTGTTACAAAAACCTCTGCTAAACTAAAGCATTCCAGTGCTGCTCTGAAGCCAAGACCTTCAAGTTACAATGCAGGGAACCTGGAAACATAAAACATGTGCCTGGCATGGACCTCATTTCTTACTGAGAGGATATGGATTGGATCTTACCAGGGATATTAGCAACAAACCACACTTTGTGGGAGATTCTGGGATAGATCTCTACAAGCCCTTGTCAACAGCAATAAAGACTCCGCATGACACAACCTCCAAGAGCCAAAAAACCAGTGGTGCCTTCTAATGCTTCCTCCTTCCATTGTCTGTACTACAGCTTTGAAGCAGCAATTCAATACCTGTGGAATAATGCATTTTGTGGTAAATATGATAGTCTAAAACACCTCAAAGTCTACTGACAGACATGCTTGGCATCACTGAATTTAAAAGCACTCTGCTGCATCCTCTAACTAAAGAAAGTCTGATCCACAAAAATGAATGTGTCTGAAGGTGATAAAACTCGAAATAGAACAGAAAATTAAATATTCCTACTTCACAGAAGAGCTCTGTGCAGCCAGAATCAATGTCTCAAATGAGGCCTTGTCCAGGCCTTTCTTAATGGACTACTGGAATCATAACACATCCAGCAAAAAATTATCCAACCACAAGCAGTTAATGGTTAATGTGTTTTCTATCACGAGATTTCTATAATTTCCTAATCAGACAATGCAACTACAGATCAATTAATAATATCTCTGTGTAGGCCTTTAAATCTTACTCATTTCTAATGAAAATTATAAATTAGTAGATACATTTCACATATATAATATGGAGTATTTTTAACAGAATAAATTTTTAAAAATAAGTTATTAGGTATTTTACAAAAGTTCACGAGACTTTGAAGAGACCTATCTTCTAAAACTTCTTTTATATTTTAGTACATTGCCTTTACTGTTTCTTCTTTAAAAAAAAATAATTTATTTATCTATTTAAAGCCTTTTCACAGGCCTTAAAGTAATATTCCAGTATACCTTTCCTGAAACAAGTCTGACTAGATTAAATACAATCTTCCAGACCTCTGGTCAATTATTTTCAGTATTCTCTGGGGGTTTGTTAACAGTTTTTTTTCCAAGTCTTTATTGACCTTAGGCTCCTAAATCAAGCAATTCATAACTTAACATTCAATCACCCAGTGTAAAAGAATTGCTAGAATGAAGATGAAGGGAATAGTAAGCAAAGTGGAATAATGGAGAAAAGCAGACAGTAACTCATGGGATCTTTGTAGTTTACATGCATTACTCTAACACTGATGGCAATTACTTACAAAGAGCTCAAAAATCCCTTCTAACACAGAGGAATTTACTCCCATCTAGCAGGAGCATTATTCTATGTGCCTACTACTTGAACACAGGACCAGCTCTCACTCTGCTAACCAAACCAGGTTAATGGCCAGGAAAGAGCTCAGCTCTGGAAAGGCACAGCAAGGCCTCCCACAGCTCCTTCTGTCCTGAAGCACATTCTATCCATGCACAAGTTCCATGTTATGTGCCCACAGCCACATGCAGAGAAGCTTTTCTGTTACTGAAACAATCATAAGATACCTGAAGCTGGGCAGAGAGGAACCATACAAGACTGAGGGCAATAAATACATTGTGAAAAAAAATAGCATGATGGCTTGTTAATACACTAAAATCAACACTTGCCCCCACCATTAAATTAATAAGCTTTTTTTCACCCTAGAAAATACTTCTAGCCCTTTTTTCATTCGCTGGATAGAAAGCTGCATTTCACTATAACCATTTTTTCACTGTTATTTCAATCTAGGTCAAAGCTGGTGGCAAGTCCTAGAACTGCCTCCCAAGGTGAAAGCAGTTACTCCTGGTTTGTTGTTAGCAATCTATCCATACAAACACAACCCAGTATTTAGGTAATAATCTTTAAAAGTAAATAAACTATTTTCTGTCCATCCCACTTACTTTTTTCCATTACTGAGTTGCTTTGTTGACAAAAAGACTAAAAGAGGTACAGGATTTGTGAAGCTTACTTGTATTTAGACAAGTAAAATCCAGCTGAGCTATTCTTTTCCTTCATGTATTTAATTGATTCCATCCTCATAGTAGCTGCCTTTCATAATTATGCAACCACCTTCAAATTATTTTGATTAAACTAAATTTTATTAAACCTTATACAAAGCTAGTCCAGTCACCCTTTGCACACCTTAAAAAAATAAAACAACAAAAAAATCACCACAGAAACAAATCACTGGACAAACAACAAATAAACCACTAGATAAGTAATAAATAAACCAGACCTTGGGATCAAGTTTTTCAAAAATAAATTAGTTTGTTAATCAATACTAAAAAATTCTAACTGAAGTAATTCTGCTTTCAAATAGTCAACATAAAAATCATCACCTTGTTGTCATGCTAACTGAGAAATTAATATATGCATGTGCTTCTCAAGACTCTAGAAAAATGTTTATTTAAGAAATGAGCTTCAAAATGCTAATTTTGTACAAAATTTAAACCTTAGGATAAATATAAAAATATACCCTATATATAGATACACATTAATCCCATCAGAAAACAATCCATAACATCCAACTTCTAATTGATGTAGATCAGTATCATAGATCTCAATCTGCAGCTTTGATAAAAGACAATCCAATGTTAGGTCATAATAGTTTTAGCCTAGCTAGTCTCTAGCTAACAGGATTTATTTGTTGTAACATGTTAATTTAGTGTAACAAGTTCAACGTGAAAAGCTCAGCTTCCAGTACAACTAATTCAACTTCCTCTACAGGAAATATGCTTATTTGAAGGCATTGCTGGTATTTTCTGTGGAAAGAACACAAGATAACCACAAAAGTCTATTTGCAATGCCTCTGTTATGATTGTTGCAATGATTCTTACGAGAGCCATACGCCAGTTTGGCACTGTAATTCAGGAAAGAAAACATTCACTTACCGCAGTGTGACTGGAAAACCTGTGGCTTGACTACCTGATTGCAGATATTGCACACTACAAGATAGAAATCATCATGAGCTGGATAATGGCCAAATAAGTGCATATCTGTGGGAAAGTTAAAAATATATACAAGAATTAGAAGTTATGCTTTAAATATCTATTAAGAAAAAAAAAGTTGAAAATACTGTAGGGCCATTACTGTTATATTAATTTACACAAAGCAAATGTATACATTGCTCCATAAGAGCTTCTTACTATGTTAAAGAGATTTTTTTCCCTCTTTTGGGTTTCAAGGTCCTGTACTAATGCTGTGTCTCATCCCTCAGTCTGAGTCAGAACACAGACTGCAACACCTTTTCTTAACATTTACTGCCAAGAAGTGGAATAAGCATTTCTGTACTGGTCAAATGTTGAAACAATAAAGGAATAAATTTTTTAAAATCTCTGCCTAAAGATCCTTACAGAAAACATGCTGCATAGGTTATGTTCTGTGTTACAATATTCTAAGCTTGACTATAAGTTGCTTGAGAAAAGCTTCTGCTTAAAAGCTGGTTATAGTAACCAAGGTCAAGGATCCTACAGCTTCAAATAAAGCCAGGAATGCCATGCCATATGAAATTTCTGGTTCTGTGCAAATCCCCTTCCCTAGTTCTGACACCCTGCTGTTTGCCCCCAACAAATACTGTGGGAAGAGACAAAGTTGGTTAATAAGATATTTCTTGGTGATGGTATGAGGAATTTAATGAAATCCAGACAGGTACAGTCAGATGATGACAGGCACTTGTCCCTCTCAGATGAAACACATAATGCAATACATGCATTCTTAAGCCATTACAAACAGAGTAAAATGGGCTGAAATTACTAACTGAAGTCCTCAGAACTCTAACATTACAAGTGAGGTAACCTGTTCTACTCTTCATTGGTATACCTTAAGAACAAGTACACACACTCATCCACCACAGCTTGGAGGACAGAAACTCAAGTCACTTTTATGCATTTCAGTGGGATCATGTCACCATACCCAGTGTTGCTAATGAATGTGCTGCTGCACTGGTAACCCCATGCCAAGTAGTGGCCCCACAGATCACACTACCTCTCCCATTATAAAAATAAAAATGTAAATTTTGGTGTTACTCAGAAGCATCTGAAATCTGTTACAGAACTTACAAATGGAGGAAAATCAAGAGAACAAACATGTAAAACAGCAGCTGTGATTGATAAACATCAACAACTAAATTCTACTTCTCCAATAAGTCATGTACTTCTGAAAAATAGTGATTTATTTCAAAAACTGACTCAAGCAAGTACCTTAGTTCACTAGTTCTTTACTTAAGCAATTATTTTGGCCCTAGAACTACTTTCATAAATAATTTTGTCCTGGCCTCTGGCATTGTAGGTAACATCACTGTTTATGATAGCAGTGCTTGGCATGATGAAGTGCAAAATGTATTCAGCTCCCAAAAAGCCCAGAGGGAGGGGGCATCACTCTCATGGTAATACAGGCAGTACCACAGGCAGATCCAAAGAGGCTCATTCAAGAATTCTTGGGCACAAACCAGCCCCAACCTACAGGTATTTCATAGTATGATATGATGTGCATTGCTCCTTTATCCACTGAAAACCAAAACTCTTTCTTTCTCTAACTGCTTGTACCAGGCTATGAAATCAATTGTAAGGTTAACCAGACATGACAACTTTTCAGCCTAAATTTAAAAGAATGCTGGTGGTGAGGTATTCTGGTGAAGCCAAAGTTAGGTTCAATCAAATCTTCCTTACTGGTAAAACAGATAAAGAAAACCCTAAGCAGGCACTAAAACAGGCCTTTTAATTCTATTTATTGTTTTAATATGATAATTCAGTGACCATAAAAATTATTTCAAAATGGCAGTTCTTAGCTGGATAGTTTTGATCACAACCTACAGATTTCCCATAACAGCACTGTAAATTCCACAGAAAGGAGTATTTCTTCTGGATATGATTTGACACAAGGTCTCAGCTCAAAAACATATATTAATTACAGTTATGAACTATTTTTTAAATGGTTAAAACATTTCAAAATTATTTTTCTGTCGTTTGAAAGGTACAGTGACAATCTTCTAACAAAAACATAGAGACTTTGCCCTCCACAAACAGAAAAGTTACAACTGTTTTCCAGTTTAAATTCCTTAAGTTCATTTAACCTTCACATGTGTGTATCCTAGCCTTTAAAACATGTCCAGCTTAGAGGTGCCTAAAGCTTGGCTGGGTCTGAGTCTGAGTTTTTATGATTTCTGGCTGCAGGGAGTAACTTATAAAAAACAATAGGTACTAATATTGGCAAAAACCATTCAAGGACATAGGTGGGAAAAGGAAGCAGATTAGTTCACAGGATCACAAAACCATCTATCTTTTCATCAGGCACTGCCAAGGAGGCAGAGCAATGAAGGAAAAGGCCTGTGAGCCTGCTCCACTACCCTGGCAAACACAACTGCACCTAACAGCTGAATTGCACCATTCCAGGTTTTGGATTTTTTCATACTCCATATGGGTTAATATACAAAGAAACTGCACAGACATGTAGGAAGACAAACCAAAATGCTGCTGTGAGATACATAGCATCAAAAGGATGCACAGAAGCAGAGTAAGTGACATCCTGAAGCAGCATTTTGGAAGTTTTTTCATTTTGCAGGTGCCTAGAAGTAGTCCATTGCAAATTTGAGTCTTTTGTATGAAGTTATCAGCTCCCTCAAAAGTGGACTCAAAAGTCCACTTAAAATAATTCAAGAATCTTGAAGACACAAGACTGCAGGTTGAAAATAAGAATCACAGCATACAAATATACTGTTATTATTGAATCACAATAGATAAAGAAACTTAAACACCATCTTTCAGGCTTTTAAGATTCCTTAAAACTCTTACTATGCAGGAGTTTTTAAGAAAAGAAAATTCTTTAAGTTCAAGCACTACCTCTCTTAGTTTATTCATGTTTCCAGATTGGCACTATTTTCATGATTAAATTCATGATTTGTAATGATATAAATTATTTTCCAATTGAAATTGCACAACATATTAATATTGTCTCACTACAAAGTCCAACTGGGGATACACTTTATTAGATGCAATAATACTACAAATACAATCCAGATCAGAGAATAAAGCAAGGAACATTTGAAATTTAAAATAAAGCAGAAAAGATTAACAGCTATATATCTTTTCATACAAGTTTTTCTATTTTTAATAAGAACAGTTCAATGCTACCATGTCCTACTCAAAATAACCAAAACTGAAAGATTATTTTAGACACTGGTATCTTTCTTAGATCAGACTTCAGTCATTTGACAATTTAGACCTTCCGTGTGCAACAAAAAAAGACAATGGCCTCTCCAAACAAAATACTGTCTTCTAAAGGCAATAATCACATCTCCCTGCCTGCTTAGTCAGAAAAAAATCATGATAAGCTTTTCAGAAAAGACTACTTTTGGGGAAGAAAACATATCTCTAAAGTCAGCTCAGGAAAGACTTTTTCATGGGAAGAGGCAAGACCACTGAAAAAGACAGATAATTATTGAATAAGATGAGAGACTATCAAATGCTACTGAAATAATTATCAGGGTACAAAAAGAATAAGGAAGGACAGAAAAGCAAATGTGAACAGTATTTATTTTCTACCAGAAGCTGCCTTTCCTCTAAAAGTGAAAAAAGTGACCACAGCATGCATGACTCACCACACACCGGCCCAGCCCTCCCACAAGGTAAAAGCACTCCCTAGCCCCCATCACAGTCACCTCATTTTACTGGAAGACACTTCCAGCAGATTCAAAGTAGACTCTTGATAGCAAAAAGAAGTGATAACTTATTTTTCAGTAAGGGCCATCCACACATACCTCACTCCTTGCAGTGCTGAATTGTCATCCCCTCAAAATGAACCACAACTGTCACAGCCGTGCCCCTTGATACTATAGTGACAAAAGCCTGCTTGAAAATGAGCTACTGAGCTAACAGCATGCAAAAAGGCCCATATCATGGGAAAGATATTCTATATAGGTGGAAATCTGAGCAGTGAATGCTGCCTGTTCAAAATTACTTTCATAGATCAAAATGTTAAATTATTACTTTGTATATACTTTGCTATAGCACTTGAAAAATGAATACAACTATTGCCTGTAGGTATTATATTACTAACATTTGCAAATAAAAAAGAGAGCTGCAGCCATATGACATAGTTTTGTAAGACATCAATTTGGTGAAATGCGCATTAAGAACACAAATATCATAGAAAAAATAGAAAATGTTGCTTCTGCAAATTGTGGCACAAACACAAAAATGCAGGTGTCAAATAAGACTTTTTATCTTCTCCAATAACACACAGAAAGGAATTATTTTTAGTAACAATCCAAGGCAGATGACTTACATGAAGTTCCTTCTCTATTATTATATAATTCATAATCATTTACATCCCACTGTATAATAAAACACAAGCTAGAAATAATCTAAAACATTCTTCCATTGCAGAATTAAGGTTGTCAAACAGTAAGACCTCACAGTATTGCGTGGGAAATCAAATTTTAATGATGATCGTTTGCTATAAATTATACACACTTTAAACGTTCACTAATATATCAGTTGCTCCACTAAATATACCTACAAAGACTGCTTTTAAAAATATTAGTGATGCTTATGTGCCAAGAGAGAAAAGGGGAGCGAGGAGGGGAAGGGCAAGACTATTCAAGACACACTGCACACTGGTTTAAAATTAAAGAGAAAAGCTAAAAAAAAAAATAGCAATGGCAAAAATGGCAATGGACAAAACCAAAATATATGTGATTCTTCCAGCTCCTGGAGCTACACATTTTTTAACTCTATGTCCAGAATTGTGCCCAGTATTTCCCTCTTGTTCCACAGAAGCAACAAATCTGTACATCATTCAAGAACTGGAGTAAAGTACAAAATCTTTCAGTGCAGTAGATTACTTCTACATTTGAGATTACTTAAAAAACTAAGTAATTTGAATGGTGAATTGAAACTTGAAACTGCAACAATAAAAAGACAATCTTCAGGGCATTATTCAGACAGCAGTTAAACACACTTGCATAGACAGGTTGGTCTTATCATAGAAATAAATGTCACACTCTTTCCATTTAACATGAGCTTATTCTCCCCCGAGTGCAGTTTTCCTTTCTTACACGAAAACCAGTAAGTCACTTCAGTAATTAGTTCGCCAGAATAAATTGCATTTTACCCCTGAAAATGTCAGTCACAGTTGCAAATTAATCACAGAATGATTTAAACTGAAAGAGATTGCTGGATGTCATTTACTCCAAAATCCTGCTGAAATAGTGGCTAACTTCAGGGTCAGAACCACAAAGTAATGCTCAAGATCATTTTCTAATGGAAAAATGCAGGTCATGCAAGTAATCATGAAGTTGAGGACAAAATAAAATTAAAATATACATAACAGAATTAACACAGGACCAAACACAACTGTCATAAGTCCTGACTGATGCCCTTCAGGTGCTAATACAAGGAACTTAAGTTTCTGCATGCTAAAAAGTCAAGTGAGAAAGAAAATCAATGATAAAAAACCAGAAATACTGGCCTTCTCAAGAGCAGCAATAATAAATGAAACATGATCATCATAAAGGGAAAAAAAAGTAGGTAAAAAGCAGCAAATAGACTTAGGTGTCAGTCCGGTAAAGAGTCAGGGTCATGACACCTTTAAACCAGCCCAGTATGGCTGAATGGCATGCTGCCTCCCAGGTTACAGCAATCATGAGGACAGTGGCAGTCCTAAAGAATGCTGGGAATAGTTCATTAATTATAGGGTAAACAACAAATACCAGCCCCAGTGACGCAGAAAGACTTTGTACTCCACGGCCTTATCGAGGCGTTATGAAATGGCACCCAAGATGGAAATGTGCCTTCTATTCCCAAAGAGCCATAATAAAAGAAAAAACAAAAGTTCATAATTGGGAAACAGTGATCTAAAGAAATACTGTGGATTAACCATATCTGCCTATCTTTTGTAACAATCTTGTTTGGAAGGGATTATAAAGTACACTATGCAACACTGACATTACTGTTTTGCATAAGACACTACATACCAATAAAGAGAAGAATGAAATAAGCACTGGAAGATGTGACAATGTTGTTTTTCCATAATTCTGAAGGCTTTTTTGTCATTTATGTAGGCTATTTGCCATCCCAGTTTAAGGTAATTTGGCAATAGAGGACCAGAATTGTGTGGGCTAGCAGATCAACATATCACAAGAATACCGGAAAACACAAAACTCACACATCAAAAAGTATGCTGCATACCTGTGACACCAAAAAATCTCAGTTTTTCATGTCAGTTTAGCAGAGTGAGGACAATAAAACCAATGTTTGTAATTGAAATGGACATCACTCAATTACAAAGTATCTAGTTTTCAGTCAGGTAAATGTAATTGTATAAGAACATGAGGCAACTGTAACAACTCCAGTAACAGCTACAAAATCATTAACTGTTCTTACATTTTTCCTTAATTATTAGATTGTACTTAAGGGAAATTATCTAAAGGAGTTTCTTCCTCAGGAATCTGAATTTTGAACTGGCTTCTATTTTACATAAAACATATTTCATGAATTATAGCAACTACTTATGTAGTTTGTATTATAAAACTGTACAGTCAATACCCAGAAGAAAATCCTGCTACATTGTAAAACAGGATACCAGTTAAACAATCTTAAGATCCAAAGACATAAACAAATGAACAAAAAAAAACCAAAAAAAACAAAGAAAAATCCCAAAACAAAATCAAATTTTCCACAAATCAGTTAACAAATATCCCTCAAAAATCTAGGTGAGCAAAACACAAGGAAGAAAAGACTTTTAATGTGTTCAAAAGCAAGCTAGAAGAGTAATGTAAATGTAAATAGTATTTTCAAACAACAGGTTTACATTTAGATCTGGCTTTTGGGATTTAAGGAGATGTGTGCCACCAAATATCTCTATTTTCCCAACCAGATAAATTTAGTCTAATTAAAGATATCACCTCCAGCTACAAATTTCATCTTGCTTATGTCTGGAAATCTTCAGGACAGCAATAGTATTATCAAATGACAGCAAAAATTAAATTACTGACAGCAAGGAAAAAAGACACATTATTTAAGGATCCAGACCATGTACTCCATATCCAGAAGAAGTGACATTCCATCTATGTAACACACAGCATAACTGTCCCCAGACTCCTGAGTATGGAAAGCATGGCAAAGAGCTGATTAGAGATTTGTAACCCTGCAGATACAGTGGATTTCTCTTGGATCTCACATATATCACTACCAAAAACCTCTGAGTGAGCATGGCTGCACACAGGTGTGCATACAAAGGATAGGGAATGTGCAGGAAAAGCATCAATCTCTAAATTAGAATTCTGATTTCTTAACATCCCACAGGCAGACATAAGGGAGGAAAGGCTGGAAATAATCTTCATTTCTCTCATAATTCAAAATGAACCTCATGCACCCTGACTAGGCAGTCTCCACAAACCACCACAGAGCAACAGAACAATTCTTTCCTTCTCAAATATGTATCAAGAGAAGTCTCACTGCAAATGAGACTTGTCATCACACGCAGTACCCTTCATGGATGATGGCACTAAATTTCAGCTCAGATTGATGGATAACCCTCTGGAATCAGACATTTGACCTTCAGCAACAGTTAGAGGGTTGCACCACATCCATACTTTCTGCAGCAGGTGGACTCTGACAACTTCTATGCTGGGAAAACACACCTTGACACAGGAAGAGATGTCATCTGCAAATTAACTACAGTAACTCACAGAAATACACAGTGTTTCAGCTTCTGATTTTTCTGCATGAAAATGATTAAGCTTTCTGATACATAGCCAAAGAAACTAAACAGGTTTGGAAACACCATGAACATACTGGTCCTGCAGAAGCAGTAAGATGAAGCTCTGCAGATACCAAATGCTGCTTGACAAAGAATCAAAGTAATTTAACAACCCATCTGTAAACTTTACAACAGTACCTTTGTTCCTTAGAGTGAGTCAGAGTGAAAAAAAAAAAGTGGTTTTTCCTTATTTTCCCCCATTTTTCTCATAGCTTCAATGATCCTATGTTAAGTGAACAAATATTAGTGAACTAAAAAATATATTTGAAAGAAAAGTAACTTCTTTGACATTTACTGACATTTTTTTTTGGTATTTTTTTAAGGAAATATTGAATATATCATATTAGGGACTACTAATAGTCATATTAGGGATTACTGAATTTGGAGCAAAAAGAAATGTTTTAAATCCAATTAGTTTGCAATACTTTTACTAATTCCAACTTTTGGAGTGCTAGTAATGAAATACTACAAGGACAGCAGGTTTTATTCTTTCATTTTCTTCAACACACACTAAGAAAAAGTTATCTTTGCAGTAAAATAGTCCTAAGGAGAAAAATCCCATGGCCACAAAAACCCCTTCATTCCTATTTCTTCTGTGCAGACTGCCATGAAGCAGACTTTAATCCTCCAACTGGTGTTTCCTTCATAAACACTCAGCAAGACACAACTGGCACTCACACCCTCGCCTGCAAAGCTGCATTATCTTCTGCACAAGAGTGACTCTGGTTTAAGGCAGTACAACTGGACTGAAGGAGAGAGCTGGCTTAATTCCTGGCTCCCAAACAACATTCTTGCATGACCCTGATTAGATTTTTCTGTGCCTCAGTATCCCATCTCTAAAATCAGGATAATATGCTCTTTGTCTGCCCTGCCTGTTTAGATCGCAGCCTTTCAGTATTCTCTTACTATTTGTGCATACATTGGGACCACAATGGGGCCCTTCATTTTGGCTGGGACCTCACTATGACAAGCAATTAATAAGTTAACTTGCAGAGTGTGTTACAAGCACTGTGTGACAATCTTGACAGAAATTCTCGTTTTTTGATTAAGGACATAAGTTATTAAAGATTAAAGAAAGCCTTATAAAAATGAAATTTTCACACCTTTCTAGGCCACCTCTTTAGTAACATTATTATTATTATTGAAAATAAAATAGCATTTTCAGAAAAATATCTGTCAGAAAATGACCAATTTTTATAGTAGGGAAAACAATGAGTAAATGAGCAAATAAATACTGAGAAAAATAGAATATTTAATTACACCTATGCAATTTTACAAAATGCCAAGTATTTAATTGATCTTCACTGCTCCCTACAACAAGAGCTGAGGACAAGAACATCTTTTAATTTAACTCTCTTCTCACCCAAGATAGCAAGTGTCTGCTCATTCTTAATCAACAGTTGGATTTTAAATGGAAATTCATTGTCTAAACATACTGTCTAAAAGGACACAAATAATTCTTATGCCAACTCTCTGAGATTTTTCTGTATTGCCTCCTACACCTGTAACAGCACCTCTTTTCAGGAATATTGCCTCTCATGTAACTCAACTCCCTGAAGAAAGTTACTTTCAGATAGACTTTCAATAACATCATCTTTTTCCTTCACACAGTTTCAAATGAAATAGATTTAGTTCTCTTTCTTGTAGGCATACAGATCAAACTACTGCTTAAAGTGTTCAGCTGTGGGGTTTTTTCAGTTAGAGGACTTTATGCCAAGGAAAGATACATGAGAAAAAATATAAATGAATAACAGGAGGTGGAAAGACGAATGAGAAACTTCCTAACCAAAATTCAAACATACAAAATATCTACCCCAAGGCCACTTAGATAAAACTGCAAAAAAATTCCTACAAATTGAAGAGCAGCCTATAGTTCCACTATCACACAATTCCAGACAACAGCTCTCATTCTAAGAATTCTGGTCTCAAGGGAATAATTATCTCTGCAAGTGCAGAGATAATCACTCAAATCAGACTTGCACTGTCTGAAAAAGCATATACACATCAGCTCTTACACTGAGATTTATACAGTACAGTTTCATGCACACCACAAACATCTCCCAGGATAGAAATATGCTCCTGCTGGTTCCACATGTTGCCTACAGACAAACAAGTCAGGCAGTGCAGCACTCTGTGCTGGCACAGCAGTCTCATCCTTACTGCAGGAGGTAAAAGCTTTGCTGGACTAACAGAGTCCACAACGAGAGCCTGCTGCACACCTCAGGGAGTGTTCTTACCTCTGAACATGGTCATGAAGGGCTCAGGTCAACACAAGTCTGTATGCCACTAAAGTGTCCATCAAATCTTCAGTATGAACATATTAAAGTTTATATATATACACACTGTATTCAGAGGTATTCTGTTTCCTCCACCTCCTCTTCCTTCCTCCAGAAGTGCTACTACCACTTTCTCCAAGGTACAGGATCAACCACAATTTAAAGCCACAAAAATAAAGCTTTGCAGTTAAAGTGACCACCCTATAAAGGAGCAAACTCTACTAGCAAGACAAGCTCATGAAATCTGCTGCCATTAAATGACAGTAAAAACAAGTTTTTTGTTCCTACATCAAGCAAAAAAAAAAAGGCCAGACACCATGGCCTTTATCAACTAAAGAATGAGCAGAAGAAACTCTACATGTTTTCCTCTGAAATATCAAGATATTTCAGTTCTGAAGACCTCAAAAAAAATTTACAGGGCAAGTCTAAATTAACCTGCCCATCTAGTAGTACTGAAGAAGCAAAAGAAATAAAAAGCAATAACAAACTTACTACTTGTATCTGTCACCAACTTGTTATGTTGCACAGTACCTACTCCTGAGACAAATCATTGGTTTAATATTGTCACTCAAAGGCATACATGCTAATATAATAGAAGCTATTAGTGGGGGCTCTTTCCTTTTAAAGAAAGAAAGAAGCAGTTTATTAGCTCAATCACATTATTGTTGTGTTTCAATTTCTGCTACACTGAATACAGCACAAGTCATATTCTCATCTGCACATATGTAATACCTACTATCTAACAAAACAAAACCCCCAGAATTTTGTTTTTGTGTTCTCAAAAGCTTCTCAAAAGTTTTGGGAAAGCTTCAGATGTCTCTGGAGCCATTTTGCTTGTTTCCTGGACAGGAGAAAAAGGTGGCTTTTGTGAAATAAACTACTCAAAATACGGAAGGATAACAGATTTCCCTAATTTTAATCTTAAACACATGACTACTACAAGGATCTTTCCAGCTCACTGCTCTTCACAACAGTAGATCACCTTCCACTATTTGGCAGCAGCAATGACTTACTAGTTTGTACTTGATTGATACTTCAAGGGGAAAAGTACCACTAAGTAGCATTTCTTCTTCAAATACCACAAAGTAGCATTTCTAAGACTCCAGAAGCCTCTCTCTTTAAAGGAAGATCACTGATGATCAAGGAATAGCAGGCTGAGTTGAGATGTGCTACAAATAAAAACATTTCAGATCCATTTGACCAGGAAGGCAGTGAGTCTCCTTCTCAGAGCAATCCTCAGGTTGCCACTCCTTGCAGCAGGTACACTGCAGCTTCACTGCTGTTGATACCTGACTGAAATTAGGATATGAAAGGCAATTTTACTGGGCTGCTAAGAACATCCTAAGAACACACACAAAGAAAATCTGACCAAGATTAAAGCAAGCTGCTGAAAATGGCTCTGCTCAGTGACTGTCTCAGGCTCCTGGCACAAACGTGCAAGAGGTCGCAACAACCTCTGCTGACAGGACCTGGCTCCTGAGGGATGCTCTCACCTCCACCCAGCTTCTGCATCAATCTCGCCCACCTAACAGCTCACTGACATCAGCAGACCACTTAACACTTCTTATGCTGCAGTCTGATGCCTGTCAACTTTGCTTAGGAGCAATCTCCCTTCCAGCATTATCCTTTTCTGAGGATTTGGGTGTAGAAAAGCAATTGTTCATTTATTTCTGAGGATTGGGGTGCATGGAAGCAGTTACTAGTTTATTTCATCCATATTAAAAGTGTTAATATTTCATCCATATTAAAGTATTAAAAGTGTTGTGCTAGCTCTTCAACAACTAAAAAAATATCAACCAATCAGTTCTGTTTAAAGACTGATTCTTCATGTGTTTAGAATTCACATTTTCTCTTCAAGTCTGCGGTGCCCCCTAGCACTCCATGATTTATCTAATTGTAGGGTCACTGGAACAAGAGGTTTCCTAGATAAAATTCAAGACACAGCTTTTCAGAGACACTCCGTTCTCTGGAACATATCTGGCTTCAAGAGTGCCTTGAATTGACAGAAAAAAAGGAGACAGAGGAGCAAAAATACACTGCCTTGTCTCATGGATTTCAAGCACACTCCAGCATCATAAAGTAATAAAAATTCATCAAGATGTATGGACAGAGAACACTTCTGACACCTTTTCACCAATCCCATTTCACAAAAATATCTTCCACATTATCACAAGGAACAAGCCTAACCCCCATTTATTTAACAGTAAAGGTCCTTGGAGGGCTGTTACTAATTACTGCATAATCCAACAGACAGGACAGTGAACAAGGAAGGAGTCAAACCCTGCACTCCTTCATCCTCTAGAGGAAAGCTTTTAGAAAAAATTCTTCAATTCTTAATGTCTTTCCATGTAGATCAAGAGGAATTATGTACATTTGTAACTTATAATTAAGCACTTCCAAATTTACGAACGAAAAGCATCACACAAGAAAAGAAGTATATCTATTATTATGCACATTTGAATAAATGCTAACAACTCATCTGCAACTTTATGTGATAATTACAATGGCATAAGTGACAGCTAATTCCTATCACAGCATTTCATCTGGAAAAACACCACTGGTATTACTACTTTTCCAAAAGACTGAATTCAACAAACTCCAGCTTCTGAAAAAAAAATCTCAACAGAAATTAGCCTAAATATGGCACAGCAGCCATGTGAGTTGACATCTGTCCACTAAAAATTATTTGCATGTTCTCCAAGTTGCTGACCAGAAGCAAACTCTGGAGCTGCTTGCATGAGCTGAAAGAGGTACATACACATTTTGAGGGGTGCAACAAATCCCAGCACAGGACTGCACTGTGTGTGCTCCTGCAGCACCAGAGCTGTAGAAGGTACCAGCCTCAGGAATCTTGCCAGCAGGTTGGTGAGAGATTAATGTGGTGCATGGATTTAATGAAAGGTAATGAAGGGTAATACAACACCAGACAGAATCATTACTCTAATCAAAAGAGTCTGTGAAATTCTTCGTTAAGGAGTCAGAATACCCGAGTATAGAAAAAACTAACACTAACACCAACTAGCACTAACACTCCACCCAGAACAGCACACAGAATGACCATATACATCTGTAAAGTGCATTTCTGGAGTATCATTCACAAAACCTCCATGTTAGTGATGTGCACTTCAACAATCTTGTCTTGGATAGACATGTGAGCTTTGTTGAACTGTGTATTTGAGTGGCAGACACAACTTGTTAATGTAAACTCCCTGTTAATGAAGCTTCTGTGAATGATCTATCCAACTACTCTGCAATTAAATATCATCCAGGATGATCATAAATATCTTTTCATCATAGAAAGCCTCTGCCTAAGGAGAACTTTTAAGTCCCAAATACACTTTCTTCCAGAGTGTTAAAATACAAAGCACCTTCAAAGCTTCTTAAATTAGTTTCATACCACATTTTGTTATTTTAAGTCTCCATGTTCAAGTGTAGTACATTATTTGATATCTAAAACGCGGTCATTTGAGTCTGTTTAAAACTTGTCTCTCAACTGCAAGCATTAAAGAGTAAAGAGTCCTTGTAGTTTATAAAACTGGACTCTCTTTATTGTGATTATAACCTGTTTCTACAATGCAAAAAGCCTGCAAGAACAGTGAGAAAGGAGAAGCACATCCTCTGAGTAAGTTACTAGGATGCATAGTTACTGCATGGTTACATGATGATACAATAGCTACATGATGATGCAATAGAATTAGGGCAGTTTGGATTGGACACCTTACCTATACATTTCTTTACTGATTTACTTTCTTTACTATCTGAAAAATTATTTTATAGCTTTATTATCCTATCTATATTTGCAATACTTGAAGGATACTTGCAACAGCATTTTACAAACTGCTAAAAATCTTATAATATTACATTTTTTCAACATGGTTTCATGCTAGTGAAAAAGAGTGTTATTTTTCCTTCCTGATTGTATCATCCTAAGCTCTTCATAAACACACATTAAAACTTGCTAATTTCTACTTTGTTATTCTTTCACCATTTAAGTGAAAGCAGTTTCTTTTTCATGCACCAGCTGAATTTTACAGCTAACACTAGCAGAGGCATCACCTATTAAATTCAAGAGCAATACACAAATGCTTTTAGTAGAAAACACAGGCATAACTAAGATTTAACCCTGGATTCAAACTTTTTTGTCTATATCTCCACAGACTTACGGTGTGAATATTGAGTTTCATCTCAGAATTCTACTTTACAGCAAGGAGAATATTGCAACTATTTACCACTTACAGTTTAGATGCTGACCAATTGGCCATTCACAATTAACTTATTTTGATTTTGTATCACCAGGATAGGTACCAGAAATTAACAGATGATTCCCCTTGTCAAAGAAAGAAGAAAAAAAAAGAGAGGGAGCAATCATGAAAAAGAAATTGCAACACCATAAAAATCACTAGCAATCATTCATGCACAGTTAATTATCAAAACATGTCCCAATTCTTATTAAAATAACATACTGAAAGCTAGCTCACAATCACTGTTTACATTCCAAGTGCTTTACAACTGCATGTTTCAATAATCTTACAAGGACTTGTTCCTCTGTGCAAACAGAGCATTACAAAATATCAAACTTGTGGCAAAACTGTTGATGAAACTGTGAATAAAATCACCTCTACTAAAATTTCACCAAAATGATATGCTATACAAAAAAAAAACAAAACCAAAGTATTCCTTCCAGGTGAATATTTTTTCATTGAAAAAAAAAAAAAAAAAGAAAAAAATTCAAATAATACAGCACTATTTTTTCCAGTTCTATTGTCAACTTTATTTCACACACTTGAATTGCATTTCCCTTTATTAAAAGTTACAGAACAAAGTACATTTCAATGACTGGATTACTATGTTATCACCATGACATCTGCATACAAGAATATAAGGATCTCCTCAGGTCACATGCACGGATTTGACTGCATGGCTCTCAGTTACATTCAGAAGACTTCAAGATTTTACAAACTCCAGACTTACACAAAAAGAGGAATGTTCCTATTTTCAAAACAGTCCATATTCTGAAATTTTAAGAAACATTTGGGACATGTAAGGTGAGCGAGATCATTAATGATGGGAGCTATGCCTCTGTTAAAGAAAACTTTGCCCTTTATCTGCCTGTGCAGAGTGCTGAACACACATACCAAAGGAACTGTAAGCAGTCAGTAGCCCAGACACACCAAAACTCGGGACACTTAAGCAAACAAACCCTTAATTATTTACCACACTTCTTGACTCCTTCAAACAGATTCTGATGATTTGCAAGCTCCCATCATCTTCACATTAGGCATATCTGAAGCACTTGCACAAAGCAAATCAGGCAAGAGGTCACAGCACTAGGCAGGACACATCCCCTGAAACTTCAGATGATACAGTCCCACACCCTGCCACCATACCAGCTCCCCTGGCTCCTCCTGCCCATCCTACTCCATGGTAATTTCCACTCACCCTCAGCCCCCTCCAACCTTTCACTTGCTCAAACCCCTCTAATTAAAACAAAGCTATGACCACACACACACAAAAAAAAAAAAAAAAAAAAAAAAAAAAAAAAAGCCAGGAGCAACTCAAAACTGTGTAAAAGAAGAAAGCAAGTTCCTTGCTGCAACATGTCCAACTCCAACTGAATGAACCAACTCCATAGCATAGGAGCACTCTGAGTCAATTTGCTTTCTTAAAAAGAAAATAATTAACTGATACCTATTAAAGAGAAGGCAAGCCTCCTTCAAGCTATGGAACACACAGTAGCATCAAATTGCGACTCTGCCAACTCTTTTGATCTAAACACAAATTCTGAAGAAAAGGAACCCCCCATTTCCAAGTTATCAGAGGTTTCACTACGCAGGTTACTGGAGTGCAGTACACAGACATTCCTGTATACATTGTATACTCCAAGGCAAGCTTTGCCAGTGCTGTCTGACATGAGACCTGGATTTTGCTAAGTACCTACCTTTGGTTGACTGCAAGAACACCAAATTCTAAAAACAATGAAACAAAACAAGAACAATAAGAAATAAAGTACATGTATTCCAATGACAAAATCTCTTCTGTAACACAGTCCTTAAGACAGGCACTTGCTGGAGAGACCAAAAAGCAGTTTTCTCTCCTCAGATAAAGAAAAATTAAAACTTAACTTGACAGCACAAATGTAAAGCTGTGGCTGGTCAGTCTCCAAGTTCGCACATACATACCTGGTCTTCCATCACCTTTCATAAAAATATCAGCGGTAAGGAGGATGTAGCTCCCATGCAGATACAACTAGCTGTGTTGTGTAAATAACAAGATCTATGTCGAAGGTGAATATTGCTGAAAACATGTCATGTTGCAATTATATGCAGCAATTTATTTATTTTTATTCACCTCAGCTTCACACAATCTTCATATGCAGGTGCATTTAACCATAGCACTCCAGCAACACAGCTAGAGATTTATCTTACATGTCTGGAGCTAGTCACTTGGCCTCTCCATGTTCCTCTGTTTCTCCATCTGTGATGCTTCACAGAAAGCTTGAGAGGCTTAATTTATTATGCAGCCTGCCAAGTGCTTTAGAGGAGTATGTTAGTAAAGCATTAAAACTGTTTGTTGGTTCTGAAAGAGTAAATTGTTAACCAAACCGAAATGTAACCAACAATATCCCTAAAAGGTGGCTGCACTTTCAAAATGCAGAAGTATCTTATTTACCTTTATAGAACAAAAGGCTCCATACTTTAGGTATTTTATTACATTAGAGAGATCTGGTTTTCTTCTGAAGCCCCTTTCCATCCATTTACTGTTACACTCCCAGAGGAGGTGATAAGCACAGAGAAGCAAAGCAGTAATGCCAAACCAAAGTGACACGTGCCCAGCCAGACTCACCGTCCAGAGGCCACAGGGAAAGATCTCCACTAAGGAATCAACAATGTTTAACTGACAGCAGATGCCAACTACAGGTTGTCTGTTCAGGGCAGGAAACAGTTCAGATGCTAATAAAGACAAGGGGCAACTGTTCCCAACCAACACCTGCAAGACAATATACTAAATACTGACAGTAAACATATTTAAGCCCTAGACATCTCTCAAACCAGTATATCATGTGAAAGTTTTTTACCTATACCCCAGGTATAGGCTTCTGCTCTTTTGCAATTGTTGTTTTTACTGTAATATCGCTGAAAGAATTCTCAGGAAGCCATTTCTGGCAAGCAAAACAGTTCTCCTAAAATATTGACAATGGACAAAGATTGTCTTAAAATAGCAGCTATATAAAATACAGATACATATCTACCAACTCCCAAACACTAGTTCCATTTATATACTTTTATAGCTAAAACCAGTTAAAGAGGCAGCTGGAACAAAATAAGAAACTCAAAAGAGAAATAAATAAATAACAGTAATTAAAAAAAAATCATTAAAATATGACTAGCTAAATAAGACAAAATCTCAAATGTATCACAGATTAGAACCAGTTTTCATTTAGGCAAAAGAGCCCCAGCACACTGTAAAACAGTTGTAATATTAGATCAAGGAATGTAAGTGATACCTTGAAAGAGGGTAATTTTGAATCACCAGATATTCAACAAAAATCTTGAAACCCAAAAGCAATGATGATTCCAGACAATTTTCTAAATATATGAATGTATGTGTACACATGTGCATATATTTTTAGGAAATCTGCCTGCAGATTTTCAGCATATAGCAACACTCCAGAGCCATCCCTCATCTTAATTCAGCTACCTTTGTTGTGTGCTTTGTCTTTTCCAGACTGCAAATGTATATTTGGACTGCACTTTGCTGCTAGTGTATCCAGCGCACAATTTAAAAGATGGCCTGATGCAGCTCTCAGGATTCTTCACCAGCTCTCTGCATCCTTAAGCTCCCACATCAGCTCAAAGTATTTAAATCACACACTTTCACATCCACACTGCAGAGCCTATCCTGCCTGTAGCATCCTGAGGAGTCACTACAGCAAAAATAACATTTTTCCCTCCTGACAGGTCAGCGTGGCTCTCTCTTAGCAGGTGACTGGCAGTAAGAAAGCAGAGTTTCAGTTCCATCAGATGCACAGAGATGGGCATCTCTTCTGGAGCCAGCACCTGACCTATGTGCCATATCAAGAATATAGTGTTTAGCAAGTTATCAGGCTTCTGCACATTTCAGGACAAGAACTCTTCTGGTATGACTGCTGCCATTTGTCTCTTGCAGAAGCAAGCAGTGACATTTTGGCAAGGGGAGTGGGGAAGAGAGGATGGGCTTTTTTGTAATCAATAGACATCAGATGGAAACACATGGCTCAAGATGCCTTGCCTTTTTTGTAGATAGGACACTGATAAAAAAAGGCAAGAAAATGCCCTGAATAGTTTGGTGCTGTCATGTGCTATGTGAGGTTCTGAAGCTCTGCATCTTACTTCTTCTGAAGCAAGCACAACTTCAGTAAGATGACAGTCCTAATCCATTTAAACTTTGAGACTGTGGCATGACAGTGTAGAGCATGATTTTGTTCAACAAGTACTTTGTTCCTGTAGAAAGCAAATGAGAAGTAAGAACTTTGGTGCTCTTAACTTCTAGCTTGAGTAACAGCCATAAAAGTACCTCACGGGAAGGTGAAGCCTTGAGCTTTCTACAGTACCACTGAGGTTCCATACATTTTAAAGATCCCTATCCAACAGCAACAGTGACACAGATCTGCCTAATACACAGCCCAAGAAACCATTGCCTTGGCTGGACACACCCTGCCAGCAAAGTAACTTTATCTGACTATTTCCTCCAATTTCTAATGAATCTCTCCCTCCTGCAGGGTTTTAAGTCTCCTTCTTGAATTCTTGCTTTCATATTAGAAATTACCCTTTTTAGTGCCTTATGTCAAAGCAAATATCATCTTTTGTTGTCATATTTGCCACAATCTCAAATACAATTTACCTGAATGCAGGTATGGATTAAATGATGCTGGGAAGGGTAAGCAGACCAATCACGTGATTCATCTTAGCATGGTTGTTAATATTCCACAGCCTTGCAGCAGATCCTTACCTAATCCAACATTTGCAGCATAACAGGATACACCTATTGAGGAGACCATGCCAAGGTCCAAGCATTCAGTTCAGCTCACTATACAAGAAACATTAAAGGTGACTCCAAATATAAACTTCTAAACATTTTGTAACTACTCAGCCAAAAACTGATGGTTTAGATACCCACCAAGCTGTGCAACATTGTCACAGGCAACAACAAGGAACTGAGGAAGACCAAATTTCCTGAACTTTTAGAATCTCCTCATGCTATCACTACAAGGTATCATAGGATGTGTGACCCTGTACACTCCCAACCAGAAAAAGCCCACATGAACTTCAAAGTTCACATGGCTCTACAACAGAACGCACACTAACATGTACTTGGAGCAAACTTCATTGTCCAATTCACAGTTTGTTTTACCCTTTCCAACTAATTACTATTCCACAGTATTGAAATTCTTTAGTTTTTGTTGGGTGTGTATGCCCCAAATCCTGATAAAATTTAATATTGCCTATTTTCTTTTTTAGAACATCAATTCATGCTTTCTTTTTTTGGAGTTTTTGGAGGCAGCAATACTGGTAAGGGGATGAGGGTGAAAAATTTATAAACTTAAGATGCAGCACATTTGCTCTTCACTTATTTTGTATACAGTGTTTACAAGAGTTATAGAACTACTGATGTTGGGAAAACCTCTAAAAGCAGGTTAGGTGCTTCCTTTAACCCCACAGACATTTCCCATCTAAGTTCAATCTACCTTATATCAGCACTGATTTGCCTTGCTGTCAGCATAACCGAGATAAACCATGACACTTTCTCTCATACTGGTGATAATTTTACAAAAAAGAGGCAAACTAAATGATACAAGTACCAATATCCTTCAAACAACTCCTACTGACTCTTTTGCAAAATTAGGATAAAATGAGTTCTGATACAATCCATTAGAAATAACAGAGCCTTTTACACTACCACAAAGATTGACCTGCTATATTCTCATAAATCCATGGCCAAGCAGGCAGCACCAGGCAAAACCTGCTGACAAAGATTGTTTTGCTTTGCAAACAAAGTTGAAGAAGGCATTTGGGTCCAGCTGTCAATTACCTGACCTTACAATGAGAAGGCACAAACTACCTGCAATGCTTCTGAAAAGGCCAACAATTACATTGGTAAATGATTAAGTTATGCTTAGAATTAATGACTGGAGGGATATCAGTGGTTTAGATTACCAGAAAAACACAAAGTGAGATTGGAAAGTGTTATTTCCTCTTTTACCTGCTGCTATAAGACAGTCCCTTCTCACTCACCACATTAGAAAGCTTTTTATCTCTCACAGGAACTTATTTTGTTAACAAAAGCAGCAGTAACAACATATGAAATTTTAGAGAGCTAGAACAAAAATCTTCCTTATGGTCTGTACTGACACTCTATGTTAAAACAGGCCACAGAATTTAACCATACCATTTTAGCCTCAATCCCAAGCCTTCTGCATGGCTAAAGCCCTGTGTGCTTCCAGGGAAAGAATCAGGACCTTTTGCAGGTATTTTGTGCAACAGAGTCTACTACAGCCCTTGATAAACTGTTCCTGTTTAATTGTATTGTTAGAAAACTGCATCTTATTTCTAGTCTGAACTGATCTAGTTTCAGCTTTCAGCCACGAGAATCCCCTTAATCTACCTGACAAAGAACCATCTAACTGTCAGATACCTTTGCCCTGACTAAGTACTTATAGACTTATCAGGTAGCCTCTACTGTCTGTTGATAAACTAAATAGATTGAGCTTCTTAAATCTTCCACTCTAAAGCTGATTATCCAGGCCTTAAATTAATGTATCTTTTTTCTGAACTCCTTCCAGTTTTTCCAACACCAGATGTGGAGGTGAGAAATGGGATACAACACTTCAGTAAAGCAGTATAAAATGTAGCAGTATTCACCTCCCTCTACTCTCCCAGTCATGCACTTTCAGCCTCCTTCAAGACCCCTTTGCAAAAGGAGTAACACTGCAATTAACCAACCCTCAAAAGCAATTCTTCCGTCTCTGCTTACATTCTATCTAGTTCTTCCAAATACAAAAAATTCAGAATGGACCATGACCAAGTTCACATGTTCATTGTAAAGAAAAAAATATGTATTTTTAACCCAAATTGCCAAAGCTGCAAGAATGGTGAAACGTATAAATTCAGTGCCTGTATTTTACAAGAGAAAAACTGCAGAGAGAAAGATTATACTGCAATCATGTAATAGTTACCCAATTTAAAGCTCTCTCTTTAAACCACTATTTAATTCAATAAACTGAACATTTCCAGCCTATTTTGCACTATGGCATTCTGATGCTCACTTATATATTCACCTCTTGAGGTGCTGGGTGGTCACAGCAGGTTTTATTCTCAGCAAAATCTGGTGGGCACAACGAAAAATTGCTTCAGGCTAAAGCCAGTGTTCTTCCAGACAAAAGGCAGAGCTGCAGGCTAGTCATGGAGGATTTGCTAATGTTATAAATCTATCCATGTAGTGAAAATTACTTGCCAGTTATAATCTTTAATTATTACTGTATCACCAGCTAGTTCCCCTTTCTATCCTGGATGAAAAAGAAACCCGAGTAAAAGCACAAAGTATCTAGGATGACCATTTTCACAACACAACAAAAAGAAAAATGCCCCAAAAATCCTATTAGAGATTATAAGATCATATCCTCTCATATCTGGTAAAGTCCATGATCTTTACTGGTAGAGTGGATGGGTGCAGAAAAGGTGATGGTAATGTATGCACAGCAAAGGAGCAAGCAATCTAGCTTTTGGAGCAGCAACATCAAATTCTGCCTTTAAGTAATTTAAAAATTATTGAAAGGCACTATACTAGAACATGTGGTGATTTGCTAAAATATGGTGAATTACTGTGGGTTTTTGCTGTAACAAGAGCTGACCTATTCTTTTAAGTGTGGCTTGGGTAACTGTTCTTTGAGAGAAAGATAACCCCAGAATGTATTTTGAAGTAAGTCTGTCCTTACTTTAATGTAAGTAAATGTAAATAAAATTTGGTGTAATGCAAGTAAAGTAATATAAGCAAAATTTGGTGCCAATGGCAGCCATTGACCTTTGAGAAACAATAAACAGAGTGCTAGTCAATAAAGCCTGCCACAATCTGTATAGGGAAAGGTAACATGCTCTGGTATTTTGCTTTTTCTTCCCCCCCCCCGCCTCCCCTCATAAATAAATACATTCTATGTGCCTGTATTCTCTTTGTGATCTAGAAATAAGGCATTTTCCCTTTCCTTCTGAAATTGTTACACAATAACATTCTTCAGTGGGGACTGGATTGCACCCTATCAGTACAGAGTAGGCTTCCAGTGTTCTTTCAGTTAATTCCAGGGCAGGTATGATTAGTCTTTCAGCAGCAGCCATGTTTGCCCATCCTCTTTCAGTGACAAAACATTTCTACACATAGGTGGTAGGACACCATGGGCCTCTTTACAAAGAGAGGTGATCTATAAACATCAGTAATCAACTTGTTTCTTCTTGTGATTCTTCCCATCCACTCACTCCCTCTGCCATTCCTCACATTGACCTGGATCCTATTTCATACCCTTCCGCCGCATATATACACATTGGCCTGATTAGTACTCAAAGCATCTTCCATATAATAATTCTGAACACAGGGAAAGTCTCTCTCATAACCTCACAGTACTAAAATGAGCAAGCTCTTAAAAACACTTGTTCTGTGTATTGTTTTCATAGCACACTATGCTAGCAAACGGTAAGTCAGAAATCTGCCATGGAAAGGCCACATTCAAAGGGGTTCTCCTAAAAAAAAAAATCTAAAATTCAGAGAAATTTGGACACAACAGGCTCATTCTAAGGTTGATAGTTGAGAACAAGAGTCAAAACTGTTTAGAATTTTGCATGCCACTTACCCTCCTAGCCTGCAATATACAAACAAACAGGCAGAAAAGAACTAATACAGAAGAAAGAGTGTAAAAGAATGACAAATGCTGTTGCATACACAATGTGTTAGTCTCTCTTCACTTTTTGCCTAGTAGCAAAACTAGGGCGCTATTCAAGAGAACAGATGAGGCTGAAGCCTAATAATAAAGGCAGTGTTTAAGTATTTGGAGAACAGAGGTCATGTTTAGGGAACAGAGTTAAGAAAGATTAAGATTTATCTTTCAATATTGATGTTATTTTTGCAGTCTGGCAATTACAATCAGTTTTGCCTTTCCAGCTCCGAGACAGTAAGACAATATTAGTAAAACAGGGAGAGTTTATTTTTACAAATGAGCTGCTTTCACTAGAAATCTGTTCTGTAAGCTACTTTCCTCTGTGCTATACTATCAGCTTTAATGCCTCCTTCCTCCACATCAACTAATTATTCTCTACCTCCTTCAAATTCCTCCTTAAAATAGCTTACTGCATGAAATTTTTCAGCATTCATAGACTGATTTTTGTCTTCACAACATACACTACTTATGGTTTTGTCTGAAATGTACTGGAAGCTCTCAGAAATACAGACCATATCTTCCTGTTTCAAAGTTAACACTTATATATGTTACATCATTTGAACACATATATCACACATGCTTAATTACAAGGAATTTAAAAAAACTTAAATGAAAAGCCTACAAGAACTCCCACAGAGAATACACTCTTACCTTCCAGGAAAGTGATAAAAGTTTACAATACCTTTGATTTGCCAAGGAGCTTGGAAAACAAACAGTCAGAATAGTGACAGGTATCTTGAACAGCTGGAAAGAATAATAAATGCCACAAAATAAAATTCGTAGCATTCCCTCCTTGAGCAATGCAGTCAAGAATAATTTTTCTTGATGAGCAAGAAACTCAAAAATATGTAAAGCTGCATTACCTCTTTCAAAATTTAAATACCTAAAAGGCTTGTTAATGTTCACACCCAGTGTGTTGTGAGTTATGAGAGAAGCTGAAGAAAACTTACACCAAGCACAGAATGTTCGAAGACTCTATTAAAAGCACTATACAAACAGCTCACCATAATTTCAAGAGCTGAAACATTTTTTCTCCCATTTCTCCTCATGTTTTTCCATTGCCATGCATCCAGTTTCTTAATATATTTGCTCAAGGTTCTCCAAGTCTTCTAAAAAGCCAAAAATATAGCAAAAGCATGAATACAATCAGAACCACAAAACTTCATATAGAGCACAAAAAAAAGCAACCACCTGAGAGACCCTGAAGAGAAAATCTGAAGATTTTTTTCTTTTCCTGTTTTCTCAGCACCTCTGCATGGTGACGTGTACAAGCTGCTGGGATGACTGAACATTGATAACACACAGGGACATGCAGAAAGTTGCTTGGCAAAGGCAGGCAAGGTAATGAATAAAGCCTTCCAAGTCAAGGAATCAGCTCAATGCTCTGCGCGTGAAGGAACTAATCTCTCCCACAGCATCTTCCTCTTCTTTAAACAGCTGTTTAGATCTACTAAATAGATGTGAAAACCTGAGATTAACTTCTTAGACACTGAATGACATGAATGACAGCCATTCCATCTAACCCCTCTAAAATTACTCTCCTGCTTTCTCAGAGAAAAAAAACAAAAAGTGCTGTATCATAAAGCATGCCTGCCTGTAGCATGTAGACAGGAACAAGCTGCTTTGCCCTGCGAGACAAGCACAAGCCATACACCCATGGTTACTGCAGCACCGTGCCCAAGCTCTCACCCTGATACACCCTGAGCAGTACCACATTACCCGGTGCCCAGTCCACGATAATGCAATCCCATGGCCTTGGCTCAGCTCTGGAAGCAGGAAGCATAAGTCAGTTTCAGTATGTGACAGATCGTGTAGACATAAGAGTACTTATGATGCACTGCAGGAAGGAACAGAACTACTACTTTCATGTCCATCATGCTATGTGATAGATATGACCACACACTCTTCTCTCTCCTTGAAGAGCTTTTTTCTTTTTCTGTGATGATTTTTGCTCTGCTTGCTAATACTAGGTCCTACTCCACCAATCCTGAACTCACTCTTATCTTAAACATCCATTTTCTTTGCTATATTCTCGCCTGTCCTAGAATTTGCAGTGGAAAAGAGAACCAGTCTGAAAATGAGGTTATCGCACATTTTCTCTCTCTCTCTCTCCTGCTGCTTACTAATCTGTGCCATTCCTCCAGTTGAGCTGAACCCACACCTGCAATTTCAGCCTTTTTTCTTCCTACTTTTGACTCACTCCTCAAACCTTTTCTTTTGTATCTATTTCTTTCTCAGCAATAGAATGCAAATATTTATTCCAAGAGAAAGCGAGAAAACATAATAACCATTTCACATTCTCCCTTCCCACTCTCTTTCTCTCCCTTATAGCTCTCCCTTCTTCCTTGTACAATAGATGTAAAACACATCTGTTCCACTCTCTCCTTGGCTCACTCTCATCAGCCCATACCTCACATCTCCTTTCTCCTCCTGCTCTGACAGAACAGCAGAACAGTCAGTCTTTCCTGTGTTTGGAAATCTGCTTCTGACTCCTTGATTCTCTAACCACATTACTCTTCCTGCCCTTCTTTCACATCTAAGCTTATTATGCTCTGTTTCATAATAAATTACACTTTTGTCTCCAACTTCAGCGTGAGTTTCCTTCATCTGACCCTTGCAATACAGTGAAACTATACTCACTAAAATGTCTAAAAATCTTTTACTATTGCAACATCACAACTTCATCATTTCCATCCCCCCTACTCTTGTGTGTTCTTCATAAAAATTAGATGCTTTTCTCCTTTTGAAGCTCTGTTTCTGACTTCCATTACTCTCCCCTCTCCTACTGCCCATCCTTCCTGTACCAATCCCTACACAGAGTACTGGCAGACTTCCTTTGTCTTCTAGCAGGTCTCCACTGAGATGTATCTTTTGCTGCTACTCTTATGTCTGAGAATTTTACATTCAGTTCCTAAGAAGAGTCTCAAATACAGTAGATTTACATCTAAACAAAAAATTTCATTCTATCTGACACCTCTTGCCACTGAGTAACTGTTAGCTTCAGCTCGATACAGCCAGAACAGAATTTAGATCCCACCACTCCTATCCTCTTTTCTGCACCTCCTCTCTTGATCACCCTGGACAGAATAATCAACTTGTCCATCATTCAGATATAAAATACTATGATAAAGTACTATGTCATCTTTGCAGGAGCTTCTCTCTTAAACTGTTCATTCAGGTTACATCCACATCTGAATGATTCTTCCTGGGCATCCCTAGGACAAAGTCTGCTTTAAACATCTTCAGAACTAAAGGTTTGTCTGAGACTTCACCTCACATTAGCTATATTTTCTTATTTTCCATGTTGACAAACATTATCCTGCTTGTTCACACTGTTTCTAAAGTTTCTTCTATATTGTCATACTGTTTTACTCTCTGCGTCCTTCTATGCACAATCCTCCATTCCAAATTTGAATTTTGGGAACAACTCATCTTTGCTTTCCAGGCTCCTCTGTCTCATGTACACTAAACTGGCCACATCCTACTTGCTGTCACACCATTTGCTCACATTTCTAGTTGGTTCACATTGTCAGTATCCATTTACAAAGCTTTCAACAACCAGCCTGTGTTTTCATTCAGGCCAATTTCCACACCTGAGTAAGGATATCTCCTAAACTCTTGCAAAATTACTTCACTGACATCCAAATATCACTTTAAAGCTTTCCTCGCTATGGTTCTAAGAAAGTCACTTTAGTCTAGGCTAAAGTCAACCATCAATCACATTGAGCAATTAAGTGCTTTTGTTTGTCAATATTAAAACTCCTGCTTTGTCACACATTCAAAAATTAGTTCTCTGCTGCACAATTGCACAACACAAGCACACACCCTTCCTCTCCCTTTGCTGGTACCCTGCAGAGTAGCATCTAGTGCCTGATGGGGCTGCTAGGCATTAGGATCATGCAAATAACCATACTGCCTCCCTAGTCAATGCAGTAACAGATCAATTACTTATATTCCTCCAGATCATTGCCCACTGACTATTTCCATTATCAGACCCAAACAAATAAGGGTTTGGCTCTGTCAGTGTTTGCTCTGGTGGCATGGGTCCAACAAACTTTCAGATGTAAATCATCATATCATCCTGTCTCAGTAAGACATAACTAAGAGCAGCTTAAAAAAAAAAACTGAATATGCTATCACTTGATAATCTACCTAATCTGCACAATCACAAGTGGCCAGCCTGAAAGCCACCTCAGGACAGGATACTTATCAGAGATTAAAAAGTGAACACACAAAATGATTTACACTTCTTTAAATCTCTGCTTCCATACTGACCATTTCAGCTCAAAACGATGACAAGCTCAAGTCACCTTATTCTGTTACTGGAGATGTCCAGTCCCATCCTTTTCTTGCTAGAGAAGAGAATTTTGATCCAGCAAACTTCTCAAAAACTACTGATACGACATTAGCAGTGTTTAATCCAAATATCACTGCAAATTCCCAGACTGTGCCTGCCCCCTATGTCTAGTCTCCTGCAGTAGGAAAAGGAAGAGAAAGAATGACTGGACAGAAAACATAAAATACTGTATAATAGAAATAAATATAAACAAAGTAAAGAAGATAAAGAAGATCACATAATCAAACCCCAGGAACTCTTGCCCTTTGCCAGTCATTCTTATGTCTTGATACTACTTCATCAGTCACTTTTCTGTCTCTTCTGCTGAACACCTGCTCCCAGGGGACGGAAAGGGAAGCCAGCCTGACCCCTGTGTACCATGCACAGCTCTGTCACAATACAACTGCTTCCGTTTCACAGATGATTCAGGAGGGGCTGTGGACTAAGTGAAACTGCACTAGACAGATACTGGAACCAGCAGTTCTGCAGAACCTGGAACTTCTGTCAGCAAGCTTTTTGCTACTTCTGGCTGATGCTCTTTCTGATCTGGGAAAATTCCCCTTCTTTTTTTGCCAAACAGCACACACTTTGTAAATACATGAAGACAGAAATCCAGCAGCTGGAAGACCAAATAATTGTAAATTCTAATTACTGTCAAGAAAACAGAGAGAGGAATAGTGTTGGGCTTAAGCACTGTATTATTAATACAACTCAGTAAAATACGAAATGAAATTACTGAATAATAAGCAAAACATTTCAGAAATAGGGAAGACATTTCTATAAGTACAAGACCAAGAGCAATCAGAAAGCTCACTTCCCCAGCAACATCAGTGGCTTTCAGGCACAACTCTTAATAAGCCATACAAAAAGTTATGACAAAATCAGTCCCTTAAAATCAACCATAGAATGGGGCACAGAAGAGAAAAAGAGAAAAATTATTCATGCCATAGTTGCTTTTCCTCTGTTCCATATCAGTTTCAAGTAGCTGTGCTGGATTCTTGGTTCAATTTGAGTCAGCTTAGTCAGCTGCATAGCACTGTGATAAAAAACTGGGCCATTTTTACTCTCATGGCTTCTACCCTTCTCATCCAGCAAGAGAACCATCAAAGACTTTTGCTATAGACTTGCTAATAGACCTCTGTCAAACACCCTTACTGTGTCACGACAGCATTTGCCAAGGGTTTTTTTTGCATGTTAATTACTTCAAGACACTAGCTTCACCTGGCATCCTGCACCATTAACTCCTCAATCAGCTTTTTCAAAGACAAGCTAAACTTCTGCACCAAGCTGAACTTGGAAGACAGAAAGATCCAATAATTTAATCCACGCCCATACAAACCAGTTGCTAGTTATTCCAAAATCACTCTGAATAATGAATAGTCATGGCATTCAGATAAACTTATATTGGAGTTAACTCTTCAAGAAACACTCATAGCAACAATACTATTTTTACTGAAGGTGATCTTTCTTAGTAATGCACGCAGTGACTACCTTTCACTTTGACTATCAGAAACCTATGCTTTCTGCCTACAGGACTCCTGTGATTCACAACTTCAAATGTAATTTGAAATGTTTTCCATAGGATTTTCCACTGCTTTCATCTCATTCATACACCTCAGCCTTGGTTAAATGGCTAGTATTTTTTTTGCCCAAAGGTAAAACAGAACCTGATAATGTCCCTATTTTTAATTAACTAGAAAAAAGGCCTATTTCAAAGAAATTACTCCCTTTCACAGTGGAAATGGTTCAGCTCTCATGTAGTCTCTTTTTAACACATAGAAATCTATATTTCATCTATTACAAACTATTAACTACACACAGAAGCAGATCAACAAGAAGACACACACGTGCTTTTACATCTAAATCAAAATTAGATACACAAAGTCATTTACTTTCTGTAGTGACAGCAGGGCTTGGGGTACCCTCTAGTAAACACATAAATTTCCCTCTTTCTCAAGTCTGGTTATAAATTACAACTAGTAGAAGAAATGTCAGAGACAGATCCTTAGTGACAGTGCTGTCAGTTGACAGGGAATCACACATGGTTTCCCCACACATAATCAAAAAAAGTACCTTAAACAACAGGAGATCTAACCTCTTCAGAACAACTGTTGCACAAATAATGAATTTTATCAAGATATGTGCACCTAGCAAAATCAGATTTTTTTAATGAAGTCATTTACAGTACATCAGTTATTGATACATATTCAAAAACATCAAAATCTTGATTCAAAACACAGAATGTCTGATCAGAGAGCTTTACCATTACTCCACTCCTTTTATCCAGTGTGTGGGTTGAAGAACTAAAGGACAGGTTTCAGAAAATAACTATGTAACTATAAAGATAAACTACAATTCTGACTAAATTTTCTGGGTGCTATCATACATAATGTTTCATTCTTCCTCTGTCATCATTCCTTGAAACACATTAAATGAGGTGACAGCCATAACCAGGAGACATGCCACCCCCTTGCAGAAGCTGTCCATATAAGAAAAAATAAAAATATCAGAGCCAGATATCATATATAGAACTGATCAGTCACTTATACATCAGAATGCACACCAGAATTCAATTCCACTGTAATTTCTCCCCCTAAACAAAGACCCCATGGGGATCTCTGCTTACTGTTCTTATTCCCAGTATAAAGAATGGTAAGAAAAAGTTTCTTACCATTGGCAGGCCACAGTTTTGTGCCCTGCCAATTCTCAGTTCTTTCATTCATCAAGCACCACAGAATATTACATTTGTTTAAAAATCAGCATCTCTGGAAGAGTATTTTAGCTTACAGAGAAGAGAAAGAAAATTATACAACATTCAACCCTCTCCTTTCCCACTGCAAAACCAAAACCAACCCCAAATCACCAACTATGGTGGTCTAAATTCAAGAACTTCACTTCTTTCTTTTGGAGTATGTGTTTACAACCTTGTTGTAATTTTCTTTCCCTCTCAGCCTTTTCTAACTTTCCCTAACACCACAAAAAGGTGGAAGATGAAGGCAGTAAGTAAAATGAGAATGTTTTTATTCTCTTTTGTTTAGTATTTTTATAAAGGAGACAAATAGCAGCACAGGCAAACCACTAATAAACAAAAAATAAATAATAATTAAATAAAAGTTAAGTCCAATCTCTATGCTTACATTAACCAGCTGGTTTTGTCTTCTCTTCTTTCACAATCTCCCCATAATAATTTTAGCTCTCTTCCTCTTGCTTTTCATAAAGTAGAATGTTGTATGTCACATCCTTTTTCCCCCTATAGAAGTGTTCCTTACCACCACCTAACCTCCTTAACTTCTTATTTTTCCAAGAAGAACAATAAGATCATCACAATATTTTTCTGAAGAATTAAAAAAATACTGAAAGCAAGACTAATTAGTATCCCTTTAATTTTGTTCTTATGATTTATCAAAAAACTTTGTCAGATATTTGTGTGGGGAAGTCAAAATAGGAAAAAATATACTGTAAACAATTATCCAATAGATTTAAAATTCCAGTTTCCATGTGCAATCATACAGTAAAATGGTCAAGTTTGGGGTGGAACAATAAAAATCGTGTAACATAAAATCAGAAAAACAATTAGAATTTTTTTACATAACATTCTTAATGTCAAACAATAATGAATCACTATGATTAGTGAAAAGATTATCCAAGACAAAACACACACATCATCAGATTGAAACCTCAATAATACAAACCCACTGAACTGGGAAAGTGAACTTGAGTATGACACAAGTACCCAGACACAGACCTAAATGCCACAGGTCATACTTAACTCTGTTGTAATTCACAAAGATTCAAAGGATATCTTTTGCTCCTTTACAGCCTGTGTTTATCTACAAACACTTATAGCAATCAATGCCTGCACATTACTAAACCAATTATTAATACAAGTCCTGTACATGAAACAAAAAAATCCCATTCTTCTATTATTTTTCAGATATTGTATAAAGTAAAACACAAGCCTCCAAAATTAATCTCTAATCATCTACAGGTTATGGCTCACAATAACAGAACACTGTACGTGCCTCAGGCACACAGTAACTGTGATGTTTTACAGAACACAAACTCTCAAATACTTCTTTTACTATGCCTGCTATCTGCAAGAAAATCTTCAATTCTTCAAATATGCCATTCAACCTTTTAAAATTCAACATAAATTCTAAATGCTGCTCTAATTCTGATAACCCCTCTTTTAGCTAAGCTGGTTGCTTGGTAGTGATTTGTCAGATAAGTTACACAATACTGTTTCTGTTCCCTGATTAGATTAGCAGATAAGTTTTGGGGTTTCTTTTTTGGCACAAACATTTATATTAAAAACTTCTCATTTTCTGTGAACACTTGGAACTTTGTAATCCCCTCTCTACAAATCCACATGCCAGTAAAAGTCAACCATGGACAGAATGCATTTTCTATAGGAAAACTCAGAGTAAGTGTTAGCATGCAAAAAGCAATTCTGTCTAGAAAACTGAACAAACGTTCAGGAAATTTCTCTCCCTCTATGCTGCCTACATTTACACTGCAGAATAAAGGAAAGCAGTGGGCAATACTCCTGTGCCTTTACTTTCACCCCTAAGATGGGGCACAGGGGGCACACAGGCTCAGTGCATCCCTTGCATGACAGAAATGAACAGCACAGTCAGACTGTGAGCCCTCTGCCCAGGGATGCAAGCAGCAACCCCTTGGGCAAGCAGAGACCTGGCAGGCAGTGCTCCTACCCCCACCTCCAGGAAATGCTGCCTCCCACATCCCCTCCTGGCCAGGCCAAGGAAGAAGAGCAGCCCACCACTCTAAACACACACTGTACACAACCAGAAAGGAGGCAGCAAAGCGGGGATGAAGCTAAGTGGAAGCACTTTTCACCACCTAACACCATTGTTTTTCTACAAAACCAAAGTGGAACACCTTGTTGTGGTCTGAAAACCAACATATTCCCACTCTAGCTCCCACCACGCTCTGCACACAGTCTCACTCATCTGAAAAGCCTTCCTGCTAAACTGCTTACAAAGGGATGGCTGCATAAACCTAGTCACATCAACTAAAGATGAGGAAGTGCAGACAAATAATAAGTAAGTGCAGAGAGATCAGGTTTTACACTATCTTTATCAAACAGAACAGTAATTTTTGATACTTAAAATCCTGTCCATCTGTTGCCCCTGGTTACTTGATACAAGTAGGTTACAAGTAACATTTGATTTTTCTAAGACACCACTTACAATCTCCCGGCACCACAGATGCCATTAAAATGTCTACTCAAGTTGGTAAGACTGTAAAAAAAGGAGTTGGGTTTTGTTTTCAGAACTATCATAACCACAACCCTCATCTATGAACGAAGCAGGCAAAAAAATTCAACATGTCACACAACACACGAGCAAGGTCAGAGTAAAAGCACAAGCACATTTCTGCAAATACCTGAGAAATGTTTCTTGCAGACCAATCTAACTCTAAAAATCTTCCCCCACCTTTACCAATAAGGACTGTGGGGCCCAAGGAAGATTCCCAGTGGGTGTTCAGACACACAGATGGGTGTGGTGAAAACACCTGTATTAACAGACTGCCCAAGTGAATACAGTAGAAATATTTCAATACATACTCATTTATTCACACTTCATGAAGTTCTTTCTAGTGATCTAACACAAGTTACTACTTGAAAGCAGTAACATCCCTATGGCTTTTTATTTTCTAAATATAACAGTCAATTTTGGTTTTTTTTACATGGTATTATGACATAAGTACTATAAAAGCCAGTAAGTGCTTTACACCTGTCATGATCATAATGTCAGCAATGACATTACACTTTGTTTGGAAGTTATTTTTCTGCTTAGTGAGTTTAAAAAGAGTTCCTTTGATGGAGTCTCTGACCCCCCCAAAAACCAAACAAGACTAGAACTGATAATTTACACTGAATCTTTCTAAGAAACAATTTGCATATTATGTATAACTGAGGAGTAGAGCTGCTTCAATCTTTATGATCCATGCTTATAACAGGAATTTGTGTTCAAGGACTTCTGTGCACAAAACATTTTATCTCAACAAATTAAGCTCTTTATGAAGGCACAGCTGAAGTAGCAAAATTTTTGTTCAATTATTTTTGAATCAACATTACTGATATATGTACAGAGCCTTGAACCTTTTACCTATAAATAACTTCATGAAAATCTCAGTTCTGCTGCTAGCTTATCTTTGGGCTGACAAAATAAAGAGGTTCAAGCACGTAAGAATCAAGATAGGAACACAATCAAACTTGGCATCTCTGTAAAGGTCTTTCAAAAAGGAAGTTTTATGATATTTTAAATAACTTTAATGCATACTCGGTGTAATTTTATAGTTTATTACACAAATCTACATTACTCATTAATTAATTCTTTTTTCAAGAGCTTGTTTAGAAAACATAAGATTCCTCTGAGCTGCTAAGATGCTCAAAATTGAATGCACATGGAATGACAACTGTAATGTAATGAGAAACTTCATAATATTTCAGAATTTATTTTATGACATTACAGGTAATAGTGGGATTTCTCTCAGCATGGGTAAGTCACACCAAAGTTTCACTATGATGGGATTCTTCATTATGAACTGACTTCCCAAGAAGTATTTCCCAAGACAGAAAGGTTGTGTATGCAAAGCACTTTCTTAACGAAACAGAAACAAAAACAAAGCTACTTGAAAAAGCATCCTGAACTATTTCACTGCTTGCATTAGGTGTTACTTCAACATGATGTTAATGGCACACATCACAAACAAAATGTTTCTCCTCTCATGGCTGACAGAGCTGTGACAGGCCTGGCATACTGGCAAAGAGCACTAACCTGGAGTTTGCCTGTTCACACTGACGGTACCAGAAGAAGTTATGGCCCAAATGACTAATTTTATTTGGTTTTGCACAATATACATGGCTTAGTGTAACCTGATATAATATTTGATGCTGGCTGCTCAGTTGACTGTAGGTCACACTCAGCAGTGCAAACAAAGAATAAAATGTGATTTGAGCTAAAGCGAAAGAACTCAAAGATGGTAACAAACCCTTTCTCACTGCAAGGGAAAACATCTCCACTAAGTTGCTAATAATAATAATAATAATATCAAGTTTAAAGTTTATATGCTTATCTTCACATGAGCAACTGGAATGTTGCACCAAGGGACAGGGTCCACAAAAAAAATCCAATATGGCCACTGATGTGTAGCTGTCTTTTGCCTCAAAATTGTCTCATCTTTTACCACGTCTGTCAGTTGCATGTATGCACCTGTTATACCCTTACTTCAAAAGAAGTTGACACAGTGGCAGACATCTGCCTGTATCCAACCCTGAAACGGTCTTCACAGCAGAGAAATCCATATGCTATCAGACCACCCTGTCAAGGCCAAACCACAGTCATTCACAAGTAACAAGAGACAGACAGGTAGAGAGGTGTGCCAGCACTATCCACTTACCTTCTTTATTAAGCCTCATAACCTCCCTGCTTTTTCCACCCTCCTTTCCAGTCTCTTCCAGATCTACACCTGCAGAAGAGAAGCAGAGTCAGGAAGCGCCGAGGGCCCTGAGGTGTGCATTTATTGTTTGGCGAGGGGAGGAGGAGAGGTGAGGAGGTGAGCAGTGTTTCTATTTGCAACAGCAAAAGCACAATGGTCGGAGCATCTGCCAGGGAGCGGAACCGCCGGGCCCCCCGCGGCAGCACCCTGGGCCCCCCCTCCCCGCCCGCGGCATCCTCCGGCCCCTCCGCGCATCCTCCCCCTCGCCCCCTTCCCCCACCGCGGCGCCGGCCCAGCGCCGCGGGGCAGCGGCACGGCAGGCGCGGCGCGGCGTGCGCCTCCCGCACACATGGCACGGGGGCTCGGCCGAGCGTCAGCTGAGCGCCCGGGGGGGCGGCACCTCCCGGCCCCGGCGGGAGGAGGGAGGGAGGGAGGGGAGCGGAGGGGGGGCGGCCCGGCCGGACCCCGGCCCCGCTCCGGGGGGAGCGGCGTGCGGAGCCGGACCGCGGCCGGTCCCTGCCCTTACTGTGCGGGGGGGCGGCGCCGTGCGCGTGCGGGGGGGCGGCCTCCCGCACCCAGGCGGCCCAGGGCTGGCCCAGGAACGCCTCGGGACTGGGCACGGGCCGCTCCAGGGCCGCCATGGCGCCGCGCCTGCTCCTGCCTCCTTGTTGCTTTTCCCGTTTCCTTCGGCGGCGGCGGCGGCGAGCGAGCGAGCGAGACACGGGATTCGAGAACGCCGCACGTCATCCTCGGGACGTTCCGCCGCCCACACGGGGGTAGTGTCAGCCCCTGCTCCCTATCAGATCGGGCTCCCCGCCGCACAGCGCGCATGCCCGCGTCCCCCGCGCCTGCGCCCCGCGCCGCCGGCACCGGGCCCGCGCCCGCCCCGAGGGGCGCCGGACCCGCGCAGCCCCCGCGCTGCCCCTCCGGCACGGCTCGGCTCGGCTCGGCTCGGCCCGGCGGAGCGGAGCGGAGCGGGACCGGCGGCACTGGAGCCCCGCCGGGAGGGCGCAGCCGCCGGCCGTGTGCGCCTCGGGGCTGCGCGCCCCGCGTCTCGCCGCTCCCGCAGTAAGTGCCTGGGACGGGCTCTCGGTAGCTGCGGCACGGCCCCTCCGCGCTCCAGCGCGGCCGCGGACCGGACCCGGAGTGCGGGGCTGGGGCTCCCCCGCTGCCCTGCTTCCAGCTGCGCTCCTGTGGATCACCTATAGCCACAACCACAGCCATTTTGTTATCCAAATACTGCCTGGTCTGTAGTAGGCTCCGTCTGTTTGCAAATGGGATTTTTCTCGTCTTGGTGTTCTAGGCTACGCTACAGCAGCTCTGAACTCGCATGTCCGGCTTCTCTCAAACCATACCGAGGTTTTCATCTCGCTCTACATAACCTATGGGACGTAAATGCTTTTAATTTAGGATAGTGTCATTTTTGCTTATTTCACCATTGAGGTAAGAATAGAAAATAAGCGTGAACATTTTTATACTCACTATACCTGCTCTGGATTAGGAGTTTCAGCATAAGCCTGTTGCTTCAACTCATACCTCTTAAGCTAAATATACAGGATCCCAGTGAAGGACTTGGTTTTATTTAAGCAGCCTCACATATCCCTCAAGTAGTGGTTTCATGCAGCTCTGCAACCCCGTTAGGGGTGATGTGACTGAAGTCAATGGTCCAACAGACGCTTCTCTCAGTGGTGATGTGAGCTTTGTGTGATCCCATCCTTGTCCTGCATCTTTTCCCAGACACTCGTTCACTTTTTTCTGGTTCAAACCATTGTGAGGCAATACTAAGGCAGAACATGGAATTAATGTGGACTCAAAAAACCAAACCAAGAAACATAGAAACCACAAAAAACCCCAAAACCGAACAAACAAAACCCACCAAAACATTTCAGGCCTGCTCAAAAGCTGGAGCGGTGGCCAGAGGGGCAGGACAGGAGTTGCTGAAGGTATATGGTGCTGCAGTCTAGAATGGATTTAAATAAATTTCCCACAACTTCATTAGGACTAAGCTCTTTATAGTGCTAAAATGGATAAACATTTGGGGCACAGGACAGACACTCTTTGCCTTATGTACACTGTCAACACACTCCACCTCTTCCAAAAAGCAGCTGGAATATGCAAGTCCCGTCCCTAATGCCCAGAGGTGAGCCGAAAAGCTTTCATTCTGTATGGCCTAGCCAGGGTGCCTCCAGTCAAGTGAACATTATCTACAAGAAACTTCAGTAACACTATCAAAGAAGCAGAAAGCTCACCAAAATACCCTTCAAATAAAACCAGGCAATCACAGCAGGCTTGTTAGCAGCCATCATGAAGCAGACATAGGATGCATGATCTTTCATTAACTACATGGGGAATTTCCAGAAGCAGGAAGGGTACTTGTGATGTAATACAAAGCCCTCGCAAGCTATATTTAGGAATATTATGTGCAGTTCTATTCCACCAATTTAAATTTATCTTTCTACCAAAAAAAAGTGTGGACATGGTTATGAGAAGGATCAGAGGACTTAAGATTCTATCATTTGAGGAGAGTTTTACTTAGTCTAACAAAATTCAGCTGGTAGTGAATAAGTTTGATGTTTTTAATTATAAGGACACATAATTCCTTCCACATCAATGAGGAAGAAAAAAAGAATAGACATAAATTGCTTATGCTGAGATTGAAAACTGCCCACTATACTGAAAACCACTTTGGTCAGGAAGAGCAAGATGGAATTCCTTAGGAGGAATGATAAATGACATGAACTTAATAGTCAACCATGTTTGACACTTGTGTTCAAATTCACTGCAAGATAATTGAGCAAATGTCTTGACAGTGGCCAAATAGTCTCATAATTAGAGAAGTTAAACTGCACAGCTTTTACCATAACAGTGGTGTGATTACTGTAGATGTGGATCTGGAGAGAGGATGCAAAAGAAAGGCGTGTGAGCACCCAGGAAATCCCCATCGATGAAAACTGACCTTAGATTTCAGGGCCAAGTGTACAACTAATATTAAACACTACTACAGGATGCACAAGTAGTAAAGCAACTCCTAATCATACAACTGAGAAACAAGGGGAGGGGTAAAGTATTTAATACAAGCTGCCTCAAACCAAGAAAAAAAAAGAAGAAACTTTCCAGCTTTAACACACGGTACTGATCTACATGCTGCTTACCATGACACACTACAGGCAGTCTAGCTTCTTAACAGAAACAGACCATATGAAGGAAAATTAGCATAAAATCAAAGATTCAAGATGTACCAATTCCTTCCTAAAAAGAAACAATCCAGTGACTTACAGTTTAAGAGAAATGTTTCCAAAGCCCACCCGCAAGGAATTTCTCCTTCCTCCTATATTCAAAGGCCACATTATCATTAAACAAATGGTTCCACAATCAGAATCATAGGATCATTTATGTTGGAAAAGACCTTTAGGATTGAGTCCTACCATTAACCCTAATTCCATCAATGAAACATGTCCCTAAATGACACAGCTACACATATGCCCAGCTTTCCTGTGATCAGCATCTTTTGTTTAAAGAGTGTGAGTTCTGTTTTGATTACATCTATGCTGCCTCTATGATCTGCACCAAGAAATAACGCCATCCCTGAGGAAGCCAGCCTTCAATTTGTCTCCTTTGTCTTGTAGGGTGCAAATCCTGAAGCTGCAGAAAAGCATCCTCACTTCTGCACCAGGACTTCTCTCCAAGAACACCTCCTGTTTCACTCCACATTGGTGTCAAATAAACCAGTGTATGTTGCATGAATCACAGCTGTGATTGTGTTCCAGAGCCTTATAGCAAAATGGGAAGAGAGTTGATCACACAGGATTACCTGTGAGTTTTCCCATTGTTGGGAATATATGTGGTGCTGTCTTGTGAATGCAAGCTCGAGCTGCAGCTTTACTGTAGACAGACCATGCAGATGGTTTCTTCTCACCTTCTCCTGGCATCTGCTTCCACAAAATTCATAGAAAGACAAACATATTTAAGACTTTCATTCCTCTTTCAGATTTGTTTTTATTAATCAGTTGGGTCAGAGTTTATGGATGGAGAGGGAAAGAAGTGAGGGAAAGTCACAAACATGGTCACAGAAGACTTTGTTCCTTAGGAAATTAGTAAAAAAACATGCACGTGAAAGTGCAGATTAAACAGCCTCTGTTGTTTTTTTTTTTTTCCACCTGCTCACCAATACAGAAATTTAATTCTTCTATGACCTTGAACAAGTCATTCTGCCACAGAAAAATAATTCAGTCAGGAAAGGTCCTTCTTTCCCTCCCTGGTCCCTCAGGATTCTTTAATTTCAATTGCCAAGCAGAAGCTTCTTTTTTCTATGTGATTTTTCAGAATCCAAGGTAATACAGCCTTGATTTTGTTTGCAGCTTCTAAATACTAGAGTGATCCAATCATAACATGGTATTAAAAAAGTAAACTACTAGCAAATGATGACCTTTAACTAATAAATGGCAAAATACAGATAAAACCTCAACTCTAATCTTTTTAATCCATATATCATTGGTCTTTTAATAAGATGATCCCCAAATGCAAGCTTTTTGTCTGGTAACCAAAAGATAAAAATTATATGATATCTATATCATGTCTGTGATATCTATACCTTCTTACTCTAATTATGTTTAAAGACTTGGGCTTTATAAAAGCACAGTAAAAGTTATGACATTAGAAGACATCCAAAGCTGCATATCAATATTTGGCTTATTTGGAGACCAATCCGACATTTTTATATAATTTTCAGGATCTGAATTTGAAGACATGACAAACTAAAACAGCAATTCTCACTTGTGGCTCTCAGGAACATCATATGTAGTCACCAAGTACAAATAAACAATGACACAATTTAACTTCAATTGTACTGTCACACACTGAGAAAATACCATGAGAGTGCTGAGGGTGCGTGTGTAGTCACAACAACAACAACAACAAAATCATGTATACCTGGCAATACCTGCACCAGATGGCTTTAAACTGACTACAAAAGTATTGTAAAAAGCCAGCTGTATAAGGCCTCAATATCATAACAAGATTATAAACATCTGATGCTTGTAACAAAGTCATGATTTAAGCAGTTTGGCAGGAGATTCATAAATACTTCCCAGGGTCCTGTTGTCCAATGGATTTACCACAACGGTGGTTTTGTCTTATATTGCAGAAATCTTTACATAGCAGACAGTTTTATGAACCCAGGTATCTACTTTGGTGGAAGTGGAGCAGTAAATGAATCACAAGATTTTCTTACAGATAGTCAGTGATGGAGTTTGCATAAGAAAAGCACCAGCAAAGTAGCTGGGTGTCAGTCACAGGGGTGCAGAAATTTTAATCCTTCAGCATTCTGAGGAGTGCAAAACTAGCTTGTGTGTTTACTTGTGTGCAAGCTATGTCTATGATGGACTTTTACACTCATGCTAATTTTAAACCTTTAGATTATCTATTTGCAGTCATCTGTTTGCAGTCTCTCTTTCCACAGTGGATAAATGAAGTTTCTCTTTAATGCTACAGCAACACCTCAGATTAGCAGAGACGTTTGTGTTGACAAGGTACAAAATCCACCAAATGGGTAGTCCTGCATTTCTCCATTAAAGCTGATTCTGAAACTTTTTTTTTAATACAATGTAACATTCTAGTATGCTATGTGATAATTGGAGTAGTTGAAGTCATTAAATAAATTGGATACTTTTAAAAAAGTGCTATATCTAGGTTTCTGCAAAAGGATGTGTACAGGATGCCCATTAAAACAACTCAGGAGTTAGCAAGCCAAGTGTAGAAGCCACTACGAGCCAGTCTCCCTAGAGCCACTCTGGCCAAAAATGTGGTCCCTGTACTATTTCTGATCTCTTTGTAATTTCAGAAGGTGTCTCAAACACTATGTGAGTACCATCATAGCAGACTTCAGCTGGAAAACGGTATTGAATAGACATGTATAGCAGAAAAATCTATTTTTACTGTCCTCTGAAATAACACAAGAAAAAAAGCCTGAATTATGCTTTCGGTTCCATATCCACCAAAGAAACTAGCACTTAAAAAAGAAACAGAAAAAATGGAGAACTGAAAAAGAAATTCAAAGTGAGATACTCTTGTATCCCAACAAAAACATGTTTCTCAAAAAAGGGTTGCAAATTGCTTCACACAAAACAAAGCAATGCTTGAAACACTACAGCAGCTCTAATCAGATGAAATGGGAAATCTAAAGAGAGGTGCACCACACAGGTTTATGAGCAGACAATGCACAATTAGGTAACTTTCTACATTGAACTCTAGAAAGTTTAGAGAAGAAATTATACCAAAAATAAGGCTATGAACTAGCAATGGAAATCAACAGTTACTGCACATTTCAAACCCAAGAGAGTTATGCAAGTACTGTGAAAAAAATTACACTTCCTTTTGCTCCAGTGACTAAACAATTTTTTCTCATGTGTTGGTTGTCATCTAAATGGCATTAACCTACTACTGTAGTGTCTTTTTCCCGAGGATAAGTTTTCTTCTCTACTTTATTACTGTTGCTGGAGTGTTTCTGGTACCAAAGCTGGCCATGGTACCCTTTGTGCAGTGCAGGCATGTATCCTCACTGAACAGGAGGATTTACCAATTGCTTCAGAGAAGCAAAACTATTTTTTTTTTTCTGCAACTGTTTCAGGTTTCAGCCAGGAGCCTCTGAGAATTCAGTTTCTGACCCATGTCAGTTTCCAGGATTTTCTCTCTCGAAAATACTCCCAGTGTCCTGACTTCCACCAAACACCTGACCATCCTCTCTCAGTGCTATAGCATAACCTGTATGAAACATGGATCTCAAATTCCCTTCTTAAAACGCACTACCCTGAGTCCCTGGTCTAACACTTCATCACCTGCTCTTGTGGCAAGAAACAGAGTTAGACGAGGTCAGAGGAGTGCATTCACTGAAGGAGAGTGACGACTAATGCAAATGTTTTGGAAATTGAAAGACATGAATGACAGGTCAAAGAGTACTGGGCAGGCTAAAATTCAGTTTGCTTGTATTGACAGGCACTCAGGAAAGATCACAGACAAATTGTTTTAAAACATCATCACTGCATGTCTCATACTGCTTCTTAAAATTACTAAACATATCTAGCACTGGTGCAGCAAATCCCTTGTATTATACTTACTAAATATTCATCAGTTTTGTTTGTTGCTTTTTTTTTTTTTATTTGAAAGAGGTTTTTTGGTAAATAAAAGTAACAATAATATTCTCAAACGCCATATCCAGATTTTAGAGGAAGGCTCTTAACTAACCATTTGAGACAGAAAGGAAGAAATTTGTAGGAATTCCCTGCATTTTTGAAAGACAGAGTAAAGTTCTTTAGATTTTGTGATATAAAACCTCTTGGGAGTGGAGAAAGTTACCTTGCCTCAGTATGAAGTCTGCTTTCAAATAGCGTGCTGCTTTCCTGTGCTTTGCTCTCCCACAATGCCCGTGTGAATAACCAAGACCACAAAACATGAGTCCCCAAAGATCTTCACACATTTCTCATGAGGTAGGCATAGAAATATTCTTTCATTAAAAATTAAGTTTGCCCTGATGAATAATGTATATTATAACTTTCCATTCACCAGCCACGTTTGCGTGTGTTGGCAGCACACAACAGCAGCTTCCTGCCTTTCCCTTGCATTGGAGCCAACTTTCTCCTGTTCCTTCTCAACAGAGATGCCATATTTGTCCTGTTTGTATCCTTCCTTCTCCCAAATGCTTCCCTTTTCTGAGTTTTGTTCCCACTTTTCTGTCACTTTACCCTACCCCTGCATGGTGTGTTTTCATCTCCTGCCCTGAAATCCCAGTTTGGGGCCTGTTTTTCACTCTCAGCTCATCTCTCACCACTCTCCCACTTGGGCCCAGCTGCCTCACCAGAGGCAACCATGTCTTTTAATACACAGTACCTTGATTTTATCCCCTACTTTGCAGTTAGGAGACTTTCCTCTCCTTTCCCATGTCTCCCTCAGTGAAGGACATGTCCCTCAGTCCTGAGTCACCTCTCCTCCTCCTCCCACCAGTGAGCTGCCTCTTCCATCACAGAGCTGTTTGGAGCTGCCCTCTTTTCCTCTCTAAACAATTCCTCCTGTCTTGGGGCATGTCCCCTCTCCTTCTCCCCTCTCCTCTGCCTCTCCCTGGAAGGTCAGCAGTCCTTCCCAGCCTAACCCTGGCCCTGGCTGGAGCTCCTTGGCCTCAGTGATCTGGCTCCCATCCCACCATTTTCCACAAGTGCTGGAGCCCTGTCTGTGCCCCTCTCTCAGCAGCTCACTGATCCCCACTGTAAAAGGGACTCAGCTCTGGCAGGGCCAGGCACCATGGTGAGTGGGCTGAGGGGAGGCACCCACAGGCTGCCAGAAGATTTCAGCCTGGGAGGGATGGCCTCAGTGTTTGGGAGTCACTTGAGTGTCCTTCAGCCTGGCTGTGAAAGTTTTGAGCCAGCCAGAAAAGAGATTTGAGTGAGAGTCACACTGCTACACCTTTGGTAAGGTCACATTTGGTCCTTGATCAGTGGAGAGCAGAGGGCCCAGCCCACTCACATGGCTCCCCAAGTCCTCTCTCCTCCTAGAGGCTGGCTCCAATCACACCTTGCTCGAGGTTCTGAAATGTTTTGACAGTTGTTATGGTATGTCCTACTTCCAGCTCGTACAGGAAGCAGACGTGTTGAAATCACAGAAGAAAGCAAGCCTGTTCATCTTGTATTTCTGGCTGAAGCTGGAAGTGGAGTGCCAGAAATCAATTGTGTCTCATCTATTATAGAGGGAATTCTCTTGTAGCTCTGTGCATTGTTGTGCTAATTTTGCAAGGAGATTTGTCCTAATAAGATTCCCATTACAACCAGGAAGAGTCAAATGTAGTATTTCTGATAAGCACTGCAAGTTCTGTGCTCAGCCAAAATAGATCTCATAGGCCTTAGCAGGATTGGGGTGTAGTTAGTGATGTGTTTGACACCAAAATGCACCCAAAGTAAAAATTATGTGTGATGTGTAAGCACTGACTTACATGTGTAAACCTCCCATGGCCACCCTGAACTTCTGTCATCAGACTTCACCTGACCTTTTACAAAGGCAATGTGGTTGCAGAGACCTGATGTGGATGGATCTCAGTTACAGTCTCACAGATCAAGTGAATTTTTAAATTAAATCCTCCTCTTGATAAAAATACATTGTCCTTTGCTATTTTTTGGAAACCTGTGGTTTGATGAGTGTTCCTGAGGCACTGTTTCCTTTAAGGAATCCAAGTATAAGCATACTACTAATAATACTTTGGGTTTAAATGGAAACCATAGCTGGTAAAGACAAAAGTTCAGACATCATTAAAAATACCCCATGTTACTTATGAAGGGTGCATCCTTCTGAAATGCCTATGAGCTAAGACTGCAACTTTGCAGGCTCAGATTAAGAGAATCTTTGTACATCTATGGCCATCAAACCTGTTAACTGGCTAATAACATCCAGTGGTACAGATCTGTGCATTTAATCAAATCTTGTTTTGTAGACACTCAGCATGTGACATCTGGTATATGCAAAAGTTACAAGACTGATGAAAAGTGAACAATAGTGGTTTAGGGAAAAATTAACTGAAAATCATTAGTATTTGAGAATCTTGTAATTCAACTTCAGATACTCATTTGATCCAAGATTAACAGAACTGTCTGTTGTTTCCCAAATCTTTTAATTGACAGATAAAAAAGTGCTTTTTCTTTAGGATACAGCAGGCATCTGTGGATTCCCTGTCTGTGTTTAATTCTGCCAAATCATATATAACAATAATAATAGATTATTTGAAAATACCCAAATCTAAACCATTAAGCATGAACTCCTCTTCCTCCCTCTATGGAATTGGTATCTTTTTCTGTGTATACTAAATCTGAGCCCTTAAAAACTTGCATTCATATTGACATTCAAGGATTCTGTAGTAATCTGATAATACAATGCCTGGTTTTCCTTCTGCACTAAGAAGAGTATTGGCACTGCAGCTGCTGGTGACTTCAAAATATTACAGTTGTGGTCTGTGGTACAGGAAAGCTGGCAAAATGAGAATGCTTTATGTATAGCGGGCTGAAAAATTTTGCAGTAAATTATTTGTCTAAGCATATATTGACTGTCAGTTCTCTATAAAAAGAGGTGTCTACTCCTCTGTTTACAGGAGAAGTGGGGCCCTTTTTCTGTGCCCTCACACATCATCATAATTAGCACAATTAATACAACTCACTGAAATCTATTAGTAGCATAAGCAGTGGCATTTTATTGAATTATGTGTTCATGTCACTGTCGAGTTGCACACTTCTGATTATTTCTAAAGTTGTTTGTAAGCAATGGAGCAAAACTTATGCCATGCTCTTATAAAAAAATACAGTGCTAGAGGCTGTATGGAAACAGAGTGAGTTTCAATGGCGACAAGACCTAAGAATTTGAGTGCCTTGGTAAACACAATATACAACAGCAGTACAATAGGAATTGAAATTGAGAGACAAGTCTGCATTGGAGGGGTTAGAATTGGTCTTCTATGGAGAACTTACAGCTGCATAGAGCCATGAACCTGTGTCTTCTGGATTCGTAGAGGGACAACTTGAAGGACATCTCTGGGTTCTGAAAGTGCTCATATGTGGGTGAATTCCTCCATTTATTCAGGGCTTTATGATTTTGCCTATGGAAATTTTTACATCAGCTGACAAAACCCTCTCAGTCTGTCTTTGTCAGTCTGAATCTTAATGTAGCCAACTGTTCTGTTCTGATCTCACACTACATTTGTGGTGTAAGAGTCTAAGAGCATGCTGTGTCAGCTATGGGATTATTGGTCCTAGATTTTGCAAAATTTCCCATACACATTTTTGAAACAACAGCAGATAATTATGAGAATTGGCAGATGCCACAGACATAATTGTTTTCAGCAGCTACAATAGATGTTTTAAAAACATTTACATATTCAAACCTTTAGTTGGTTCAGGGCTAGTGAAATACAATTCTTCCTATTGTCTCCTGCCCTCAGGACATCCTCTAGGGATAGCAACCAGCAGGACCTCTGGTCCCTCTTTCCAGCTGCTTTTCACCTGCCTGGCTCACCTTTTAGGTCACTGCTCCAGGTAATTTGCTGGGCTGCCTCTCTGATCTGCTGCTTCTACAGCTGTCTGGATTTTGCAAAGGCTTCAGAAAAATCATACCTCAAAAGAAGTATTCCATCAAAATGAAACCATGTCTGGAAAGATAGTTGAACTCATCAGTATTTTATTTCAGAAAGTTCTATCAATAAAAAGTTCCATTGGCACCAAAATAATATATGTTAATATTTAAGGCATGATAATTATGTAACTGTCGCTTTCCTTTTCTCCTGTCCTCCTTTCAAACTTAACCTGACCTGACCTGGGATTAAACAATCAGAAGTGTTGTCACCATAACATGTTTTTCTTGCTCAAAGATCACAAGTAGGCTGACCTCAGCACAGAGCAGAAATGGATGGAGTGGCAGAAGGTAAGTGATGGTACACACTTGATCTTGACCTATGCATTTATACCCATGCCCTGCCTGCAGCACATGTGGGCACACATTAGTGAGATGACAAAGTTTTCCTTTTTTCTGTATTCTTTCCCTTCCCTACTCTGTTTACCTAAGCAGCAGGAGTCATCCTAACAGTTGTTAGTGGGAAAAGATACAGAATGTAATACATCTTCTTGTCCCTCAGGAAAGACATTTGGTAAATTTGGAATGAGCATCTAATTCTCTCCAGGATGCTCTGAATGTAAATTCGGAAAGAGGAATTTCTCCAAATAATTATAGTTTAAATGCTGAATTCCAAATATATTTATTTTCTTTGCTTTTATGTTGGCGCGTATTGCACACATGCTGGAAGAGATTTCTTTTTTGTGGTTGCTATGGTAAAAAGCAGTCCCCAGTCCTTTTACTTAAAACCCATGAACTGCAATTAACTGTTTAATGTTGTAACAGACAACAGCTCTAGTAACACCTTAACAGCTTTGAGCATGATACTCCCATCATCTCAGCAGATGGTGATTTTTGGCATTCTGTGTTTTCAGTTTATTCTTCTCCTTTATAGTCCTTGCCATTATATCTTCTAAATGCTTATGGACTAACTTAATTGCAATTTGATTATACTGAGACAGCCCTCAGATCTCAGATCTTTCTGGATTACTGTTAAAGGTGATCAATATATGAAAAATAATTTGTGCGTGTATCCCGTCATCAATTATAACACCACATTTTAAAGTAAGAATCTGTTTCTTCTCATCTGTAACCATAAAAATACAATCTTGAAACATGCTTAGTCTGCATAGGAGCCCTGCATCTGAACAGAAAAGGAGAAATAAATGATTCTTTTGTGAAGGAGTAACTCTGAATGTTTGTCAAGAGTCTGAATTAAATAAGAATTACCGCTTTCAACTAGTTTTACTACAGGGTGTTGCCCTTCATTATTATTTCTATAGAGATGGAGACTGAATTCCTCATGAATTTTGCTCATTGTTTTAAAGATATATGACTAATATAAATGCTTTTAAATAGGGACCTTCAATTAAATTTAGAAAGAAAATCAACTTTGCCAAGACATTATCAAAAGCAATATTGCCTTGTGAAACTGTCTTTCAGCTACTCTTCCTTTTTCTCCCATATAATCACTGTTGTATCCTAGTTTGTAGTTGCAGCTGTATTCCGTCTCTAATTTTGTTTTTCATTTAGAAATAAATTCTTTGGAATTACAATCAGCACTGTTCTCAATGTTGCTCGTTATGTATTTATCAGGCAGAACACTTTAGATGTTTCATTCTGTAATACAGGGCCAAATAAAGTTTTTTAGTACCTTTACCAGCAGTATTAGCATTTCTTCTTTTTTAGGGAAAAAAACCCAAACCAAAAAACAAGAGGGGAAAAGGAAAAGAATCATTTTCCCAAAGTCATAACAAGATAATGCAGTTTCAGGTTTTAAAATATGAATGTCTCATTCACAGCTATTTCCTGGCTGACTCCAGGTTTCTATGATTATTATTTATTCAGGGCTGATAGTGTGCTTGACATTGTGCAAATATAGAAAGAGATATTCATGTGGACTATCTGCCAGGATTTCCTAGTTGTTAGTGGCAGTGTTAGCCTCTTTAAGCAAAAGCTTGAGGCTGTCTCTAAAGCAGAGATGCTTTTCCCTCCTGCCAACAGGCAGTTTCCTACATATGACCGTGGGAAACACTGCTGAAATGCACAAGGCTCTGGAAGGATGGACCCAGTGGAGTTTTATTCAATTAGTACAGCAGCAGTGTGTGGTAGCTCTAACTAATCAAACCTTTAAGACCAGGCATGGTAATTTTAAAAGCAGGAAATCTTGGGGAGAAGTAACTGGGAAGAATTAATCCTTCTGATTTAATACCTAAAGAATCACAGAAAGACTGTTTGCCTGAATACTGCATGGTGTAAAATCCTGTGTCTTCTGTGAAATCCATGAACTGTTTTGTAATTTATTTGTAGGACTTACTGATGGCCTGTGTACTTAATTAACCTGGATAGTGCTGGTGTCCCTCGAGTTGTTGCTGCCTTTGCAGACTCTCCTTTGCCAGGCTGACATCTGCCCCTGGCTTTGTCAGAAACAATATATTCCAAATTTTAGCACTGAAGGCTTTTGTCCAGGACTAATTTCTTAGGTTAGGGACATTAGGGCCAGGGGAAAAAAAAAAGTGAAAAATCTTAGTCTAAATGGGAGGAATGTTTGTCTTTTGCTCGAAATCTGTCTTTGGATTTCCTTTTCAAAGGAGTCACTGAAAAATCTTTCTAAGGATCTTTAGTGGCACTTCCTTGACTTTATCCATGAAAGAGTAGAAGTGCTGTCTGCTGTTTCATAGAGAAAGAATATTTTTGTCATGATCACTTATAAAAACAGTAAAACAACCCAAATCCTACCAACAAAACCAACTTGCAGTGAATGAAAAGGTGGAATGCAAACACTTGTCCTTGTTTTCTTCCTGGATATGCATTTCATGATCTGATTCTTTCTCTCACCCTAGCAGAATGAATGGATGATGACTATAAGCTTATCTCTTTGTCTGAGGTGGTGATACCACCCAAGCTAACACTGAAAGGCCTTCTTAGAGCCACACAAATCATATATAAGAGCCAGTATCTAAAGCTCCACATCCAGAAATGAGCACCTCTGCCACGTCTCATACAGAGGCAGCCAAACCAAAAAGATTTGTAGAAAAAAAAACAAATCTCTGAGGAGCTTGAAAGCTGAAGTGAAATATCTTGAGGTCAATTCAGAACTGCAAAGAAAGTTAAAAATGGATATATCAAATCTGATATATAAATTACAATTCCTGTATTAGTCATATTTGTTATATCCCACATTTTGTTTGGAAAAGAGAAGACAGTGCTCAAATTTCCTTGCCTCTCCACCCACCTCCTTCAAAGTGTTCCCTTTAGCTTTCAAGCAATTTATTTACACTGAGCAAAATGTCTGGTTTGCACTCACAGGAAAAGTTTTAATTAATTCTCATTTTACAAATCCTCCACAATATTTATTCAAAAGATTGGCAAATGCCAGGAAGTTCACCCATCCCTGAAAAAATAAGTTTTGTAAACAAATCTGGCAACAAATTAATTTTAACAGCAGCAATCCTGTTAATCTGTCAAGATGTAGCTTGTTTCTGACATTTGAATAAATTCTTTTTCCTTAAGAATAGAAAATAATTTGCTACAAACAAACCATTTAGCTGGGACATGGTGACTGTCCCTCTGCTATTTCACAGAAAATTTAATTCAACAGAAAAAAGCTAACAGTATAACGTTTAGCACCTTTTTTTTTAATAGAAACAAGGCTAAATTTCTGTAGTCACAACAACAACATCAGGGCCTTCAGGGCCCTTGAAACCCATGCTTGGTGTATCCCACAAACTGCACACCTCTGAACTTAAACAAAGGGTGTGTTTCAGGCCGTATTCCACAGGAATTTTTTTTCCCAGACCCCTATTTCCTGGCCATTTTTTCCTGTCCATATCATCCACTTGCTCAATTCTCATCCAGCCTCAATTAATGGTTCCAGTTCCCTGTGCATCAACAGCAGCACTTGTGCAGGTGCATTGGCCTGAGACAGCCCAGGCTGATGTGACACAACTGAGTGGACAGTGCAGCTTAGTCTGGTTTCATCAAGAAAAATGTCCATGCCCAGAAAAATGTTTTGTGCAAGGAAACAGTCTCAGATGTTTGCAAATACCAGCAAGGCAAAATAGGCAAGCCCTGCCACTTGCCATTAATGTTGATTGAAACAAAAGATCCATTGGTGCTGATGTTCAACTTAAATGGACATCACCCTACTCTGTGTTAAGAATTCATCCAACTGGACTGCTGGGTGTGTGGACATTTTGGGGTGTTCACCTCTTGATTCTTAAAGAGATTTGGCATGTCATCCCACTGCTGCTCCTTAGCACAGGAAAACAATTTGTGACTCTATTTGAAAACCATTTCTAACTCTATTTTACATCACTGCTTCATAAGACTGCATGTCCTGGTGTAAAGGCTCAGCTGGTGCAAATGTCAGTATAGTCCTGGCAGTTTGTACCAGCAGGTAAAATCTGCCATCCATCTTTCCTGACACTTCCCCAGCTCCTTCAAACTTTAAAAGACTGATCCAGATCCCAGTGAAGTCACTGACAGCTTTGTGCTGGATCCAGCAGTATGCAGCCTCTTAAATACAGCAATTAGGATATAGCTAATCTCAGTAATCCTTCCCTGCCTGCCTGGAACACCCAAACTGTCTGAGTCAGGCAAAAGCCTGAGGAAATCAGCTGGATTTGGGTTGAATCTGAAAGGTCAGTCTGTGTCCCCGTGGACTAAGAGGTATGGGGGAGTTCCAGAATTTGCTGCCAGTTTGTTGCTATTTATTTCTGGAAGTTGTTAGCTTAGATTATTTTTTAAGCTAAACTTATGGGGAACTGAGAGGATAAGAGTGAGAGCTTTGGAAAGTCACATTTCTGGGTGCTTTAAAATGTGTTTATACATCCACAACCCTTGCTTTTCAGGTTCCTTTTTAGATGGAATTTTAATTCACATTATGGACACTCAGGAGAACACACATATTCTATTTCTTTTCAAATACCATATTTAAGGACTTTGCCAAATGAACAAATGCAAAGAAAATAACCCTAAAAATCCTGGCAGAGTTTGACATCAGTAACTTTATACAGTACTATTATTGTGAGACACTTTATTATCTAAACAATTCCTCATTTGGAGGAACTTCAGATACACATTTTTTGCAGTGTATTTAAAATCAGTGTAGAAAAGGAAAGAATTTATATTTGATGTAGGGATTTATATGATGACATGAAATAATGGATTTTTAAAATATAAGCACATATACTTATATATATAAAATTAACTTAGCAGCAGCCTCTTGCTTAATTGGCACTCATGTTAAATAAAAGAGAAGGAGTAGTGGGTGTCTAAAACTTTCTCAGGTTGAAAAACAATATTCTTTTATATTATTGACTCTGATTCTCTTTGTGATTTAATCCTTTAATTTACATGGCTGGGGGGCAGAAATAGTGGGAAAGTCACAGCCACAAGCAATAACATGGCAATTAACTCAGAGGTACTGGTGGGACATTTAAGTAATTTTAAGTCAACATTTATAAACATGATGCTGCTGGCTTGAAAATCTGGACATTATTTGCAGCTTTGGAAGATTTGATTACTTAACTGATTTTGATTTTCAAATTGCTTTTGAAATCAACCACTGTTTTGAATCTGCTCCAGATGGGCAATGACTGAAAATTGTTATAATCTGGCATGTATTTGGTGGCGTAGATAAGCGAGTTGATGGCCTCGTTAAAAGTATCTCAAGCATATGTGCTGATTAAAAACCCCCTCATCTCAGGCCCAGCAGGGTTTTGGCTGAAGGGAACTGAGCTGCTCTGCCACCCCTTTTGGGCATGGCAACAGGAGAACTTCCTAAAGCTGCTGCACACAGAGGAGAATGGGAAACGTGTCCCACTGCGCCTGCAGGCCAGCAGGAGCTCCTGTGGGAGCACAAGTGTCCTCACCACCCGAATGAGCATCACACAGCTGAGAGCATGGGCTTTGGAAGGCTAAAAGCGGTATTTATTTTTCCACCAACAGGTCCTCAAAATCATTGACTATCTGGTTAAAAAATGGTCCAGAGAGAGGCACTGAAAGTTCAAAGGCTCTGAACATCAGAACCAGACATCCCAAACCCCCCTTGTTGTCTCTGCAGAGAAACAGATGTTTCAAAAGTACATCACTTCCCATTCTAAATGCAACTGCTAAAATTGGTCACATTAGTTGTGCCCTAGTAGTGCCTCTTTGTTTCCAAAACAAGCCTAAGGTGACCATAGAACAATAACGTATACAGGTCTGTGTTTTAGGCAGGCAGAAAAATCCCATTCTCAACACCATCCCATAATTCTGGCAGCTACTTGCTAAACTGCTATGAGAATATTTTGCACTTTTTTCATAACCTCAGAACAACTGAATAGGGTCTTTCCCCCAAAGTGGTATGACTCAGCTCCCACAACACAGTAATTTTTTTAAAGGAGAAAATGTACCATTTCTAATAACAAGCCTGGCGAAGACACTGACCAAAATGATGTCCCTGGCACATAATATCCCCGGGTTTTAGGATGCTTTGTAACCATTGCCTGCATGAATTAAATGGCTCTTTTCTGTTTAGACAGCTGGATTTCTGTGTGGCACTAGATGGCAATATTCCCTCAGCTCCTGCAATGGTCAGGGGAGCCACACACAGCAAAGGGACACATCCTGACCTTGTTTCCTTGTTGTCACCCATGCAACTCATAATATAACAGCAAGGTTTTATGTGATTAAACTCAATCTGGGCTGCAGGGCTTTTTAAAATCTCTGTGCATTCATCCACCTACCTTTACAGCTTCATAGCTCTCTGTCAAAACATTTATTGGACACTAGGTTTACTGTGTGGGATCTTCTGTTTCATTAAGAAAGCTCTTATGGTCTCAGGCTGTTCTATGATGTCGATGCTAAAATCCACAGGCAAGACATATATACATCTGGAATATTGCACTGGTTTCCTGCTGCCTTTTGTGGATTAATGTGGTGGCAGATTCAGTCAAGTCATTACTCAGATATAATGTTGCCTCATGTCAATTGTAAGTGGATTATTTTTTCCATTCATGTTTGTTCTCATATAAAATCAGCATAATCTAAACTCAGCAACTGTAAAAAAGTAATTCTGTGTCTGTACCCAGATGAATTTAACGCTATCTCTATGTGATATTTCTAAAGGTTTTCTCTAGTCAGCAGAGAACAACAAGGAAAAGGGCCAGCAATGAATAATTCTATCTCCTTTGGGTGATGAAGATTTTTTTTTTGCCTTTGTACCACTTTATCAAGGTCCAGGTCTACTGAAATTGCTCCTTTCAAAACCAGGCTTGTCATTGATTTTTGTGAGACCATGATCATTATAATGATTTTCCAATGATTAAGTTCTCTGAAACAAAAGTGGAGAGTGAAACTTCCCTCCTTACATACCATGTCCATCTTCTGGTCCCCTGGAGAGCCACAGAGCCCAGCTGAAGATCTCAAAGCTCTTGAAACCATAAACAAACAAAACTTCACACTGTTAGGGAGTAGTGAATTATTCTCAATCCTCTTGTTCAAAGGATGGAGGAACTTATGTGGAAAAAGCCATCTATCTCCATGTGAAACTCCCCCACCTGAGCCCTCACCCTGTGCCCTTTTCTGTTAGTTGCACACTTTTCTGTGGGTTGTTTTTTCAAAGTCAATAGGAAATATTTTATGTGTGCTAAAATGCAAGGTTGCTTTTGCAAAAATAATCCAGTAACTTTTGCTGGTAAAACAGGGAAGATTTTTCATGTTTCATAATGCAAAGGTTTTTCATGTTTCATAATGTTTAAGTAATTCTTAATGATAAATAAAATACTTGACTAAATGAAGTGCATCACACTGTGTACATAGAAACCTTAGAGTCTGTGTACCCGTATTTTCCCAGAGCATTCTTTCTTGTTGCCCTTGCATCTTTTGCTATTCACAGCCTGGTTTATATATTTACCAAACAGCTCAGGTGGCCAAACAATTACAATAACAAATATGTAATAGGGAGTGAATGCTGCATCATGAGGTACAAAGTATTGCTGCATGGGTTCAGGCCCTCATCCAATAACCAGTAAATGCAAAAAGAGGACTTCATTGGCATCAACACATTTTTCACTGTATCTTTAATGGCACTAGAACTTAGTTTGGAAGATATTATTAAAATTCAAGGGTTAAACGTATTTGGTATGGACAAGTGACACAATTTTTTGTAGACACCAAATGTTCTATTACACATTATTCATCTCAAATCACAAAACACAGAATACTTGCTGGTAACATCTACTTTTACTTGGGTGAATGAATATTAAAACTTGTTATCACTGACTTCCATGTTTTTTTAAGGCAGAAGAAAATACAGTATTTTTAAGCAGCACAAGAACTTCTTAAAGAGAAAAATATTTAGCAACCATGTGGTTTTTGCAGTCGTGGTGTCTTACAGTTGACATGATTGAGCTTGGGAGTTGGACTAGGACCTCTGTCTTTTCTGGAGTTTCTGTGTGGCTTTGCTGTTGTCACTTGATCTTTACATTGGAGCATTCAAGTACCTCTGGAGCTTTCTTTAATTCGTGTCCTTGTAATCATCTGTCTGCCTCAGACCACACTTTCTAGATAAAGCAGAGGGAATGGGATAGATCAGAAAAATCTCTGCTACCTTAATGCCTTCCATATTCCCAGTGGTCCTAAAATGAGTGCTCAAATTCTTTGTTGCAAAAGACAGACTCAGGATTCCTTCTTCTCTGGCAAATGCTTTCATTTCTTGGGTGTATAGCTGCTGGAGCAATGGGAGGACTTGTTTCCAGCACAGACCAGTGCCTTCTATCATACTCTCATCTGTTGATCTTTTCCTTGGAACCAGGATTCTTTAATCTCTTGAAAGATGTTGCATCTTCCTCATATTCTCCATTTTACCTGCTTGTCCAGAAGACTTTTTTTCAGAAGTACATTTTATTTTGCTCCAAAGAACCCAAATAAAGTTGCAAATTATCTTGAAAACCAGAGAATTACAAAAACTTTTTTTTGTCCTCTTTGTTTGCTCCAAAATTAATCTTCCCTCTATTTTGCCTGAAAACTCCCTAGTTGTATTCTTCCTTGTGTTGCCTTGACCTCTCTTCATCTAGTTGCTTTATATTCCCAGGAAGCTCATTCCTGATCTCCTTAGAGGGTAAATGCTGCTGTTTCTAGACTGGCCAGTGAATTTCTGCCTTGCTCACCTTTTCCTAATTCACCTGTTCCTAACCAGCTCACATGCTTTTCTCTGCTTGATTTTCAACCTCTTCTAGGCTCTCTTTTAATTCTGGCTGCCCTTTCACTTCATGCCTCACAGCCTGGCAGGTGGAATCTGAGAACCACAGGAATCCACTTGGAGGAATATAAGAACTGAGGGATCTGAGGGAAGTAAAGGGACACACTGGAAGTGACCCAAGGAAGAAGAAGGAGTCAGAGCCCTTTCTGCTCTCCCTTACTCCACCCAGATGAGCTGCTCTCCACGCTGCCCCTCCTGCAGGCTTGCTTGGCTCTCCCCTCATCTCCATGGTCACCTTTAGTCTCCTCACAACAGGCTTGAACCATGAGGCTTAACAGGAACTACTTGAAAGCCCTGGAGACATATTTAGAGGGAATGCAGAAATTAACTGCTCTATGGGTATTTACTTAGTACCTGAAACAATTACCCATTGCATTTCCAGGTGAAGTTGGGGACAGGATAGCATTGCAAGCACGTGTGCATTCCTGATGCCTTTCCCATACATGTCTCCTGTAGCTCTCTGCAGTGTTTGTATCATAAATAATGTCTGGTTTATGTTTATGGACTTTGAATCCTTGCTGAAATTAGATCTGTGCACATTGTCAGAAAGAGGATCAAAACAAAGAAGCTGAGAAATATATTTATAAATATAAATACATAAAGATATATATAATACATATAACATATTTAAAATATATTTATATTTATTTAGGAACATAAAAAAGCCACACCAAAACCAAATTCCCCTTCTCCCCACCAAAACCCAGCCTAAGAAGAAAAGAAAGAAAATAAAGGATGAAATTGTGACCTATGAGTTCTGGAGAAGTCTTGTCTCTCCAGAGTATAGGATGGAATCAGTCCTATCCCTCAAAGCAGACCCTAAACAAATTTAGAAATCCTGAAAGACTTTGAAACTTATCCCAGATGTTTCTGTAGTTTTTTCAAGACCTAAAGAAACAGGCTTATAGTGGGATAGGTTACACATTACAACTAAAAGGACGGAATAAAGCTAGCAGCAGTTTAACAGTGTTCTGGGAATTGGTAGAAGATCACTGCACAAGACATCACAGTGTACAAGCCTGATTCATGCCTGTGCACACAGACCTCATCTTTGTGAGGCACCCTGTCACATCAAAAGCTTCTTTGTGAACTCAGGAAATGCATATGAAGGGATGGGCAAAGAGCTGGTAGGCAAAGGGACATGTTAGAATTTTTTGACACTATAAATATATTAACATTATTATCAGCATAACTAGGTCATTTGAGAGTGAGACTTTCCACACACTTTCTTTACTAATGTGAAGTCTAGGCACACATTTCCTGGGACGAAGGAAGATCAGCTTCCTTGGTACTACAGGTTGTGCTCCCAAATGATATTGTGTGGCCACATCCACTTTAAATCATTACAAGGTCCTAGAAGCACTTTAAAATAGATGCAGATTAGCCACAAAATGAGAACTTCTCATGATTCCTCAGATCAGTATCTGATACGCAGGTATGGTTCAGTTCCAATCAACAGGCTTTACTGATGCATCTTTTCCAGCAGAATTCACAGGTACCATACACAGGTACCATAGCCTGAGGTGTGAGTGCAGCAGGCACAGGCAGTGCCTGCCCTGGTGTTAAACTGGCTGCTCATGCTCAGCATGTTCAATTAACAGGCTCATGCTACACAAAACACAGAAGCAAGGGAGAGAACTTTCTGAGCTGCTGTCAGCTTTCAGTGGGACAACCACAGAGGGTCATGCAGAAACATCCAGAGGTGCCAGCTGAGATCACAATTCAGTCAGGTTTCTCCACAGCTGTGTTAAATCTGAATCTCAAAATTCTGCCTCTTAGCAGAGCTGCTAAGTTTGTGTGGAGGTGTTGAGAATCAACTTGATGAATCCCTGAGCAACCTGATTTAATTAAGCCTGCTTTGAGCAGGATGTTTGACTAGGTGACCTCCAGAGGTCCCTTCCAGGCTAAATTATTCTATGAGTGAATTCTAATGCACCTATACTGCACCCAGTTCCAGTATTCATGTCACTTCTCTCCCATGCTCCATGAACTAACACTAGGACTGTCCTTAGTTTAAAAAAAAGAAATTGGCTGTATTGTGAGCTAGCAAGTTAAATTCCTAATCTAAGGGAACCAGTGCACTTCTGTGGGGATCCATGGTGTTCCTGAGACAGCTGCAGCAAAGCTGCATCATGTACAAACCTCATCATGTACACATGCCTCACCTCCAGGTATGTAGTATCTGTGTTCTGAGAGATTCTCTGGTAGTCAGAAAAACAAGAAAACTTCAGGTTCCTGGTTTGGGTAAAAACCATGAGTAATTGATTCTGGTGGGTGAAGAGAGCACCTCATTGCTGGAGTGGTGAAAGCAACATGGTATTTCCAGATTTAAAACGTACTAGATTCTCTTCACAATGCTTCATTGAATAAGATGATTATAGTGGAAGGACAATTAATGACTGTTTCCCCCAGTACAGACCAGGGCTGTGAATGAAGTGTCAGCAAGGAGCAGCTCCCTGACGAGCAAACAAGCTGGTGGTGTTTGGAAACTCCCTTGGAGACACAGGTCCTTTGTTTCATTTCTCACTGCACAACGTGAAAAAGAGGAAGAATTTAGATGGAGCTGATGTAAACTGGGGAAAACATACTGTGATCTTCCTTCAGTTTGCATGCTGGGAACATGAAGGACGGGTCATAAAGACAATGAAGAGCATGCTCCTTTTCCTAATTTTGCTGGGAGTAGTATCTGGTAAGAACATGATTTCATTATGCTGCTAAAATTAGAACACTGTTGGCTGTTATACTTTCTCTAGGGAACTTTATAATACATATTTAGGGATCAGACACAGATGGAAAAAATCAAGCAACAATTATTTTCTGACTGAAATAGACTGGGCTCTGTGGTTACAGCAGTATAATGAAGAGAATATGACTCTTTAATAAAACTCTTTTTTTGGATGAGGCACTTCATTTCTAATAGCCACTGCCCAGTGTGTCAGCACTGGAGTGGGAAAGGAGGTCAGCTCTCCAAGAAACAATAACTGTTGGTTATAGTCCAGCATCGTCCTTTCAGATACTGATAACATTTCTCTTTGATAAAGTAAAACAAGCAATCTAACTGTGCCAAACAGAGAGAAAGTTGTGGAAAATATTCGTAGTATGACATGACTAACTTTGATCAGTATAAATACATGGGAGATTTGCCAATGTGAGTATTTGCACATTAGCAACTTAGCAGATCTTCAAACTGTCTGAAGTCTAGGTGGCACATGAAGCACTGCTGTGCTGCTCAGGGTCATTTTGCTCTCAAGGGGCTGTAAGAGCTCTGCCATCCCTCAGGAGCCTCTCAGTATTCAGTGGTTTTCCCGATGTTCCCAAAACTGTGATTAGGACCCTGCCTGCCACTTTCAGCTTTCTTTGAAAAATAGCATTTTTCTAACCTGCGTGGTAGTGGATAGAGAAAATCTTGACGGTGTTACTCAAGCACACTCTAAAGACTGGAACATCACAGATAAATAAGTCTTAAATATACATAAACTTCTCCAAAACAATCTCATTATTGCTTTGTCTTGGACTCATAATTTGTCAATTATTGTAATTGATAATTCTGATAAATAATGTGTTAAATTGCTACAGAAATATTTTGGTCTGCAAAGTAAAGAGGTAAGCAAGGATTTGTGAATATGGAAGGAGAGTTTTTGTAAAATTGGTTGGAAAAAGAAGAAGCCATTCAGATGTAGCACCTAAAATTTCAGTTAAAATGAAGAGCAAGAAGTTAGAACTTTTGATTTAGAAAGAAAAATTCTGAATAAACAGCCAATGCAATCTTTGGACATAACACAAAAATAGCAACTCCTTTCTACATTTCTAAATACTGTAAATTATTTCATTGCTTGTATAAATGGTTTCCATTAATGAACTGTGGCTTGATAAGTGAACTGAATTCATCAAGTACTGTCCACAGGAGATTACATTTGAAGTTCAGCTCCACTTATGGAAATGTATCTCCAGAAGCCCCTCTCAGCCCAGCCTCATTTGCATGGGTGATTTTTGTTGATGGTGTTTTCCAGAATTTGTAATAACAGTAATAAAAACTTGGTCCTTCGCTGTATCTTGCTCCTGCTGACATAAATCAGTAACAGCTCAGCTGAACTCAGTCCCACCAAGGTGTCAGACTGACCTGTTCAGATTAAATCTTTCAGGCATTTCCCACCTCACAGTGTCCCACATCCCACCCTGTACCTCTACATTATCTCCAGTGTAATTTTTTCCATAAATGCCCAAGTAATCCCAGCTGGATCAGTGACCCAGGAACCTGCAGTATCTGCAGTGTAGGATCATGAGAATCTCCATACAGCTCTAATGGTCTCAGACCGGTTCCTGTAGCAGCTTTTCACCTTGCAACTCTGCAGCAAAAAAAAAAAAAAGGACTTCATGGAGCTTTTGCCACAGTAATTGCTGGTGTATGAAGAGCCTGTCCAGACCCTTGAGTGGACACTATCTGTCTCCCTCTTGGCACAGAGTGTGCAGGAGGTTTGGATGATCACAGTGGGCAGTATCTGTCTCCCTGTTGCCACAATGTGTAGAAGTTTGGCTGAACACAGCCAGCTTTCTTGGAGAGTGTTTTGGATGAGCCAGTGAAGCATCCATCCCCAAGCAAGAGTCGCCCCTGCCATAGTCTGATGTTGAGGTACATTGCTGGTTCAGGGATATGAGATTACTGAAGTGTTGTTTCAGGGCATCAAAAGCAGCCCTGATTTATGTTTTCTTCATAAGATGAAGCACAGCAGGCCTTTGTCAAAAATACCAAAAACTAGAAGCTAAAAGAGAAAGCAAAAGGTTTGGGGAATCCAGAGGTCTGGACAAGTGAGGAGCTTGTGCAAATCTGTGGATGCCTCACCAGCATGTGCAGCTCCCATGCAGTTTTGAACCATAGGGTGCTTTTGTGGGCCTGCATCTTCTCCAAAGACTCCAGGCTGCTCTTCCTTGCTCAAAGCAGGAGACATGACAGTACACCCCTGAAATTGTTATGAAATCACACTACTCAAGAGCCAGGCTTGCCCACAGCTGCTGTAGAAAGAATTAGAAGAGGGAAAATGGAGGAAATAGGTGCTGCAGATAGTGTAGTCCACAAAAAAAAACCACTGCTTCTTTGGTATCTGAGTCTGTGTGATCCAAGGTACTTCATGTAACAGTGAGCAGAGGCAAGAATTAGTACAGGGAGCAAAATGAAAAATAGAAACGTTTTGGGCTTCTTTGCTTCTGTACAAAGACATATATGAAGGCAAATGATGCAGCAAAATAATACTTTGACAATGACCACTCTAGATGACAATACTATAGGGCTGAATTACAGAAAAGATGGATTCTTTTGCCATTAATTCTGGATTTACTACCACATGTCCCCATTCATAGGTAAAAAGAGAGTCAGGACTTTTTGTGTACCTTAATGGCAGCTCTTGACAAAAGCTGTGTATTTGTTAGCTCAAGTAATTTTGCATTCATTTTCCTCTGCAGGAAGAAGATCCCAGTTGCTTCAGGGCTTACCTGCAACAAGCACTGTTGAAGAAAACTCAGCAGCTGGTGTTGCAGTCTATGACTTTAATGTGACTCTTTCTCCATTGGCTTCTGAAGGTGTTGCAATTCTTCCTACCATAGTAAATTCAAATCCACTCACAGAAGCTTTTGACATTGTACCAAAAGGAGGTCTTGAATTCAGGGTGAGTTTTCAGTTTAACTTGAGTAATTTTCAGTTGTAGGCTGATGTTTCCTGGATTACTGAGCACTGACAGTGCACAATGTCTCATCTTTTAATCAGAAAAGAATTTTAAATGCAGACTGTGGTGGTATTCAAAAATGCTGCAATAGATATGACAGATGAATAGCAATAGTAATTATGATTTTTAATTGCATCTAGGAAAAATCACTCATCACAATAATTCCATTAGTTCTGTGATAGAAAAAATGTGATTTTTAGAAAATAAGAGGTGAAGAAGAATGTGGAGGACCTGCTTCTGTTTTGAGGTTTTATCCAAAGTTTTTCAGCTTAATATTTATGAAGTCACTGTGAAATGAAAGTGCCTTAGTTAAACCACATTCAGCTTCTGTTTGGCCACTCTCACCAAGAATTAAAATTAATTTGTTTCACTCCCAAAATAAATGAAACTGAATTAGATCAAAGTAATTTTTAATTCTGAACAAAGGCTGTGACACATGAGGAAGTTATCTTGACGTAGGAGTTATCACCCTTCCACACATCTGTGACCTGTCTCTATCCATTGCATGCTCTTGTCCTGTGGCAAATGCAGAGTAATTTCCATTACTTCAGGCTGATTTTCATTGTTGAATAAATCAGCAAATATTATCTCACATTTGTCACAGGCAATGAGTGTTCAGATGCATGATAACTTGTCATCCCACTGCAACTTGCTTGTGTGTCTGAGCCTGAACAGTGACACTGAAGGGTGGCTTTAATAGATGCAGATAGAAATGGTGCAGAGCCTTAAAAAGGTGATTTGAATATCCTTTTCTGGGTGTTTCCAAGGAAGTTCAGGTTTTCACAGAACTGATACAACAGCTCTTTTCTATTTCTCTTTGCTGGTGATTCTGGGAGAAAATTTGGGAAAGGAAAGGCTGTGGCCCTGGGTTTGATGAGCCTGCAGGGAGCTGCTGTGTCTCCCATGCTCCAGACTCCCAGCAGAGCACAAAGCTCTCTTGTGCCAGCTCTGATGGCTCTTTACTGCTCCCCAGCCAGGTCAGTGAAATGGTTAAAAAACCTCTCACAAAAGCCATCTTTACCTGTGAAGCACAGGGTGGGACTGTACAAATACCTGGACTGGGTCAGCTGAAGAGATCATAGAACCATAGCATTATAGAATATGCTGAGTTGGGAGGGTTCCTTCAGGATTATGAAATCCAGCTCCTGGATCACCCAAGAATCACTCCATGTGCCTGAGAACATTGTCCAATTGCTTCTTTAACTTTGCCAGGCTTGGTGCTGTGACCACTGCCCTGGGAAGCTGTTCCAGTGTCCAGCCACTTTCTGGGTGAAAAACCTTTGCCTGATGTGTAACCTAAACCTCCCCAAACTCTGCTTCATGCTCTTTCCTCCACTCCTGTGTAACAATCAGAAGGAAATGGATACATCCCTTAAAGTGGCTTTGCTGACAGAAAATCCGTAATGTAGGACTCCCTTCCTAAGCTTTATTTTGGCACTTTGAATTAAAGTGATCCCTTCTGCTGCCAAAAAGCCCCTCAGTCCTTTTATACACCTGCTTGGTCCCATCCCATGCCATCCTTATGTTGTGACACGCAAGAATTTATATTGCTGTGTATTGAGTGGGACTGAGAAGTTAATATGGAGGGGAAAAAACAGACAAAAAGTCCCTCTAGGGTTTTTTTCATGGCAAGGATGATGGAGAAATTATTGTTCTAGAACAGTGGAGGGTGACACAAGGATAAAAATGAATGGCCAAAAAAGCTGGAAACTGGAGACAGCTTCTTCCAAAGTGCCAGTTTGTATCCATTGCATACCACAGCCACATTACCAGAATGGCCTGTGAGCCTGTTTGTGTTCTGCTTGAGCTGTTGCTTTTTCCAACATTCCCTAAGTCACTCGGAGGACTAGAACAAAGAGTTTGAGCCAGTGAATATCAGTCATGAAAAAGTCATAAAGCAATCTACATTCAAATTCTGCAAATTAGCAGAGAAGTGCTAATTACAACTTATAAAGCAAGGATAAATACATGGGTGGTTTTAGTTAATTTATTTGATGAGGGTTGTTACTTTTAATTACTTATGCCATGTTGTAGCAGATCTGAACAATATTTCACAAAATGTGATGTGTTCCAAAACTAGACACCTCAGCTCTACCTGCTGCCATGATATCTTTGTTAAGATATAGAAGAAGGCAGTATTTCATGAATGAATTATGAGATTACTAAGTACCTGCTAGAATAGGCTCTTCAGTATTTATGAAGCACATTTAGCTCTGTTGCAGCAGCAGACAGCAATATCACATTTCTTGATATATTTTGAGACTTCTGAGAAAGTAACAATTTCTGAGATCTCAGTTCTGTCCCTTACTCCTCACCTTACTCCTGTTTGAAGGTTCTCAGGAGCAGAAGATGTGTGGAATGTATAAAAACCTGCTGCTGCCTGAAACTGCCTGGGTGCTCTTAGTGGTGCTCTCTGAATATATTGGTGGTGGAGCAGCAAGCAGTGAAATTCTCATGTGGAATGAGGGATAGACATTAGATAGTTTAGGGGTGACTCTAGATCCCCCTTCATGAAGCCTGCAGCTGCTTCAAGTGTGTGCACTCCTGCCTTTATCAGTAAGCTTTGCTCCTACCTGAAGGAAAGGTGAATTCTGGCTCACAGCCTATACCAGTGGCATGCTGTTCCCAAAAAGCTTCAAAAGCAACTTAGAAAGAGGCAATTTAGATTCACATCTTCACTTCTAAGGCATTTATAAAGGAGGGTGGGAGATGTGTATTTAGACACATTTAGTCTGGCTGTAGTTACATCACCAATGAAAATATTTGGCTGTGAATTGGAGGGATAATCTGCAGAACACAAAACTTCTGCTTAGAACTGGACACTTTCAAATGTTGAATTCATTGTATGTGTGTATGGTATTTAGATCTCCATCAAACATTCATTTTGAACATCAAGCTTTCCACTGTTGTGACAAGCTTTTTAGAATGTTCCTTCTGTGTTAGCCTCACTTTTATGGGAAACTTGTATCTGTACAGTAGAAGGAGAGGAGACCATCCAGGACACAGTTATTTTCTCCTGCAGTATTTTAACAAAAAGATCCATGAGGTTCCAGACAGAAGCTGTTTTATGTACCAGAAGGCACAAAACATTTGTGCTTCTCTTCACTCCCCTCCAACTCTTTGTTATTTGTCTCTATTTTGACTTCTGTCTTCTAACTGTGCTGACATCACTTTTGTGTTTGTCCTCTGGCCCACAGCATCTCATCTAAACCCAAGGATTTATTTCATTGTTTTCCTTCTGGAAGCTCTTCAGCCTCCTTTATTCTTCAGTATTGCAAATACACTGACATGCTACTTGTCACATACACTCATGAGCCCCATCAGTTTTCCTTTCTCCAGTTTCACAGCACCCTGCTACTGTGTTCAAGTTTCACAGTTTTTTAGCCACACAAAAAACGGAACTGTCACCTTTTCCTTTCTTGTCCAAGAAAGGGAAAATCTATTGGTTTCAGCAGAGAAGATTGAGGCATACAACTTTCAGCATCCTGCTGTTCCTCTGGACTCATCCTAAATCCAGAATGATTGCACTTTACTTTTTTTCATAGAATAGGTACTTGTGCTAGTACATATTCTGTGTTAAGAGGTAATATGCAGAGCTGGAAGCCTTTGACATAAAGTCTCCAAAACAAAATAGTTTTGCCTTATCAATCTTGCAAAACTCAAGGCCTAGGTTATTTTTTCAATTAGTTCAGCATTTTCCCCAAACAGTTCTGGTGCCTCTTTCAGATAATGTACCCATGAATTTCCTTCTTCTATGATTATCCTGCAAGTCTTCTCCCAGATACACAAGGTAGGTTCTGATAGCTGGTAGACTACATGACTACATGGTCTCCTGCCTCCACACTCTTTATTTCAAGTAAAAGTTCTTCCTCCTCATATTCCTAATTCACAGAAAAAGTGAAGCTGCCCTTGTGTCTTGCAAGGCTTCCTCTGAATTCTGTCTCATCACACCTTGAACAGTCTTGGAGCATGATGTGGAAAGGAAAACACTTGAAACAGACACGTACCTGCAAGATATAGTCCTGAACTTGATGACAAAGCTGTGAGGCAGGGCAGTTTCTTCTGGGCTACCTCCTCTTCACACTGCTCCTCACACAAAGGATCTTTGAGTTACTCCATGAAGCCACACAACATTTTAGTCTCTTTACTCAGTTGCTGTGACATTTTTGCCACTGTTGAGAAATGTGCCAACAAGTACAAGATTATCTTAAACACTCACTCTTTACAGATTTAAAGTGTCCCTTTATTTGTATTCACTCATTTGGACTGTAAATTCTGTTGCATCATGTGCTAATAATAATTTTTATTTTCAGGTTATTACCACTGGAAACCCTGTCCTCGATTATGAAACTATGCCAAAGAGCTTTGATTTGCAGATTTTTGTTGACGATACAACTGGAAGAACTGATCTTAACATATTGACTATTCATGTAACAGATAAAAATGAACATCCTGTGTTTCGAGGAAATATGGCAATTCAAAGTAAGATGATGATAGAATTTGAAAAGAACAATACTTGAAAAGATGACATAAGCTTAAAAAAATTGATCTCATATAGTGCCTGTAGGTATGGTAGTCTAGGCATTTTCCTTTAGGAAAACAAGGGAGAAACAGGACACTGTTTTTATTAGAGCTTTGTTTTACACAAAGAGTTGGTATGCTTCACCTTTGGAAATGCCCTTTTATTTTTCTTGAAGTTTTTTAAAAAATTATTTAACCATTTTGAAGCAGCTGAAGAACTAAAGGAAAAAAATATACCAATAAATGCATATTTTTTAAAATCAGAAAATTGGAGTTTTCTGGGCTTATAACCATTGAGTATGTAGTTAGTTGGAAACTGGACTGATTTGGACAAGCAAGATATTTTTAACAAGTGCATATCATATGTGCAAGAATTTCTGTGGGAAAACCATAAAAACCTTCCTTTGCAGATGTTTTATATTTGCATATTGCATTTACACTTTCACATGAGAAGTAAGTTGGAAATCAGTCTTAAGAATGAGACCTCAGAGCCTGTGATCTATGGTGGTACAAATGGAAAGAGGCAGAGAGTTCTGTCTCCTACATGGGGCAGTTGATGTTAACCAAGTTTACTTTTAGACCAGGGGCAAAGATGCCAGGGGAGGAATGTGCAGCAGCCTTAGGAATGGGGCTGGGAAGCCTGGGCTGCAGCTGTGGCCAGGGCAGGCTTTGCAAGTCGTGCTGTACCTGGTGTGAGTGACACTGCCATTGATAGAAAGGATGGGAAATAAATGTCTTACTCCCTGAGATCTTACCTTGCTTATTTACTAATGAAGAACACCTGCAAAAATTGTACCAGATGCATCAGAATACAATGATTTGTTTATTATGTGTTCATGTGCAGACAGAAAAGTTCAGTTCACTACATAAAATACTGAGAGGCTGTTTGAACACTTTTGCTATTCTAACAGCACTGTATGGCCAAGCATACTTCAATATTCAGTTTAAAAAAATCTGAAAATGCTAAACTGTGATCCCGTTGTGGTAGGTACTCAGAGCTGGCTGCTAGCCCCCAGGTCTGCACTGACCACGCTGGCTGCACTTTTTCCTGGTGCTCAGGGATGTGTTCAGAGCAACCTGCTCATATTCAGCCCTCCTCACTGATGCCTCCTGAGCACAGTGACATCCCTGATTCCATACAATACTTAGTTTGTAAAGCAAATTAGCTTCCCCCAGGGAAGAGGCTGTGTCATCTTCTCGGTGTAGCTGATGTCTTGCATATCATGGGTGCCACTGGAATCTAATAATAATTAAATCTGACACTTGGAGGGATCGACACAGCATGAAACACACTACGTGGGAGCTTGTTACAAATAAAGGCATCAGCTTAACTCTCAGCTAGAGCTGCCATAAATTGGTGAGCACAGATGTCTGATCTGTCTGACTGTGTGGCTTTAGTTAACAGTACCAGCCACAATTAGACACTAATTGCACATTTGCTGTTTATGAAAAAGCATCTCCCTCTCATTAAACTTTGTATTCATGTTGTTGTCCTCTGGGAACAGCTCATTACGCTGCTCTGGGATTCCCACTGCTCTGATGAGGACCAGCAGTCAGTAGGGGTCACAGTGGAAATTAATAGTCCAGAAAGAGCAGATCCAGCAGACACAAAAGGGCATAAAGCAAATTATGTGATCTGAAGATCTGTTGTCCTGTTAATTGCTCTGCCCAAGGAGAGATGAGCCTGTTGCCAGTGGTCCAGTGTGGGATAGCCCAGCTGTGAGAATCCCTGGCATGGAAAGGAATGTACCTTGCACTGAATTATCAGCCTTAGCAAAGCAAGCCTTTAAATCAGTGCAGACCATTTGCTAATTATCTGCCTCACAGGTGTAAAGGAAAAGTAGAAATGAAGAGGAAAGGCTCTGAGCTCTCCTGACAGGGCACTGGGTGTGGTCAGGAAGGGGATGGTGGTGAGGACCTAGTACAGGATTGTATTCTTCCCATCTGCATGGTAAAAACCCCACAGATGTAACCCAAATGCACAATTTACTCCATAACCTGTGAACAACTCAAGATAGGCCATCAGGGAAGATCAGTCTTTGCCTTGGAGGGACAATTCACATTGCAATGGTGGTTGCCTGTTTACAGATATGTAATTGGTTTCTTTTTATCCTTTGAGTATCTGTGAACTTTGTGATGATTTTGGAATTACACTTGTGAAGAGAGAAGAAGCAGCAGGCAGTAATACATCCTGACAGCTTCAGTGCATCAGTCTCTTTGCTGCTGTGCCCTTTGCTTTATTCAGATAACACTTAGTCTTACATCCATGCAGCTGTGATGATCTATGTGCTGGAAGGGACACCTCCAGAACGCATTTACCGAGTTGATGCAGCTGATCCTGAAAACGCAAAACTCAAAGTAAGTTGTATTAAACAAAAAAACTTCAGAGACTGTATAATCTGCTGTGTCTGAAATGTGAATTACCGTCATCTTTCAACAACTTCCTTCCTTATCAGAAACACAGGAAAAGTTTTAATCTGGAAAAAAAGAAGCATTCTCAGTACTAAACTAAGAAAAAGCAGCCTTAATGCTTGGACATGAACTATATTTTAAATTCTCAGCCTTCCAAAATTAAGGGATATTGAAGGCAGAATTTGATATAGTTAATCAGAGACACAGTAAAAATTGTGAATTTAAAATTTAAAAAAGGCTTACAAAATGTTTCTTGTAGATGAGAGTGACTAAAAGTAAGTAAAAATTTTAACCTTCTGTATCACAATTTAAATTCTCTTAAATGAGACAGTAGGGAAATCACAAGGCAAATGAATATCAGGTTTTGGACAATCCCAGGACAAACTGCCACCTACCTTCAGTTATGAAAATGTGTTGGCTGATCTGAAAATACTCTTGGTATTTAGAAAAACTTGTGGAGAAAGATACATTGGTAGCTGGAGGAAAGTAAGTGCATTTAGCTAAGAATTTGCTTTCTTTAGTTTGGCTTTATAAAATACAGTACATTCAAGAACTGAACCTGAAGATGCTGCTTCAATGTTTAGTGTTATTCATTAAAGCAATTAGCTTGAAGTCTGTGCTCAGCCTTTGCCCAGTGAAGCTGAGCTGGTGAGGAGGGAGGCAGCGCTGTGGGGGTTTAGCTCTGCTTTGTGTGTGAAAGCAATGGCAGGGAGTTCCATGTGCCCTCTAACCCCTGACACCTCTGAGGCATAGGAAGCTGCAAATAAAGAAATGCTGTTACACCCTTGGGCAGATCTGCTCAGAGGCTTTTGCAGGTTGTTTTTGTGGTGCTTGACCCTCCGTAACTTTCCCTGTTTTACAATGATAGGAATGAATGGAGAGATGTTTAAAGATAAAAAGACTAATTTCTTGTTCTCTTCATTTCAGTATTCACTGCTCCCTGCAACAGCACCATTCTCAATCAGTGAAAGTGGAGCCATTTTTTCCACAAAAGAATTTGATTATGAGAAAGATCCACATAGGTGAGAATGTATTTTATTCCCATGGCCTATTAGCTTATAGTATCCAGAGAAATGTTTTCTGACATACACAGAATGATTCTTGTTCTGTTTTTCTTATTTAACAGTTACTTCTTAAATATAACAGTGACAGATCCAGATGGACTCAACTCAACTAGAACAGTGAATATAAATATAATTAACATCGATGATGAAAGGCCTTACTTTACCACGTGAGTAAAAATTTTCCATTGCTCTCAAAATGAGGTGTTTTCTCAGGTTTACTGCTTTGGCACCAGTGGGAGGGTTTAACATATGACAACAAAATATGACTGAAAAAAGTATTTTAGTTTTGCTATAATTCCTATTCTTATACTGGACAGCTTTGTCCTGATGTCACTCATTTATTCTTATTTGTATTCTTAATAGTTGAAAGTTTTCCAGGCTCTGTCTTTACACTAAGAACAGCCAAACAAGCTTGTTTTACTTGTTAGCATTTACAGAGGTTAAAGCTATGCAAAGATTCATGGACAAGTTCAGACAAGGAGGTTAATTCACCCGGTGTGAATACAATCATATAGGGTTCTCTCCTTATGCAGGTGGGCATTTCACCATAATTGTGTTTATTCATGCAGAAACGTCTAGACATAAAAAGGTCTCCCTTTTGATCAGTCTTCTCTTCCCAGACACACTTGTAAACAATCCTGGTGATCTTTGAAACATTGTTGTCTCTTACTGTGTCATAAGCAGGAAATTGTGTCATAACACACAAGTCAGAAATAGCTTTTGAAGGTTAATGGAGTCAGGATATATTAAGAATTTAGAAAAATGGGAACAAATATGCATGTGCTACAAGCAGGCTGTTTTGCTCTGGAAAGCACAATGGATGGTTGTTTCTGAAGCAGGAGCTTGACAATTACTACAGCTGATCTGACTATTGTTGATTTATCCATGTCACTTGCATGAGACACTGATGGGATTCAAGGCACTGTCATTGTGTCTCCTGGTTGTGAGACTCTACAAGGTCCCTGCTGAGAATATTTATGATGGTTCTTCTCCTGCCACCTCTGCAACAGTGGAGACAGGATAGCACCTGGGGCCATCATGCCAGGAGGTTCCAGCCACTTGTTTGGAACAATCTTCTGGGTATTGTCTCGACCCAGAGCAAGGCATGGTTCCTGGGCTGAGGCCAATGATCTGGACCTTGGTGGACAAAGGGGTGAAGAATCTGAAGAAACAAAAGAATTAAACTTTAGAAATAGTCATGAATTGTTGTTGCTGTTGCTGTTGATTTTATATTTTTTTGCTACCTACTTAATACTTGAACCTCATGTCTGCAATAAACAACATTAATAACTCATTCCATGTTACTGTACTTCTGCAAGCAGGAGTGATGCCTTGGGAGGCTGCCTAGAACAGAGACTAGGCAGAGTTAAAGGAATAAAGTGGATATTCATTAAAAGGCCTTCAGAGGATACACCTTGGGCAGTACAAGAGCTCAGCCAAGGCTACACCCAAGATGGACAACTGATCATGAGTTTTCACACTTTTAGGGGTTTCATTTCATTTACATATTGGGGTTCATTGTCCAATTACACCTTCAGGTTATGAAGTCCCATCCTCCCAGATTGCTCTCCCCAGTTCCCTGTTTTTTTATCCTTTTGGGGCATGAAGCTGCAATGGTGTCCTTAGTTCTCAAGCTGAAGAAGGATTGTTTTGTCTAATTGAACTGTGAAGAGAACTTGCTAACACTTTATATGAAGTTCAGAGTTATATACTAATGCAGTATCTGGAAAATATGAAAGCTGAAACTTAAGGCATCATAAGGAATCTTCTTCCCAGTGCCAATGTCTGCACATTGTGTTCTAGACTGATTATTCCCTCCTAATGTTGCCATTTTTGTGTATTGATCCTTGTGTCTGGAATGCTAAAAGAGCTCTTTTAAATGTTTATCCACTTGTTTGAATTAGTGAAAACTGCAGTGACTTGAGAATCTGTAACATCTAAGACTTGTAGCACAAAAAGAGTCTGGTATTGGTTTGAATCTTCTCCCTTTTAGATTGGCACTACAGCTCAGTTTGTAAAGAACTTTAGATTAAATTGCACTTGATGATCTATCCTTAATATGCCCATGTATGGTCTGTCCCCTGCTACAATGAGAGCTGCATGCTGGGGCTGAGTACTGCCTGACATAGTAATAATCAGTGCTGGGTAAGAGCTGGGGAAACTCGAGGAGTTAGCAAACCTCCTTTATTTTACCCCAATCATAGCTGTCAATAACAGAGTTTCAAAGAGTCTTTTTAATTGTTCCCATAGTATTTGCAAGCACATCTGGTTTTGGTGTTCACAACACTACATTGACATTCATCCTTTTGAAATTGTTGCTGTTAAAATCAGTGGAAAACTTGTGGAGTCAGGAAAACAAAGGAGAAGACAAGAAAACAAGCATATGCTTCCTTTGCAATTACATGGCAGCGACTAAAAGATCTGCTAGAGCCATCCTGTACAAAGCCACGGCAGGTGGCAGACAGATGGACAGCAGGACACATGCCAGACACAGCTGTGTAGGAAGTGGCCCCAGCTCCTCCCCAGCTGTACTGGTGCTTTGTGCTATGGGGGTGTGCCCAGTAATGCCCCATTTCTTCCCAAAATATCTAGTGGGGATGGGATAACAACCAGGGTGCAGAAGGGTTTGTAGAGCTGTGAGGGTGGAGCTGGGGTGAGTTTGCTGTTCACAGAGAGGTTGGAGTTGGGGTCCCAGTGGGCCTGGGGAGTTTCCTGCCTTGGGCCAACACCACTTAGAGCTGTGGGAGTGAGTGGGATCTGTTTCCTTCTGTGTGACTCTGGAAGCAGCAGGAGAACAAGGAAGGAAGGGACTCAATGCCAAGACCAGAAACTTCATAAATAACTGACACAGTAGGCTTCATAACCTCCTTGTTTTCTTCTGGCTGTAAGTCAGGTGTTTTTACTGGGATAACCCTCTGTGATTTCTCTCCTGTATGCTTGCCTCTTTTCATATGAACTGACAGAACAGTTGAAGACAGCATGTCTCCATAACCATTTTTAAAATTGTGAGTGGAGATCTTGAGACATGGGATCTTCTGTTCTGTCTATGCAATTCTCTGCTCCAATTGCTGAGTGCTCCATGATGTGTGTCTTCAGAGAACAGCAAAGGACTCATGTCTTCCTGTGCTGGGAACTACAGAGCAGGCAATTACCTAAGTGGTAGCATAGCATGTTTTAAAAGTGTAAGAAGTATTTAGTCTTGAAACACACTTCTAATGTTTTTTGAACTCTTGAGGACCTTCAACTCCCTTTGAGTTCTAGAATTAGGAGATGCATGTGAGTTCGTCTGTGCTTCAGTAATATCAATCAGTCATCTGAAATTCCTTGCACCATTTTTGTCCTGGCCCATGCCTATTTTCACATGTGGTACAAGTACTGAAATTGTCCACCTGAGTACCCATATGAACATCAAACTGCCACTACTGTAAGCAATCCTGCACAATTGCCTGCCAGGCCATATTTGACCAATAAAACTCAGTTCATGGGAAATTTGAGAGCTCTGTCATACCAACCAGCACTAGTAGAGAACCATTTTCCCAGTGTAAAATGCATCAGACTGACAGATGCTGCTGGGAGTTTGAGGCATGTTCATCTGTTAGGCACCCAGAAGAGTACTCCTTCCTGCCTTGGCCTACTGCAGCAACAATTCAGTTTTTCTGTAATACTGTTGCCCCCCAGAAGGCTCCGGCACTCATTCCAAAAGATGATTAACTACATTACTTGTAATTGTTGCTTTTCTCTTGCAAAATGAGGGAATTAAAGGAAATGGCTCTTTGAGCTGGTGGCTCTTTAGGGAGATGGATGACATGACTTACTGGCCTCCTACCTGTGCAGCTTCCATGGTCCTGTGAAAGTCAAATTGCTTTTACTGTGGAAAAGTTGCAGAGGAAGAATACTTACTTGTGTGGCTGTGCCATGACCACATGCCAGTTCAGCTACTGCTGCATGTCCATCTGGCAGAACCCATGGATGGATATTTATCCAGACATGCAAATAGCCATCTCTGAGCCCAGCAGCCCAGCCATGGCTCTGCTGCTACACTTGGCTTCTCAGCTAAGTCTGTAATCAGCTGCCCTTACAAAAAAGATGCGTGCTTTGCTGAATTTTATCTTGTAGAAAACAAAGAATATACCGGATTCCAGAGGAGCAAAGCCCAGGCACCAGTGTTGCCAATATGACAGCTAGAGATCCTGATGATGGAGATTCTCCCAGCAGACTTTTCTACAGCATCCAGTCATCTGACAGACGTTTTTCCATAAATTCAGGTCAGACAAACAAAAATGTTTCTTCTGACATCTGAAAAATAAAATAAAAAAAGACTGTCCATCGGAGAAATTATTTTTACCTTAGTTTTAAATAGACTTATTTTATTAAGTGGCTCCCTATAGCAATAAGGAATGCTCAGTCCCTTATAAGAAAGTGCAATTCTTTGGTCAGCTGACCAAGACTTGGTAAGCTACCTTGAAGAAAGTAGACCAAGGGTGACTTCTTGACAAATACTAACTTGTGGCTGGAGGATGATGGTTCCTTGGGTGGAAGTAAGATTGCTGATTTATTTTTAATCTTTGAAGACTGCAGCGACCCTTCTGGGGTTCCTGAAATGTCTGTAGGTAGTTAGACTCTGATGTCCTCCCTCCTGTCTGAAATCCTCTCTAGCACTGAGCTGCACAGCAAATCTACACCTCAAGTTCATTGTTCCATTCATGAGCCTCCTCAGACAAGACCATCCAAAGGAGTCTCTTTCTCATGGTGATTCCATCTTCTTCATGCTCTCTGGGCTCTGTACATCCGTTCCCCAGGGTTTTTTCCTCCAGGGCTGGCATTCAGTGACAGCTTTGCTCCTTGTCTGCTATTGCTTTGGATCTGTTTATCACAGTTGTAAGAAGTGCCACACAACACAGTGCTGTGGGGGATCAGGATGATCCATAAATGCTTTGGATTCCCTATGCCCTTTGGCCTTGTGTTGCCACCTTCCTCCTCATTACACTCCAAAATGAAGAGGATGTGTGCACTGTTCTTTTAACTCCTTTGTGCTTTGGGAATAGTACTGTACCATAAAAATCTTCTATTTTTGACAGAGGCTAACAGAAGTGAAAAAAAGTATTAAGTGAGTGGCTGACCGGGGCACTTGGCACAGTCTGTCACAGCTCTGTTGATCTGTGAGTAGATTTGGACGTGCTGACAGATGCTTGAATGATACCAGTGGAAAGAGAAGCTGTTTCACTAGCTAGGGAGCCAGGACAGCACAGGCATTAGCAGCTTGTTGTCCTTGGTATTCTGTGAATGCACTCAACTCTGGCTTGCACTAGAAGCTTGAGAGCAAGGGAGACCTAAATGCTTCACAAACCCTCTGCTGAGGCCTCCTAGGTGTATTTTTCAGCAATGGTATCTAGCCATTTATCTTACCCAGAATGTTCAGAACCATTTTGCATCACTTAAAAAAGTAACTAAACCCGCCATGATTTGCACAGAACAGAAGGCTTGTTTTTATTCTGCTACCTTTCTGTTGAGCTGCCCTGCCCTCCTGCATGTACACCATGACTGTTTGTTGCTTCCCCCCATGGTGAATGTCTGACTCCTGGCTGCTCTGGCAGCGACTGGAGAGTTGCAGGTGGCCGGGAGGATCGACCGGGATGCGCTTCCGCTGCGGCTCCATCCCAACATCTCCCTGGTGGTGCGGGCGGAGGACAGCCCCAGCAGCGGCCATGCCAGAGAGATGGAGATCACCATTGTTATTGAGGACGTCAATGACAACCCCCCAGAATGCAACCCTTCTGCCTTCAGGTATGGAGTCTGTTCCTGGCCTTGGGGCTGCCTTGCTGCACCCGGCCTGTGTGCAGACGAGGGCACAGCCCCAGACCCACAGCTGGAGGCTCCAGTGGACATTTGTCACCAGCCTGCCCATTGTACAGGGCTGCTGTCCATCACAATGCATGGGTCACTGTCTGGGCTGCTTCCTCCATGGTTGCATATTTAGATCTAGCATTTAATTTAAAAAGTAAATCAATGTTTCGGCCTGTGATATATGAAGAGTTCAAAAGCAGAAACATGAGTTGCTTTGACGGGAAATGTGTTTGTTTTAAACAGGAAAGAAGCAAATGAAAATACTGCTCCTGGGACATTTCATGTTGATCTTAGAAATTACTGTAAAGATATTGATGCTGATCCATCAAACAACCAATTTATTTTCACTGGATTATCTGGTTTTGGAAGCAATAACTTTACTCTGGAGTCCACTGGAAGACTTGTGGTCAGTCATTTGTGTCTTTATGTTAGATTACCCCATTAGAGAAGTCAACTTATGAAATATTAAAAGGGATTTTTTAGATTTATTGTACAAGAAAAAAAATTACTGTAATCCATTTCACAGTAGGTGTGATGTGGAGAATGACTGTTTTGACTGGTTGTGAACTATATACCCCTAGATAGGATGCTTTCTAAGGATTCTACAGAATTTAGTGAACAGAGTGTTTTCTTCAGTTTTAAATAAATGTGCTAGATATGATTAAAAAAAAAATTCTTTTTTAGGGAGTGTGAAGCACCAACTTTGATATGGATAAACAGAGAAATTTGATGCCATTTCATACCCATTTACTCATGACAGATCCTTGCTATTCAGCATGAAGAATTTAAATACTTGAGAAATCTCACGCTCAGTAACTGGTCAGAATCGTAAGATCACTTTGAGTGGCAAATTTTCACAGAAGTGTGGTGGGATTTGCACTTCTGTGATTTTGCATGTCAAAATATGGATTCCTTATGCTGATAGCTGCTGGCAAGCTGGCATTGGCCAGAACCCCACCAGTTCTGGGACATGTGCAATGGTGGTTGTTTTTTTGCTTTAAAAAACCCCCGTGGGCAACTGCAGAAAAAAGGAAACAACAGAAAATAGGCATTCTGTCTAAAAGTCAAGAGTGCTACAGGAGCAGTAAAATGATTTTGTATGGTTTACTTTAATTTTAGAACTGAGGTTTCCTTGTCAATAAGAACGCTCTTAGCTGCTTCATCTGCCAACATAAAAAGCATTTTCCTTCCTGCACAGGATAAGATTGTTGTCAAGCCTTTGATCCCTGTGTATGTGCAATGTAACAGACTGCGCCAAGCAACCTGTTCCTCCAGGAACCTCCCTGAAGATACAGCCAGCAGGGGATGCCTCTGTGCTAGACCCACTGCCCCAAAGTTTATGAGGCTTCCACAGCAAGATAGAGAGCTCAGAAGATTAGGATTTAAATCTCTGTGAGCCACCATTTAGTAACAACTTGGTTCCTGAGAAAACACTCATGGCTAGACCTGATACCTTTTTTTAGTGTCTGCAGGCATGAGCTCAGGTGATAGCTCAAGCTATCACTGTTAGCAATTGCAGATCCTTGTTGAGCCAAGAAAGGGCAGCATAACCAGCCAGCTCATTACACAAGCTTTGCATTGACTAGGCAAAAGGCCAAGACCTTATCATCCAAATTATTAAACTTCCTGCTCTAAAGGGGAAGAAATTTTGTTGGCAGAAATGTGAGCATGTGGAAAAAGCCTGGAATTCAATTCTGGAATTGACTATTAGTCTGTGTTATTCCTATAGAACAGTTCTATATACCCAAGAGGCAAATCATACTTAGAGAATGCTGAAAAGAATAATTGTCATCATGTGTACTGTGACTTAATGTATGGAGATATAAATATGATTATGTTCCTTTCTATTTAGATGACTGGAACTATTGATCTAGAAAACCCAGCTAATCCAGGAGTTGAAGTTTATACTTTGACTGTCAGGGTGCAAGATATTGCCCATCCTAACTACTCAAGCAAGTATCCCTTTTACATTTCTTTTGATAGTTTTCTGTGCTGTAACATCATGGAGAGAGGAATACCATATGTATTTTGAATATATGCATGAGAAAACTTCACAGCCATACTTAACTATGATTTAATCTTCTGATTTAATCTTCTGTTATATTTCCAGATATCATCTACATTTACATCAGGATAAAGCCAGTGAATGAATTTTTTCCAGTCTTCCGTAATTTATCTTATGTATTTAGTGTTTCAGAAATTACTAAAGGTACAGTAAGTAGCACCTAAATGATAGAAACAATGTTGCCATGTTGTTAAATGCCTTTTTGCTCCAAATGAATTTTCATATATGTAGATGAGACAAATGGCTCAAAGTTCCAGTTCAAATAGGGTCTCCACCATGCAACCACCTACTACCCTTAAATAGACTAAACTGGCAAAAACTCCAATTGTACAGATGGAAGCTGAGACAGAGACAAATTCAGCAATTTCACAAGAAATCTGTGGCAGTGCCAGGAACTGAACTCAGATGTCTTGTTTTAGACTGTCTTTCTGCTCGTGCTAAATTAGCCTTTTGGAGGGACTGTGGTGGTGCACAGAAACCTTTACAGACTGACACAGATGAGTGAGGACTCCCTTGGCCCAGCCATGCAGCACTTCTGCTGAGGTTCCCTATACATTCCTGTGTTTTGGCATTTTTTGTTAGCAGCCCGTGTACAGGGGAGCCATAGCACACCACAGGCAAATGGTGCTTATCATACCATTGCTTTATTTTTCTTGGGTGAAAAACTCTAACCAAATCTTTAGTTCAATTTCATCTGTGCCTTGTATTACTTTAAATGTTAATGAATATGGGGGTTTTTGTCTCTAAGTTGGATCCAGCATTGGAAGAGTGCATGCCACAGACAAGGACTGGCCACCCAGTGTCATCACTTACTCCATTGTAGCTGGAGCTGGCACCAGGGATTACACAAATATCTTCTGGATCAGCCCAACGAAAGGAGATGTGAGGATTTTAGCTAGGTTAGACTATGAAACAACTCAGAAACATATTTTCACAGTACAGGCCTCAGACCAACAGAAGTCTACAACAGCATCAGTGAGTAAATCCACTCTACTACTTCACCTTTACCTACATCTTTCTCTCTTCTTCCTAGCAAGAACAGTAAGACACTGGGCAAAGCACTTTCTGTGAAAGGCAAGTGCAACCCTGCCCAATTATATATTACTCAGATGAAAGAGATGTTGTTTACTCAGTCTTGGTTTATTTCTCACAAAAAGGATAAAATAATATTTCAATATTTTTGACTGTGGCGTTCACTTCTCAGACTTCTTTTTCTTATTTTACCTGGACAGTGAAGTTGTTTTCTGTGCCCTAGACAATTTAAGTTATTCTTTATGGCTACAGAGGTACTAGAAAATAGAAAAAGGACAGGGTCTTGAAGCCAGGTAACACAATTTAATTGTAGCCATGCTTAGTGGTAAACTCTTTTTGGAGTCTCTGTAGTGTCCCTTGGCCCTCAAACATACTTTTGATTTTGTTTGTCATTTCTTTCCCTGCAAAGTGTCCAAAGTAATGTGAGAATTGTGTTGCAGAGCTGTTTTCATGGAGTGGTACAGAGAGGATATGGCTTGAATAGCAGGGTTGGTCTTAGTTTTTCTGCCCAGACCTATTTTATTCAGAAGAAAAAGCATAGATGCTATATCCACAAAGGTATTTTACAGTAACTTTTTTCAAGGAATCCCAGTGTCCCTCACAGACAGGCTCCTTTTGACTTCTTTTCACACTTTCTCCCTCATGACTGCTTTACATTTGATTTTTACACATCTCTTGGGGGTGACGCAGGTACTAGGCTTGCTTTTCATTCCAGCCAAGCACCACCCATAGAGCTGCTATCGAGGAGGCATTTAATCTCTTTATCATCTACAATGTTTTAAGATGACAATTAATGAAAACAGCATCAGAAGCTTTTACCAATGTCAAGCTTGTTTGTTGTCTGACAAACTGACATTAGAAAGAAGAACTTTGGGAAGGGTAACCTTTTTCTTTTAGCTAACTTATCCCAGGTGACATAAACACATCTGGTTCTACTCAGGGTGCTCCTACCCATGCAGGAGGCCATTACCAGCATTTCTCTCTCACTGGGAACAGTCTATAAACACTTTTCCTTCCATGGATCATACTTTAAATGGTTATTAAATATGCTAAGAAGCATAACTAATGATTGTGAAGTAAACTGAGAGTTTTGGAAGGGAGTTTAATGATTCTGTGGTACTATTATTATTTCTCATTTTCACTATAACACAATTCAGATTGCTCAAAGAGACATATCAGCTTGAAAAGCCTTCACTTTTGGAAGATGGCTCCGCTTATGGAACCTGTTCCAGAAGAAATGCTGATCACAAGAAGAATTGAAGGACAAATGATCACAGACATTTTCTGGCAGGAGCTAGGCTGGAAGGGGACTTCAGTGCTCTTCAACTGTTGTTCATCAAAAGAACAAAATGGGCAAAAGCAAATAGTTTCTGAAATTAGCAAAATCCGTCCTGGCACACTGAAGCAGCTTCAGCTTGCTATTGCTCTTTTCTTCCAGGTAACTGTGAATGTTTTGGAAGTAAATGATGAAGAACCAGTTTGTTCACCCAATTTCTTCTCACTTCAAATCCCAGTCGATTTAGCTGTTGGGACCAATGTTAATGGCTTCAGGATTGAATGTCAAGATCGTGATTCCGATCCCAGGTCTTTCCGTTACTTCATTAATGAAGGTACTGTGTCACAGTGGGCGAGCTGGGAACAGTGGGAAAAAATACCAAATGCTAACAGTTCACTTGTATTTATAAACAAATATCTAACATAGTTTGTGTGCTAATTTCATGGTGAGCTAGCTGTGATCCACAAGTTCTGCACATCATTACACTGATCCTCTCCACAAGCTGGTTACTGGTGCTACAGGTGCTAGCAGCTAGAACCACTCCCTTGCAAGGCTGCATTGCCTGCCATATTAATTAATAGGCTATTAATTACTCATTTGACAAGAACTTCAGAAGAATGAGCTGGAAAGGTGTGCAGTGTCAAATTTCCCTTCCATTAGAGCTGAGTAAATCTTGAGAAATGATGGAAAGTTCTGTATTTCTGCATGTCTCACCATCACATAGATGGTGGTGCACTGTTCAAAACAACTGCTCCAACCTGCATATCATAGGTCCATGCTGTATGCAATAAACCCTCTTTTTAAAAATCATTCTTTGAACCAAGTGATCAGCTGCATCCACTTGGAGAACTGCAGTGGTGTGGGATGACACTCAGCTTCACAAAAATGGAAACGCTCTCTTGGGGCAATTCCTTCTTTTGTTGCTGAGGTGATTGCTGTGAAGGAAGGAGCAGATTGTCCAGGGGCCAGTAAAAGAGCTGTGAACATCAAAAGAGGGAATCTCTGTCTTACTGCAGTCCCTTGATGCCACAGAAGGAGCTCTGCAGACATGGTATTGACACACGATTCCATACAAATGGCACGGCTGTGTTAGTAAATCAGTGTCTGATCATGGGCCCAGTCTTGGTGGTACAGACCTGAGCTGTGTCATGCATTGGCCTCTGAGTCACAGAGCAGCTCATGGCCCTTTTTGTGCTATAAAACAGGCATGGCCTTCAAGGACATGTCAACTCTTCATCTCTGTGGGGCTGCAAGAGCAAAACCAAAGCACATTTGGTGCCTTTTCAGGGCTCTGATTTCCCGTATATGTGGTCTGTCCATATCCTAACCGCTGGAGCTGGTCTGCCTGCAGCCTGGGCCATGAGCAGCTCTCCAGCTACAATGGACAGAAAGCAAAGGGTGGGGGCCAGCATTTCTGAACTCTCCTCCCTGCCCCATGGTGCTGACAAAGCACTGCAGGGAATTAGTGTTACTGAGCCATTAACTCTCTTCAATGGCCACTGCCTCTGGGCAGATGGAGAATCCTTGGAGAGGGGCTGGAGCAGCACTCCAGGGGCACCCCAGTATTGGAATGAGCTCTGCCACAGGGCAGGGTCCTCACCCCAGCTGGGTGTTGTTGGGTGCTACCCTGGTTGTAAGTTCAGGTCATTCAGGTGACCTCTTGTGTGCCCTGTGGCTCTGAAGTGTTTCCACAGCCTCCTCTCTGCTACGTCCCCATAGCAGGTCTCATTCCAGATTGTAATGCTTTTGTGACTGTGCTGGTTTAAATTATTTTATGTGGTACAAGGAAGATCAAGGAGCCCTTCCTGTCGTTGACATTTCACCACACTTCACCACTTGTTACACACATTTACTTTAATGTGGGATTAAAGTAATTTTTTTTTTTTTGCATTTTGGTGTTACCTTTTTGCAGGCAATGAGAACAGTCATTTCACTTTTTCACCAAGTGCTGGCTCCAACACATCTCGTCTGATTCTTACATCAAGGTTTGACTATGAGAGTGGACTTGATACAAAATGGATTTACAGTCTGCATGTCCACATAACAGATGACAATTTAGTATCTGCCAGGGACAAAACTACACACTTAACTAAAACTGGAACAGTGACCTTAAGCATCAGAGTTATCCCAAACCCAACTACTGTCACAACCACTACGGTAAGTTCACTAAAGCTTATGTCCAGTTCTGCATTTCTTTTAGGGAGTAATCTCCACAGGAGTAAGGAGAAGAGGGTAGATGTATGAAAAAGGAAAGCAAAACCCTGGAGTGCATCTAGTCCTGGGAGGTTCTGAGCCTTTTGCTCTTATGGTGAAGCCAGAGGTGGTTCATGTGCTTAGTGTCATGAAGGATTAGTCCCAGGTACAGAGTCATAACATGTGTTTTGTATTTCAGTTTCTAAAACAAAAAGGGCAGGAAGCCAAAGGACTGGGCATGCTGCCATTACCATACAACTGGAAAGTTAAAGATTTTGGCAGCTTTATTAATAAGAAAAGAGCAGGGATTAACCTTTGCCTGGAACCTTAAAATTACCTCATGCATTTTGCACTACTTCTTTTTTTATTCATAACTATTCACTCCCCCATCTGCCTTGCAGTTTTCTGTGCTTTTTTATCATTGGAGCACATTAATCTGTGGCTATCAGAGTTGAAACAGACAACAACAGCAACAACAACAACAAATCCTCATCATTTAAAAGCGTCCCTTTTCCAGACCTGAGATCACTGTCGTGTAAAACTTGGAGCAGCATGTCAGGAAATGAATCAGTTTTGCACAGCTCAGTGTGTTGCTGCAGTTTCAGCAGATTTCAGACAGCAAATCCAGAGGGGTGGGATGGGTCTTTCCTGAGCTCCACGCCCATGTGATGGTCCATGGCTGAGCTGAGTAAGCCTGCACAACTTTCGGCAGCCCAGGTGGATCTAACCTTGCACATCCTTTGGAGATGTGGGCCTGTGTCCCAGCAATCCTGTTCACTCCTCTGCACAGCCATTCCAGCTGAGCTCCGTCTTACCAGTTCAATTCTGAAGCTGATTTCCCTCAGGCTGGTGCAGGATGTGCAGAAAGCTTGCTTTTGTCTTGTCTGTAGATGTGACACAGCCTGAAGGTACAGACCACTCTGTCTCCATCCTTGTACCAGTCCTGCCTTGCTGCACCACCCTCCATCATCCACTGTCCATCCATTCCCTGCCTGCCTGCAGATGGCATTATCCTCTTCTCTCTTGCATGCAGGAATGAAAGCAGGAATATCCAAGTGAAGTGGTAAAAGAGGCCTTTGCTGTAAAATGGTCTAGATCTTCTGGAGGCTTCTGGTAACTGAGCCAGAACCAAAGGGTCCTGCAAACAGCAGGATCATACCATACAGATCAGACCATACAAATCTGGTTGCTTTGCTCTGAACATGCTTAGCTCCAAATTTTCAGACTGATTAATAACCCTATTCTTATCTAATGATCTTTTGGGAAGGAATAAATGATTTTTTCACTGCCTTCTACTCCCCCAACTTGATGTGGAAATGAAAAGTTAAGCTGAAAAAACTTATTCTGTATTTCTTTCCCATGCTTCACCACAACTACAAACAGTCTCAACCACATACCACAGCATTAAATCTGTCTCCCCAGAGATATCAATCTTCCACTTGCAGGCTATTTTCCAGAAGAGCACTTCCAATACAGCAAATCCTCCCATCACTACTCTTTACATGTGTTCAGTGCTCAGCTCGATGAGTCAGAAACTGGAAAGCTGTTTAGGTAGTGTAGAAAAGAAGCCCCATTACAAAATGTCACTTGTGACTTCAGTCCAGGTGAGGAGAAAGTGGTGGTGGTGATATTATTTGAGCATTTCTCTAAGGATTGCATGTATCTTTTTTTGACAAGACTAAATAGATTATTTTAAAATTTTCCTTAAACTGGAAAGAAATAGATACCCTGCTCAATTTCATACTGAGCGTGATTACAATTGTCTTACAGAAAATTAAAGAAAAACTTCAGTTGGTGATCAAAACTAATAGTACCACACTAGGTAATGAACTAGGTAGAGTGAATGAGTAATTTCTGAAATGTGTGAGAATAGTTTCATGATAGGACCTTAATGAATGAGCTGTTAACACCAAGTGATGTGCCAGCTCCTAGATGTGTCTCCTTACACTCAGGAAGATGTGGGAGATTGCAACTGCTCAGGAAGTGTGGTTTTTCCTTCTGGAACGAGTCACTGGGTAAAAAAGAAGGAGTTCCATTTCTTTTTATACAATAACCCAGTTTCTTAGGGTTCAACTCCTCTTACAAAGCAGTCCGAATGATTACTGCAGTGAAGATGACCTACTTCCAGTTTTGCCTTAGGTAAAAAGAAAACAGTATCTCAGTAATGGCTGTATTCCCTGAACTTGCCCACCCTCCACTGTAAGCATGCTTACAGCCTCTCAGGCAACCTGAGACTCTTAAACCCCACCACTCTCAGAATCTCAGCTGGTCAGAGTGACCCCGAGATACATTAGAAAGTCTCTTTTCCCAGCCCGGCACTTGGAGAAGGAGTCAGAGCTCTTCAATTCTTGGTCCTAAGGTTGTTTATTGTATCTTAGCTATAAAATTCTTTCTCCTGTCCAGCTGAGGTCTGCTCAGCAAGACAGTCAGAGGCACTCTGCCCGCCTCCCGGGCAGTGTTATCTTTATATACTAAAAACTACAGGTACAATATTTACAATTACATTCCAATACCTATCACCTGTGTAAGACAGTGAGCTTCTACTCTAAACCAATCTAAAAGTGCCAACATCACAACAGCAGATGGAGGCCAAGAAGAAGAAGGAGAAAGGCTGGACATGCCAGGATTCCTCCATCTTGCCCCCTGTACCCCCATTCTAAAAACCTCAAAAAGCCTATTCACCCTGTGATAAATTCACTGTCATTCTACTTAAACTTTTGTGGCTTGTAATTCTTCATCTAAAGGTTGGTAATTGTTTTTTCCAAGGGCTAAATCAGAGGCACAGGGGTCTTGGGCTCTGTGCCAAGGTCTCTGACCCCCACAGACAGGGGTTCAAGGAGCTGCCAGGGCAGTCAGCAGGCAGGAGCATGGCACGAGTCCCTGCCTCCCTTCACCTCCCTGTGCCCATCATCTGCCGAGCCCTGGGCCAAGCTGGGCTGCCTCAGCCAGATAAAAGGTGATCTGGTGTCAGCATGCAGCCCTGAGGAACTCTTCTGTCTTGTTTTAAAAGCCTGGCGTGACTGTTGTGACCAGAAGAGAGAACCTGTACTCTCCATCAGCATGGTACGTGCCGTTTGTGGTCACCCTCGGCGCGCTGCTGCTCCTGGGGCTGCTGGGCCACCTGGGGCTCCTGCTGCTGACACGGCTCCGTAGCTGCTGCCCCCCGGCAGGGAAGGCACACAGCACCTCTCTGTGAGTCCCCACATGGCACTCTGGGCAAGCCCCAGCACCCCCTGGCAGTGACAGAGTTAGCCTTTCTGCCATGATAATGTTGTTGCTTTGAATCTTTTCTAGCAGCATGGCTGCACTGCAGTAAATGCTAACACAGCGATATTAATGGGTGGTAATGATATGAACTCAAGGAAATGTGTCCCTGGCATTTTTTTTTCGTGAGTTTAGTAACATTAACATTAGGAGAATGAAGGAGTGGAATTAGCAATTGTAACCTCTAAAGGCAGCTATGCTCATGAGGCTCAGTTGGAGCCTGTGCCAGACTGAGCTGACCACAAATATTCTGGTTTGCATGTGACCCCCTCTCCGAGGGAGCTCCCATCTAGGTAGTAACTGGATGCATTTTTCTCTCTCTTAGCTACAGATCCCAGTGTCCTTTGCAAATATTGGTGTTCATGCCAAATTCATTGTTCTGGCAAAACTTCTGCAGATTTCCTGGAGTTTTACCAAGCCAGTTACAAGGCTCTGGCCCATAAAGCTTACCTCTAAGTGTTCATGCTTGGCAAAAGGCATGGAAGCACCTGGGACCAGCTCTGAGTCACTGTGGGAAGTGGAGAGTTCCCTGCTGGCTCCTTTCTCAGTGGGCTGGAGCCAGACTGCCTCTAAATTGACTTTGTACTTCACAAAACAAAGATAAGCAGGCCTTTAAGTGGCTGGGATTAAAAAAAAAAAAGGATTTCTACAAGTATTCTCAGGATTTTGACATCAATTTGGAAGTTACATTAAATGTAAAGAGCTACTAAATGACTGTGACTATATGCTCAGATCACGTGTGCAAAGCATTAAATGGTTGTGATAAAAATGACAAATGAATCTAAGATACTGCTATTATTTATTAATTGGGCAAATGATTTATTGGGGACTGGGGTCTCAGATCAAAAAGCAATTTCTATATTTTCAAAAACATTTATAACCTTTCAAATATTTTTAAAAGGCATTCTCTGAGCACATCAGACCCAAAGAAAACTGATCTTCCTCCCAGGATGGAACAAAATTACAATATCTGAAAAAATATTTTTCCAGATTATATAAATCCATTATGCCATCATCAACAAGACTTTATTATTTTAAGAGCATCCCTTCTTATAGAGGTGTTAGAGCAATGCTCAGGACTGTTTTCCTGTTTGAGAGCAGCATTAAATGATGCAGGCTTTCTGTGAAAGCAAAATCAGAAACCAAATAAACCAAGCTAATCTCAGAACTCAAGGAAACACATCCTTCTTGCCAAGTGAAAGGGAATTTTTTTTTTTTTTTGGTAGAGAAAACCATGACATTTGTTAGCTACATTCTTAATCTTCTTTTCATTGCAGGATAAATGCTCCAGGTGTGTGCCTCTTTTCTATATCTTAATGTTTAAAAATAAGACCTTGTTTATGATTCTGTGTAAAATCTGTAAAATAATTTCTAGATAGAAATTTGACACAGTAGAAAGTTACTGAGATTAGATAATCCTGGCCAATTATGGGAGGCCTGATTTCATGGCCTTTTTAATCTTTAAATCTATTAACTATTAGGCAAAACCCAAATTCAGAGTAGTCTGGTACTCTGGCATAGATGCTAAAGAATGAGTGTATTTTTCACACACAATTTATATGCTATCTGTTAAAAAATAATCCCAGCCATCTATAGCACCTTCAAGAGTCCTCTCCACTCTAATTCCCTGTTCTCTGATCATTTGCTCCCTTGGCACCATTACTTCACTTATATAAAGATTTATTTTGAAGTATTGCTGCTTTCTAAAATGTTTGCATAACCTAGCAGGGAGATAAATCACACATGGAAAAGCATGTTTTTTTTAAGCAGTCTTGTTCTTTTTAGTCCCATTGCATTTCTGCTAGAAAATACTGCCCATATGGGCTGAGTAGGACTCTGCTTTTGTAATTCCCCTTTCCTCAGTAAGTATCTCCCAGCTGGAAAAAAATGCAGACCTAACAAACCCCACAAAATTAGCTGTTCTCTTGGTTGCCCAATTTGAGACATTTCAGTGTTGGCTGATTTCCAAAAAGTGAGCACTTTTTTCTTTCTGAAAAACTGGTTCCCAAATGCTGGGCAGAAAGGGCCAGACAGAACAGGTTTCCCATCAGTGCTCAGGCTGAGATCCACCTGCAGCAGTTCAGCGTTTTGCACACCTGGCTGGGAAGCCCATTTGTGGCCAGGCACAGCTCTCCACTGAAAGGCCATTAAACAAATTGGCAAGGAGTGAGTGAGAAGAAATCATAGCAACTGGTTGGGTACCATCCACAAATCCGTGCTGCTGAGATGCCCATGGCACTGCTGCTGTATTTGTTTGCATGTGGGATGAGCTAATAGTGTGGTGAATTCACACACAACCAAACTGTTCTCCAATCTGAATTTTACTTGACTGAAAATGCAGCTCTGCCATGTTTTGTCTCCAAGCCGATACTTGACAAAAGCTTTGCAATCACAAGCATTTGTGTAAAACAATAATCTGCATTTCTAGTTCAGATATTCCCAAAGGTGAATTTCTGTATTTGTTCATATTATTTAGAAAGGGAAATTTGTTTAATAAAATTACTATTCATTCATTACTGACTTTTCAAGGCTAGTCTTTTGATTAGTCACTGGCAACTGTGGATTCTCACTCAGCATTTGAAAAGAAATAAGATTCATTTAAGATGTCTCAGCATTTGAGTAGAAAGAATGTCTATTTCTTTGAGGAAATCTTGACTTTAGTGTCTACAGTCACCATCAGAAAATTCTGATTATTAACAATGTGCATTTTCCTTTCTGTAGAAAAGAAGAAGCCTAAGAAAGAAGTAACTGTGGTAAGTACTGCTGGCCTCAAAGGAAGCCCCAGTTTTGCCAGCCCCATCATGCAATATGACCATAGGACCCTTTCTATGAATGGTGTCTGTTTTCCAAAGAGAGCATAAAAATGATAGGCAAGGCAATAATTGCTCTCAAGTGCAAACACTTCACTGTCCCAGCTGGCCTCTGTGTTTGGAAGCAACAAGTGTGTGAGGGATGTTCACCTGCACTGGGGCTCCTTTGCTGCCCAAATGCTGTACGTGGGAGGTCAGACAGGCTGTGCCCACAACAATGACAGGGACACTCACTGCAGAGGTGGGACAAGTGCCCCAGCTTCACTGATGGCAGCAGTGCCCTGCTGAGACTCCACTGACCTGTGGAGCCAACTCTGATCCACCTGAGTGCAACCAGCAAGGTGTGCCAGCACACCCAGGCTGTGAAGAGTTTGCCCTTGATAGCTGTTTGCAGCAAAATGTCATGGATGTTTCCACTGCTGGAGATGCTCCTGGGCCTCAGGGCTCCTTCCTTTTCGCAGACATAATTACATAAAGGCTGCATAATTGTGTAAATAGACAGAATGCTCTCAGGCACATGGTGTGGCTCCTGGAGTGATCCTTTGCAGGTCCAGGAGCTGGACTGGGATGACCCTTGTGGGTCCCTCCCAACTCAGGATATTCTGTGAATCTGTGCAAAGCACTTTGATAAGTGAACTCCCTCTCTCCACATTTTTTAGAGAGGGGATTCCCAAGCCTACTCTGGGTGGAGGAGATCATCTTGTGGTAACACACATGGAGGCATTTAGCATGTCAGAACTTATTAATTCTCCTTTAAATATCTAGTGAGGAAACCCTATACCACAAATGGCTCTTGTTGCCATTGGACTATGGTCCAAAGTATTGCCATTGGACTGGTTTAAAAAAAACAGTCGAAAGGAATGCAATATACAAGCCACATAGATCCACCTCCATCCATGTAAATCACCATTTTCAAGTTACTGCTCCTCTTTCTGATTTAATTCACAGTTTTCATTTTTCATTTTGTGTTTCTTCACAGACAATGACAAAGCTAAACACTATTTTTGATGGAGAAGCCAGGGACCCAGGTAATAAAAAGCAATTAACAGAGGATATGAATATTAGGCTGGAAACAAACTGGATTAGTTGATTTAAATATGGCTTGACATTGATTTTTCATATTTCTAGAATATACTTATAGACCTTGAAAGCACACATCTGAGGGTCAGACTGTTCACAATTCCTCTGCTAAACTGGAATGCATGGATGTGGTATAGAAAGGTGGGAGGGGAGAAGGAATATGTTGCAAGTCTCCTGCTCTGGTGCTGTCATAGCTACATGGTCTCACCCATCTTGTGTCTGGAGAATGGCCAGGAGATAAATGTCACTGCAGAAGTGTTGCCTTCACCTCCTGAACTTCTCCCTGGAGAAGTGGGTGGGTGAGTTACTGGCTCCTGCACAAACCTCCTCCCTTACAGGAACAGTGTGCTGCTGCTGTTTATCCAAGGCTCAGGCATTGCTTGTTGGGGAGAAAAGGGAAGGCCATCAGCTGGCAACAGGCGCCTGGTGACATTATGTGAATTATGTGAACTCTGGGCATATCTGATTAACCAGCTGGGAAAAGCAAAAATAAGGTGAAAGCTACAAACCTCAGGATGAGCTGCTGGGGAGCTCATCCAGCTCCCCGAGTGACAGCCACTGCTCTGCAGCAGGGCTCATTACAGGAAAAATATTTTTACTTTACTGAGGACTGATCTGGCTTACCTCATTCCCCTGAAACACAGCCCCTGCCTGAGCCCCTTACTTTGATTCTTGGCCTGGAATTAGGGTGCCCAGCCCTGTGCCTAATGGCTGAGAGCCCCAGCAGGGAGATGAGGGGCTGGTAAAATGTGACAATCAGACAAAATAAGTTTTTATAAAATAGATCTGAAAATAAGCCTGAAACAATAGGTCTAGAAATCATCCAGAAGAAGGCAGGCTTGTTTCAAGGCTTGGATTCATCTGGCCAATTTCCACCAAAGTGCCTGTAACTTGTGTTTTTTATTAGCTGGCTCAGAGCTGTTGGACGTGTTGAGCTAATGGGAAACACCAGGCATGGAGACTTCAGTACAATTTGGGCAAACAAGTGGGACCCTACTGTGCAATTAAGTCCATCCACAAGGCTGCTCAAGGCTGGTTTGATCCAGGTCCAAGCTCACCTGCTATTTATAAAGAGATCTGGAGGAATGGGCTCCAAAATCCCTGTTTTTTTCCCTGTGTAACTGCATTTGTAATATATTAAACATGAGTAGTCTCTAGGCTGCTGAAAGAGCTGCTTTCCAGTCTTCCTGCAGGACAGCTGGGGCTGCCTTTCTCAACAAACCTGACCATAGTGGACTCCAGGATATCTGAGCCCATCCAAACATTCATCCAGAGACACAGCATTTGTGTCATGCCTGACACAAACATTAAGCTCTAACACAGCTCTGTGGTGACAACAGGGAAAAGTGTGCTCCCCACTCCTCCCCTCTCTTCTCCACAACTCATTGCAAACCCTAGAGGATCAAGGGTTGCTGCTTTGGAAATGAGATTTAATAATCCCCAGCACATCATCTGTTGAATATGATTAAGAGGGATGGTCAGAAGCTGTTCCCTGATCTGGGCTGCTTTAACATGTCTGACTCGTAAGCAGACAGAAAAAATAACATACAAAGAGGTCCAGTTTCATCTTGAGTTGCTCAAATTGTGTTAATATGTCACAAACCATTAATTCTGATACAAACTGCAACATTTAGAAACACGTAACCACTGTTTCTTTCCAAGCCTTAATGGTCTTTTGTTTGTCTTCTATTGTTTGATTACAGAAAGTGCCATTATAGCTTCTGATTCTCTTCGTAGCAAGATATAGTGAGTTAGACTGTGAGGGGGTCACACTGGACACACAGCAATTTTTTCACTTATCTCTAGGTAGCAATGAACTGAAGGAGAAGATATTTTGCTTTTAATGTTCAAGTAGAAATTACCCATAAAACCTGAATAGAGACAGAAGTCTTTCTGACAATGAGAGATAGCCATGTGTGCTAAACAACACAAATTTAACCATATTTTATCTATATGAGAAAATAATGTACTTGTATGAAACACACAGTACTTTCACTCTACTAATGGCAAAGTGGACAGCAAGCCTGGAAGAAAGCATTTTGTGTAAATGGAGAAGGAATGTGTGCAGCCAAGACTCACTGGATCTCCAAATCCTGGGTCAGTACAGATGAACTGACATGGTCTGGAAGATGTATGTGGCATGCTGTGCTCCTAAGCAGGGTTTGCTACCTCTGGTAGGCAACTCTACATGACAAAGTAGGCACAGACATACACAATGGTCTTGCTCAGTATGGCTGAAGATAGAAGTTTTGTCCTTACAGATATGGATGTGTTTGTTAACCCCTGGTAGCTAGAACTTGGATAAATTTATAGGGTGATAAGAAATTGATTTCTTTTGGAGTAGGAATGTTTAAATATCCCTGTTCTCCTAACTGCAAAGACAATTCTTATAGTGACAGAATCTCCTCTTAGCAGCCACTCTGATGCCCAGCTCTCCACAGAAATGAGGATTTCCCTCTCAGGGCTGCCTCCCCAGCTCAGCTGAATTCCAAGAGCTTCACGTTTCCCATTTCAGTTCCATGCTGAGAACTGCCATGTCTTAATCTGATAAGGCAAACATTATTTTAATCTTTTGTCTTTTTGTTCTTTCAAGTTACTGGCAGAGTGTATGAGTTCAATACACGGTCGGGGGCCCGGAGGTGGAAGAGGAGCAATGAGCCCCTTCAGCCAGTGCTGGCTATGCAGGAAATGTCCAGTGCCACAGAAAACAGTGGCCAAGGGGTGGATGGAGCAGAGGCACCAAGCAAAAAAGAGCCTTCAGAGAAGAGGAAAGAGCTGACTGCAGCAACAAAACCAGCTGCCAAGCCCTCAGCAGGGCAATGAGAAACACCAGGCCAAGCTGGGCTGAGATTGCAGAAGAAGAAAGAGGAGTCTGAGGATGGGGGCTTATCCTCACCAGCCCCTTAAGGCAGGAACTGACCTCCTCTCCCAAAATGAACTCCTTTTCTATTAGGCCAGAGTGCATGAGACTCCAAGGCACCTCCCCACTGACACCTGATCTGAACAGCCAAAGAATCAGATGTGACTTTTCTCTCTCTCTCACTGTAAAACAAAAAGTGGCCATAAGGTCTGTAAACCCGACCCAAAGGCAGGATGAATCTGGATGCACCTTTGGCAGGTGCATGTAAGAGCAGGAGAGAAGAAGAGGAAGCAAAGCAGAGCCATGGACAGAAGCATTCAGTGCCCACTGCCTCCTACAGACACTGGTAGCTTCCCCATAGAAAAGTCTGCACCTCTGGCAGGCATGGCCCCATCCTCTGCCTGCCTTTGGGAATGGCAGCACACACAGATGTGAATGGGGTTTCCTGTCCCTGCTGAGCAACTAGGTGAGTGAAAAGCACAGCAGGGTAGAAATGTTTGCTGGTAGAAGCTAAAAATATTTTCTCTTCATTCAGTATTTTATTTCAGCCCTTCCTTGCCCTCCCATCTTGCTGTAGAAAAGTCCATGGCTTGAAAGCAGCTCTGGAGTAGAGAAAACTCACATCTTCTTGTGGCATCTCAGGCTGTCAACACTTTCAGCTTATTTATCTTTTGTAACACTAAGAGCATTCAATATCTTCACCTTTGGTATTTCCTCTGGCACATTTAATACTTTACAGGATCAAGTGGAATATACTCAAAAGAATAATGACAGTAAACACATGGGGTGAAATAATCTTTTCTGAGTGTGAGCATGTATAATGTAAGCGCTGTCTGAAAACCTGATATAAAACAAACAAACCTGACAAGATTTTATAAAATTATTTTAATCTGAAGAAAAGTAATTATAAACGATGACTTAATACTCCATGGCTTGTCTTGGCTTGTTTTCTTTACTGATTGCAAAAAGGTTTTTTGACAGCAAGGGACTGATATCAGGTGGTAAAAGAAAATTTTGGTTTAAGTTGAGCAGTGGCAGTCAATGAAGATTACATTCAGTCTCTCACATACATTGTTTTTGTCATGCAATGAGGGACCTTGATGGAGAAATCCACAGTGAAATCACTGGATCCTACACTTCACAAAAGCAGCTGTCATGGTGCTGTAACTCTTTGCTGTGCTCCAAAGGAGTGGCTTGGCTCAGGAGCAACTTCCCTAACAAACACAAATCATCTTCAGTCAAATGTTGTTTCATTGCACAATCGGAAACCCAGTGTGTAATGAACACCACAATGATACAGACAGGAAAGACTGATTTATACTCCCTGAGCACATTATCACTTCACTGTGTCCATGGCAGTTGTCATAACATTGACCCTACAGCACCAACAAGGGCAGCCACACATTCAGGGCTCCAACCCACCATTGTTTGCATTTTTTAGCTGCAAATGCAGCACATTCAGTTTCTATTCAGGTGGTTTTCCAGTGACATAAAGAAACTCTGCAGGAGCTGGTAGTGCTGTTGGAACTCTGATCTTCCTAGCACTCTGACACCAACCTATCCGTATGCACACCTGGCACCTCCACACATTAGATTTTATTACCTGAAGAAGTTAACCGCATTATTTCCATGATAGGAAGACACACGGCGTTTTGTATTTACTTTCCTGAACATTTCTCTAGGGCATCTGCTTTACTTTCTTGATTATTCTAGCACTACTTCAGTGATTAAGGGACAAATACTTTTTTTTTTTTTAAGGCAAGGGAGAGACAGGCTGTAGTTTCAGCCAGGAAACTGGCAAAGAGGCAGATGAATACTCATCTTTCTTTACTACTGCTCCTGCTGAACAGCACAAATTTATTTCCTTCCTTCTTAGGGAAAAAACCCCAACAGCAGCATAACCTGGCATCACAGCAGGCTCTGAACTCCATGCATGCATACACAATGTCATGGCCAACACTGCTGGTGCCATGGTCTCTCACAGTGGGGCAACAGCTGGGTGAAAAGCAACAGCTCTTGGAGTGGTGCTCTCATCTCTGGTCTCAGAACAGCTGAGGTAAGAGCAGCCATGGATAGAAGAGATGCCAGATCCAAGCACTAACACTGCCCAGAATGCCTGCACCCAGTTGAGGTGGGGTTAGCTGGTGTGCTCAGCACTGCAGGGGCAGGGTTAAGCAAGGTAAAGCATCCTGTGAGTCCCATGCTGCTCCTGCAGGAGGAAACAAGAGTGCTGACCACAAAGCACAGCTTCACCCTTCCTGGTGCAAAGTGCTGATCTCCAGATCCAAATCATTCTTCATCTTGGTCTTTCCTATAAAACCTTATTTTGGACATGCATAGGACTACTTCCCTTGCTTAGGGTCTACAAACAAGATTTTACATGAGCAGTAGCTTCATGCTGAAGCAGCACCATTTTCCTATCATCTGCCCCTACTACTGTAAGTGCTCCTTCCTGTGAAGGAATCAAGAATGAATTCTTGGTCTCACCAAGCCAAAGCACATCCATTCATGTCTCTGGCTTGTCTTTGGTAGGACAAAGCAGAGAAAGTAGAACCGGCTGACCCAGGTGTATACTTGTTACTTACTGTATCAAACAATATGTGAAAAGATACTTTGAATATAAAGAAACATATATTTTTTCATAAAATAGAGATTATGATACACTGTGCAGTACAGCTTTAAATGTTTGAAACCTCTTCTAGTTGTCAGAGGAGCTTTTGTGGTTTTTTTTTTCAGAAGTCTTTTGAGAACACAGAGTCGGTGTCTAGAGCTGCCACTAGATGGACTGAGAGCAAAGATTAAGTGCAGCTCTACACAATAAAAGCATTTGATTATTGGAACAATTAGCCAAGACCATGGGCCCTTTCCATCATTTGAAGCCTTCAGAGGTCAAGAACAGCTGCTGTGTGCTGTAGAGGGTCAGACTAGATGATGAGAACAGCCTCTCTAGTCTTCAACAGCTCTGTTAGTCCCCGTGAACACAGATACAAAGTGTGAACTTTGGTGCCATTTATTTTAGGGTGATGACACTGATCAGCTGAGACTAGAAGAGGAGGAAAGGCACCTGGTGGTTCAGGCAGACTGGCTGGGGGCAACAGTTCCTGACCTACAGCCGCTTATTACATGTTATGCAATAATTTTATCTGATGTCTACAAAAATCAGTGTGAGTTCTGCCACACTTTAGTTGCTATGTCCCCACCTATGACACATCTCTGAAGTGCTTCCAGATCTGTGGATTGACATTGTTCTGAAAGTTTCAAGAGTGATTAGGAAAGAGCACAGGTCACTTTTCCTGGTGGGGTCTAATTCCCCCAGGCAGTTTATGTGTGACCATGTTACTGGGGTTTTTGTTCTTTTCTCCAAAGGCTCTGCTTTCATGCTGGTGTTATAAATAGCACTTGTAATAAACATCAGAAGTCTCAGCTTCTGGCAATGTAACTTCATTTATATCAAGGAACATAAAAATGCTGATACTGCATTTCTTCATGATCTGGAAGAGACCTACACATGAGAACTACTTGAGCTGCAGAGATGGAGAGGGTCTGCCCAGGAGGCTGCCACTTTGTGACAGCTCATAGGAGCAGGAGAGGGTGTTTGGATCCCCTCAGAGAAGGAGGGTCAGACAAGGGAAGCAATCCTTCTCCTCCTGAGCAAAGAATCTGACTGCTAGCTTATGTTATGAGAGCCAGATTGCAACACCATCATGTAACTAACATTTTAACAGCAAGCAGCCACAACTGCACACTGCACATGCCCCAGCTGGTTGGGTGTCTGACACCCCCAGCCACAGCAGGCCCTTTGCAAAGCTCCAGCTGAAAGGCTGAGCACAGACTGGGCCCCACTGGGCTCCATCTGCACGTGCCTTGTCTGAACTAGTCCCTGACAGCTCCCTGTGTTGTCACAGGGGAGAAAGAGACACTAGGGGTGGCTTATTAAAAAGCAGACATTTAGAATAGATCAGATGAGCTGTGCCCTGAAAGCAGCTCTTTCTGTCTGCCTAGATCAGATATCAATGCCTACGGAGTGCACACAGAGGTAAATCAGCTGAGTCTCAGCCCAGGCTGTTCAGGTGAGGGCAGGTCTGTGCCACTGCACCAGTGCCTGAGGAAGCTGAAAACGAGGGAAAAACTGAGCAGGGAGGTCAGTCAGGCTATGCTGCTGTGTGCTCAGGTCCCAGGAGGAGATGGGGCATCAGCCACGCTTTGTCAGTGCTCCAAGGTCTGTTTTCTGGGACCTGTCTTGGGGTAATTCTGCATCTGGAAGCAGATGCCACGAGATGTGCATCACAGTAGCCCAGCAGAAAAGCATGGGCCTGGCCAGGAGATAAAAGAAGTCAAATACAAGCTTCAGCAAGTTTCTGCAGCAGGCTCATTATTGAGTGAGAGACTTGCAAACAAAACAGATGAATGCATCTGACCCTGAATTGTATTCAAGAACTGCAGTTGTTTGGTACCAAACTGTGGGTCAATAGATGCCTGGGATTTCAGCTGGTGAATGACATGGGCAAGGCACAGCTTGGTCTGGCCATGCAGTTGTGCTTCATTTTTAATTCTTGTTTGTGGACACCAGCTGGGGCCATGCAGACTGGAGCAGCAGCTCTGTGTTTGCACAGGATTGGCCCCTCTGTGCCAGCACTGCCTACTGGGCAGCTGTGACAGCTTCCAGAGGCACTGTGTGCATCCCATGCACATGAACCTCACCCAGGGAGGGTTTGCAGCCTGGTCCTGTCCATGTGGGCAGCAGGGCTGGCGGACCCACAGGCTGCTGTATCTGCACATTCAGCAGCACCCTGTGAGGGGACAGGGTGGAAGGACAAGGAGCTGCTGGAGAGGGTCCAGCAAAGGGCAACAAAGACAGTGAGGGGTCTGGAGCATCTCTGTTATGAGGAGAGACCGCAGGCACTGGGCCTGCTTAATCTAGAGAAGACTGAGAGCGGATCTCAACATAAATATCTCAATCATGCCAAGAGGATGTGCCAGACACTTTTCAGTGGTGCCAGGGACAGGATGAGGAGCAATGGCCATAAAAGTGAAACACGAGAAGAACCACAAGGAAGAACTTCTTTACGCTGGGGGTGGGAACACTGAAACAGCTGCCCAGGGCTGTCATGGAGTCTCCCTCTCCAGAGACATTCAAAACCCACCTGGACACGTTCCTGTGTAACCTGATTTTGGTGATCCTGCCTTGGCAAGGGAGTTGGACTAGATGTTCTCCAACAGTCCCTTCCAACGCTATTTTTTCTGTAACAACAGGAGCACCCTGGCCCCATTGGCCCCAGGTGGAGGAGAATCCCCAGCACCCCCCTCTCTGGCCTGGTCCCAGCTCTCTCCAGCCATCTCTCCTCTCCTGCAGGTACGGAAAGCGATGCAGAGAAGGGCTCTGTGCCAGCCGGTCAGCGGCTGCTCAGCTCAAACTCCCTCCAGGCGCTGCTGGCTGAGAGGGAGGCAGGGCATGGAGCGGCTTGAGGCTGGGAAGCGGAGGCGCGGCCTTGCCCCGGGGCAGCCCGGCTGTGGGGAGCCCACAGAGCCCCGCTCCTGCTGCCCGGGCTCCCGCAGCCCCGCTTCTGCTGCCTGGGTTCCCCTCTCCTGCTGCCTGGGCTCCCTCACCCTCCCCGGACTCCCTCAGCCCCTCCAGGCCCGGACTCCCCCTGACGGGAGCAGCCCCGGCGCTGCCCGGCCCCGAGGTGGCACCGAGCGCAGCGCCCGGCCGGGAGGGGCGGCACCGACCCCCGGCTCCTTCGGGCTCTACCCGCACTCCCCCAGCTCCGCACGGGGCCCGAGCCCCGCAGGGTCGGCGACTCAGAGGGTCAAGCAGAAAGAAAAGTGAATTGGAGAAAAACGAGCCCGACCGCCAGGCACCATAGCGATGCAGGCGTATCCGGAAAGAGATGATCCCCTTACAGGATTTATCCGCTGCAGAGGCTCTGGGTCACTCCAGAAACGATCAAATGACCTATTTTCTGTTTGCTTTCAGCTCTTCCCTTTGCCACACTGAACTGAGCCCGTTCCTCGCTGTTTTAGCTGAGACACAGGATGGGTGCTCCTGTACTTCATCACCCACTCTTTTGTAGGCAGGGATGGATGCTCCAGCAGTTCTCTGCACAGACATGAGCTCCAAAGCAGGGAGGAACCATATTCAATCCATTTTCACACTGAATTTCTAAGTGCTCCTCCTTGCAACATCCAGCCTGATCACATCATCCCACTTCATGCAAGCAGTGTAACCACACTGACACCTAGAGAGGAGGCTGAGGTTTCTCTGTTAACTACCAGCACCAGGGCTAGCTGTCTAATACACTTTGAAATGCCCTTAGAGATATGAAAGCTTGCAGCCTGTGGCAGAAACATCTATGAGATTAGACACCGCCACCATTTCAGGGGGAAAAAAAACCAGTTTAGAAATGTGACAGCATTCAAAAACATCAAAATGGACACTAATTTCTGCCCGTGACTTTCTGCCAAAGGGTATTTCCGAGTCACTATACCAAAACACAACAGTATTTGCTTGCTATGAAGTATTAAAAAGCAAGGACTAAAATTCCAGAAATGAAATCTCACCTATTCAGATGCTATCCAGCTATGAAAGTGGCTTTGTTCTGCCAAACACTACCCCAAAAGCCTCCCCAGACATGTGAGCACCCCACTTCAGCCTGACCAGGGAGCTCTGAGTCCCACCAATGTCTAACAGCAGCAAATCCAGCTCAGTGATACATAAATCTCAGTGAAGAATTTCCCAAACTACTTTGCCTGATGCCAGGATGTGTTTTGGCATCCCCCCAACCCCACTGGTGCTGGAGGGGATGAGAGAGAAGGGGGAAGTGGGCAGAGCATTGGTGTCTGTCTGCACAGGGTGGGTGGTGTCCCTGGGACAGCTCACCCATGGCAGGGCACCCTCCAGACCAGCACAGCTGCAGCTTGTACCTCACGCCCTTTTGTCCCCTCCCCACCCCTGGTGCAGTGTGGGAGCCAGCTTGGATGATCAACAAAGAACTAGAATAACAGACATTTCAGGACAGTATTTTAGTGTTGCTCTGTAAGTCAGGACAGGGATTTCCTCATGCACAGCCAGTGCTGAATCACTACCATGCTCTTACATGCTCCTGAGGAGATCCTGCCCCATCACTGAACCAGAAGCTTTTTCCACAGAGTTAAAAGGGCATGAACTTACCCTCTTAACACAATAAAGCAGCAGCCAGCCCCAGGGTGCCTCCAGCCAGAACTTGGCTGCAATCACTCTGCTGGCTCTTCTTGCATGAAAGAATCACTGTCCTTTCAGCTCTGTTAGCTGTAGGTCATGACAGGTGGTTGCAACTGAGTGGTAGCTCAAGAGATTAATCCAGAAGGGACTGATCCTTTCTGCCCATTTTGGGGCACCAGCACATATGCATGGCCAGCAAAACTCCTTCTCTCCAGCCTGCAGGCTTATTGCACTTGCTGTAAATCCATACAAGTAACTGCCCAGCTCAGGGAGAAATAAGTTCATGGTCTCTTGAAGAAGAAAACAGAGATCTTCCAAGTTTGCAGCTGCCCCGCTCTACTTCCAGCAAGAAAATGTTGAAAACTCTGAAGGGCCCACATTTGCCACATAATAAACCAGACAGTCAGTAGAGTTCAAAATTATAATACTTCCTTAATTAAGAGCTTTCAGGGCCTCAGGACAAAAAGGAAATACAGGCCCTTTGGCTTTTTACTTTAGCAAAGCATTTCTCAAATTCATTTCTTGGTCTGTCTTCATTCTCGAGATGCTCTTCAAGGAGCTGAAAGCAAAAAGCCTCCTGTGCCTGCCAGTCCTTTCTCATTACTTTTGATGCACAGTCTCTGTGGAAACTAAAGCTAAAAATAATCATCCTTGTCTCCTCTACTAGCACATACTATTTTATTCTCTAACCATGACTGCTTGATCTACCTGCACTCATGATCTGCTAGGAGGAGACCTTCCCTGTATCATGCCAATTTCTGTATGAGCCCTCTCCAGGGGTACTCCTGATGTTGTGCCTGGGATCATTGCCTGCACACTGTCATAAAGAGGCCTTGCATTCACAGTCATTCCTGGGAACCTCTGAAACCCCAAATTCAGCTCTGGGCTGCTGCAGCTTCAAGGACTCTATCCCCATTTTTCTCCTTTGCACTCATTATGAGAATATTGGGTCCTCTCCTCTTCTGCTGCTGATCAGGGATCTTTGCTGGTCAGCTCACAGTGAAATGTCCAGTTGAATTTCAGGCTGTTTCCATGGTGTAAACAGGAACTGTGCCAGGACAGTAGAAGCACATCATGTCAGTAAAGGGCCCAGAGCCAACAGTGGCCCTTCTAAAGAGAGGGAAAACTCCCAGTGCAAAACTCCTTGTGTAAGAGTAGGTCAAATTCAGTCTCAAGGCATCATAACCTCCTTTTGCTCTGTGCAGACTAGGCTAGGTACCAGAAAAGGGTTTTTTATTAGATCGCCAACATCTGTCCTTTACAGTTTGCCCAGTCTTTTATTTCTTTGCTGGACAGCAATCTTTATGTCACTGCAGGCAGAGACCTCAAGAAGCCACTAATGCCACCCAAATGCCAACTGAAAATCTGAGCAATATAAGAGAATCTACAAAAAACCACTCCTGAGATCTTCCATGCTGCAGCCACCTCTCTGTGGAAGAAGAGATGTGCCATTCCAGTTCATAGATCAGGCACAATATAGAAATAAGCGTTCTCTAGCCATTTTAGAGTGATTATGAAATGAAACCTGAGGATACAATTCCTGTATTAATATGGCTGTTGGGGGAGCAGCTAAAACATTTTGTCCTGTTAGAGCCACTGTAAAAGCAGAAAATAATTTCTCTGATCTGAAAGCTGTTTAAAAAGAAAATACTACAAAGCTTGAAAAGGAGTAGAGTCTAGTGGCTCATAAAGGTAATAGTGAAATATAGTATTTTCAATTCAGAAAAAGGGAAAGAAAAGCCACAGAAGCATAAAGCAGGAGAATCCAGCAGAAGGATTAGCATGCACAGTGCAGCCTTTCACCCCAGAGCAAAGGAGACCTCCAAGGGAACCCAATCATATTAAATGTGAAGCCAAAATTAGATGCTTGCAAAAGCAGATTGGGATGCAAAAATTAAAAATAGCTGCTGTATCTGCAGAAAGTAGTGGAGAATTGGATTTGAAGTCACCAGAGGAAGATGATTTAGGGTATCAAATATAAATGAAAAAATAAAAAGGAGCTAGGAAGATCAACATGTATAACAACAGATAGAATACCATCCTAAGGCAGGGCAGGTGCAGCATGTGAAATGACTACTGCTTTACATGACAAGAAATAACCCAGGGGGTTCAGCTGCTGATCTTAGGCCACAGAAAGCAACAACTTTGGCTCTGAGTGCAGACTACTTTGAACTTCAAGTTAAATTGAAACCAAACAGGTGAATTGATTAAAGATCATGCTAATACCTGTTTTTGCTCAGATTGTGAGTTAAATATCAGCATAGAGCCCCTCCATGACTGCATTAAGTCAAAAGGCTGCACAGACAATTAAGGAGGAAACACAGCTGGCAGCAGTAACATGAAGTCACAAGCCAAGAAAAGACAGAGCAAGATTTATGAATTAATGAGGAGTTGTTCAATTGCTGACAGGATGTAATGGCAAGCACAAACCACTTTGCTGGGCACAGGTACCTGCAAGCAGCAGGTGCAATCTCCTGGCAGCAGCAGCAATCAATCAGATTCCATGGGCCTGATGGATTATGAGAGCCAGCTGTCCAAACACACCCCCACTGTTTGCAACAATCACTGATGTAGCAGAATGAGAGGGAACCTACTTAGAGAGCTAGATAGAAGAACACTCTTATAGAAGAATAACAAGGATATTCTACTGAGCATTATGGGTTTTGTCCAGGAGGTAAGGGGAAAAAAAAAAAAAGAGCCTGAGGAAGCATTCCTGTATCAGCCAAGCAGAACCCACAGTGAAACATTAACTGAAAACATGGATAACTGAGAATAAGATTTCCTCAAAGAAAGACTGAAAGAAAAACACAGTCAGGGTTGGTGCATATTTCCCTAGCCCCTAGGGTGCTTGTCTTGAAACAATGGTCAAACCTCTGACTGTATCCACGTGGCCACAAATTTTAAGGATGGCACAACACAGCTTTACCTTCCCCTAACTCAGAATGAAAGATCCAGACAGGAAGAGTGCTTTTGTGCAGGCAAAATTTTGGAGGTTACAAATAAAAATAAAACGGAAAATTTGTAAAAACACAAGGCTAAAATTTTAATTTCTTCTTCCTGCTCTAAATAGATAGTGTCTGTAGGAAAGAACTGTTTAGAAGGGTACACCTGGATTCACTTGACATGACAGAAAGGAACTGCACATTTGAGTCAGTCTCTAAAATGCAACTAATATACAGAGACTAGATCTTAAACTTGAAGAAAATGCCCTCATTCCCTAATATTTAATGGATGGGGATGCACTCCAATCCTGTACCACTCTTTTAACTAATTATTCAGCTTAGTATTTCAAGGTGATTAAGCAGCAAATTCTTGCTTCTGACTCTGGTCTCTGTGACAACAGTTTTGCTTTAGGCAATACAGCAAATCTGTTAGGAATGAACACACACTAAGTCCTCCCACAAGAATAGAAGTAGATGATCCAGAATATTTGATGTGCTGTCATGACTTGCTCAGGAGTGGGGCCTTTTTGGAAGCATGAGGGACTGTCTTCAGGCAGTTTCCAGGAGTGAGGTTCCCTACAGCTCCCCAGGAGTTTGCAGTAGGGCAGGCAGCCAAACCAGCACAGCATGGCCCCAGCTTTATGTGCTGCTCAGTTCTGGGCAATGGGGGAGAATAAACAGGCTGCAGGTACCCTGTGTCTGTGAGGAGGTGATGAACCCACTGTCGCACAGTCCTTCACATCAAGGTGGCACCTGTCTCCTTTCTCACCTTCAGTGGCAGCTCCACACCCATGCCTTCCACTGCTAGCCAAGTGTGCAGCAGAGCCAGAGCCTTGAGGAATTCACCACCCATTCATTATTTGGCTCCAGTACAATCCATTCTAGCAGTAGTGCTGGCCTGTCAGCCTGTGTTCCAGCCCCAGCCCTGTGCTGCAGATATGTTTGCTGCTGAGGTGACAGGGCCAAAGTGGTACAGACCCCAGAGTGACTCCATTCTGCACTATTGGCATTGGCTCTTGGGGATTTGGCATTGCCAGGCCTCTCTTGGATTGAATTTCCTACTGCTTCTCCTGCAGGCTGGTGGCAAAGCTCTCAGCCAGCACTGTCACCATGCCAGCTCCCACAGCAGGGATGCTCCCAGGAGTCAGTACATGCAGAATATACACAATATACAGCATTGTCACAGAGGCCTGATCCCCAGATCACTGGTCACAGCAGCCTAAATCAATGTATTTGCTTCCTTAAACACCTCCTAATGCTAATGGATTCTATTCTTCACTAAGGAGTTCTCTGTTGTTACCTCATGCTGACCCTCAGCTTTATTTTCCTCCACCATCACCTTACAGCCTTCCTCCCCACTGTGGGTTTCTGATCAAAATCCCCCTCTCCAGCATCACACCAGGGCTCATACAGCACTTGATTTGCTGGGGCTGCTACCAGGATAATTCCTGCAGTATGAGAGGATTTTTATGAGCTTGCTCCACTGATGGCTGCAAGTAAAATTGCTGCCAGCTGACAATTACAAACCTGTAGAGAGCTGGCAGAGATCCAGGCCCTTTGTTGCCTCAGTACAGAGGGATCAAGCACACTGCATCCCCTGATAGCAGTGGTGACTCTTGTGCACTCAAGATAAAGCTGGGAAATCAGACAGCCATCCCCTCCCCTGCCATGAGTAAATAAGACACTGAGTGTTTTGGGGCTGCCAGCACATCATGTTGATATTAATTCAAAGGCAGGGACTGCTCAGCCCTTTGTGGGGGTCCAGGGCAAATGAGAGCAGCTGCTTTCCCCTGCTGCAGGATGCTTCCCATGCCATCCCAGCTGCAGGACTGAGCAGCCATCAAAGCCTGCAGGATTCTGTCAGTCCCTCCCCTCGCAGAGGGAAACCAGCTTTATCCTAATGAGCCAGAACTGCACATGGGGTTACCTTTCCTTTCTTAAAATCTTGCTTACTGTGGATTACATATCACACTTACCTTGGCCTGTTAACAGCAGCCTGGTTCTGCATTTAGCTCTATGGAGCAGACACACACAGAGCCTGAATTTGTACAAAACACAATCCCTTATTTCTGAATGTCTATTTTACCAGCTATAGCCCTGCCTCTTCCATCACCTCATTTTTTGAAGGACAGCACTCTGGGGATGGGACACACTTGTTTGTTCTACAAAAAGCATAAAGGTAAATTTCAGCCTAAGGAAACTAGGGATGTCTTTCTGAGTGAGTATGAAATTTAAGGTTTTTTTGACACAATCAGTGTGCTAAGCTTTCCAGCTGTTTCACTTGTTGACTAGAACTCAGCCATCAATAAGGCATATACTGATCTAATCCATTACAGCTCTGATGTGTGCAAAAATACTCACGGTTATCATTTTACAACTAGGCCACACCATTGACTAACAGGTCTATGTGTGACAGAATAGATAAGCACGTAAGAAATAGACAGTAACATAGTTCTGTTGAAAATATTAAAGGTTAATAAAATCTTTAGCCATATCATCTATAACTTTAAGTCCCAAAGATTGAAAAGTTTAATGTATAATTACCATCTTTTTTCTTAGACAATATGAAAACAAGAGTTTCAGATTTTAGGATGAAATATGTATTTTTAAATAAATAAACCTGCACAGTGATGCAAACAAGTGAAAATTGCCTGTATTACCTCTTCCAAAGGGCAATTCAAATGAAAATCTGGATAACTATAAGTTACAAAAGTCTCTGCTCTGAACAGGCAGAAAGAAGTGCTGAGCAGCAGATGCCTGCAGGAGTGATACATAGCCCTCTTTACCAAAAGCCCACAGGGCCCCAGTGTAAGAGCCCCTCCTGCAGCACAGGTAACTCCTCCAGCCACAGCTAAAGCCCTGCCCCAGAGGCTGCAAAGCCAATGAATGCATCTGCATGCACTGCTGCAGCAGCAAGGATTTCCCAAGGCACATTCCTTCAGCAGCACTCACACCGACTTTATTGCACTCTTTGACACTACAGTTTACTATCAGAAGGTCAATAGCTCTGGCACACCAAACAATTACAATTATATACATACTACTATGTCTATGTTCATCACAAACAGTTTAAACAAACCAAAAAGGACTGAACAGCCTTTGTATTAAGTTTGTTGAAGCATTCTCTCTGGGCAATTCACAGGGAGTCAGACACCTTAATAAAGAAGTTCACATGAGAAGACCCAAATACCATTCCCAATGAATGAGCTGAACATCAATGAAGAATTTGTCATATTCAGACATCTCCCCTTATATCCTTTCATGCACAAACTATGTTCATGCACCTCAGAAGTAACAGAGAGAAGCCTAAGCAGTAGCAGACTATATAAACTTTGATTTGTACAGTATTTGTGAGTGTTTTGGGCCATTATTTTTCCTCCCACCCCCACCTCCATCATCTATTGCTCCCATATAGAAACTCTCATATTAGTGAGACTAGAAGCTATGAACTCATTCAACAAATTGCCTTGTTCAGAGATTGTCCCCAAGCCATTAAACAGTAACAGCATATTAAACATAGGAGTAATGTCCTTCCTGACAGGCTCAGCAGCAGATCTGATACAATGATCTGAAAGGACCATCTGGAAACCTACACATCTTGGCTGCAACTTTGACAGAGCTATGAATTCTACTCAGGTGACTTTTGCAAGGTATCAGTGGCAGGAAGAAAGTAAACTGCATTTTCACCTGCCCTGGGTGAATTTACTTTCCATTTTTCAGAGAAGACTTGGCAGAATTAAACATGATGCTGTAATAACCCAGATAGAGTTGCTTCTCAGCCATGCTTCCTATAAGGCTAATTTAAGAACCAGAAAGGGCTAGCATCCAGATAACCTCTTCATTTTGCTCTTCAAAAACTGCAATACAATGCTGCATAGCCTTGAAAGACAATATATTTCATGATAATTAAACACTTCAGTTGGAGTACCCAAGACCTTCCATCAAACCATAGTACAAAACAGAAGTTTGTATGAATTATCAAGTCATTGCTGAAATGAATCCTAATGGCTCACATCACACTACCAAGAGCATGGAAAGTGGAAGCACTTCAAAATATCAACTTGTTTTTATACCCTTTCAGTTGGACTTTCAGAAATTCTGTTCCATTGGCTGTGCAAGTTGGTGTCCTTGTATATAAGCCAAATATTTCCTGCCCATAAAATCATATTAAGCAAGCCAAACACCTGTAGAGAAAGAAAAAAGGGGGGAATATAATATTATGAAGTCTGTTGTGTTTTATTGGGTTTTGTTTTCCTTTTTTTAAAACAAGCCAGAAAGTCTCTTCAAGGCAAACCAGTAACAAGCACTATCTTTGGCATCCCTTTCATTTGGACAAGACATTCCCAAACTCCTCAGAGTAAGAGAAGCTATTTTAGCTTTTTAACAGAGCTCTTTGTAGGCCAGATAGTCAAACTTACTCCATACTTTGCACAGAATTAGACAAATTCTTTTCACTAAGCACCCCCACACATGCACTCTCATACCAAATGACTGATTATTATTAGGCCAATGAATAACAGCCTGAGTTTTGAAAGGTAGGATTCATTAGGAAGATCACACAATAAGCCTAATTTGCTCTGATATGAAGTGTTCTTTGTATGAACATGAGCTTCATACCATTATGTTTCAAGGAACCTCAATCTGATGCATAAAAATGCTCACAGTTGAGTAAAAAGCTAGGTTCAGCACTAGCACAGCATTTCCTCTTTACTTATATCAGTCATCAAGCCACTTGGGTGGCTCAGTAAGATATTTTAAGTTGCTCTGGGCTAAAAGCATAAATAGACACTCAAATGTGTCTAGAAATGCTGCATGTAACAGCTCTAGAGGCAGATCCTGCAAGATGTTTCTCTTCGTTTCCTTCAGAAAAAAACTTGTTCCCTCCAAGAAATTATTTGCCCAGTGTTTTACCACAGAAATAACAGACCTGAATGACAAATAACCCATAAAGAAATCTTAACACAGAGCAACACATGCAATCAGTAGAACAGAGCTCTCAGGTGCCATTTTTTGTTTCCCAGCACATTTGTTGTACCCATGTGGTGGAAGGCATACATACCACTGACACATTCAGGATTCCCATGCGGGTCACAGAAAGAAAATGGCAAGTTGTTCCTGGTGCATTGCAAGACTCAATTCCTGGAACAATGCTGGCTCCTGTGGACACCTTGATGTCAGCAAGCGCCTTTGCCCAAACAAAAGTACTGACCAGCCACAGGAAGGCTATCAAGACACTGATTGCCAAGTCCTACACAAGAGAAATACTCATTAACAGGTTAAAAATTCAGGCCTATACATGAGAGCAAGGCAGTGACAGTATCAGTTATATCACCAAGATAACTGGATCAGTGATAATAATCATAAGCAAATTTAGTCATTAACAATGTTATAGTTACAACTCAGTGTTGATAACCTGCTACAAAACAATGTGTTTGTGCTTGATAGATGCAAAAGACAATCTTAACCTAAGAAAGCTGTTTCTAAAATCAGATGCCTAGCACCTATTTTATGAGAATTTAAGCCAAAGTTCAGTAAAGTGAGGTTGATGGGATAGAGGCAGAGGATTTAAATCTGGGTGGCTGATAGGCTAAAGTTTGGTTAGAAAAGTCATTGAGTCCATTTTCAAGCATGTTACGAAATTTCTCATTCAGAGCTTCAATACTGAAGGTGACTAAAACTCACAATGTAACTATTTTCCTCTGCCAATTGCAGCAGGTCCTCTATACAGAGAAAAATTTCAGATTAACAGAGGAGGTCTCAGCTATGGAACAATATACTCAATTGCATGATACTAAAGAAAAGTCATGGTGAAGATACTGTTCACCTGAAAAAGTGAAAGTTCATTCCACTGCTTCAATAACTGCATAAAGTGTGATGTCATGGATGGCCAAGAGCTTTGGGCCCCTTTTCTGCTAAAGTGCTGCAGGGATCAGTCTGAGATACTTGTGCTCACACTCCATTTAACTTTTGTAACTACTGGATATTCACCAATTATTCTTGCATTACCAATAGTTCTCATCCCTTTGCAGCTTCAAAGTCAAGCCATGAAAATATCTCAGTATTACTTACAGTTATTGGAAACTTGTTATTGTGCTGATACACATGGTTATATCCAATATATACCACAAGGGCAGTAAGACAGTAGAGGAACACCAATGATGCCAGTGCAACAAAGAACTGTGCAGAAGAGGAGAAGTCACCCTTGAGGCAGACATCAGTCCAGGTGCCACCACAGCCTTTTGGGTCCGGTGCACTAAATACAGCAGCATTCAACCTGTGAAATTATAGCCATGTACTCAGAGTTTGCTACACAGTGGGAGCTTCATTTGCTTCATTGTTTATACTTCATTAATTATACTCCATGCTTCAGCATTCTGATTGTATAAGTTTACTCTGAAAGATACACTATAGATACGCAAATAATCAGTTATGCAACACAAATATTTGTCAAGCTCTCTAAAGATTGTATCTAGTTCTGCACAAAGATATACAACAGTACCTTCAGGAGAAGGCCCTTAATTGCATTTTTAGAGCAGTTGAACAAAATTTCCTGATTTGGAAGCAGACTCAGCAACATTACTTGGCAGTTAAACAAGGTGGACTTAGAGGCATTATAGCTACAAAACTCACAAGCACTGAAGCTGAATAAAAAAAGCTGTGTGACTACCATTGATCACCCTGTGACCAGCACAGAATTATTTGAGATCCTCTCTCCCCTCCAAATGCTGGGTTTTGTGACCAAATTCTGTACTGTTACTGGCTGTCCATTGAATCAATTTCTATATTTATTTATGTTATTACATTTATTGAACACATATGGAACACCAACCCTGCACTCCCTGTAGTTGTGCAGCTGCAAGAACTGAGAGGAATCCTTCTTCCTCCTGCTCCAGGAAAGGAGCTTGTCTCTACAAGAGCACCACAATGACACTGAAGTATTTAGGTTTTTTGTGCCCAACAGCCTCACCAAGATAATGCTGGAATAAACTGAAAAGAGTTTTCCATTCAGCCTCTGAACAAAAATAGGATAATGGCACATTCAAAATAATCTTATCTGGACCTCCAAAGCAGCTACCAAATTGATGAAGAATTAGGCTGTTAAAATGGATTGTGGTTTTTGTCTTACTAATTACCTTCTGTAGCATTCATGCACTGCTAGACTGGAGCTTAAGATAGAATAATACAGAGCATAACAGCCTACTGCCATTTCTAACTACTTCTTTCTATAAGGTACTAACAAATACAGTGCTTTGAATGACTTCAACTAAATATTTTATTGCTGCTACAGAGCAAGCCAAAAGTTTCACATCTTCACTTTACAGTAAGAACACATTCACAAGGAGGCAGATAGGGAAAAGGGGAATAAAAAGCAATTATCAAGTAATAACTGAAGAGCTAATGCTCACCTGAATGGATAAGAAAAAGCAGCTGTAACTGTTTTGTTTACCACACCCTCACAGGAAACTAGAAGAGCAGTTTCACCTCGAAAGCCTCCACATGTGGCAAAAACAAAGATGGCAAGAACCTGTAGGAATTAATACACAGACACATTAGTGCACACCACTAGAGCTCAAAGGAAGCAAACTCAACATTTAGCTGAAATAGCTAGAGACAAGAAATAGCAACAAAGTTAGCAAAGCTGAAGTATGAAGTGATGTCAGGAAGAAAATGTCAAGTTTCTAAAATCCAAAAGCATAAGCAAAACTGCTAACCAAAGCCCATTTAAGAGTGCCTTCTGTATAATTTATTTTCAGTTGCACAGAAAATTTTTTGGGGTTTGTACTTTGTTGGTTTTTTTTTTTTTTTTGGTATGCTAACAGCCAGCATAGTATTTCTTGCTGGTGATACAGGAAATATTTTTACAAGTCTTGCATATCCACAACTATGAATTCAAACAGAAAGTACATGCTCAGAGTATCACATATCAACTTGACTCTCTAAATAACTTTTGTCACTTTTTACCACACTCTTTTCTCACAATCCAGACCTTAAATCAACAATCACGTAATTACCACATCAAGTTTATGTATCTGCAGTTCAAGGGCACGGCTGAGGAGCAGCCCAGTGCTGGACGCTCAGCAGCAGCAACCTGGGGCAGGGTCTGTCAGCCCGGGGGCTCACACCTGCCCAGGGGTACCCACACCAGGGACAGCAGAGGAAACAATCCCCCCAGCTCCACTCACCCATTCAAGAACCTTAACAAAGCCCAGAGGCTCCAGGAGCATGCTGATGTCTATCCTCAAGCCCACCATCCTGGGAGAGACCAAGGCAGCCAGCAGGAACCAAGACCAGCCAACTACTGCAGCATCCCTGGCATGTCCCTATAAGGGCAGCCCTTGCCACACCCCTCACCTGAAGGTGGGCATGGACCCACCCACAGGTACCCAGCTGGGGCTCCTCAGCCCCATGGACCCACGCACAGGACCCAGGTGGGGCTCCTCAGCCCCATGGACCCACCCACAGGTACCCAGCTGGGGCTCTTCAGCCTGGGGAAATGGTGCAGGGGCTGTCACTAGGGGGGACAGCACTGGCCATTTTGTGCAATGAGGCAGCAGTGACTTCTTCCTCAGCTCCTTCCTCTTCCTCTCTCGCACCCAGCACACTTTGGACAGTTACACGTGCTGTCCCTTGAGCTTGATGATTTGATGGCAAATGAAGCTCAGGCACCTGACAGTCTATGTGCTTGCCAAAATCTCATTGACTGCCTTTGGCTATTTTAGTTTAATTGTCTATGTGCTTGCCAAGATCTCATTTACTGCCTTTCACTATTTAAGCTTTAATTCTGTTTGTTTTCTGTGACTGCACTTTGTTGCTGGTATGTTAACCATCAGTAAAAGTGAAGAGCTAAAGCTCATGGTGAAGAAGGTTTGAGGATGTCAGAGGGGCTGCCCTCTTCCCTCTTCTCTGGCCAGTGACCATGGATAGCCAAGGTGGCCATGGGCACAGCACTCATTGCCAGTTTCCTGGCTCTGATTCAAGATCCTGTAGGAATTTCTTCTGGGATTACTGGGGGCCTTTGAGGAGCACCAGAATGTCAGGTGCTGCTCTTGGGAAGGAGTGGCTACAGGAGGCTGAGGCTGCTTCTAGCAGGATCCAGCTGATCTGGCAGTTTATAGCAAGATCTGCCAAAGGCCCTGGCTCCCAGCTAAGTGCCATTATTGCTGCCAGGCAGCCTTGCAGAAGGGGCTGAGGAGATGCCAAGGGAAGAGCTGGCTTTGGGTCCAGCTCCTGGCTGTAGTTAGAGGCTGCAGCAGCTTGTGCCAAAGGGGGCCTGCAGCCTCCACAGGGCAGCAGAGGCGTGCTCAGCTGTGGTGGTGATGGTATGCTGAGGGTCTCAGTCCCAGAACTGCCAGGATCAGCTCTGATCAGCTCTCCCTTGGCTCAGATGGAGCTGCTGAGGGGCTGCAGCTCTCCAGTCCTGGGGCTGACAAGCTGAGGTGCTGTCACAGACATGTTTTATGAAAAATCCTTTCCTTAGGATTTTTTCACCTGAGAAGCTGAGAGGCCTCAGGAACAAAATGTAAACAATGGTTATCTGCTGCTGTGGAATGCAACAGGTGCATCTGTGATTGGTTCATGTTGTTGTTTCTAATTAATGGCCAATCACAGTCCAGCTGTCTCAGACTGTCTTGGTCAGTCACAGGATTTTGTTATCATTCCATTCTTCTTCTTCCTTGCTAGCCTTCTGATGAAATCCTTTCTTCTATACTTTTAGTATAGTTCTAATATAGTTTTAATATAATATATATCATAAAATAATAAATCAAGCCTTCTGAAACCTGGAGTCAAGATTCTCCTCTTGGGGCCCCTGTGAGCACCAGCACAAGGTGCTCTGTGGGGCTGGAACCAGCAGGTGAGGAAGGACTGCTCAGGCTGGGGAGTCTGGGGGCTTGGCTGAGTTTGCTGTGTAACACATGCTCCTGCTGTGGATAAGCCATGGGAGGCCAGCCAAGGGTGGGAATACAGGAGAAGTTTCCAGGCTGGGAACTACCTGTGGGAATGGAAACAAAGCCAGTGCTCAGCTGGCCTGGGGCTGCACTGCTGCACTGCCTGAGTGGCTGCAGGCTCTGCCATGCTCACACAATTCAAGGAGATATTTTTCTGTGCAACGACCAGAGAGGTGCTGACATCTGCCTGCTGCTGCAGATCCTGAGGCAGTACAAGCTAAAGCTGTGGAAAGGATGGCTCTTTCATTTCTTTAGCTGCTTTGGTAAATAGCACATGAATCTCCCAGAAAACCCAGACCAGCAGTGCTGAGGGTTCAAGCCACCTTGGTTAGCTTCTCTGCCTGCACAGCCTGTGCCTTTAAGGAGTAAAACAGGAGTATAAAACCAGGGATAAACCAAGGTGAAATGTCTATTTGCTCATCTTCTTGGCATCCTCCATGCCAAATAAAATCTGTTCCATAAAGAAGTGGCATATACAGTCTTAGTTCAGCCTAAATGAACCAAGTAACTCTGTCCTCTCATCCAACGTGCCTCTGTAATTTTTTGTCTTCCTTCTTTTGCATTAAGCAATGTATGTCCCTAAAATTTGTACAGACATTGGTTTGATTACTCTGCTTTTCCACTTGTAAGTTAATTAAAACTATTTCATTATTTAAAGCATTTTTCAAAAAGGCTCTCAGTCCTGATTTCTATGCTTTTTCTTCCTCAAGCCTTCTCAGATGTCCAGTATGGATGTACTCTGATCTATATACAATGTTCAAGCTGTGGGCTCATTAATTCAAAATTGGAAAGGCTCTTAATTTTTCACTCCATATAACTTATCCTTTCCCTGAGTTTAAAAGTATTTTGGAGCATTTCTGCTTGTGTATTTTATTCCAAAGTGATACCAAACATTTTAAATACAGGTGGTTCTTCCAAATGGCTAATATCATAACCTGAAAGGAACTCTGGATCAAGTCTCTGCAGGGAAAGGTTTAGGCAAAAAGACTCTGTATTTGCAAGGAGCACTAAAAAACTTCACAATTAAAAAAAAAAAAAAAAAGTATTTTGATTGCAAAATCAGCTTTGCTTAGAGAAAAAGTGACCAAAATATAAAAAATTACAGAGAAAAAAAAAAAAAAAGAGAGAAAGGGACAAAAAAAAAAAAAAAAGATTAAGCAAGAACAGCCAGTATTGCACTCTGTATTTGGGAAAAAGCAGGACAGTATTAATATGCTAATTATGTAATAAATCCTTTCCACTCCAGCAGGACTCAGGGGAGTGCTGAGTCACATCTGCTAAAGCTTCTATATCAGCTGTCAATACCCAGCAGCCCCAGTTTGGCCAGGGCTGATAAGGGAGTTCAGTTAATATGGACAATGATTGAGGGTCATCTCTGAAACCCTGGGATCCACATGTCTGACTGCTATGGCAGTACTGGCCCATCCATTTATCTCTGTTCCTAGGAACAGAGGTTGGGGGACTGGTGCAGAACCCTCTTGACAGAGAATTAAATCAGAACAATGCAGTTAATATCAAGCTGCATGGTCACTTGGGAGTCAGGTTTTGCTGATTAGCCAATGCTTAAGCTGATCAAAAGACTGGGCTGATTGATAATATTTGACTCTGTAATGTAGTTTCAGGTTCTGTGGGGTATTTGGCCCATTATTTGATGACTCTAGAAGGATATAAAACTCATGCAATCACTGATTTAATTAGAAAACAGGTATCTAAATTAGCTTTAACTGAAAATCAATATTATTATATTATTAGTGAAAAAAAAAATTGTTTCTCAGAATACTGAGTCCCATCCCTTGGGGGTTAAAAAAGGACAAATCCTGTGGCATCTATGTGTCTGCTCTCATGGTGTCTGACAAAGCTGTGGGAGAAACCAGCGGGATTCCTGGATTCCTGGCTGTCCCAGATGTGTGTGCAACAGAGACAGCAAAGTGAGGAGAGAGGGGCTTCCCCTGAACCATTGTGCAACAGTCTAGTTTAATAATGCCATGGAAGATTAATTCAAACTACCTGGATGATTAGGAGTCACAGAGAGCTCACTTTCTAGGACTGAAAGAACTTGGGTGGCTTAGCAAAATGAAGATAACTAACAGGTATTACTGCTGGCCTACAAGGGAGTACACACAGGGAAGGCAGAGATTTATACAAAGAGACAGTTTTATCAAAAGGATCCTGCATGTAATCAAAGAATACAATTTATATTAAACATAAAGTGTGAGATTCTGAGAATATCTTCCAACAGAAGACAAACACTGTAAATTGTTTTATAGGGAATTCAGAATATTTGCAATATTGTTGTTTGTGATAGCAGTGTTAAAAACCCATCAAGTGGAACTTGATGGTTCATTGTGTTCTTTGCCCATCCAATCCCCTACACAGTCCAAACAAGGATTAATTCAGGGAAGTCCTGAGCTCTGTGTTTGCAGATAAAGCAAAGTGGGTGATTAAATTAATACTTATCTGTCAGGAGAGGAACCATTGCCCAGGACTGCTCTGTCCCCAGCACTGTCTATTCAGCAGGGCTGGAAACACCAGGTGAAGAAAGTGCTTTTCTTTCTCCCATAGTAAATAAAACTTGCCACATAACTGTCTGCAGATAGTTCCTTGTCATGTAATAATCTGCATTTTCTTAGTTACCTGTATGTTTTCAAGTACATGCATAATTCTATTTGCTTGTACACTCTGATGCTTTAAATCTTTTCTCTTTAGACCTGTAAGTATATTTATTATTCAGTTTATTTCTCATTGGCTCTCTAACAACATTAAGTTAGATTGTTCCTTTTCCCTGGCTTCTGTAGCACACCTCTGTCTTTACTGCAAAACTTTGGAAATCACTGTTCAATGTGTTTGATCTTTGCTGAAAGTCCTTGAGACATATTTCACCCCATGTGCCAGTCATCTTTCACATCCAAGCAGGTTTTAAGTTCTGTGGCTAATACAAGTTAGATTTCACAAGATATTGTACCATTAAAAAAAAAATCTAGTAATTTTACACTGTCTCTTTTTCATTTACTCATATCAGCTTAGTTATTTCTGAACTATTATTGGTATCCTTGCTGCCTTAAATTTAAATTTTCTACTACTGCACGTGGGAAAATTCTTGCTATTCTCCTGGATACCTGTAGAAGAGCCGGGTGGTTGTGTCCCCTACTCCCCACATTTCTGAGCACATTTCCAAAGGGCAGGAGGGCACACAGCCCTGCCCAGAGAGGCAGTGGCTCCTCTGGAAGGTGATTCTGAGCAGAAGTTTCTTACAGCTGCCCTTGCCTCCCAGTCAATGTGATTTACACTGGGCATCACAGTTCACAATCCTGTGGTTTAATTTCCATAGTTTATCACTCCATAGGTGTTGGTTGGGTGCCATGGGACTCCCCTGGGCAGTGGGCTGGGGTGTGCCTTGCTCTCCAAGCACTCCTGGGAAAACTGTGGCTGAAGAGAGAGTTCTAGAAGACATAAATTAGCTACAAAGGACCAAGAATATGATGTATGCAGCTGGAATAACAATTCTAAATTGTACTGTAGAGCTGTGAATCTTCAGGCAGGATTGATACGGCTGCTTTTTGGAAGGGTTTGTCTGGGAATTTGGAAGGGTTGGTCTGGGAATTTGGAAGGGTTGGGAGTTTGGAAGGGTTGGTCTGGTTTGGAAGGGTTTGGGAGTTTGGAAGGGTTGGTCTGGTTTGGAAGGGTTTGGGAATTAATTTGGAAGGGTTGGTCTGGTTTGGAAGAGTTTGTCTGGGAATTTGTAAAGGTTTCTCCGGTTGTAAGGGTTTGTCGGGGCGGCTGCGGGGCTGTGCAGAGTCCTGTTCTACCATCTAGTGGCGCCTTGAGACAGTGCACACCGTGGAAACGGCTCATTTTCAGGATAACTCTTGATTAATTTAATAAATTATTACCAATTTATGTTTGTCATCTCTGAAAGACAACAGAATTTCCTGGGTGAAGGCAAGCCATGAGTGCCGGGGATGCTGATTCCCACACGGTGGAAAGGGGGTAGAAAACATTCTGTGCTGCAGCCAGACCTCTTAAATTCAGTGTGGATCACCAGCAGCATCTCTGAATATACACTGGTCTCACTGTGTTTAGTACTGCACGTGGTCTGTACCTTACAGCAAAGCACAACTCTGTATGCCACTATTAATATACTTTTTGATCAATCTAGAAATCTTCATTTCCTTCTTTTCCTTCTCTTCATTTCTTGACAGTAATCTCCGAGAACTAACCCAGTAAATTAAGTTTTGACCATACCATGCCACTTTAGGCAATATCTGCCTCTAATGCTTCAGCCAGCCTCTGGGTTTTGTGGTGTTTTATGTTTCACTTGTTTGGCACTGACAGCTAAATAAACATGCTCCACCCATGGCTGCACTTTTTTCTGCACAAGGTCATACTGTCATGCATTTGAATTGATCAGGACAAAAACTAAACCCATAAATATGGGGGGTTTTTGTGCCAAATGGGTGTAAAAAGCTTGTGCATGCACAAAGCAGAAGGTGCTTTGAAGGAACGTCCCAGGAACATCTGAACACAAAGAGTAGAATTCTGCTCCCAGCAGAAAACCCTTTCTGTCCCAGCAGAAAGCAGGACAAAATGCCTTTGGAGCTCCCAAAAGTATCAAACTGGGCTCCTGAACTGCACTCAGGGTCAGCTCAGGGCCTGGTGCAGCACACTGACCCTCAGCACTACAGAAACTTTAAAATGTGCCCACTTATTTGATGGATGGATAAAACACAGCATCCACCCTGATTGCTGACCTAATGCTGCCATGCTGCTGTGAAGCAAATGCTGCTAGAAAATTGTTTGCATTTTTAACCAAACCTCATTCAAACTTTATGTATAATTAATTATACAGCTGAGCTGAATGCATTACTTTTTTTTCCTTCTTTATTTTCCTTGAAGTTTCCAGATTTTCCAAGTGTTGACAAAGTATGTGCTAATGACATCATTATGAAGTTCTGTTGTTTACTGTTTTCTTCAACAAGTAGTAATTTTATTGACTTTGGCAGAGAGAGTGGTGTTTTGCATGATTTCAATAGATTTTGTTACACAGAGGCATAATATAAACCAAGATGTTCCAGAATAAACAAGACTATTACTACCAGATGGAAATAGTTGTGAAGCATTATTGGACTTGAAAAAACAAAAACATTTTAGGAAAAACATTCTAGGAGTCAGCTTAATCATTTTGAAAACAATATCTAAGTCTAAAGTGCTGTTTTTGGAGGAAACAATGGAAGGATATAAATAGTAATTATTTCAGATATTGCTACTTTATCATCTATGCACATATTTAGAATATGAGAGTCTTTAAAATACTTGCCAACACACTTGAGCTAATGTTGTAATTTGAATCTGAAATGAGATATTTCTCATTATAACACAAATCAAGGCAGCTAAAACTCAAAAGTCAGTCTGGCAGCAAACTTACTGAACTTAGGGACAGGAGATGTTGGCTGGCCTTATTTGTAGAGCTGGTCAATTGGTTAATTGTGATTTTCAGATGAATTTGAAATTTATCCTGGTAACAATAGCTTATGCAATCAGTGGATAATGACCCCTGGCAAATGACAGGTTTATAACTCAAATCCAGGTCATGGACATCAGGCCACAAAATAAAAATTAATCTGTTTAACAGTACAAGTATTTCTTATTCTAAATGGTGAGAAAGGAAGTCTGTGGAGTTGGGTGGAATAACTATACAGGAATGCAGATGGTCAAACAGGTAATATTTGTCTGCCAAATGAGACACAATAGATATTGTTACAGAGTCTGTTTGGAAATTGAAAGCAATGAAATGCACTGAGTAGATAATATATTTCAGATCATAAATTGCAAAAATACATAAAGGTTAAATAAAATGCAAACAGCTATGAGAAGTAAAGTGAAAACTGAAACAGAGGATGCAAGAAAATTAAAATGTTGCTTTGTAGTTAATTCAGTTATTATCTGATTCGGCTAAATTCTCTAGAATTTGAAACAGAAGCCCATGTAAATGAAAAAGCCTTTCTTAATGTCATTAAATGCAAATGCTACTCAGTTCATAAATCCTTAGTCTAAAAGTTCATGGTCCTTCAAATGCAAGGGTGAGCTCTCTTTTGGTGCAAGCCAAGAATTTGGCCAAGATCATGTTCAGGTAGAAAAAGCAAACTGCACTTTTGGCACTGCAGTTTGGCAGCTGCATGTTTAACATCTTTCCTCAAGACTGCTTCAGCACCCGACATTTAGCAGAAACAAATCAAGCAGGCACACAGTGATCCTGGCCTTTTCTTGCTGCTCTGAGTCAGGGAATAAATTGGGCCACTACTGGTACCTGCCTGTCACACTGTAGGGTTCAATAGGAGCATGACCTCTGGCAGGAAAACTGAGCAAAGGGATATTGCAATGTTGGCAAATTATCCTAGGAAAGCAATATCACAGGGAAAACAAAAGGAAAAAAAAATCTCCTTTATGTGACCTGACAAGTCCAGATTTTCAAGTACGTGGGCTGTAAAAAGTTGAGCCTTATAGAAAGAATTTAAAAGTCATGTATGAGTTGCTTTAAGACTTTTAAATTTTCAAAAAAGTTTTCTTAACTTTCTAGACCTTTTTAATGCAGCATGTACCAGTATGAATGCAGAGTAAAACGTAACAGAAAATGCAGCAGAAAACCTTCATTTCCTAAGATGTTTCAGCTGCAGTAACTGAGATGTGGCCAGGGGCCCTCCTGAGCTCTGAGCCAGCTGCCATGGTGTTCTGTGACTTTCTGCTCATAAAGCCCCAGTCTCCAAACCATGGTGGCTCTGTGTGCTGGTTGTAACTACCCCTGGACCACTGTCACTCCTGAAAGGTGCCTGGGAATTATTTGGCAGCATGTCTGCATGGCCAGTTCCTGCCCTGGAGTCCCTCACCGATTTGCTGACTGACAGCAGCCAAGGGCAGGTGGCTCCCTTGCCACTCTTGAATTTTCCTCATACCAAAGCAGCATTTTTGTGGGAGGGCTGGAACACTCATAGAAGGAGGAGTTGCCTGGGATTTTCTTCTCATTCCCTCTTGCAGAGACTCCCATTGCTCTCCCACCTCTCCAGGCACTTGAGTGCTTGTGTCAGTGCTTGCAAGCCTGATTTCTCCCTCCCGCCATCACCTCCCTCCTTCACACCGCCTCCGTTTCTCACAGGGCTCTCTCGTGCTAATCAGTCCTGGGGGATCCTCCTGGGATGGGAGATGGAAGGCAGCAGGAGGCTGCTCCAAATCCATTTTATTGTAAGCATCCTGCTGTACAAGCCATTTCACCAGCCATTCATCATGCTCATCAACGAGCCCTTTGCTCAGAGAAAATCTTGAAGAACAGAAAGCTGAGCAGGAAGATCTGTGTTTCTCAATTATGTGGTTACTCTGGGGTCGTACATACCTGCTGGTGCCACTGCAGTGTGGCAGTAGTGCCAGTCCAGCCTGTCAGCAGTGCCCAGCTGTGCTGGGGGAGGCACCCGAGTGCTGCCACCTCCTTGTGTGACCGGGAAACTCAAACACGAACCCAGGAGGGGGTTCCAGGCACTACCGCAGCTCGTGTTTCAGTGCTGGAAAAGCTGTGCTTTGACAAGCTTCCCGGGGATTTTCCAGGAGCTGGTTTCATCAGTCCTGTGGTAGTCTGTCACCCCAGGCAGCGTTTGGGAACATGAAGATGCAACAACCTCTGAGGGGCCAGGCAGCAAACCGAGAGGCTGTCCCAGCTGGGCTGGCTCTGCAAAGCCATAAATCCGTTTGTATTTCCTCCCTTCATCCCTTCTGCACTGAGCACACACCAAATTCTTGGCTGTTCATATTGCCTAAAACTTCTACCTTCTCCATGCTCTCCTGTTAACATCCAAAACAGACACTGTGGATTTTTTAGGACCTTCTTCAAACAGGTATATATATATAGGCTTGGCATGAAATATATGTGCACATAATCTGCATTAAGATATGAACTTCAAGCACCTGTTTAAAATCAATATTGTTCATAGAAGGCAGAATTTAGGCCTTAAATGTTTTCACAAAACCTTCTGTAAGATAGATTTGATTTTTTTTCATTAAGTTGCTATAAATTCATTAAGTTGCTATAAAAATAAAAAATGGAATAGCAAATGGACTCCATCACCAAATCATGTGTGTCACATCTCATTTAAGGCTGGGACAAAAACTTCCCTACTTTTAGGTACCTTTCCCCCAGTTTTGAGCACTGCCAGACGGTGTGGGCATACACAGGCAATATAAATTTTAAATTTCCCATACCACACTTCTTCTTGCACTCATGGTACATAACTGACGAGGTGTTGAGATGACCCTGAGGTGTTAGAAAGTCTCTTTTTCCCAGCCCTGAGACTGAAGAAGAAGACAGGATTCCTTGGTTCTGGTTCTCAAGGTTGTTTATTCGTTCTTATCAAAGACATTGTCTTTCTGACCCACTGAGGTTTGTCCAGCAGGTTGGTTTGTGGCACACTGACTGCCTTCAGGGGCAATTGTTAGTTTTTATACTAAAAACTACTATTGTACTTTATTTACAATAATTTTCCAATACCTATCCCCTATGTTAGGCAGTCTGTCTCTACTCTAAACCAATCCATAAGTGCCACCATCACAGCAGAAGATGGAGGACAAGAAGAAGCAGGAGGAAGGACAGGAAACGCCCAAATTCCTCCATCTTGCCTCTTGGACCCCCATTCTAAATCCCAAAATTCTACATTTTCACCCAGTGATTCATTCTACTATCATTCTACTCAAACTCTTGCGGCTTGTAACTCTTTGCATAAAGTTGGTAATGGTTTCCATGGGTTAAAATGCAAGGCACAGGTGTTTTTGACTCTGTGCCAAGGTCTCTGAGCCCCTTGCCAGGGTCTCGAGTCCTCCAGGGCAGCCAGAGGAATTTCCTGGGTTCCGACACACAATTACTCTGTAACCTCCTTTTTAGCCTCCTTTTGCAAATGCTATCGCCAAGTGAGAGGGTGTAATAGCTTGGCACAAGATTCAAGGGGTGCTGGGAATGTCCTTGCTGAACTGTGATTGAATGTCAGCAAGCTGTGGGAACCCAGGAATTCCTCTGGCTGCCCTGGGGGGACTTGAACCCCTGTCTGCGGGGGTCAGAGACCTTGGCACAGAGCCCAAGACCCCTGTGCCTTTGATTTAGCCCTTGGAAAAAACAATTACCAACCTTTAGATGAAGGATTACAAGCCACAAAAGTTTAAGTAGAATGACAGTGAATTTATCACAGGTGAAAAATAGATTTTTTGGGGTTTTTAGAATGGGGGTTCAGGGGGCAAGATGGAGGAATCTGGGCATGTCCAGCCTTTCTCCTTCTTCTTCTTGGCCTCCATCTTCTGCTGTGATGTTGGCACTTTTAGATTGGTTTAGAGTAGAAGCTCACTGTCTTACACAGGTGATAGGTATTGGAAAGAAATTGTAAATATTGTACCTGTAGTTTTTAGTATAAAAAGATAACACTGCCCCGGGGCAGGCAGAGTGCCTGGACTGTCCTGCTGAGCAAACGTCGGCAGGACAGGAGGAAGAATTTTATATATAAGGAACAATAAGAGACTGAGAAATTAAGAGCTCTGACTCCTTCTTTGAGCGCCAGGCTGGGAAAAGAGACTTTCTCACTTATCTAGGGGTCACTCTCAGCAGCAGGTCGGTTCATGGCACACTGACTGCCTTCAGGGGCAATTGTTAGTTTTTATACTAAAAACTACGTTCACATTATTTACAATAATTTTCCAATACCTATCACCTATGTTAGACAGTCTCTCTATTCTAATCCAATCCATAAGTGCCACCATCGCAGCAGAAGATGGAGGACAAGAAGAAGCAGGAGGGAGGAAGGACAGGACACACCCAGATCCCTCCATCTTGCCTCCTGAACCCCCATTCTAAAACCCCAAAATTCTACATTTTCACCCGGTGATGAATTCACCGAGTGCCAGCCATTTGCTGAGACTGTTTATTCCCTTCGGAGCGCTTTACTCGCAGTTAAGCTGTTTGAATACCAGCGCAGGCTCCCTCCCGAGGGCAGGCCGCGCTCCCGGGGCCGCGCCCGGGGCCTGCAGCGCCGCTCGGTCCCTGCCCCGCGTCCCCCTCACCCACAGCACCCGGGAGCCCCGGTCCGAAGAGCCCGGCACCCCTGGCAGCCAGCCCGCCTGTGATTTTCCAGCCGCACGTGTTCAGCGACGGCCGCCGTCGGCTTTGGCAGATGCAAGGAAAACATTTTGTAAACCTGGAAAATTCCCAGTGCTCGCACTCTGTCTGACTGGTGTCCACCGGCAGCTCCAGACTGAGCAGCCAAGGAACATAAGCCACAGGATGGAGCCCTAGAAAGGAAAGAAGAAGTGCAAGGAGGGAAGGAGAAAAAAAGCAAGAAGCAATTTGCCCCCTCTTCACAAAACTATTCAAGATTTAACAGTAGTCTTCAAAATGATGCTGTTTTTAAGCTCTGCATTTAAAATTCAGGCGCTTGATATAGCTGAGATCCCTTTGATTTGTTTTTTGATCCATGACCTTTTGGAGGTCACATTTGCCAGCTTTTCTCCACAGTCTCAATGACTAAACCCCTGCTTTTCATTGTTGTGAAAGCTGAGATCCTCACATAATCATATGACTCCTGAAGCTGGAGATAGCAGTACACCGAGTTCCAGGGGACCAGCCATCAGAATGCTGGCAACGCTGCAAAATTTCCCTGGAGGACTCATCCTGCTGTGCTTAATGTCCCAAAAATAATGTACAAAGTCTCAGATGAGATGAAGGAGCAATCTAAAGGGCACATTCAGCCCTTTGCAATTAACCAGCAAAGTCCATAGATCACGCCCCTCTCAAGCAGGACCTGTCCATCTAGGTAATGCTGACATTCATGTTGACCTCAGGGCTGGATTGAATTTCCCTCAAGGTGCACTCAGAACAGCCAACAGCTCTCTTGGGGACTGCAAAAGTGAATGGAAACAAAATCTCTGATCTAGAAAAGGTTTTAGGGTTTGTGTTTTCCGTTTTTGTTCTTTTTCTTTTCCTTCTTATAGATCACTTAATCACCCAAAACCTCTCAGGCGTTGACCAAAAACTCTACCTAATTTAGGAAGCATCTTTTGGATTAAGGAAATGGTGTGATATATACAGAGAATAAAAAGGTATGAAATATTTTTATTTAGAGACAAGACTCCACTTTTACATGTTTTCTGTTCAAATGCTCTAGTTTTTCCACTGTGGAAGCACGTTTTATTCTGAAATGTTCCTTATTTAATATGGAGAATAAATTCTTACCTGATCAGACACAAAACATATCATTTTGGATCTGACAGAACCTTTCAGCTGTGTGTGATAAAAATGAGGTTTATTTCAACTGCCACATTAAGAAAATCAATCCTTGGCACTTGTCTCAAACACTCTGACAAAGCTAAAAATTGCCCAGAAGCCTGTGGGGAGCCAGGGTGGGAGCAGAACCCCTGGACACATGGAATCATTAAATGGATTTGCTTTGGGCAAAGGAGGTGACAGTGCACCCAGCTCTGCCTCCTGCCCCAGGGGGACCTCGCTGAAAGCAGGGATTGTGCAAAAGCTTGGGGGGAGCAGGGGCTGCCCATGGATTGTGCAAGCAGCTGGCAGAGCGTTTTTCTGTATTTCTGTATTTTTCTGTATTAGTGTGAAACACCCCAATGCGCTTGCCCATAGCCCTCTCACGGACATCAGAGGCACTGCACCCAAGCGGGATGATTTTAGGATGCTGGTTAACCCTTTTGTCTTATTATAAGAATTATTACTGCTGAAAAGAGAAAAATAAGAGCAGACAGTATCTGAGATTTTTTTCCTCCGTTCTTTACACAGCCAGACAGAAGGTTTCATTCTCTCCTGGGTTCTGGAGCAAGTTTGGGCTGGAAGATGTGCCAAGGTGTCATGGTTTAACCTCAGGCAGCAATTAAGCCCCACATGGCCATTTGCTCACCTCCCACTCTTTCATTAGGATGAAGAAGAGAATCTTAAAAAAGTAGAGCCTGTGAGTTAAAAACACTTTAATAATTGAAATAAAGTAAATTATAATAAATATATTAGCAGAACCAATTGTAACAGAAAAGAGAGGTAGAGAGAAAGGAATACAATCCAAGGGAAAATCCATGTGATGCCCAATACAATTCTCACCTCCTGCTGACCAATGTCTCTCCCATCCCTGAGCAGTGATTGGCTCCTCCCAGCCAAGTTCCCCTGTTTACAGACTGGGCATGGCATCCCGTGGCATGGAATGTCCCTTTGTCATTTGGGTCAGCTGTCCTGGCCATGCTCCTCCTGGTTTCTGGTGCACCTGCTCATGGCACAGCATGAGACACTGAGAGTCCTTGACTTAGGGGTCAGCTCTACTGAGCAACAGCTGAAAAATCAGTGTGATACCAACATTATTCCCAGACTAAATCCCAAACACAGCACTGTACCAGCTACTGAGTAAAAAAATGAACTCTATCCCAGCCAAAAGCAGGACCAGGTTGACAGCTCTGGGAGAAGGGGGTATATGCTGGGAGAATAGTCTTAGGCTATTCCAAAAGTAAAAAAACCTCTGTCTTGGCTACACACTTCTGGAGAAGGCTTTGGCACAGGTACTGAGGGAGCTCCTTGTGCCAGGCTTTACCCCTGTGATGTTTTCCCAGTGCCTTTCCAGTGGCAGGGGATGGGGAAGAGTCCCAGCTCAGGGTGGGGTGACTTGCCTGGCTTTGGTTCAGCACAAAAATAAAATGCTGAGTGATGGAACACGCTCAGACAGGAAATCACTTATTTCCCTGTGCAACTGCTATGACAGCAATGTTGATATTGGATCTTCCCTAGCTGAAAGAAAAAATAGGGCCTGATTTCAGTACAGATGAGTCAATGCCTCACTCTGCAAGCTGGTTTTCTACAGCCCCTGTGCAGAGTATCAACCACACAAGCTGCCAGAGGTGGATGGTTGTACATTTATTTTCCTTTATCTACAAGATGCATAGCCCTGAGTAAGGAAAAAAACAGACATTTAATTTTGTTTGGTTGTACCCAGTAAGAAACAATGAAAGATTTTCCAATTGCACTTGAGGTACTTTCATTTCTATTGCCCTTGAGACAGAGATTTATATCCTGTCACTTGAGAAAATCTGCTTGCACTTTTAAATCCTGTGATGTCTTTGGGGAAGAGGCTAATAGTCTTCAGTGACAAAAAAATCTCCTCTGGTCATTTCATGTGGGAAAGCTTTGAATTTCCTGACACCCGTGTTGCAATTTTCACTGCAGTCATGATTCCTCTGAAAAAGATGCTATGAGCTCTGCTCAGCCCACTGGCCAAAAGAGCAAATCTCATCTTGGCAGATATGGATTTGTTTCTTTTTTTTCCCCTCACAATTTGCTCTTCCCGTGTTGCCAAGAACAGAAAAGACAGAAAGAGCAATTGTTTCATCTATCTTTTCCCCAGTGCTGCAGGTGGTTCTCAGCTTTGGAACAAAGTGGGAACAGGGAGTATTTGAGAAGTCATGCGGCAGCAATTGACTGTAGGGCAAAATCAGTGCTCCCCATCAAACCAGCTCAGCCTCATGTGCATACCCAGATGTTCTGTTTCCAAATGTTACATTTTGCTCTAGCTCCATTTATAGCTGTCAGTGCCAACCTGAGCTCTGTGTTCTACCAGCAAATATTTCAACTTGATTTACACATTAACAAGCTCGGGTTAATTAACTTCCTTTAAAACGTGTGGAAAAGGAGACTTGCACCAAGTTAGGGAATCCCTGTGAAATGGCACATGAGAGTCTGAGAATGAGGTACAGATGGCACTAATGTCACTCTGTGTCTGATTTGTAGTGATTTATATGAGAGCAGGGTCAGGGACAGCCACCCTATGGGTTTTCAGTCCCAGGACAACAAAGCCTGGGGGCTGAGATGATGCCAGCTGTGCTTGCCACGTGCCTTGGACTCGCTCCCTGGGTTTGTTTGGCAGCTGCTTTCCAGATCCCTGCCTTGCTCACAGAAGCAAAGGATGGCAGAGCTGCAGCACCCCAGCTCCTCCAGAGCTTCCTATTTTTGTTTTAAAAGTAGTTTCTCCTTGGGAAAAAAAAAATCGTATTTGTTGCTTTTTGTCTACATGGTATCTCCTTGTCCTTTTCTTGAACCCCTCCCAGCCATACCTGCACGCACACATTAAGCCCATACATGCCACAGTGGCCTCACCAGATCGATGGTCAGTGGCCAAGCTGTACTGGCTTGTTTTCCAGGGGTTCTTGTCCTGGTAGCTCCCTGCCAGCACTGGGAGCCTCATGAAATCCCTCCCTAGGACCGTGCCCAACACATGTGTGCATCCTGCCACTAAGGCAAGCCATGGAAAAATTGTTTGTTGTGATGGTGTTCACAGGGGTCTGAGGATGAGGAAAGAGATGAGGGTCTGACTCCAGGTTTCAGAAGGCTTGATTTATTATTTTATGATATATATTATATTAAAACTATACTAAAAGAATAGAAGAAAGGATTTAATCAGAAGGCTAGCTAAGAATGGAAAAAGAAGGAATGAATAACAAAGGCTTGTGTCTTGGACAGAGAGTCCAAGCCAGCTGACTGTGATTGGCCATGAATTAGAAACAACCACATGAGACCAATCACAGATGCACCTGTTGCATTCCACAGCAGCAGATAATCATTGTTTGCATTTTGTTCCTGAGGCCTCTCAGCTTCTCAGGAGAAAAAACCCTAAGGAAAGGATTTTTCAGAAAATATCATGGCTACAGTATCCCCATAGAGCTGGGGGAGGTCACAGCAGCCAGGGGCTGCCTGAGTTGCAGGATGGGTGTCTCCTGGAGCAGAGGCACAGCCACACATTTCTCACCCACCACCAGCTAATTCATCTTAGCCTGAGCACACAAAGTTGCTGAGCAAGACTGAGACATGCATCGACCTTCCCCTGCCTGAAATCACTCCTTTGGAGGTTTAAAGTCCATCTGCTCTCATTAAAAAGAATTACAATCAGTGCGAGATCAGCAGTCACCCTGCAGCCGGTAGACAAGTGGCATGGTGACTGACGTGTGTGACGCACGGACTGTCCTGTGCACTGTGCCGTCCCTGGTGCTGCCACATTGTCTTCAGGGAACCCCATGGTGAGGATGAGGGTGGCAGTGTCCCTGCCAGCTGGGGGGCAGCTGCTCAGCCTGGGAGCATAGAGGGAGAGACACATTATCCCCTACTCTCCCAACAAGAAGTGTCCCAGCTAAGAAATTTCCTTGGACCATAGTGGGATGTGGGGAAAGTGCTCACAGAATCAGATGGCTCTTCCTGTAACAGAGGCTGAAGATGCTGAGATAGATTGATACTGGCTTCTCCCAAAGCTCACAATCCCATCACACAGTGGCAAGTTTTACCAGCAGCTTTGCTCCAACACACTGCTGAGCACAGCCATGAAGGCGTTCTGGTGTCACCCTTAAGTCAAAACACACAAATGGGCTCTTGTGTCCATGGGAGTGCTCCAGCAGATCCCAGCCTCCAGGAAGCAGCACCAGCCTCACAATGAACCCACTGCTGGGCATGAAGGCTTTGCACCTTTGAAGAGGTGCAGGATGGATATACCTATCCATCTGTCCACAGAGGTGAGGACATCCTCCCATTTTCTTGTCCTTTGTGGAGGAAAAATGCAATCTTTCACTCCAGGAGATGCCAGCTCTCTCTTTAGGCAAAATGCAGTTCTAGATCCTAACTAGAGTGTTCCTATGTGGGTGTCTACCTAATTTCTTTTATGATAGTAGAGGTTATAAATAATTTCCCTGTACAAGACCTTACAGTCCTGTTAAGAGAAAAGAGGCAAGAGGCAAAGCTGGGTGTGATACATCCTGCCACTGAGTACCCTCAGCAAGCCCAGCACTGGTTTCTTGTGTCTGAAATCTAAAGCAGCTCAGCCCGAAGCTGTTACCCTGGGGCTGGTTTAAAATCAGCATTTTTAATGCTAGTTTGATTGTCAAAACAAATCTACTAAATAAATGGTTAAAGATGGTCCTCAAAAGAAACCAGTTTCACCCAACGTCAGAGGAGGTCAGAAAGATGGACAGGAATAGGAGGAGGACACTGGGCTGTGGTGTGAGTTCAGCGCACAGATACCTGTTAATTAGTTTAAAATGTCCACTAGAAGGGAACTAGGAATTGCATGATCCAATAAGTAGTTAAATATCTATTAAAGCCATCCCTGACTGATGATCTTTGAGCTTGTACTTGATTTACTCCAAAAGCTCCAGGCACTTTTATTTTTTATGGCAATGAATGTTTTATGATGCTTGAATCACCTGTTTCATTGAGCAAGGTTCCAGTTTTCTCTGGAGCACAGGCATTAAACTTCCACTCACAGCCTGGTCTACACCTGCCTGAGGCTTTCCAGGGCAGCTTTACCTGGGGGTGAGTGAACTTTCCACTGCCCAGAAAGGCACATCTCAAAGCTGTTGTGATGATCACAATGTGTCTTGGAGTAGGTCAGTTTAAACATTTTGGATTTAAATTATGCAAAAATAGTTCATTTTAATTTAAATTGCATTTATTTTTTTCTGCTTTTTAAGTTCTAATTTTTAAAATTCTACCTGTAGATAAACTTTTTATAAATAAAATTTTATAAATTTTATTGAAGGCTTATGCTGACAAATTGAGCCTTTCAGCAGTTCAAAAATTTTCTAAGTAGCTATCAAATGGGCAGATTCACTTAAACCAAGCCTTCCTGCAAACTGGCATTTTTTAAGGAAAAATATGTTTGACAGAAGAAATTCCAGTCCTCTTCAGCCAAATTATAATCTCTATAAAAAATGTAGTAAAGGAGCTTAAAACTCCTGTGGCTGAGCTGGTGAACGTGGAGCTGTGGAAACACCAAACTGCCAAGGCTGAGCTGTTTCTCACTGAAAGCCAGAGGTGGCCGTGAGGCTGCTTGGGAGCTCCTCCCCTGCCCTGTGGCTCCATGAGGGGTTTTTGGGTCATTGTTCAGACATCACTCATGGAAGTCCTGCCAAAGCTCTCAACATGCAAAAATGAGCTGGAACTTGGGGGTGTGCAAAGGTGAAATTCAGCTTTTCTGGCCCCAGGTTTGCCCTTGTGTTTCCAGAGCCAGAGTTTCATGCTGGCTGGAAGCCCTGCTGCTCTGCCAAGGTCTGAAGGTCATCAGGAGTGGGGTGTGAGCCAAGTCCACACGTCCTGCTGTGGGGCAGTCCCTGTGAGGACAGACAGACACTGTGAGTGAGTGTCCCCACACTGGGCAGAGGGGATGGTGGTGCTGGTGGTGCTGCTGGCCACTGCTGCAGGGACTGGTGGAGGGTGGCTGATGTGGTTCAGGTTTGCTGGGGAAGGAGAATAAGCTGCTTTTTATAAGGCCTGTTGCAGTGGGAGATTGTTTATGCCATGAGAGAGGTGGGTGCATGTCCATACCTTGCCCATGGGGGAGAAAAGGGAGAACTCAGGCTGCTACCAGGAAATCACATCTACAATGAGAAACAATTGCTGGGTGGAGCAGGGGGCTAAGACTGAGAGCAAGGTGCCAGGAGGAGGGCCTGGAGCTGTGGCTGGCAGCCCCTCATTCCAACCCCTGCCCTGCCAGGGCTGTGCCATGTACAGGCAGCCCCAGTGCATCACCTCCTCTGAGCCTGGCTCTGGGGCAAAAGGATGACTCTGTTTAATACATGTTAAAATTCTGCCATCCGTGCAGAAATCAACAGTTTTAGCACAGTGTGGGTGGTATTGAGGGAATCCTGCAGTCTTGACATATAATTAAATCTATGGTTTATCTCTCAGTCAATTAATTATTGCATCCTTATTCAATGAATGAACAGCAGCACTCAGGGTCACAGTCTGTGCTGTGAGATAAGAAATGCACTAAAGGCCCACTGCAGTGCCCCAGGGAAGCAGGACAGGGGCAGGAGATGCTCAAGATGCCCCTTTGGAGGCCAGGCTGCTCATGGTGCCCAGCTGGCAGACATGGGTGCTGTAGCCACCCTGTGTGGACACTGGGAATGGTGCAGGACCTGCAGGACATGGAAATGTGCTGTGAGACCCCTTGCGCTGAATCCACCGAGTCACCAAAGGGCACATGCAGGAGTTGTATTTGTGGCTTTAAGCAAGAGGCTGTTTGCTTGTAAATGGGGCTGGGAGAGCCCAGCCAGGCCCACAGGCAGACTGCCTGCCTACATGGAAGCTGTTGGTCAGCTCACTGGAGGCTGTCTGGACTTTTCCTGGCTGTGTGCTCATTCTCCTGCATCCTGGTAGAACTCTAGAGGGCATTTCTCAGACTGCAGCAGATGCCCTGCACTGATGATGCTCCAGGAGGTAAGCTGTTCAGAAAATGAGTATTAATTACTGGGCACACAGGGTCTGCTCAGGCCCTCACTGGAAGCTGAGGGTGGGTGCTCCTCCCACTCACTCTGTTCCTAGCAGAAAAATCCCAAGTCACAAACAACTGAAAATAGCAAAATGATCTCATAGATCAGTTGCTAAAAATACAGAGAGTCTACTTACAAACACTGTGGCTGTGTGGTGTGTTATTCATGCAGCAGAGAAAGACATCAGGGAATCCCGGATTCTTCCACTTTTGAAATTAGTTTTCCTTCCAGGTGTTGCTGTTGCCCATTTCTGAGCAGCACCAAGCTGACACTGAGAGGATCTTATCTGGAAGGAAGTGCCAATGAATGAGGCAGGAATACAGAGTGCCTTCCATGGGCCACGGGCTGTGCCACACCTGCCCATCAGCCAGGGCTGTGCTCTCCTTTTGGAGCCTGAACCGACCTTTGGATTGGGCTGATCTGGGAGTGGAATCACCCCAGGGGCTGCTGGGCTGCAGGGACAGAGGCTCCTCCTGAGAGCATCTGGGTGGCAGCTGCTGATGGAAAGGATGTGCTGCAGCTTCCTTCCTCTCCTTCCTCTCCTTCCTCTCCTTCCTCTCCTTCCTCTCCTTCCTCTCCTTCCTCTCCTTCCTCTCCTTCCTCTCCTTCCTCTCCTTCCTCTCCTTCCTCTCCTTCCTCTCCTTCCTCTCCTTCCTCTCCTTCCTCTCCTTCCTCTCCTTCCTCTCCTTCCTCTCCTTCCTCTCCTTCCTCTCCTTCCTCTCCTTCCTCTCCTTCCTCTCCTTCCTCTCCTTCCTCTCCTTCCTCTCCTTCCTCTCCTTCCTTCCTTCCTTCCTTCCTTCCTTCCTTCCTTCCTTCCTTCCTTCCTTCCTTCCTTCCTTCCTTCCTTCCTTCCTTCCTTCCTTCCTTCCTTCCTTCCTTCCTTCCTTCCTTCCTTCCTTCCTTCCTTCCCTCCCTCCCTGCCCTTGGACAGGTGTGATAGTAAAGGCAAAGTGTATTTCAGTAAGCTATAGCCAAGATTTTAGGAGCTGATAGGTCTCCAGTGAAAGCTATACAGGAAAGCTGAGCAGGATACACAAAGCTGTGCTCATCCCTCTGGCTTTTCTTAGATGCAGACAAAGGGATCTGGCATTCCCTATAGCTGCACAACGTTGTTTTGCTTTGTGTCTGTCCTGCACAGGTGGACACCAGCCCAGGCACAGCTCTCTGCTACCCCATGGATCCCATAGGCCCCAGGAGGCTGCTCATGGAGGCTGCAGTGGGTATCTGGGTATTTCTGCAGAAAATGAACACTACTGACTCTGAGCAAGCAAGCAGGGCTGGAGGAACCAGGCAGGTACCCAGGGCAGGCCCTGGGAGGTGTATTGTGGTGTGTTGTTCTGATGCACTCTAGGCAATCCCTAAATGCAGCACACACTTGGATTTGAGCTGCTCTAAAGCTGCACAGGCTCCTCTCCCAGAGAGGTTTGTTGAGCCACCATGGGCTGTCAGGTCCTGGCTGGACCATCCCAGGCTCCTGGGATGGCTGACAAAAGAGGCCTGGGCTGTCCCCAGGTCATCCTGCTCCTCCTGTGACTTTACCCAGCCAGTGCACAGATCCCACTTCTCCTCTGGGGCTGCGTTTTCTGCTGCAAATATTCCCAACACATTCTCTACCTAATGACATTATTTTTCATCATTAGGTATTGCAGTAGAAACAAGGATTTGGCCAGAAGCAGGTCCTGTTTAAAGCTAAAAGGAGGAGATCCCAAGTGGAGAAAGAAGATTCTCTCTAACACTGCAATTCAGAGCATTTTGCTGGCTGGTAGTAAAAAGGGAATGAAACTGGGTTGGTGTTTTTTCTTTTGTTATTTTATTTTTCCAGGTCTGTTGAATAAAGCAAACCATCATAATGCAATGTTAATTCCTCCAAGGCATTAGTACAATACTGAATTTGGTTTTGAAAACTCAAATAATATATAACTACCAGGTAATTAACTATGTGGTTTAAAAACTAGTTGTTTCATTGATCTCAAAATATTGATCATCGCAGGTCACCAATGAGCAAGACCACATGTAGCAGTGATGCCACAGGACTGGGATCTCTTTGCCACAATTCTTTTGCTCAGTGGTGACCTAGACAATGACATAAACCTTCCATTGATAAAGTCAGGGCTAATAAAGAGGGGCAAAGACAGGTTATTGTTATGACTTGCCTGATCACAGTCCCACAACATCCACTGGCAGGTAGCCAAATGCCAACTTACACAACTCCAGAGACAGACATGCAGTGTCTTGGCAAGGAGCAATTCAGAGCCAGAGCTGGGAGTAACCACAGATTATCATTTCAGCTTAAGCTGCCAGTCAGCTGGTGGCTGAAAGGCTGCTTACACAACCCTTTGATGTATGAAATGAAGTTATCAGAAAGAAGCAGAGCAAGCATGATCCAGGTACACAGAGTTTGTGAAAGATCATAGTCCATGAACAATCACTAATAGAATGTCCTTAGTATTTATGGATGTTTCCTTCTATAGTTAGAATATATACACATCTGTAAACATCTGTCTATTCACATATATAAAGATTTGCATCCTTGTGTGTAGAAACTGTACATATGTGTATGTGATCCCTATACAATGAGTGTTATATAAAATATCAACTGCCAGGGCTCACTTGATGCTCAACAAACAGGACAGAGGCACCCACATTGGAACTACTGCTTCCAATACATCCTTGTTTCAAGTATAGAGGTGACCAGGTTTATACATCTATCTTTTTGGGACATGAAGATGATGCCTGTGGTTTTCAAACAAATGGCTCTTCACTCAAAAATGTTCTGGAATCTGGTTTAATCCTGAGTCCCTTGCTGAAGAGAATTCGTTTTAGAGTCCAAGGATGAGCCCTGTGCAAACTAGGATGTCGCAGACATTTCTTCACAGAAATCCTTTCTTTCGGATTTCTGCGTCTTCTGGAGGCCAGAGGCCTCAGAAGACAAGGTAAACTATTATTATCAGATGCTGTGGAATGAAACAGGGACACCTTGATTGGCTCATTTTCTATGTTTATAATTAAGGGCCAATCACCAGTGCAAGCTAGGGGACTGAGTCCTTGAACACAACTTTGTTATAGATTCTTTCTATCGAGTCCTAGCCTAGCCTAGCTGCTCTGCAAACCTCTCTCTATATTCTATTAGTATAGTTATAATGTATTCTATATAATATATAATAAATCCAGCCTTCTGATTCAAGAAACAAGATTCACCATCTCTCTCTCACCAGCTGCGACCCACTCAGGCGCAGTAATACTAGGATATCTCTGCCTCTAGCCCACAGTGCTTGGAGGGGCTGTCTCTGTTTTTATGTCCAGCTTTCCTGCTCATGCAAGTCCCTGAGAGGCATCATCAGGTGAAGCCTCCCATAAGTTGGTCTGTCCCTTGATAATTGTCCCTTTTTAAATTCAAACCTGAAGAACAGATTTGTCCCAATGGCTCAGTGCTTTTCTTATCCCAAGGTCCCCCACTGCAGAATCCTGTGCCATTCACCATCAAGCACTGTCCTGCAAAAGGAAAAAGACAGCATGAGAACAAGAATCCATTTCACAAAATTCCCTGAGCTGTCTGGAGTTGGATTTTCCAATTTTTCAAAAGACTTTTGATCTTGTGGACAAAGGCACAGTAAGACTAAGGGAGAAATTACAGTAGAAAGAATGAATTTAAGCTCCTGGGGGAGATTCTGATTGATAAATGCAAGAGGAAGTTACCTTCTTTGAAGTCCTTTGAAGGAGTCAATAGATGTGTGGATATAACCTTCTTTAATTTAAAAAAGGCATCCAACAAGATTTATTATAAAGTTTTCAAGGAAGCTAAGAAGTTTTGAGACACGAGGAGAGGTCCTTACATGTTCACAACATTGATCAAAGAAAATAATAGGAAGTTACTCAACTTTCTCAGAGAGTGAAACTCCACTTGGTGATCTGTGCTGGAGCTCCTGCTGCTTTTCATGTTAAACAATGTAGAGAAGGGTGGGTAAGGAGGTGACAGCTTGCTGGAGGTGCTGAGTCATGCACAGCAATAAAGGTGGGAGCTGATTGTGAAGAATTGCAAAAGGACTTTATGAAACACTGTGAATGCAAATTAAAATAGGACATGAAGTTTGGCATAAACCAATGTGCACAGGAGAAAATAATACTAACCTTGCAAAAAGTGACATCCTGTGATTCATCTACTACCTCTTAAATAGAAAGTCCTGGTGTTATAAAAATAGCTTAATAAAAATGTCAGTACAGAGTGCAGAAGCACTAATACCAAAGCAAACCAAACCAAACCCTGGCAAGTCAAATGCCAGGCAAGAACAGAGTGTGACACAGAGATTTATGCCATCGTAGGAAAATTACACATGGGTGATTGATGGTAGTGGGATTTCCCAAATTCCATGTGTGTTAAGAGAATAGTGGATAGAGAAAGCCATTTGGGAAAGAACCAGAGGCCTTGGCTGACTTGCCTCAATTGCCTTGTCTCTGCTGTGATGTTATAGCAACCACTGACAGCACTTGTGTCTAATCAATTGATTTGGGTAGGAATTATTATTTACAATCATACCACAAGCCCCAAAGTCACTCCCTCCTCTTGTGCTGGGTTACAGCACACCACATGTGTGTATATGGGTTCTTGTCTCAAAATGCCTTTGGGCAGGACTCTGTTGTAACAGAGAAGAAAAGACTGAAACTCTTCCCAGGTCTTGCCTAATCCACAATGGGCTGTGAAAGACAGACCAGGGATTAACCATGTGTGCTCTCTCCAAAGATAAGAGCCATGGGAAGTCTGCACAGCTACAGCCAGGGCTGGACCTGAATTAGGCTCAGCAAACCCAGCTTTGGTGGTCGGGATGGCAGTGGGACAGGTTATTTCATGTAGTGTTGGACTTTCCCAGCAGACACAAGACCCAGGATTGTGGTCTCCATGAACTCAAGAACTTTATCTTGCTACTCCATGTGCCAGTGCAGCCCCTGTCTGATGGGATAACCTATGGCTAACCCACATGGGACATGGGTGAGACTGGACTGTCAAGAAGCACCTGCAGAAACCAAGCTAAAGTGCTTGAGTATCCAGCAGTGATTCATTAATGACTATTAAAGTTCTAAATATATGTTTTCATGTAAAAGTATAGGGCTTTTACATGGAAACTAATTTTCAGGAGAATATATCCTTATTTTTGCCAGATTCATGTCTGTTAACATTTTCATAGTCACAACTTCGACACAAAAGGTAACAAAGGGTCACCTCTCTCTGATCTTAATGCATGAATCTACTTGCTTTAATTTGAAGGTGTCATGATTGCAAAACCTTGTACAGAGGTGAAATAATTCTTGTTATCTTCTGGAGATTTACAGTGGCAATAAAAACAAATAATGGTCCTCAAGCAGCAGTGCTGGAGGTGAGGCTGCAAAACCCTCAGTGTGGGGGAGGAACAGGAGCTTTGTGAAGTTTGTCACTGGCACTTGGTCTAAGTAGATGCAAGATACAAAGCTTGAAAAATGGATTAAGGTTAGAGTGGGGCACATGAACAGACCACTGCTTTGTAATCACAGGGGCCTGGCAACATTTTGTTTTGGTTGAACAGACTCAATGTTTTCACAGCAGATTACAGGACAGACTTGAACCTGCTCAGCTGAGGCAGAAAGGGCAGGGAGGCTCCCCCACTAGAGGGAGATTAGTTGTCATGCTCTGAGTGACCTTTCTGTGACTTACAGACATATCTCTACCTAAAGCCATCTCACACAGATTATCCTCTTAAATTGCTGGGCTATGTCATCCTTCTGACACATCCAACAACGAGCTGCAATTCCTCATGCTTAAAATAGGGTGACACCTTTTGGAATAGGGAAAACTTCCTTGAAAGGGAAGAGCACACCAGCCTTGTTCTTTACCAGGAAGCTGAGGAAAGCATGTCCCAAAGGCTGAAGAACAGCTCATTTCTTCTCCTGTTTGCAGGCAAGGGAATTAAGCTTGAGGTTGAAGTTCTCCCCTTTACCTTACAAGAGATAAAGTTGAGTCCATGCAGTTTGTTTGACATGTGTACTACTTATAGAAATATTTTGATGATGAGTACTCAGACATTATAAAACAAGTTTCCTAGCAGAGATGATTTGGAAGCTTTAAATAGCTACATTAATAACCAAAATTAATGACAAAGAAGTAAAAATGTCCAGCCCTCAGAACCTTCCCTGCATCCATTATCTACCCACTTGAATTTCTTAAGCACTGTAATTATATGAAGATGCTGAAGCCATTTTCAGCAATTTATAATTACCTGGCTATATGCAGTATGATTACTTGACATGAGCATTGGATCAACTACCAAGAATCAGATCCTCAGATCTAACAAGTTATCAATGAAGCATAAATATATATACTAAAAATTAGAGTATGCTCATGCAAATTTATCTAGTGATCCTGTGAAATATCTTGGATTGATTTCTATATGAACTGCTGGGAAAAAAAGGAGCTATACAACCCAAATTTACTGATTTTTTTTTCCAATGGTAAAATTTGCCGTTGAACAGAGAAGAGTTGAGTAAGAGGGAAGTAAAAACCTTGCTAGGGGCACAATGGCTCCTTATCTGTCCTTAAAAGACCTCTGCTCCAGCCAGAAGCAGAAGAGAAAACTGCCATTCTGATGCCAGGAAACCTCACCATAACTTGAAAATTCTAGAAGTTCTGTTCAAAAAGCAATTAGGAGTACTCATGCAAAGATTAGCAAGAAAATTATATGGAACAAAATATGTTACTTGAGAAGAATCCTGCTGACTTCACTCCTGTATCTTCTGGATTGCTCTGGATTGTATTACACCAGACATCAGGGTACCTTTCAACAAAATATGGTGCCACAGTAAGTACTTTTTGGAAATACTCTATTGCTAAGTGCTTTTCAGGCCTTTGGATTAATTAAAACCAACTGTCTTTCTGTGAAGGGGGTTTTAAAATCATTCCCAAGATCAGCTGTGCTGCTAGTAAAACAGGAAACCCCCCCAAGAACATAACATTCATGGTTAGCAACTGGGATTTAGTAGGCATGACTTTACAAAGCATCTCTAATCTCATTATTTCCTTATCACCTGGTAATTTAGAAGGCATGTGGTTCTCCACATAAGGCCACATTCATCAGGTTTAAGAGGATGATCTCTCACTCAGATGTTTACAAATCTGATGGAGATGTGCACCTACAGGACCCTGATGGGACCCTCATGCAGAGATGCAATTACCATCACACCAATGCAGCCTCACAGCCCCTGCCTCAAGCAGCTCAGCTCAGTTACAATTTTAATTGTTATAGTAGGATTATATATAGGAGGACATAAATAATGCAGCTCTTCCTGTGAATCCCTTGCCTTCTGCACAGGCCAAGGCCTGGAATTTCCCTGCAGCTGACCTGGGAGCCACCACCACCCGCTCAGGGCTGACAGGAGTGAGGAGATGGCAGTGCTGGAGCTCCTGGGCTTTAACTCCATGCAAAGGAGGCAGAGGAGCCCTGGCACTTGGGCTGTGCATGCTCTCTGTAAATCCTGGAACAGAACCTTTAAATTCAAGCATTATTGTGGGCTGTAAGAGCCCCTTTGTACAGCACAGCAAGAGCTGCAGGGAGCAGCAACAAATGGCGACAGCATCACAGGAGGTGCCTTATCTGTCCCGACTGACACATCCCTGCTGGTACCATACCTGCTGCAACTTGAAGTCATGCAGGAGTTAAAGTGTAACTTCTGGTTACAGAAATCCTGTCCAAAGGACCCTCTCTGCTACAGAGCTGAGGTTATTTTTGACAGTACTGCAGCAAACTGAAGGATGCAACACTGATGGTTAATTTGCCTTTAGACAAGCATTCTAGTGATTTTAAAGCTGAAATAATGAAACTTCATTTGAGAAAGGATTATGTCAAATATAGAGGATAATCTCTTATATCAAATTCAAAGCCAAGTGCTTTACTTTTCAACACAGACAAAATGAAGCATGGATGTACTGACACACACACAAAAAAAAAAAAAAAAGGAAAAAACCCAGAAACCAAACCAAATCCCCAAAACCACACACATACCCACACCCCAAACAAGAAAAAAAGAGCTGTTTGCTTTCTCTTCCCTAGAGCTGAGCTGGCTGCAAATGTAAGCCCAGCTGTCTGTGAGGAGCTGAGCATCTCTCCTTAAAGGAATGCAGCACCAGCACAGCCCTGCTCTGGCCTGGCTTTGGCAACAAAGAGCACAGGATGACATCTCTGGTGCCCAGCATCAGAACTTGAAGACACAGTCAGATGGCTCTGATTTTCACTGCCAGAACTAAACTTTATTTCCATGTGTATTACATACTGGTATTTGATGCCAAGTACATTAAAATTACTTTAACAGAGGATTTAAGTGAGGAATTCTTCACTAAACAAGAAGGAATGTAAAAACCTATAAGAAAAGAACTGTTTTAAGCTTTGTTTTGATTTTGGCAAACCAAACAGTTTAAGTACTCTTCTTTTCTCTCCTCAGATCTTTCAAAGTACCAAAAAAGTATCTTTTTTTTTTTTATAATCATGCAGCTGAAGAAAAAAAATAGTTTTACAAAATCCATTTCTTACGCTAAATATGGTTACAAATCAGAGTATTAAACACAAAATACCCAATTCCTATTTTTAAATACAAATACTGTATTATATTATGAAATGGGGATAATTAAAATATATCAATGACTACAAATCTAGTAATTTAAAGCAAACAAACATGCTGTTTGCTTTCATGTGGAAGAATTAGGATATTGTATGGTTCAAGCACTGCAGTAATTTCTGTCAACTCCTTGATGCCCAGAATGTCAAACTGCCAAACACAAAGAGACAAGTGTTCAGGTCTGAATAGCACCAGGTGTTTTTCTTTCCCCCCCTCCCCTTTTAAAGTTATTAACATTTAATAAAATGAGTGACATTACAACTTTCTCAAAGTGACATGCACAAGTAGAGAATTTGCTTTGAGTTTCCAACTAAATAAGCTGAAAAGTTTTAGACAATACTGAACAATTACAATGTATTTCATGGAACACATGAAGACAGTGCTTCCACAGTATATCCTCAGTTCTCAAGTACAAAAATATCAGTTACGGGTAGTCAATAGTTATCAAAATTTTTATTGGTACAGAATGAAAGCAGCATTTACTTTATTGTTTTTTAAACCATACATCATAAAATTCCCTAGTACACATGTGGAGGAGTGAAATAGGCTCTGTACTATTTACCTGCTACTGATCCTAAGGCCAGATTCAAAATCTTTCTGGGCCAAAACCAAACAATATAATTAATAGCTAAGGGAAGGCAGTTCCTCAGTGTGAAAGGTCAGCATTTAGTTTTACTAAAACACTATTCTTGAAACAATACATCACTTAAATGTATAATTACATACACTACAAGTGAAAAACAGGTTTTATTAACAAGAACTATTGAGACTGGGCATAAACATCTTAACCACAAACCCTGGAAATATTATGAATGCCTTGATGTGGCCCTTTTTGGTGAGAGAGTAAGAACAATGAAGTATGGCTTTTCAATCTTCCTTTAAAAGCATGTTTTATAAAATTTTGTAGGCTTAAATTATCTTAGGCCTTCCTTAACATTTTCCAGTAACACCATCTACTAATTAGAAGCATTAATTACATCAGTATATTAAGCAATTGGCTGATAGCTGATCACCAGCAGAACAGGAACTGTTTGCTTTTGCTGTTGTATTTTTGTCTTTAAGGGAGGTACTTTTCTAGTGAGAGCCATCCTACAGTACTATCAAATATTTCAGAGGTTACTACATAGCTTCTCAAATAAAATCCTCAACAGTTTCATTTTCCAGCAGATACTTATATCAAGCATATGCAGAGAGCAAATACAATCATGTGCAGACAGTTCAAATGTATCTCTCAAACAAATTGTTTTACAGTTACCCTCTGCAAAATAAAAGCCCCTCCTCACCCCAAACAGATGGGTGAGAAGGGGAAACAGGTCTGCCATTCATGTAGGAGTTTGGCTAGCATAGTTTTATTAAAGTTGTTAACAAAAATAGTTAAACATTTTTACAATTTAACATCCAGTCTGACAAAAGGCAAATCAATGAAAAAAATACAAAAAAGTAAAAAAGTGCACTACCCAGTCCAGTATTTTGCTTTAAATTCATGTCACTTACAGTATATGAAAAATAAACCCAGAAGTGTAATTACTTTAAAATACACCGCTTCCGTATCTCAGTATTTTACACATATATTCTATAGTGGAAGAGGAGATCTCTTAAAAACTTTACTCTTAAAATATTGAGGTGCATATACCAAGTGGGATAGACTTGGCAAGTTAAGTTGCAGTAGAGAATCCTTTCAAATTTGGCATTTCACTTACACACCTTACTGTGCCAGCAAGGTCAGTAATACCTAAACCTTCTAGAAAGAACAGTAATTTTGTTTAATGCAGATTTACTAATACAGACAACTACAAGAAATGGTGAGGTCAGCAACTCTATGGGATCTTAAGGAGATACGAGTCCTGATTTAGTTGTCAAATGGAACAATGTCACAACAAACTTTTAAGGCCATGTTTTATTTGCTGATTAATGGACAAAAGGCAATGGATTCCCCCCCCACTGAATATTTTCTTGAAAGTCTGTGCTCATAAAAATTATGAAAAGTTGGAAAGACTTAATTATTGAAACTTTAAATATATTTTACACAATCTTGTTTGTACAAAAATACAAGTTAAATATAAACATAAAGCAATCATGATAATTTTATGTAAATCCATTTTGTGATATTCTGTTATATATAAAAAAGTTTCGCAGCTCTGTCTCATTTGTGAAAAGATCAATACCAGATTGAATCACTACTGGCAAAGGGCCCTAAAAAGCACACTTCAGCATTAAATATGTTTTACAAGGTAAGTACCATTTCCTGATTTCATCTTCTAAAGACTGGCAAAAGATAGGGCAGTATGTCCATAAACCAACAAATAATTTGGCTACAATGTCATAAAACACAAACACACAAATCTGTACAATAAACCAGTAGCTATGCAGTACGAACTAGTTACACACACATACACAGACATGGAATGGAACTCAGTGAGATGCTGATTGTAATTCACTGTTCTTCAGCCTGGCATTCTGTCTGACTTCATCAAATGAATATGACTTCGTTACCTTTCCATTCTTAAATACTGTGTGAAGCAGGTCCTGCAAGAAACACCGCTGTTTTAGCAAGAGTGATTTGGCAAACAGGTTACACAAACTCCAAAGCAAGCACACAAACCCAGCCTGATAAGGCTGGAACTTTAGACTGTCAAGGTACTAAATCTTTACAGCTTTTCCTGACACCTTTCACTAATGTTTACACAGAAGAAAGGGCTTGGGTCATCCTGTGCACAGACAGCAGCTTTGTGCTCCCTGGTCTCTTGAGTGTGGTATCTGTACCTGGCCAAAGCAAAATACACACTAAATACACATTGCTAGAGCAGTTTGTAAGAAAGGTGACACACAACCAAATACAAGCCAATTATAGAGGTTTAAATGCAGTATTTTTTAACTCTAGGAAAAAATTAAATCTTTCTTCACTGTGCCTTTTATTCATATATTTTGTAAAACAGCATATCAGGACAGGCTGGCACACAGCACACACTGCAAGGGCAACAAGCACAGCTGGCAACAAAAGTCAGCACAGCAGCAACACTGAGCAGTCCCTGCACTGGGTGACCTACTGCAAGGACCTGTGGCTTTAGAGAAATGGGCACACAGAAGGGGACATTTCCCTGTCATTTCCAGGGAGCCCCAGAGCTGGCACCACACCAACGACCCTCTCTAATTTCCTGGGACCAAAACATTTTAATTATCATTTCACCTGACAAAAATGAAGGGACAACATATTGCCTAATTTCAGAGCCCAAGTCTTGCAGTTTGTGTTGAAGAGATTTCTCACCATTAGGTCCTTCCCTCTCTACATATATATCAATGTTCATAATTAACATATGTAAAGGAATATGTGCATAGAAAAAAGTTACAAATTTATATAAGATCTTTGTGCCCAGAGCATATCTTCAGTGTGTGTAAGTCAGGTTTTCTTCATCTTGAGATTTTTCAGAGATCCAAGTTTTAGGCTTACAGTTATGTAAAGCAGTGTGCCTGGTAAGTACCCTCTGCCTAGTAGTACAAAAACAGCTTCTGTATACCAGAAAACTTTCAACTTCTAAAAGCAGAAGTGCAATTTGACAGCTTATTTTCAGTCCTCTTAACTTGGGAAGAGACTCAACATGTAATTTAGTGATTCACTATTGGACACTGAAACACAAGACATATCAAACTGAAAGCCTGAGACTGGCATAAAGTTTGTACTTATTTCATGGAAACAGCATTCCATTTTACAATTGTAAAGAATTCACAGGGAAACCGAATTCCTGAATCTTTAAAAACTGTGGAATTACTCTGCGTACAGAGCATTAATTCCTGAAGGAACTATTTTAAAAACATCTCAGTGGGGAAGTAGAAACACATTTTAATTACAGCTGTAACTAAAGTTACACTCTTGCTAAAGCAGTTACAGCTGTTCCATCTTCACCAAGGGTCACTACTCAAATTGTGCAATATTGGCCAAACAAAACTACCTGGCCAGTATATATTAGGCAACATTGAGATTTTAGTTTTGAGGATAAGTGGTAATGTTCTCATGTTTCTGAAGACAAAAAAAAAAACCCCAAAGATTTGTAATTGTAAAGCCTGCATTCTACTGTCATTCTAACATTCTGCTGTTACCAAATTTGGTACTGAGGTCATTTTAAGGTAATAAAATGGGAATTGAACAAAATGACAGATCAGAAATAAATTCCGAAATTAAGCTATAACCTGCTTTTTCTCAGTGTATTTTTGCATGAAGATGTTGAAAATTCCTACCTGTCCATACTCTTCAAGATCCCCCTTGCCTTCCTCCAGTGTCACATACTCCCCAGCTGGTGTCCTATGCAACGACAGCCGTCCTTTCTTTGACCTTTTGTTGGGATCGGCTACAGGATCTTTGAAGACATTTATCTAAAATGAAGAGGATTTTTTTAGGAGGAAAGGGCTTTGTGGGACCTAATGCAGATGCTGGTAATGTAACAGGAAATGTCAAACAGGTTTTCAAATGGGGAGGCCTCTCCAGAAAGCAGAGGGGTAGAAGCTGTGCACAGACATACCCCAAGGCCGTTGGTCACCACGTAACTACATTTGAAGGAACAGTTTAAGAGGTCTCTGGTTAGTTTCTGCAACAAAGCTCCACCAGATCCAAAGGCAATATTCTCAATACTCCATTTATTCTTCTTCATTCCCTCCACAATCTAATAAAAAAAAAAAAGAAAATTATGATGGAGTACACTTTTAGGCCATGCCATTTTCCCATAAAAATATACTACTTAAGCAAGATGCTTTTACAGACAATTAAGCCAACTAACATTCAGTTTCCAGAAGATGTATGCAATAATTTGGTCAATGCTTGGGACACTGTTTGCATTTTTATTTACAGCTCCAGTGTGGAACTGGAAAGCTTTTGTTGTAGCACAATTACCAGGCCAGCACATATTCTTCCCAAACTAAGGTGGCACAGTGATGCAATGCCCAGAAAAACAGAGCTCTAAAGAAAATAAAAAACTCCATGGGAGTATTTCAGAGCCTTCCAATTTCTCAGAATTATGGAAAGACCTGGAAGCAGAGGCTGTATCCTGAAACAATGCAGCCATCATGCTCTACTCCAGAAAGTTACTCCCTCTCTGACCAATGACTTGAACAGAGCAATTCTCTTGAAAATCTCATTGAACTTGCTGATCTTACTCTAGACAAAGATGGGAAATGAAAACACATCAAACTGCCCACAGAGTTTGCTTTGCCACCTTCTCCAGCAGGTACAGATCAATGTGATCTGCACTCTGTCAAGAGTGGGGGTAAAAGTTACTGTACATTCCCCTCCACCCTGATTCTACCCTGACAAATGTGACATCCTCTAGCCTGGAGTAATGGGTGCTCATTTAGTCATGCTCATAAAGGGCCAACATTTGTTTCCCTGACCTGTTACTCTTATGACAGCCTGAAATGATGGCTATAGCCCCAGAACAGGAGTTCAAACTCTCTTCTTCTAACATTTTACTATCAAAAACAGGTGAGAAGACCAGAGTGGGTGAGACAGCAAAGGACCATCCATCTAGAAACACAGGAAGGTGAGAAGCAGAATGGAAGAACATATTCTATGGGGGAAAATGCAGAGTTTCAAAATTCAGCATAGTCAGAAATCTGGTAATATTTTGGACAATCTTAGAGTCTGCATCAAGAAGAAATTCCAGAGTAACACTGAACAGGACTGCTTCAGGAGCTACTGATGTCAAGCTGCTTTTTTAAAAGACAGCAAAGGCTCATCAGAGGGGAGAAAAAATGGAAAACACAATTCCAATTTCAGACTGTAACAAACTGGTATTGTAAACAAAAGAGCACACCAGTATTTTGTTTATGCACTCAGTCACATGCAGACTCTTCACAGACACTCTCAGACTGAATGCCAACAGGACACGTGGACAGCAGAGCCATCACCTTCCCAGGACATGCTGGGAACACCTTCCCACTACCCTCCTGTCACAGATTTCCCCAGGAGAAATCTTATCAGTGAGTTTCCACCATTCCAATGGTACCAACTCACTCAGCCTCACTCGGCAAGTCAAGCAAAATTCATCTCAAGCTCTACCTCCATGACTTCTAAGAGAAGTTCTCTTCTTAAGAGAACCCTTTGAAAGCTTTGCATCCTGAACAAATGCCCTCTTAAATACATGACAGTCCTGTGGATTTTAGTAGTAGACATCATACACTCTCAGTGACCAAGAGCAAAAGGAATCTTTATTTTCAGGTAATTAGACTCTCCTGGAAGAAGTTAAAAGAGGCACTCAGGGAAGATAAACAATTGCAATTAATTAAATTCTCCTTTAAGTACCTCAAAGTAACTAAAGCTGACAAAGGACAGGTAAGAAATGGTATTTTATATACCTTCTACTTGAGAACAATGCCCAGTGGAGCCATAAGAAATTATATTTAACTGGGTCTGGATATGGACTCTACTTATCTGTGCTGTCTTTTAAAGAGTAAATACAGGTGAACTCCCCATGGTTCTGTCCAGACCCTGAGCAAGCCAGAAGCCACGTGAGCTGCTGGCCAAGCCTGAGCCAGTGTGCCCTGCCCACCTCACTGTGCAGTTGTAAAGGCAGGAATGATACTGAGCTCACCTGAACACACCTGCAAGATAACAACTACCTGTACAAACAACATCCTACACCAAGGCACGTGGTGCTGAGGCTCCATGCTAATTGATACCTGCAGGTCAACAGATGTTAGTGCAACAACAGCAGAGCTGGGCTGTGGCTGCTTAACCCTCGTGCCTGGGTGAGAAGAAATGTGAATCCCCTTGCAGCTCCTGTTCCTGCTCTCATTTACAGATGGTTTGTTCACCTCATGCTACAGGCACAACTCCTCACTTACTCTGGGTGAAGAACTGGCTTCTAGCTTTCTACTCCCTCAAGGGACTTCCTTACTCTGTCTGGATTTCCCTTCCCCTCCTCACCAGACAAAGATCAATCTAAGCTGAAAGCCAGCTCTGACTGTACCAGTGATCCACAGCCAAGGCCCAGATATTCTTATTACTTCCTTAGTTATGGAGAAGAAATGGCAAACAGCAGTGGTAGTAGGGAAGAAGAAAAGGGACAGATCTGAAACAACTGAAGGCTTCCCCAAAGGAAAACAACACAGAAGAATTTTTTGCTTCACACTTTCAAACCTATACAGGAAGAACAATTCAGGTGTCAAGGTTTTCACAAGCTTCCTCTGACCATTATGAGCATGACTAATACATGAACTGTGACTCCAGATTAGAGGATTAATTTTGTATAAATTTTAAAGACATCTGGAAATTGAATGTTCAAAGAAAATCCTTTGAAAGTGTGGAGTTAGCAGATTGGAATGATTTTAAAAAGTGAAAATGCAAAGAAAGCCAAAAAAGTTTCCTTACCTGTTCTACCAGCATCCCCTATTAAAACAAAGAATTTTAAAATCCAGTTTATACTCTGAGTTGTTTTCTACATTGTTGTTTCAGCTACTTTGGATAGCTAAATCAGACTATTGGTCATTACCCATTTTAGACTTCCCTACTGTACCCATTACTTTTCATCTGATCTGTAACAATAAATCATGCCTAGAATTGAAAGCTACAAGAGGGGGGAAAAAAGATGGCCACAGTGATACATTTGTATTTGCTCATGTAAACTCCTTTTGCAAAAGAATCAATTATACTTCAGTGTTGGTTTGGTTTTGGTGGGTTGTTTTATTTTGGGTTTTGGTTGTTGTTTTAGGGATTTTTTAAAATGTTATGCTATTATACAATCTTCTAAAAGTCAGCATGGTAAAACCTGGGGTTTGCTGACATAAAAGGATGAAGATATTCATAATATTTAAATAAAACCAAAATTAGGTTGCAATATCATGGTCATTTTGCTCCAACCTAATTTGCTACTGTCAAATAAAAAAATGTCACTTTCCTTCCTGCCCACTTCTCCCAGCTCAAAACAAGGTTGTCTTCTTCTGTATAGTGCTGGTGAGTATTGGCCCCTTTCTGGGGTACAATTTAATTCACTAAACCACAAAAGTGATCCCCTTTTGGCTGAGTTGGTTTGCTGCTACACGTGGGGTCTAAATTGCTTTAAAGACTAGTGGTTCAATGACATGAGGCACAGCAAGATTTGAGTCAGGAAGAAATGAGAAGATGCCACTGGGCAGCAGTGACCTGTGTGCTCTGTATGTCTTGGGGAACTGGATCTTCTGCTCTCTTATTGCATGTTACAGGTAGGTGTTTCATAATCAATTACAGCTTCATAAAGAAAATATATCAACAGGCAGATCACCTGAACAAAGGATTGCTTATTCTCCTCCCATTCTCTCCCATTAGCTGTTGCAATTGTTTTATTGCTGTATTTAGAACTTAGAGAGCAGAGCATTTTTCACTCTAGTGCAAACATTTAAAAATACTTGCTTTAATATTTAATTAGAATTGATGCCATAGGACATCCTTGAATTTTGTCCAGTATAACTTAGAAAAAGCAACCAGGGTTCCTTACAAGAAAGAATAGTCCAGTTTCTGTCCTCTCACAACTCATGAAAATCTCAGCCATAACATACTTGCCTAAGACAGCCATGAGCCCTGTTAGTTTGTTGTTCAGAACAAGCAGAAATGCTTTTCTTCTGTGTGGGTTTTGCTCTCTTTGACAGTGTCTTCCCCTGTTATCTAATGATTACACTCTGTTTCCAGCTATTAACCCCTCATGATTGTGTTATGTCAAGCATATTAGCATAGTTGTACATTCTCAAAAAGCCACATGGGACAAAAAAATAGAATAGAATTTACTTTAAAGGCCATTGGAGGGGGAAGAAAACCTGCAGAGCATGACTGCACTCCAGCTGGTCTATCAGATTACAATCTCAGTATTAACTGCTCTCTAGGGATCCCAGTGACAAATCTCAGTTCTGTCATTGAGGTTCACATTATGTGCCCACATTAGACATGCAGATGGCTTCAGACTAACTAAAACCCAAAACTGAACTCTTGCTCATAATTTTGAGAAGCAGCAAAAGTCAGCTTTGTTGAGAAAAACCTAAAGATGTGTCAGTCTAGAAAGCTAAGACAAATGTCAATAAATTCAAGTAAAATTAATCTTAATTCCACTTATTTCTGGTTTTGAACTCTAATACAGCTGAAGATGAAAGACTCAGGACAAACCAGACAAAGTCAAATCCTCTTCCTCTTCCATGCCCTTTGTCATCTGTAGTTACTGCAGTCTACACCTTTATAGCCATATTGTATTGCCTGGTATCTACCTCTACTCAATAGTGGTGAATTTATGACTTCTTTCAAGCATGCAGAATTTACTAAATAATTTATGTCTCAGTAAAATTGCAATTTTGACTCAGACTATAGCCTAACCTTTTACACATATTTCCAGGCTTCTCAACTAATCCTTAGTCCACTAGTTGCTCAATCAAGGAATTTGCTTTCCTTACCCTAGGTTTTAAAAAGTTTCCTTCAAAACTACACCTTCAATATGTGAGGATAAGCAGACTTCAGATACATAACTAATGAGCCAAAGCAGTTAATTACTGCTGCAGCACAGTGATCATGCAGTGTGCCTTAGACATCAATGAAATGACCAAACACTGCCACATTCTGATCTGAATGAGACCTGACAAGCATGATGAAAGCAAACAAAAGGAGAGACAGTGGAAAGAGAAGGCTTACAACAGGGGGATTAGAAAATGCCTTTTAGGGGGTTTTATGCATCTTAATAATTTCCTGTGGAGTATTAATGAATTTGTTTTATGCATTATGATATCACTGCCAGTGTCTGGAATGAAGGGCAGGGGTGGGGTCAGCAGTCTCTGCTGCAACCTCTGACTAGTTGTAACAGAGTCCAGATTAAATATCAACCTTATCAGTGTCACCCTGACACATGAATAGGATCTCCTACCTCTTGCAATGTGTTGATATCCACCCCATCCCCTTGAATAACTCTGAGATATGGCGGCAACAACTTATAGCCTTTTGAATTCTCTGTAATGGGAAACCTCTTCCCCAAGATCTCCAACACCTATTGAAAAGTGGAAAGAAGATAGTTCAAAATTAAAATAAAAATCTGCCATTCCAATAAAGAAAGAAATTTCCACACTTGAGTCATGCTTTTTCTAAAAAATTAATTTAAGTACATCAATATACCCACAAAAACATGCTCTAAATCTATCCACACACACACAAAAAGCATGCCAGCCATTGTGGTGCAAGCCCTTAAAGCAGTCACAGACAATATGGTCTTTAAGAAGTTGCACCCAAGAGCTAATCAGAACCATGCTTCCACCCTTTCTCCTTTTGCCTTCCCTTAAGACGGTGGATGAGAGTTTCAGTTTTTTATGATTTCGTAAGCCACAAATAGTTTAAATGAAACACTTCAGCTAGGAGATTTTCTTATCAGCTCTGATAAAGATAATTCAGAGTTCCTATTTGTGATATGCCACTTACCCCAAAGAGAAAAAAAAAGTGTTGAATCTCTATAGATCTAATTTGATAGAGTACCAATGTAACTAACAACTGCCCCAAACTTGTTACTTGGACAGTGCTGACAGTTACTCAAATTCAGAGGTATCAACAGCTTTTATTATGAAAATGAAACAATCATTATGCTTTCTAAAGAGCAATAAGGCAAGAAACATTTTTCAGTGTGGATTCTGCCACTGACTTAAATGCACATCTTATTAAAGAGAGAAGAGGGCTACACATGTATTTATAGCACAAAATAGTGAATTACATTAAGATGGCATGCCAAGATACCTAAACTTAGCAGTAAGAATTGTTATTGACCTGGCATTAACTAGCACTGAAGTGGTTTCCCATTGCATTTGTTAAGTGATAAAAGCTTCTCTTTATAAAAGCATTCCAACATCACTACATCAGCAGAACTGGTAGCTTGCAAAAAGCTTCAAGAACCACATGCAAGAATGGGATTGATGAAAAACAGGAAATTATTTGGACTGCAAAAGAGTGTCCATATATATATACTGAGGTGAAGTAAACATTTACATATTTCATAGGTCCCAATCAGCCAGCAAATACATGCAATGAATACCAAGTTAGAGCCTTATACATTTGCTAGCCAGTCATTACAAAAACCCAAACAATTGCCCTCCCAGTCTTGTACAGAAACGGCTTCAAGAAAGGATTACCTTTAGAACAGTGTCAAGGGGATTCCCAGAATCTGGTCTAATAATAAGTGGTGCCTCTGGACTTCGGGCTTCAATTATATGCCTTAGGTCATCACCCCATATTTTTTCACAAGCATTGTAAATGTCATAGCTGTCACTAACCACAGATACAGGCACTGAAGAAAACTGTGTTACTATATGTTCAAAAGCATCTTTTTCATGATCTTTTCCCCAAGCTGTTATGGTACTGCAAAGGTAATTGAAAAACTCACATTAGAATTGCATTTACATGTTATTCTGTATTTCCTACCAGCAACAGTTCAGGGCAATGATAAGCAGTATGATTACATGACAGCAGAAACTATGTGCTTATCAGCTCTGTGTTGCATGGATTATAAATACACCATATACTAAATCAACAGACTTCATTCAGACAGTTAGGGAACCACAGAGGCAAGAACAGAACATCTGCTCTGACAACTTCATGCTACAAAACGAGAAATTGAGAATGAAGCACCTCACCATGTGTTAGAAAAATCTAAAGAAGGAAACAGAATTTATTGTCTTTTTTAACAGCGATATAAAACAAATATTCTCATTTATACAAACAGTCCTCCAGAGGAATCTGAGAACATTACCCTTGGTACAAGGCCACAGGAGAGCACATAAACCAGAGCTGCTGAGAGCAGTAGTAAATTACTGAATGCAGTTGATCTGCAGTAGCTGCTCAGACCAGCTGACATAATTGACTTCAGTAACTTATGTGCAAAGACCTAAAAATGCTCTCATGCACAACATAAGAGTCAGTGGGCATTGAATTTTTACCTTAAAATTCCAGCATTATCTGCTGTGTGGCCAAGTCTCAGATCATGACAGCAGGGAGACAGACAAACTTTATTTCACAGAGGCTGGTGCAGTCTCAGAAGAGCCCTATGACATGCCAGGGCAAGCACCATGCTCACAACACCACCCTGTATTGGAGGTTGTGGAACAGTAAAACAATTCTGTAAAAATTTGGGCCTCTTGTATGAGACCCTTTTTGTATTAACTTGGAGAGGGTGACTGCAGTCACATTTGGTGGTGCAAACTTTAGGCAGGGCAGTTTAAGCTCTCTGGTCTAATGCCACCACTTTAATATCCTGGGCAAAAGACACTTGATCTTGACTCCATGTGTTTCTTACTTTCCTTACAAAAAATGTTATAGTAGTTTTGCTCTTCAGAAATTTCAGACAAAAACTGTCACATCAATTGGTCAGGCAGGAGTTCTAGAGCAGCACTACAGCAATGGTACAAAAGTTTTATGAAGCAGTGCTGCTTTAAAGGTGCTCACTACCCTACAAGGGCTATTCATGTAAGCCTTTCTTGCAACCCTAAGTGAATAACAACTATTTAAAAGCAATAGTAAATATTTAACTGGGTTTCATGCTCACTGTGAAACACACAACCAACCTTGTTTTATATTCTCATTTCAGTGCGTAGACATGCAACTGAAATTCAAGGATTCGCATTCACTCCCAACCTTGTACAGGACATGGATTTGAAAAAAAGTAAGAGCTCTCTCTGAAATGTTTGAGATCAGTTTCCTTACACTTAAAAGCTCATTCACCATTCTTAGTGATACAGCAAGGATTTACCATTACAAGTTACACTGATGGGAAGCTTGAGAGCAACTGCCTCTTCTAGAGGGAGAACACGAACAGTGAGAGTCCAGAACTGCAACTCAGAGTTTGTCAATTTATGATTTTATATTTAAAACAAAATTTGACGTTCATAATTTGAATCCTCAGTATCTGTGGACTATAAACATTCAAGCTTATTCTAAAGAGACATTGATAAGAAAGAGTTAAAAACATTTAAAATATATTTATAGCTAAGAGCAACCATGCTACTTATGTTCCCCTAGAACATAGAGAGGCACCAGTACAGAACTGCAGCTTCTACAGCTGGATCAGTCATGGCTAATACTGTATGTATTTTTGGATTCAAAGAGGGGTAAGAAAATAATTACATTTTGTTAAGCTATTCTTAGAAAGGTTTAGACTAGTATCTTACCTGTGTTCAGCAGCTGGAACAGAATATCCTGGAACTGGATCTTTTGTACCATAGTACTTTTTAATTAATGCAATTCCTGCTACAGTGTCTGTTCCTTTGAAGTTCACCAAGTGAGCTGAAGCTCCTATTCCTGCAGTCTGAAGAGGATTCAACTGTGAGTTTCCATGCCAGATACAGAAGGCTCCAGTCATCACCCAGCACTAGTTTGTAACAGCAAGACTGACTCAATTCCCACTTCACCAATATTCCCTTCATTCACTTACACTGGGAAGACAGAAAACCTCTCCCAGTCCAGTGCTCACAGTTCAGACATTGTACCCAAACCCTCCACACTTAGCCCACACACAGTGCTCTGTGCATTCACAATTTCAGGGCAGAACAGGCTCACAGAGGTTAACAGGCATCTACAATTCGTCATAGCTAGGAACAATCAGACTTTTCCAATTGTCAGACAAGCAGTTTTACCTCTTGTGAAGAAACTCCTCTGTAGCCAAAGTCATGCAGTTTATATTCCAGTCCTTCCAAGCTGCCTGAAGTCTCCAGCAAATATTTGGCCAAAATCTTTTTCTGCTCTCTAGAGTTTGTAGCCACTGTGATTGGGTACCACGACTGCACAAGAATTGTCTAAAACAAAATCCATCATATTAGTTGCATATTTGTTTAGAGCTTGACAATGCCCAGCTGGCATTTATTCAGGCACAAAAAGGTCTATTTATTTTCATTCCCTGTTCAGAAAGTACTGATGCCTCCAACAGTTTGCTTTAGGGCTTAAGTAATTAGCCTTTACAAGGTAGGCAAGGCATTGACCTTCTCAGGAGTTATCACTAGCAAACCACAGACACACAGCTCCCCCATCCTCCTTTTTTATGGATAAAAGTACTGCTGTGAACTTCCTGTACAATTATTATGATCCCTTGCCAGGTGGGGGAAAAAGGTCTGTGTAAGATGACTACAGAGAAGAATTAAAATAGAAAATGAAAGTTGCCAGAGATTTCCCATAAAGCAATACAGGATTAAGCCTTTAATTAAAGTGCATTATTATTTACTTAGAAAAAAGGTGTAAAATTTCCAAAACTTACCTCAATCCAATTTGTGAGCCAGTAGCACTCTGGATCTGTGTTTTCTACTGTGAAAAGAACATTTCCTCTGGGAATTACAGAGCCCTCAGGAACAGCCTTTATTTCTATGGGAAGATGGCCATCATATTTCTGTGTAAGGAACAGTAATGTTGTTAGACAACAGGAAAGGTGAGGACCTACAGCTCTTTTATTTAACTGCAATGGATAAAAGGCTATGAATGAATAAAAGCTTTCTTCTTAATTTCTTTAAACTCTAAAAATAAACCCACTAGTCCAAATAAATTAAAAAATCCTTATTTATCAAAAAAGGACAAAAATCATGTAACTTAAAACCAAGTCTCTTTATCAAAACAAACTATGGTTATCAGTTGTATTCCTTGAGCAAATTGTGCCAGAAAAGCCTAAGCATTCTTTAAAAATAACTAAGTTCTACCCAAAGAATGAGAAATACTTATTATTCATTTTCTTCAATGCTTTGACATGTAGCAAGCTAAAAAAATTTTAGCTACTATTCATATTTTTTAAAAATTCACTAGTTTTGCTTAGTATGAATGTCTGCTTTGTTCATTTATTACAGCAGGATCCATTTAATAACTATTTTAGAGAATATTTTCATCTTAATTACTTAAACTTCTTAAACATGAAGTCTTACACTGGAGTGTCACTCCTTTGTCAGTCTTTTATCCCCAAAGCACTAAACATTGTGTAAAATATATCTTTTGAAAAAGAGTAACCTGCAAATAGCAACTCCAGAAGACTAATTGTAACTTTCTGAAAGAGCTCTGCAAGCTGTACTGGTAATACTGAAAATGTTTTGGATGGTAATATATTTTGACAGAAAGTTTCCCATGAGATATCCTGTTAAAGGCAACAAAAATTGCATCAATTCAGAGAAATTACAGATTCATAAGTAGCACCAAAACATATTCTCCAGTACTTAACAGACACCAGAAATCTCTTCTATCTTACAGTTAAAAAGTTTATTGAAAAATGTGATAACCTGAAGCAAACTGTGTTTATGTACCACACAGGGCCTAGTTGCCAAATTTGAAGATAATAGATTAATGAAAGATAACAAAGCCTTCAAAAAGGTTCAAAATAATTTATTCATGATTCAATAAAGGCAAAAGTATAGTTAAATGAAAAAAAGAATGAAAATATTTCAAAGCTGCTGTAGCTGTTGATTTTGCCCATGGAAAAAATGATATGATCATGCCATGGCTCTGTATGATCGCCCTTTGCCAAAATTTTGGATAGACTTGACTTGTACAACTCAGGACTTCCATCTCTATCACTCCTCACTGATTCCTGCCAACTTCCACCCTTTACACCTGCCCATTGTTCTCCAGGAAATCCTTTTCTTTCTTCCAGCCCTTCACCCTATCAGTATTTACCCATTCATTTACTCTCAAGTACAAACTGAGAGGTGAACATTTCAAATCCATCCTGGCACTTCCCTCCCACAGCCACTGCACCCTCCACTTTCCCCACCTCACCTGAGGCACTGAGCTAGGGAGCAACAGTGGCAGCTGTGTGAACAAACACTGGAATTCAGGGAGCAGGAATTCTGTGCACACACACAGACTCAAAGAGTACCTACACTTCCAGTTTGAGAGCCACCAGCACATGAGATCCAGACAAGAAAATCATGTTTGGGTTTTTATATATATAAATACACACCCACACTTTTAATAAGAAAACCTGACAAAGGAATAAACATACACAGAAGGTATGCAAGAATGTTTATTTTGACTAGAACAAAAGTTGAATGGACTTAGTCAAGCCACATTACAACTCAGTGAGGACAGACATTCAGAATTAAAATTCTGTTTATCCAAAGAGGGATCAAGCTTACTTTAACACAGATGAAAGCAGTTCACAATGTACAATGTAGCTTAAACACAAATATGGATTGAATTCAAATTTGTAGTTATTTGAAGTGGATGCAAGTCCTCTACAAACCTCTCCATAACTCTCTCTTAGAAAACTGTGCGCTTATTTGCCTTGTTGCCATTTGCAACACTTAGTTGAAAGTCACTCTTCTCTTGCACACCTATGGTCCACCCCAGTGGCAGGATGACATCAGATATAGTAACAAAGACATGCCACCATAAAAGTACATACAGTTAGGGTATCCAGGAAAATATAAATGCAGAAGACTAAAAAAGGGGCTTTCAAATGCCAAAAATATTCACTCACCAAAACCCACAATGAAACTAAGCATTTAATTACTCAGCAGAGATTAGTACAGCTCTGATGAATGCTATTAGTCTGAATCTGCTGCTTTTACAGAGAAGAGATGTCTGCAATTACTTAAGTCTAACACTCTTTTAAACAAAAGGGGAAAGGATAATTGTGAAAAGACTAAAGTTGAAATGTTTTGTGTGTCATAAGTGCTCAAGCCTTGTATTTTATAATAAAATTCAATATTCATATCTCTGAAAAATTTACAAAACAACTGAACAAAACATGCATTTTCTTGAACTATTTATACACCCAAGAAGTTGCAATGCTTTCTGCATTAGAGTAAACACTGTAATGACTAGTTAGAGAGAGAAATGTAAATGATGCAGGCAAGCACTGAGTGCTGTATCACACATGGAGAGCTGCCAACAAGCCCCCACTCACTCACCCACAGGAGCTGGCTGGCAGCAGCCATAAATCCTTATTACCTGCAAAGCCGCATTTGGCATCTGAAAGGATGGAAATTACTTTTCTCTAAGGAATTACAATTACATGATTATTCTTTGACAGCTGCTACTCCCTGTACACTAAACATGAAAAGCTAAATTTATCCAGTCTTCACTATCAAGATTAAAAGAAGAGACTGCCATATTTATTCTACTGTTGATTCAGAAATCCTTCACAATGATCTCCAACTATTTTTGCCATTTTTTTTACCTCTAGAATATAGTTCCATCCCTTTTCATTGAAGACATCATCTTGAAAATGCTCCCTATATACTTCTTTGGCTTCCTTGATTTTCTCTTTGGTCACCACTTTACCTGGAGTTTCAGAAAGAGATTAAAGCTTCAAAACTTGCAATATTTATCAGCTGATAAAATAAATAACAAAAGGTTCAGGCACAGCAAAGTTACTTTGCCTTCAACAAAGATATGAAGGAAACTTCAAATGCAGAATGTTTAAACCAAACTTTAATTTACTATACAGATTAGAAAGCTCAAGAAACCATGAGGGTAAAATACACTTGTGGTTTGCAGATGACTCAGGAAAATTCTGAGATCGTTACTCTTTTATGACGGTCAAAAACCAGTCAAGAGGTTGAACAGCAGTGCTTTTCACAGAGGAATGTGTTGATTGTGCAAGCTGGTACATGCAGCAAGGACATATCCAGCACAAGGGTTAAGCTGTGCCATTCCAGAGGGAATCCCCATGGAGGGACTTTGCAACCAACCTTTGACTGACCACTTGTGCTTGGAACCAGCAGACTAACAACATTACTTGAATAAACACGCTGCTGGTGTAGGGCCAGTCATCCACCTTAGAGAACAACCCTCAGATTGCTAAGGACAAAAGAAACAAAATTATCGACTGTTTTGACTAAAATGAAATTTCAGTCTTTGGTGGAATTGGCAGAGATGTTTATTAGATCAAGACAAAACCACAAGATGTATGACTAAAGTTTTCCTTTACAGCTTGGCAGAAGGCAACATGCACTCAGGTCAGAACAGGTGATATTTGTACATAAGGCAAAAAAAATCTTGAACAGCACCAAGGAATTTTCAGATGTTACTCCTAAAATTATCAGTATAAAAATCACTTTCATATGTAGCTGCCATACTCAACGATCTAAGCTGAGGGCCATTCAAAATTTAAGGAAAATTAAAATTTAAGGAAATTTGAAACCGTTATTGGTTTACACAGTAAACAAACCAGCAAATACAAAAACGAAGTTAATGCTCAAAATGCAAAATGTATTTTCCATCAAATCTTCTCTCTGCTTGTGACTATGCACAGCTTTGGTCTCTCTATTCATTCCAATTTTGCCCACTGAAGTTGCAAAATGAACACCTTCTCATTTTTAATATACCATTGGCATAAATAAAGGCAGTAGAGAAGTGTCTGGATTAACAAGTTAGTACCAATTTATGAGGGTGGATAACTTTTTTCACAATCACATAAATAAGGTATTATGCATGTCACTACTTATGGTGTATCAGGATAACCTGGAATTGTTTCAACTGTAAGGCTACAAACTTGAGAAAAAGTTAGAACATTTAATTAGAGAAAAGGTTTTACTGGAATTTAAGACAGTTACCTTTTAAATATTTATTCAGAATGTACTGCAAGCCATAAAAAACTGTTTCTTCATATTTCAGTTTCTTTAATTTGGAATTTTCAGTCTTCTTTTCACGACATTCAAAGTAGGAATATACCTTGCTTGTGTTAGGTGGATATTGCTTGTAGTGTGTAACCTACATCAAGAAAAAATTCAGTAAGAACTCAAAACATCACTACAAAGCACAACAGAAATCATATTTGTATATTAAAGCTTAAAAGTAACTCCCAGCTCTTCTGAGCTGTGATTATTTATCCATTCACATTCTACACAAGTATTTACAGAATTTCCAGGTTTTTAAACACTCTCAATTTTCAGTTCCAAGGACTGTCTTCCCTCTGTTATCCCTTGCTTCTTTACCAAGTCTCCTTTTCCTGAGGTTAACCTCCCCCTCCCCTGGTGACTTGGCTTTGATTGACTGGGAAAGGCACTGGCTGGGGTTTTAGGAGCAGCAATGTGCCCAGTCAGTTTTTGATCCACCACACTTTGGCCAAGCCTAATAGCTACAGGAAGCACAAAATTCCATGCCACTACCAAACACCTGCTTCAATCTGACTTCAGTTTTGCAGGCCACCATCCCACAGCTCAGATAAACCCACCCAGAACGAAGAAGGCAGTGGCAATGGCCTTTACCCAAGTGTCCCATTCCCCATGAGCAGAGTGGGTCTCTCAAACTCTGGTTACACCAAAGCCAGTTCACAAACCTGTTACTGTCAGTAAAGCTGCTAAAATCTACCTGAGGTTTATGCCTCCCTACAAAGCCAAATGGGCTTTTTTTTCAAAATTTGAAAAAGTTCACATAAAGGAAGCATGAGAAGTTGCTGCCTGTGTGTATTACGTAGAAACTGGCCATAAAACACACAATGTTATGCTGAATTCAATGATTACAGCTTTTCAGAGCTGATAATAAATTTAGCCAGAAATTTACTTTGATTAATAACAGCATTTGAAACAAGTACACTCTAAACACCTAAAACCTTAAGCCTGCAAAATTTCATCTCCTAATGTGTAAAAAGCAAAGTCCATGCAAAATCCTTAATTCCATACTGAACAAAAAGAATACACAATGACAGAAACTTGGCACTATCAATGTTTAAATTACAGAACACACAAATCAAGGTAAAGTACCCCCAAAGTTGAAGGTATCAAGAGTTTTCTTAAATTATGATGGGAAGTCTAAACAAGTCTATACATTCCATAAGGAAAAACTGTTCCTACAACTGAGAAAGCAGCACTGTACATCAGAACAAAATTCAAATGGTTGGAAAATCCTGTGTGAATTTTTTTCAAACTCCCATATTTACAGGTTAGAGTATCAATTCTTTATATGTTTCTTACTGTTACTTACTCAAAATAAATTTTAAAACTTCTGTTTCTAATACCACAAGGAATTGGAAAAGGGATAGTTTAACTGTTTCTTCCTTCTTGTCCTGATTTTTTAAATGTATCCCCAACATTCTCAAAGAAAAATATTTGAAGGATGCTTTACCTGTATTCCTCAAACTGTATGTTAAAGGATTTTAAAATTACAGTTTCACTTCTCCTCTCAAATGTCGTTTAAATTGAGTATTTGACTCAGATTAGACAATGAACTACTCAACTGAATTTCTGGTTCTTCTATACCAGCACAAGGCTGTTATGGCTGTGTTTCCAATACTGCAAGGAAACATTCAAGGAAGGTCAATTTAAAGATCATTCCATTGTCTTTGCTTGTATGAGGTTTACAAGGCCAATCAAATAAAACCCAAGCTTGTCATTGCATGTTTTCTGCCCTCCCTTCAAACAAAGCATGGCACCACAGGCATTTGATGGAGCACAAACATCTTCTGTTACAATTCCACAGCCACTCAAAAGCAGAATGCCTAAGAGTAGCAATGTTAGATCCAAAGACAAAACCTGGCTTTCAGATTTAGTTCTAGCTATTAATAAATGTCTTGCTTCACAAATTATAACATGCCCTTTCTAGTTCTGTGCAGAACTTCCAAGAAATACATCACACTGCCAGCTCAAAGAAAACTCTCTGCATATCATCACATTTAAAAGAAAACAAAATCCCTGCACAAAACAAAACACACACACACCATCCTCTCTTCTTTACTATGGAGTAGACAAAAATAGGCTCAATTTGACTCCATGTCTTTCTATTGAGTGGGTATATGAACACACATACATATTGTGTATTAAATTGTATTAAATGCACTCTGAGAAAAAGATCCTGTAACAAATCCTTAGAATGGTCATGCACTGTAAAGACACAGAGTGGGAACTCCTCCCCTCCCACTGGTGCCACCAAGATAAACTACAGCAACCTCATGAAAAATTCTGCTCAGTTTTACAACTGGTACTGGACTTTTGAGTTTGTGATTTCAGAGCAAAGGCTCAACACAGCAGCTGCAAGTCCCAGGACCAGCGGCAAGTACAGCACATGTCCCAGGACCAATCCTCCACATGAATATCTCAGTTCCTTGTGGCAAGCTCCAGAGCAAAGCAAAGCAATGCTGCTGTACTCATCACAACAGTTCAAACAATGAAAACTATACCTGCATGAGATGGGATACTCAGGTTTCCTTAAAAAGTTTATACAACTTACCAACTATGGGCAAGTTACTGAAGCCAACACCTACATTGTAATGAAAATCTGTGTAATCTTCCACTCACATCTTTAAAATATATTAGACTTTGACAGTTCAAAGGCATCTCCTCCTGCTATATGTTTCTCTCTATCAAAATGGTTACAGGCCCAAATTAACTTAGGGCGCACAGTGCACCCACTGAGCTGGTGCCACCTTTTCTTATTGCATTAAAGTACATTCTTTTAGGGACTTATTCTAGCTCTGCTTTAAAGCATGATCACAAAACACTGTGCTCTGGCTGCAAAGCAGAACTTGAGAGCTGCAATCAGGATGAAATGCCAACAGATTTATCCTCTATATTGCATACCTGGGGACACAGCTCCTCCTGACTACCTTGCTGACAGCTTCAACCTAAAAAAAATGCCACTCAAGTTTCTCAAACATTGCATCACAGGTTTAGCTATCTTTTCTGACATAAGATTAGATCCTAACCTGAAAATACATACTAGCTAGTGTCCAGAAGATAGTTACTCCTAGGGATTAAAACATATATGAAAGTTTAGTGTTTGACAGAAATATAATTTTATTAAGTTGCTGTAAGTACTTGAAGGAGATAAGGAAGCGTGATTTGCAAGTCACACGTGTAGTATTCAATTATATTCTTCACACATTAAAATCTATTTAAACAGTGAAAATACACATCCCTGGCAATTAAAATATTTACATCTGAGCAAACCTTACAGCTGTAATTTTTAAGATACTTCTTTTGACATTCCACAAAGTTGTTAGCTTTACCCACAAATCTGAGACACCCTTTTAAATATTACTAAATATTTAAAGGCACAATCACAATCTTAAAAGTACCACACTTCCCAACCACTGGCTACTTGAAGGGGGCTTATAAAAAAGATGTGGACACACTTTTTAGCAAGGCCTGCAGCAACAGGACAAGGAGTGGTTTTAAACTAAAGGAGGGTAGATTCAGACTAGATATAGTAATTGTTTTGTGATGAAGTTAGTGAAACACTGGAGCAGGTTGCTCAGAGAGCTGACAGATGACCCATCCCTGGAAACTCTCAAGGTCAGGCTGGATGAGGCTTTGAGCAAACTGGTCTAGTTGGAGATGTCCCTGCTCACTGCAAAGGGGCTGGACTAGATGCCTTTGAAGGTCCCTTTCAACCCAAAGCATTCTTTGATTCTGTTATATAGGCGTGTAAGAAGTTAAGCACAAGACCTACAACCCCTGCTGAATTATCTGGCCATCTTTTTGCTCCCAAGCCCTCAGACAGGGCACCATACTGATCAGGAATATCTGCCCACAAGATGTCACAGAAGCTGACTGTATTAGCTGTCATTTCTGGGCTTCTATGTGGGGGAATAATGCCCATCTGCCACAGTGGTGGTCAGGAGGCTTGGCATGCAGTGAAATGCCTGGTGGTGCAAAAAAAAGTGTGGAAAAAAGGTCAAGGTCCAGGAGTGGGAACAGTTCACAGAAGACACAAAGAATGCAATTGAAAATAAAACAAATCAACAAGAAAAAACCTGACACAACACTAAAAGGCCCTTGGACAATGAAAACTGTGCTTCAAAAAATGCCTGATCTTTGTTGTCTGATGAAGACTTGCATCTTTCTGTATCCTAAAGGACAGTAGAAACAACAACCAGAGGCAATGTACAATATTTGATATTAAATTTTATGTGACTTGAGAGATTAAGGCAGTATTGATAACTCTACGCTTTCAGTTAGGGGATGACAGAAGCAGGACTTGTACAGATGAGCTCTTGATAAGTAGCAGTGACTATAAAGTCAGTAGGAAATCCCTTCTCTTCAGGAAGAAAAAAAACCCCAACCAACAAACAGAAAAGCAAACAAAAGCCTCTACTGGGATTAAGAGACCCTTACAAGAAAACAACTCTCCAAAGTATCTTCAAAGGCCTTTTGATGTTTAGTTCAAAGGCTGCGGTTTAGGTTTTGTCTATAAAACATTTGACAAACAGCTTTGGCACTACAACCTACAAGATTATGTACTATGACTGAAATGGAGCACTTTTATTCCAGTTGTGATAACTCCTTGTTTAATTTAATGCAAATAAAGGTATATTCTGCACAAAGAATACTTTCAACAAGGATTACATCTATTTAATTAAATCAAGTTTTTTTGAGGAAAAAAACATGAACCACAAATAGCATTTAGATCATAAAAAAACTACCCCAAACATTAAGAGTTAAATTTCAAGAAAAAGGAATTAATGGGTATTCAACACAAAATAGGGATGACTGAAGTAAATGCTGCATTTTTCTAAACTAGATAAGAAGATACTTGACATAAAGACATAAATATTCGTGCAATCTACAAACTTTGTTGTACAGGATATTGTGACAAATTTACTTTAAAAGGTTATTTAGGCCTATGTAATTCAACTACTTGAAAACGTGGGAAAAACACATAGGACATGAGAAGTCAGGTGTGGCCAAAATCTCCACTGGTGGTAATTCCTGATGCTCCCCTAGGTCAGATGCCAACATGAACCACCAGAAAGATGCTTCCAAGCCCTGTCTACAGTGGAGAAAGCAAACCCCCAAACATTTACCCAGCAGGATCTTGCCTGTACTGTAACTCTCATGTGACAAGATGATACCAGTTCAAGTGAGACAGTATTTGAACTTTCTGGAGCTATTTTGGAAAATCCTTAGTGCTAAATGAGTACAGAACAACCTGGCCACTGCACCCATGGTGCCACACAGCCACAACAATGAAGACTCAGAGGGACAGGTGGCAGATAAAGCAGAAGAAGCATGGCCTGGACTCGGGGCCACTTGGCCAGGACACTGCAGGTCTGCAGCACAGGGGCCAAAGCACAGGCTGGGCACTGCACTGCAAGTGACATTTGGGGGTCCTCACCTCCACTGCCTTACCCAACTTCAGTGCAGTGGTACTGCTGGTATTTACACCAGGGAGACTTCTGCAAAGACCCCAAGACCTCCTATTTACAAACATTATGGAAAGAGGCCATGGATGCAATACTGCTTTACCTAAACCCTTAGAAAATTTAGCCAACAGAGCAGCTAAAAGCAAAGTTTGCCAACAATCTACATGGAAAACAGCATTATTAGCAACATAAGGAGATGAAACAGGACTTAGGAGCAAAGGGACTGCTCTATCAGATATACCTCACTGAGATGAGACAATTAACAGCAGTGATAAGGCATTGTGACCCTCTTCAGGAAAAAACCCAACACAACTGTGACTAACAGTTATATTCAACAGGGATGCTTTGGCAGCATTCAAGCAATCACAGAAGGAATCCACACCACAACAGTGGAAATGAAAACCAGACCAAAAGCCAGTATGGTTAAATGATAAATTTATTTGAACAAGAGAGGAAATGCCAGGAGAATCAATCTTTATTAATTCAAGAGAAAGGGCATCCAACAGCAGCAGGTAAAGTGCAAGACATTCTTAAGTGAGTTAAAAAAAATCTAAGAGTCAAGTAGAATCTCACTATTTTGATTACATGTGCTTCAAATTACCAGAAGGGAAAGAAAAAGCCTTAGAGAGACTCCAAGCCCCTGATTAGAATGCACAGGATTGAGACAATGTTCAAGAACCAAACTGAGGACATTGGGAGATATCAGCTCATAAGAGATGAGAGAGATAAGCTAACGGAGGTTATGACTGAATGATGACCTTGTACCACTTCTAACGTCTCCATATTTGAGTTCATCCATCATTTCTTATGTGTGTATTGAAAAATAAGAGGACCAGAGGTGAGGAAAAAGAAGTTGAGACCAGTCAGTACTATGAAAAATAAGGAAAGCACATGCAAGCAACTGAATTCATATGGAAGCTGCACATTACAGCAGAGATGCTGTACATGACCAGGTCCACATTCATTTAAAGCACAAGGTTAATTGTAAGCACTAGAACTGAATGTGTTCTAAATTTCTCAGACAAAACACAGAGCTTAAAAACAGCCACACTTTGCAGTTGATTGCTTTACCACTAAAGACTTTTATGGTTTTTGCTGTGGTTTAACCCCAACTGGCAACCAAACCCCAAATGCCACTCATTCACTCCTCCTAGTGAGACAGGGGAGAGAATCCAAGTGTAGAAGTGGAAAACTCATGGGTTGGGATAAAGACAGTTTAACAGGGAAAGCAAAACTTCTCTGCATGTAGGCAAAGCAGAACAGGGAATTCACTCATCACTTCCCACGGGCAGGCAGGTGTTCAGGCATTCCCAGAAAAGCAGGGCTCCAGCCTGTGTAGCATTTACTGGGTAAGACAAATGCCACTACTCCAAACATTCCCCCCTTTACTCCTTCTTCCCCCAGCTTTATTCACTAAGCATGATGTCATGTGGTATGGAATATCCCTTGGGTCAGCTGGGGTCAGCTGTCCTGGTGTCCCCTCCCAGCTCCCTCCTTGCTGGTGGGATGGTGTATGGGGCAGAAAAGGCCTTCACTCTCTGCAGGCACTACTCAGCAAAATCAAAAATATCCCTGAATTATCAGAATTGTTTTCAGCCCAAATCCAAACCACAGCCTCATACCAGCTACTAGGAAGAAAATTACCTCAGTCAAGCCAGCAGTTTTATATCCAAGACTATCACAAAAGAGATGACAAAATGCCTTATGTTTACTGTCTACACATCTGTCACTAGTCTGCTGTACTACTGCACACGCTGTGGTAAGTCTCCCGCTCCTTAATGAAAAAGGAAAAACATTTACTTTTCAACAATGAAAGCTGCAGTGGTTCTAGAAGGGCTACTTCCCACTAATTTAAAAATTATCTGAATACTGTACAGTTGCAGTGCTCCTTTCGAGCAATGGTGTCTTGGGGTTTGTAACAGGACCATGTGACTGCAAATGAAAACTTGGAAAATAACGAAGCTAGACAGTGTGAAGATTGTGTCTTACAAGGAGTGCTGAGCCAGACGCTTCCGATGCTTTGCACTGGCAGAATTACAGGAGATAACACTCACACTCCCACCACAAGATTTTAATTAAGAAAAAAAAATATATGGGCTGTTGCACAGAGTATTTTGCAGTCATTACGTACTAGTCAAATCCAGTAGGCTAAAGAGTACTCATGTTTCTTCCTCACATACCTCTAGTCTTCTAAATAAAGAATACACAGGCTGTCAGAGCCTAGAATAAACACACACTCACGTGAAGGGCTTCAGAACTCAGTGCTCTCCTACATCCACACAGAGTAAAAAGTCATCTGAAGTGACAAATACTTAAAATTCAACATGTAAGGCATACAAAATTAAAACATACATTTTGGGTTTCCTTGAGGCATCCAGAAAGAAATTAATTCTGAAACAGATCTCATTTACAGTCCAGATAGCAAGTCAGCTCCTCCTAAGAGGTAATTGCATGGCAGCTTATTATAACTATCAGCTTAATTATGAAACATGCCAAGCAACAGTACCAGATCTAATTGGAAAAAGCAAAATAAGCTATTATTACTGCAGCAAACAAGGGTCAGTCAACAGCAGCTCGTGGCCCATCCAACCCAGGCCTGGCCTGTCCCAGTCACAGCTGTCCTCCCACTGAACAGCACAGCTCTGCCAAGCTGATCCTCTCAACACAGTTTCAGACTACCTATAGTCTGCAATATTTCTTGCCTGTGCAGAAATAAACAAATATAGGCTAAACAGAGCACTGGGAATCAGAGAGAAAGAAAATGCAGAGGAGGTGTGTCAGCAATGTCAGACAAATGAGGCACTGAGGGCAAGGACCCTTCCACTGGGGAAGGGCAGAGAGTGAACAGAACCCCACTGTCTCAGAGGGACAAGACTGCTATAGAATATTGTATAATGTATGTACAGCTAGCTGTATAGATGGAGCTGTATAAATTGTACCTTGCTGCACACAGAAGACTAAGACATCAGGCAACAGAAACAGCGATTTTCAAGGAGCCAGCTGATATCCCCTCACTTGCAGTTTTCCATCAACAAGGATTTTAACTTTAAATACTTCCTCTTCTCAGTAATACCAAATCACCAGTAGAAAACTTCACTAATAGAAATGCCATTGGTCTAGTGCACATGAAGATATTGAGGTTCCCCAGATAACACTGCACTGATGAATCTCTTGAGAGTCTCATGATCAGAAGAATTAAAAGGACTGCTGTTGCTTATCAGCATGTTGCACACACACTATACCAAATGCCCATGCCCAGACTCTGAGGGGATGGCATAAAATTCCCAGCATACAGGAGGAATTATACTTTTGGGGCATTTGTAAAAGCTTAAGAACACAGAATAAAGTACACAGGAAGAAGAATCTAAGTGATGTAAAAACATTTATCTTGTTATTGGGTTTAGAGATAAACTGTATAATTTGAAGCCCAGCCTCAAAATCCTGGAGCACTTGTACAATTGAGTAAGCTCCAGTCTATAAGAGAAGGTCAGTTCTGGAACCAGTGCATATTCACCTACTGGAACTACTCCTGTCTAGGAATATTCACTTTACTACTAGCAATCAGCATGATACTCAGCATTTTTCAAAAACACTTGAAAGATTTTGAAACTGAGTATTTAATAATCTCCATTGTTTAAGAGGAAATGTCCTATGATGCACATGCAGACAGGAAAATAGTGTAGGAGGAGGGGAGGCTGGATAGGCTCTCAACAGACAAACCTCTGCCTACTGAATTACTTTGTTTCTGAAACTGTATAGGCACTAAACCAGCAATGAGTTGTTTTTTCATCCCAAATTGCAGCAACACAGAACTGGGACACTGGAGCTACTACTCAAACTAACAAGTTGTGACACAACCCTGAGATGCCACAATTTTTTTATTGATGGACAACTGCCTAAGCTGGGGTTGTACCACTCACTATGGTCTGCATACCTTATGGTGTTTATGGTATTTAAACCTGTATGGCTTAAATACCATACAGGTGTTTATTTCTAGGTGATTTTTGTCACCAACATTAGCTTGTATGGACTGGCATCTACTGCAATTAGATCACCATGTAAACTTCTGAGCTGATCCATGTTTTTTCTCAGTGTAAATGTTATGTACAGACAGTTCTGCATACACAAACAGATGCTACAGTTGTGGATACAGCAGAACTGTCTAACCAAATTAAAAATAAAGAAAAAATTTCCCAATCAACTCTCACTGTTGTTTTAATTGCTAATAGGAGTGTTTGGTAACTCCTGTAAAAAGCTTGACATTACAAACTACGAGATATTTTAGTGCAGTTTTACTGCAAGTGCTCTCACTAAGTGAGTTTCATTGATTGGGAAATGCCAGTATCATCCAGGGAGCAGATAAGTGATGTTTGCTCATATTACCTAACAAGATAAAAGCAGCTACTTGTTTAAGCATTGTTCAGAGACACTGCATTTCCTAAGATTTGGAAAAAAGCATATGGAAAGAGAGACAATTTGTATAGCCCTAACAAAGCAACTGAGAGGCCAACTGTTCTAAATATAATACAAAATGCTCCTAAGCTGCCACAGAAAACCTCATCCAAATTCGGTTTTTAACTGGGAAAAAAACCCAAAAAACACCTCAGGCCTTTATTTGACCTCTTTAAGACTTCTACCACTCCTGGAATGTTACCAAGTCATACTATGAAACAGCAAACAAAACAGAAGCAAACTGGTTTTATGTCACTCCAGTGTGCTGAACTGGAAGGGACCAGTGTGCCACCAATCCTTGAGCACACCCAGAGAATTTAGAAAAAGTAGTGTGCAAATTACATTTGAAGTAGATACTGTTTTAAACCAGGCCTGCAGTATTTAATGTGATTAGTCTCAGACATGGAAGAAAAATGCATCTTCCATATTTGAATAAGTTAGACAACAAACACTTAAACCTGGTTCATAAAGAGCACTGTAGTCAGACTGCACCCGGAATGGAGGCAGCTTTGCAAGCCCTCAGTTGCAGCATCAGGATGCCCTGATTGAGCTGCTCCAACATTTATCAGCATCTCCCAAAACTCCTTCCCACAAACACCAACAATAGCTGTTAACTTTCTTTATGTCTTGATGCAACTTATAGTAATGACAATAATAATGAAAATAATAGTAATAGCAATAATAATATCACAAGTCAGCAACTACTGAGGTTTGTACTTTAGTAGTTACTCAGTAACAAGACCTGGTCACAACACAGCTTGTTGTGATCTTGTTGTTTGCTTTCTCAATTCCTCCATCCAGAAGTACCCTCATCCCTGAAAACTCATCCCAGCATCGCAACGCTCAAAGAGCTAAAACACAATAAATGCTTTACAACGACAACCAGGACTGTTACTGTAGTTTTGTTTACAAGAACCTCGTGGACACTGCAACGCAGCTGCTGAAGGAAATAAGCGATCCCTGCAGCCTCGGAGAGGCCGGGCACACGTGTCCAGCCCGGCGGGGGAGTCACACGGGGGCTGTGCCCAGAGCCTGGATGCTGAGCGCTTCTATGAGCGCGGCACAGGGGCAGCTCCGGCCCGGGCACACTGGCTGCGAGGCACGGCCGGGGCAGGGAGCTCCGGCCCGGACACACTGGCTGCGAGGCACGGCCGGGGCACAGAGCTCCGGACCGGGCACACTGGCTGAGAGGCACGGCCGGGGCAGGGAGCTCCGGACCGGGCACACTGGCTGCGAGGCACGGCCGGGGCACAGAGCTCCGGACCGGGCACACTGGCTGCGAGGCACGGCCGGGGCACAGAGCTCCGGACCGGGCACACTGGCTGCGAGGCACGGCCGGGGCACAGAGCTCCGGCCCGGGCACACTGGCTGCGAGGCACGGCAGGCGCTGCCGGGGCACAGAGCACCGGCGCGGGGCGCGGACAGGGCGCCTGCACTTTGTCACCGCTGTCAGCCCCGCTATTTCCAGGAAACGAAGGGAGGGCCGTGCGTGCGCCTCTCCGCTCTAACCTCCACCTTGCCGAGCCAATGTGACACCGCAGTGCCCGGAGCTAAGCACGGGGCTAGCGAACACGGATTTTGCGCCAGCCGGTTCCCGGGGCGCGCTGCATCGCCGCCAGGCGCACGGCCGCGGGCAGGAGCGGAGCACAGCGGGAGGGACGCGGCGCGGGAGAGGGAAGGAGCGGCTGCCCCGCGGCAGCGCCGTGCGTGCCCTCCGCGACCCCGGCCGGGGCGGGGGGCGGGCAGCCCGGCGGGGCCGGACGATGCTCGGGGCCGGGCGGCCCCCGCCTCCCGCGTGCCCGCCATGGCCGCCCCCCGCGCCCAGAGGCGGCGGGATGGCGGCGCCCACCCCGCCCGCTTTCACTTTCTTTTCTGGCCCCGCCGCCGCCCCCCGGCTGCGCGGCCCCCGGCACCCCGCGGGCAGCGGCTCGGGGCTGCCGGGGGCGAGAGGGGCAGCCCCAGCCAGGCCTGCGCCGTCTCCCCCGCACCGCCCGGGTGAGGCCGGGCACCCTCACTGGCGTCCCGGGGGATCTCACAGCCCCGGCCACGCGGGCAGGGGCCGGTGGCGGCGGGACCGGCCTGGCTCGGCGCCCCGCGGACGGCGCGCACCGGCGGGTCCGGTGTCCGCAGAGGTGACCCCCTCTCTCCCGCGCGGCTGTCCGTGCCCACCTTGTAGGAGTCGGTGGCGAGGAGGATGTTGAACTCGGCTCCCGCCGCAGCGCACTCCATGTCGCCGAGCCCCGGGAGGCGCCGCCGCCCGCACGGACAGAACCGGGCTCCGCCGCCACCGCTGGCGTTTTGAGCGGGGGGAGCACGGAGGGAGGGGGCGGGGCGGAAACAGGGGATCGCGGCCTGGGCGGGCGCGAGCGGGGACGCTGATTGGTTGGACCGCTCGGCCACAGAGGGCGGTTCCCTGACGTTACGGCAAGGGGGGCGGGGCCTGGGCGCCGCGGGGGCTCCGATTGGTCCCGCCGCCGGCCGGTGCAGGGGGAGGGGCGGGCGGGGAGCGTCCCGCGCCGCACGTTCTCTTTCATTGGATTTGGGCGGGGCCGGCCCGGTGACGTCACCGCGCGGCCGGCGGGCGCCCTCTGGCTGTAGCAAGCGGCGCGCGCTCGGCTGAACGGGCGGCGGGGCTGAGGCGGGCGGGGGCGGCGCGCATGCGCGGTGGGGTCCCGGTTTCGGTTCTCGGCAGCCGCCGTTCCGGGAAAGGGGAGGCGGCACCGGCACCAACCGGGCCCAGGGGGACCCCCGCCCGCACCCGCACCTGCACCCGGCCGGGCCGAGCTCCTGGGCAGCCGCTGCGCCCTGCGGTTCCTTTTACCAGCGCCTGGGGCTGATGCCCGTGTGGGGAGGGACCTGCCCGCCTTCCCGAGCAGCCCAATCGCCATCCACCCCCACTGCCCACGCTCGGCACCGGCTGCCTCGGTGGAAGAGCGTGACACTTTTTGACAGAAATACTTCCGAGCATTCTTTACAGTTGCTGTCGATCGGGGATTACATATAAAATTACACCTGCTTTCCAAACAACTTACCTTGTTGTTCAATCATAAACATATCCAAAAATTGTATGTTGTATCCATAACATCCCTGTGAGCTACATTAATTTGATTACTCTTGTGAGTCCTTGTTGACCTCAGCATGCTCTTGTTTTATGCCATTCCATGAGAGAAAAGCACCAGTTTTATATATATAAATATATATAAATATAAATACCTTGCCCAGAGAGGCTGTGGGGTTTCCCTTGCTGGAGATATCCAGGAACCATCCAGTCACAATCCTGTGCCATGTGCCAGCTCCAGGCTGACCCTGCCTGAGCAGGGAGCCTGGACCAGATGCCCACTGTGGTCCCTTCCAGCTCTACCCATTCTGTGATCCTGGAAACTACTTTCATTTGCTTTCTCTGGAGGGAAAGGGTTTCCCTACAACAGGGAAAGGTCTGTGAAGAAGTTGGAAACATTAATTGACTCCATATATCAGGAGTTTAATGTATTCTTCCCTCTGCCATCTTGTTTGAGTTCTGTTTTTCACCAAAATATAAAATTAGCAGTGGCAATTGCTGTTATTGCTATCAGCACCATGAACTTGCAACTAATTCTTGTCTTGGATGTTCCACTTGCTTTTGTTCAGTCTCGTGGACACAGAACTATCTTCTTACCATAACTTCCCCATCAGAGCAAAAAAAATTGAAATGTCCATTTTCTTTCTAAGGTTTCTCTGTAGCTCTTCCCCTTTTATCTCTGCTTGTTTGTTGCTGCATAGACAACCCAGTCTGCTGTCTTCCACTAGCAAGACTGATCTAAAAGTGCTGGCGAGTTTAGAAAGCTGCTGTACCTTTTCCACATCCTCCTTAAATAAAAAAATTATTTTTCTGAAATTGTCCAGACTTAACCCTTCCTTAGTTCCTTCTGAGGATTCCTTTTGTGGAGTGTCCCATCAATGTGGCAACATGGTCATGTGATAATTTGAAATTATCTTTATATGCAAATCTCCCATGTTTTGTCACAAAATTTTCTTCTGTGGTGTCACATCAGGACTTTGTCCCTTAACACATCCTTTGTCTGTGTTATTGTTCCATATCTTTTTTAAGGTGAAATCTCTCTGCATGCAAGGGACAAAGCCTATTTTTTTAAAATTCTGCTTTAATATAAAGCTGATTAGTAAAAAGCAAAAGTTATTTTATCAGATCAAACTTTTATCTAAACCTTGGCAAGAAATTGGAAAAGTCAGAAAAATACTGCAGGTTTTTTGGTTTTTGTTTTTAAATGGCATTTCTCACTACAGAATTCTGCTGATATATCTTCAAGCCTTCAGTAGAATAATTAATGATTATTTGCTCAGACAGAATTTTTGTCAGCATCTTGTTTCCCCTCCTGCTGGCTCTTTCTGGCACCTTATATTGTGCCAGATCTTGAATAATGGTTTAATTTAGCTCATTTGAACATATCTTAAGCTGTATCTATAATGAAATATTGTAAAGTTAGGGCATTTAGAGTATTAATAGAAAATGGTACTATGCTAAACAGAACTATGTTAAATCACTATTGGCTGGCGAGGAGAACATATTTTAAGTTTGGAAAAAATTAAATACAACGCTTGCAGCTGTAGGTGGTGGGAGTACCGTCACAATGTTGAAGGAGAAATAATCCTGGGAAACTCAAATACTTGATTTCTGTGCTGTATCTGTCCTCTACTATCTGTAAAACTGGCTTTGGACTGTTCAACTGGCTTGTTGAAATCAGGAATTGTAACATATATGGGGCTTAACTTCTCCCTCCAGAAGGAACCACACCAAGAAATGATGTTCTTCAATTTCAATGTGAGCTCAGCTAAATTGTTTCTGATACCATTTACCTACAGACTGAGGTGAGGTTGTTCAACAGTTATCTTCCAACATTTTCCTTTAGCATGTGAGAGATTTTTAGTATTACTTGTTTAGATATTTTAATAAACAAAGCTCTAAGGGTAGCTTTAATAAAGTCATATTAATCCAGGGATGTATTTTGTTCCTCAGGGATTTCTGATAATAAATGATGCTCTGTGTAGCAGAATTGTGCACTCAGCATTTTATGTATATAAAGTCCATAATGTGGTGCTGTATCTGGAGGAGAGCTATCTTGTAAATATGTCCTCAGGCTGATGTCTTAGGAAGTATGCAAGGACAGTCAAATTAAGATGGATATGACACCATATCCTTTCTTCACTCACTACTGCAAAACTTGATATTTGTTTAATCTATCATTGAGAGTCCTGTCACCACTGCATAGAGGATTGCTGTGACTGGAATTTCTGCACACACCATGATTATGTTCAGGGCATGAATTTTCCTCTCTGTTTCTGGTTGTTTTGGTTGTTACTTCTGAGCCTGAACAAATCCCCTGTGCTCCCTTTATTTGGGTGATAATTCCAAGGCATATTGACAGATTGAATGTCAACATTGTTTCTTAATGCAGTTGTTTTTCTTTTCAGATATGCTGGCAAAAGGGCAGAATTTTAAATGTGCTTCTTGGTGCTTTAGTTACTTGTGGTAGTGTTTAAACTTACAATTTTTGCAGCAGGTCCCTTGGTGCCTGATGGCCAGGCTGGTGCAGCTGGAGTTTATCAGGTATCTGTCACTTGCCACCTTGCTGCATTCAGTTCTTTGCTGTGAAGCTGTAAGGAAAACAGAGTGGAACCTGTGGACTCTTTCTTCCTCCAAGGCTATACTCCTTTTATCCTTTCTAAAGCTTCCCATCCTACACCATTCTGCAACATCTAGTTGTGTTCTTGTACTGTTCTTTCACCTTGGATACCTGGCTGGGACTCCAGAATAAATCAGTTCATAATTTATTAAAGTCATCTAAGCAGATTTTAATGTGCTTAAGAATTTAATTCTCTTTGATAAACCATGTCCATCAATAGTTCTGTTAAATAGTATCCCAATCACAAGGAATCACAAAGTATTTTATTTTCCATAGAAGTGAATAAATATTTCTGGCCTTCACATATTTTTCCATTTTTTGGCCTTCTGAGCGTGACTCACTGCAAGTCAGCTTTTCTCTTTTCTTTAAAAGTTCTTAAGAACGACATCTAGCCCTCAGGTCAGTTCTCTGGAAGCCAATGCCTATATTTCTGCTGGCACTTGGATTGGTAGACTTCCAGACATGCTGTGAGCCTTCTTGCCTTGACTTTTGGAAGAGGCAGATTTTAGATTATGGGGATGGCTTTGTATCACACCACATAAATTGTTGTTTCTTGGTATGCATTTCATAACCAGTACTGAGGTGTTTGCATGTTCTGCAAAGAGTAAGTGAAGTTCAGTCCCTTCATTGCTCACAGTATTGTAAAGCTGAGGTAGCTTGAAATTGCTGTCACACAGGTGGGTGAAATGCCACAGGACATGCTAAAATGATTGTTACAAATATGCATTACTGGTTCTGAATTGGCACTGTGGATCCAGCACAATATACCAGTTTTGGGTGTACTGAGGTGCCCTCTACCAAGAGACACTCAGGTGGACCTGCCATCTCTTTTGTCCATGCTGGGGTCTCCTCAGGAGCTGGGTGACAAGTGAATGTTGCTCATGGGTGTTTGAGTGCATCTGTCCAGCATCAGCTTGCATCAAGAAGCATCCTCCTGAGCAGGAGCTTGCTAATTCCAATGGGGATTTATAAAGTTAACAGTGCAAGTCTTGCATTTCTGGATTTTCTTGGTTTTGTGCTGTGGCTCAGATATCCAGTTGTATGGAGCTGGCTTGGGTTAATAAAGCTGTTTCTTTATGTCCCAGGACATATAAAAGTGGCAAAACCACTTCCTGAACTGACACCAAGCACTGTGTAATGTGGTTTGTGCAGTGCTGTACCTGAGCCAATAAACTCTGTAATTGTAACCTCTGAGCTGGACTGTGTCCCTGACACAATGTGCAACTAAAATAAGCCTCTGCAGCTGGTCAAGTGATGGCTGTGGGGTGTGGGATGCAGTGCAGGAAGGGAGCTGACAGGAATATTAGATTCAATCACCTGTACTTTGTCCACATACCGAGATTCCCAAACATCCAAACAGCTGAAGTTTTTTTCCCTTTGAATCAAATCAGCACAAAGTAGTTTCTCTGCCTCCCAAACCAACTACCCTCCACTTCATAAGAGTGGTGAGTATCAGCTTGGTCAAATAGAGTTCATAAGAATGAATGCCTCTGGCTTTTATAGGAAAAATAATGAAATATTTCCAACACATTCATTTCAGAATTCAGATATACTTCTAAATTGTTTCTTCAGCAGTGTTTGGCCAATGCAGAATTTGTGATGTTCTGTCACAGTGTGAAGATTTTATTGCTGTTTATCTAGAGTTAAGTTTATAATTTAATCAATGTTTACTGCTCTGGAGTAAATGCTGAATCCTCTGGAGCTGAGACCATTTCTAGTTATGTATTTGTTTATCACCTGATGTGTGAGAGCCCCTGCACTGACACAGCTACAGCAGCAACCACAGTGTCTGCAGAGCATAATTGAGCTTTATGTGGTGGAGGGATCAGAGGCCTGGAGCTAAATGGATTGACTTTTGTTTTGTATTTCACAATACGCAGTGTGTATTGGACTGTGGGACAGACACACTTGTGTGTCCAGGTGAAAATACAAGGTTTCAACACTTCTGCAGCACATGTGAATTTCAACTGAGCTGCCACGGTTATGTCTGAGGATCAAATGCCACCTGTCCAGTTTATAAATACAGAAGATGACTTTCTAATGATTCAGGTCTCCATTTTCATTCTAGCAAGCTGAAGGGTCTATTTTCTTCGTTTGATTCATGCCTTCTGTGAAAGAGAAAAAAAACCAAAACCAAAATCCAAAAAACAGAACTCCCTAGAAACACCAATTTTCCAGAGTTTCTTTTTCTGAGGAGTAGACAGCATGGAAGATTATACATATTTACTGATTGCCCAGTTTTGTAATATTCTTGCTGACTTTGTAGAACACCTGAAGCAAAACAAGATAAACCAACACATTTGTAAAAAGCAGTAGAGGGACAGACAGTGGGCATTTTGCTACAACACATCAGTTAGAGGAGTTACGGTTTCACAGTTTGTGACATCAGCCACTGTCCTCACATGAACTTCTGCCTTGAACTGTGTTTTTCTCTGCTCAAACACTTTCTAGTTCAGCCTGATCCTGTAAAATGCAGTGGCATTCTAGTGAGCTGCCAGTGACTTTAGTACACTCAGGATCTTGTGCACTGTGTCTTTAAAGAGAAGGGGAGAAAGAAATTGAATAATTTATTTATGCTCACTAAAAGAATTGTATGGAGGGCAAGCTCTACTATACAGACAGTGTTCTGACCAAAAAAATATCACAAGGTTACAAAATTTGTTGCACTACAGTTTTAAAGAAATGTGATTTTTTTCCCCTGTGTCCTTTTTCAAAAGGAACTGTGAGGTTTATGAGGGAAATACCTTGCTCCTGTTGTTCCTGGGGAGAGTGAATATAAAATGATAGGGATTGGACAGAGCCCCAGGCATTGTCCATTCTCATAACAGTGCATGACAGATTACAGTTTGACTGGGAGACAAATCAAGACCATTTCAGTCAGCAAGGGTGTTTGTAGCGTGGCTGGGGCTGTGGTGCTGCATAAGGATGCAGTGCTGTTCTGCTAAGTCATCCCAGCTGCAGGTGAGGAATCCCAGCACACAGATGCAGGATCATTTCTGCTCCTTCAGAGCTGCTGCACAGAAACTGCTGCTGGACTGAGCCATTCCTTGGGCTCCTTCTGTGCAGAGGGTGAAATACAATTGTCTAGGAGAATACCTTTAAAAACAGGGACATCCTCATGGAAATGTACAGGTTTGTATTTTATTGCTTCTTAAAGTAAAAATGAAGGGAAAAGATTTGTCTTTAGAATATTAGTCTAAGCTGATAACAGGCAAAAACTGCCTTGGGTGCTTAAATTTAGGATGCTAGCAGTCTGTTGAATTGAGCAGGATTAAAATTGGTGTGTTTGGTGAGTGAGTGCAAAAATGATGAAATTGTGTCTAAGTAAACTAATTTTCAGAGCTGGAAGTCTTTCTCTTTGATGTCTCAAACATAAATAATCTCTGAAAACAAGTTGCTGGTCTTTTGTGAAGTGGTCTTACACAATATTTGCACTGCGCAGGTCACTGTTGTTCCCAAGATCTCAGTGGGCTGATTTACAGGAAATGCAGCGTCACTGGAGCAGTGGACACTCTCCTAGAGCACTGCCCTGCAGTCCTTACAATGTAGATGAGGTGTAGGTTTATTCTTGGCCTTTTTGCAGAGCCAGTGCACCCTCAATGCTGCCTACAGAGCCCAGCCTGGCTGGCAGCAGGGGCTGGGCCGCAGAGTGGGAGCCCCTGCACCACCCTCTGCTCTGGGGCTGCTGCTTAAACACGTGGGCAATCTTCTGCTCCTGCTGTCCACATGGGAAAAGATTGCAGCTGCATTTTGTGAAGAGCTTAATCCCATTAGTGTGCAAGGAGCATGGCCTAGAAATGTGCTGAGGATGTAAGCAGAGGAAGGAAGGGGCTGAGGAGAGGCAGGCGCTGGAGCAGTCGAGCACACACAGAGGCACCGACAGGCATCGAGGGCTCCCTGGGCTAAACAAGGCACCTGCTCTGCTGCACAGAATTTTCTGTGAATGCTGCATTTGGATTTAGCTCTTTTTATTTCTATTAAATTCTCCTCTGTGTTGGAATGCGTGAAATAGAAACCTCTCTGAGTCCCTCAGAGAGAAAAAGGAATGCAGAGTTTGAATTAGAACCTCTAGAGAAGCTGAAATATAAAGCTACACAGATATGAACTAGAAGTGTAAGTTTTAGTTTTAAGTAAAGAGAACTATATCTTAAATGCCTTAAGAGACTGTGTTAGCTAGTAAAAGGCCCTAAAGGCCAGTAGTGTTATAGATACAGATTATAATACTGGCTTTTTGCAAATATTAAAATGGATTTTATATGTGTAATGTAAAGTAACTTGATTGTAAAGATATAGTTTTTATTTCTCTTGTTAATTAAGCTTAGACATAGTAGTAAAATAGCTGATATAAGTATGCTTGTGCTAAATGCCTGCTTGGATGGGATAGCATCCAATGAACATATGAAGAAGATATCTGCTGATATGTGAACTATCAGCACGCACTGTCTGAAGACAGTGTGGACCAAGGCCCAAAAATTGGAGGTGAGAATGGACTATAACTACAACCAAAGAATACACATGCTCTAAAAAGGCAGATCCAAGGAGGAGCCCTGCTAAACAATTCTAGGAACATGTAAACTAGTTTGGGAAGGAAGTTTACTATGCATGAGGATCTATGAATGTGCAATAGGCTGATGTAATGAAAAGGTATTTAAGGGGTATCCCCAAAGATAACAGTGTGCTCTTGGCTGAGTGCCCAGATGCACCCAGCTGTAATAACCTTTGCTCTATGCTCCTTGTCTCCTACTGTCATTTATTAAACCTTTTACATTTTCACAGGAGAGTGAATGTGTTTTTCACAGTAGTGTTACCTTTCACAAAATTAGTTCCAGACATAATGAAATCTAGCAGAACATTGCTTGTATTTCTAGATAGAGCAGCTAGAACCATTTGTGTAAATAGATAAAATTATATGTGTAGATCTTGTGTAAGAACTGACACTACTTTCAAACATTAGAATCAAGCCAGGGTAGGTTTAGGAAGAATGTTTTAGAATCTTGCTTTTAGCTGATTGGATAATTTAGGAATAAAATCCCTGTATTTTTCTAGGGCAGTGCTCTAGGAGAGTGTCCACTGCTCCAGAGACTCTGCATTTCCTGTAAATCAATCCACAGAGATCTTGGGCAAAGAAGAAGAGGAAGGAAGAAGAAAAAGGTGTGGGAACTCAGGACTTTGTGCCCGAAAGCTTTTGGCATGGACTTTAATACTCTGAACTCCTTGCCTTCAAGACTGATGTATGCATGCAATAAACAACTTTACTACAACCAACAACTGCTCTTGTCTCTTTGAAGACCCAAGGCCCATGAAAAACTCTACAACTTTACTCACAGTTGTCGTAATTCTTATTTAGTGCTTTGTAATTAAACATGAAATGGAAACTGTAGATTGGAGCCTACTGTGGCAGGACGAGGCAGGAATGAACTTTATACCTCAATTTCAGTACAGATCAGAATTATGCATACATTTAAAAAAAACATATTATCTTAAATTATGAGGCTGAGGAGTAGAAGGAAGAGCTGCCTGTGCCTATTGGGGAGAGAGAGGGCAGACATTCTATGTGACAGCTTGTGCTGCATCAGGAATCAACGTGGGCTCCCAGTTTGAGCTATTTGATTTGGATTGCACCTACCTAACAGATACCTGTAGGGTCTGGCTCTGCCCTTTCACTGTGGTGACATTTGGAGAGTTTGCCAATGTGATAAGTTGCAATGAGCTGAATTACAGCATGGCCCCTGCACACAACGTTTCCTCTTGCCCCCCAAGATTTGCCAAGCTCTCTGACTTCAGTTCCTGACTGCAGTCTAATTTCTTTATCAGAGTTCTCAAGAAATGAACCAAGTATTGAAACACATCCTTGAAATTCACAGTTGTTTTTAGCTTGTCCTTTCTCTGGACTGTTAGCAAGGTATCTTTTATATTTTTCTCTCTGAAATCTGATGCTGAGATCTCAAAGTTAGTGGAAATAGGAGTGAGATTTTAGATGGCTTATTTTTAGAGGTATGATTTTTGTGTCAAAACAGTACTGAAATTGGGATAAAACAATAGTCATATCTAAGTATTACTTCTTAAACAGGAATATGAGATAATCTTCAAGGAAAAAAAAAGCTGGCATTTATCTTATCACGTAGCAATTAATAATCATTCCACAAATATTTGGGGAAATATGTGGGCCAGTGAACTCACTGAGATAAGTAGGTTGTGTCAAATCCTTGGTGTCAGATAAAATGTGAACTTTTCCACAGCCCTTGTTAATTTTACAATATCGAACCACTGCCTTCCTTATGTTTTCATTTTCCATTCAGTTTGTCTTTCTGTTTACTGGATCTATTTTACTGCTGCTGGCAGGAGTTTCTATCTTCTTGCTGGGGAATCAGAAGTTATCTGATTTATTTTTCCTGTACAGATACCTCCTCCAGTGTTTTACATAGTAATGTGTCCTCTCTCTATAAACTGATCATAGTAGTGAAAATTAATGCATATTTCTGTTAAGAGGATTTGTGTCCCTTTATTAGTGTCTATGTATTATCCAGTCACCTAACCTATACTGTCACAAAGATCTGCTATTTTATTCCAATTAAAAGATTTAAATGTAGAAGACTTTTGAGATTTAAAGAACAACTAACTGATAAATGTTGTGCAATATTTACTAATCCCAAAGGTCTTCTTTACAGAGAGAATGGAAATCCAACACTGGAAATTTGAGGAGGAAATGTCTGACTGTGTAGTTAAAGCAACAGTGTTCTGTTTAATGCTGAAATACTAAAGAGCCAAAACTTTTCCTCACAAAGGGAAACATTCTGAGGACAGTGAGGGTCAACTAACTAGTGTCACTGTCATATTTAATGAAAAATCCCTTTGCCAGGATTTTTCTCCTGAGAAGCCTCAGAAAAGAAATGTAAACAATAATTATCTGATTGCTTGGAAAGTGCTTTGGAGGTTGCTTATCAACAGGCACATCTTTGATTGGTTCCATGTGAATTGTGTTGACTTAATGAACCAATCCAGTCCAGCTGTGTTGGACTTTCTGAGTCTGTCACAGGTTTTTTATTATCATTCTTGTCTAACCTTCTGATGTATTCTTTCTCTTTCTTTAGTATAGTTTTAGAATATGATTATAATATAATATAAAATAACATAACATAATATCAGCCTTCTGAGGCTTTGGAGTCAATTCTCATCTCTGACCTCATCCTGGGGATCCTCACAACTCTGCAACAATTGGTGACCACAAACTAGCATGAAGCAATGAAGAAGAGTGGAAGTGAAATTAAAGACTGAAAATGTCCAGAAGATAACAGCAAGGAATGTACATGTAGAAGAAATAGTCAGACATCCTTCTTTGTGCAAATGGTGCTGGAGTCATCTTCTGTGCCCTTCCTGTGAGTCATGGCTGCAGACAGATTTTATGGGGTTCCACCAGAGCAGGAAATCCACAGAGGAATTGTGTCCCAATTCTTGTGTTGAGTCACCCCATGGCCCAGTGTTGTTCTGGCTGTGTTACCCATTCAGCATCTCTTCTGTCCCATCAGCTTCCCTGGAGCTGGGGTTGTTTAATGTGGCATGCAAGGCACGGTTAGGGCAAGGAGGGCAGCTGTGAACTTCCATACATCCACATCACTCTCAGAGCTCCAGATCAGTCTGGAGGTGGTATGGCTCCAGATTCAGACCTGGGAGTGAGAGGGTATTCCTTGATAGAATGGTAGTCTCTAAAAACATAATGTTATTTTTAGCTGGTAAGAGAAGAGATGCACCAAGGGAAAAAGCTGAGCTGAAATCTTGGCAAATCCTGATTTGATTTCTTTTTCAACCATTTCCTGTTGAATCTTAAGCTATTAAACCATGTGATAATTCATAGAGCTGTCCAGGTTGGAACAGCCCTTGAAAGAGCTCTAGCTTGAGTCTGGCCTGCTGCTCAAAGCAGGTCAGTGAAGATTTCAGACAGTATTTTTCAGGACTTTGTTGTGTAAGGTCTTGAAAATTTCCAAGAACACAAGTTTTCCAGTGTCTCTAGAGAATTTGTTCCTGTGATTAGTTTTCCCCCTAGTGGTTTCTCCCCACCCTTATATTCAGCTGCATCCTTCCTCAGGCACTGGATGGCTGCTGTGAGGTGCTCCCTAAACTCCTCTTCAGGTACACAGGGCATGTGTGATCTGATCATACTGGGTGAGTCTAGATTTGTCAGGAGGCACTTGCCTCAATTGTCTTCCAAGGAGAAGACAGTTCTCCTTTGCTCCCTCTCTAGGCACAGCAGCCCAGGGAACCTTGCTGGTAAAGAATGAGGCAGAGGAGTGTGTTTGAAAAGCCATGGTCAGGCAAACTCCCTGGTGACTGGGAAAAGGGGAACATTGCTCTTGATTTTTAAAAAGGGAAGAAAACAAGACCCAGGAGCTACAGTGAGCTCATCTTTGTGCCTGGGAAGGTCCTGGAGCAGATCCTCATGGAAAAAATGTTCAGGCACACACCAGGCAAGGAGGTGATCTGAGACAGCTAGCACAGCTTCACTAAGGGCAAATCCTGCCTGAGCCATCTGGTCAATCTGGAATCTTTGGAGACAATGGTTGCAGGGCTTTAGTGGCAGAGCACTAAATAAAGCTGGGTCATCCATACCTTTGGGGTTATCTGGAATCCTGAGCATGCTCTAGCCAAAAAAAAAAAAAAAAAAAAAAAGAGTTGGAAACAAACAAGTTGAGGTTTTATTTTAGCTTCTCTTTCCAATAAGAAACTCTTTATAGTCTATATGTATTCATGAGATGTGTTATTTTTAGCTACTCACTCTTTCCTACTTGTTAAGTCAGAAAATTCCCCAAACACTTGCTCAGATGATGCAGCATTTTTGCTCAGATAATGCAGGTGTTGGGAAGCCAGGCACCAGTGGTCCCTGCCACCACAAATGAGATTATAGAAGATCCTGCAGCCTATGCCAACAGTGAAGAAATGTATCTAGAGTGTGGTACATGAATCCCTTTTTCCCCTTTACTGTGCACAGGCAGAACCTCTTCATGACTCTTATTTATGAGTGAGCTGATTGAAGGATCCACCAGAGGAGCAAATGCAGATTGCAACTGCAGGTGTCCCCCTTGAAGGGCACTGCAAGCCATGCAAATTCCTTTCAGCAATTTCTGCAGTCACTATTTCATCTCATTGTTGACTTCAGGTGAAAGCAATTCAGAGCAGTTCTGGTTCAGGAGGTGAGCTCCTGATGGTGGGACAAGTCTGGACAAGCAACACATGCTGAACCCCGTGTCTACACAGATATTCCTGTGCACTTTTTGAGTCTGTACATTTGTCATAAGGGGGCAAGATGTACCAATACTGCTGTGGATATTTCTGCAAATGCTGCTGTGATTTATTAATATATAGAAGACTTTTGAGAAATTTCTGGTCTTCAGCTGAGTTATTTAGAAAAACACAGTGAATTGCTGCTTAGATTTAACATGCTTAATTAGAGTGCCTAGGGGAAACCTGGACTTCATTTAGCATTTTCTGAGCAACACCTATCAGTTAACACAGAAGCAGCACAACTGAAGTGCTTTAATCTTCTGCTCCAATCTGCGTGGCTCTGCCTGGCAGTCAGTGGCAGTGATGTAAGTAAAGATGCCCTAATTTTTATGCTAGAGTATAAGCTTTTACCCACTTCATACATGTTGAATATTTACAACTTAACTGTGTGAATTAAGGAGAGTCAAATTACGTGGGCCTTATTTCACTCCCTGTTATGTTGATATAAAAGGGACATAAACACACCAAAATCAATGGTGGCTACTGCAATGTAAAACAGGTGTAATGCTTACAGAAACAGGCAAATTTAAGCTGAAATGTTCTTCTGTTCTGGTTTAAGTAAAATAGATAATCAGGTGTGAACTCTGATTCGGCAGAAGCAAGAGACTTCATTAGCACAACATCCAAATGCCTTTTTTTCCTGATCCTTGTCCAGTTTAGTTAAATCATAACAATTAAATCCTTCAAAGACCAATAAAGATCTGTATCATTAATAAAATTATTTTAAAACATTTGATAAAATCAGATTTTCAAATAATGAATAAAATTACTGTATGTTATATTATTGTGACTGAATATCAAACCAATATCAAGGCTGTCATGTTTAATCTGATAAAACTCACCAGGACTGGGTCTCTCAGTATTAAAACCACTATCAGAAGGAGCAGTATAATCTTATCTTCTATGGACTAGACAGTGGACAAGATGAAATGTATATTCTGTTATTCAGTTGATTGTATTTTTACTTTACAAGTATCAATCACTGATTATTTATGTCATTATCAGAAGGTCTTGCATTACAAAATGAAAAGCACCATGTTGTTACTGTCAGCGTTATTGCCACTGCATTTATTCTCTGTACATGGGGAAAACAATACAGCACTGTCTTCCACATGCCCCCCTTCTTCATTTTCCAGAACCTTCTGAGATATAGTGTCCCACCTCTTTCCTCCACTAACCTTGCCAGGCCACGCTGGCATGCTCAAGAGTCCAAGCAATCAGCAGCAGCAGCTTTCCAATGGTATGCTGAAAGAAGGGAGAAAGGCTGAAGGAATAGGTAAAACAAAGCAAGACAGGAGCCTCTTAATTCTCTACATGAATGAGTTATGGCATGCACAGACAATTGTGAGTCAGCATGAGAACAGTGTATGCTGGAGATAACTTCCACTAAAAGCCATGAGAACTTACCCTTCCTGTCCCTACCCAAACACAGAATCCATGCTGTGGCACCAGGACCATGGGAATGGGGCACAAACTGCAACAGCAATGAGAACTCCACAAAATTTTGATCATTTTAGAATAATTCAGGTTAGAAAGGACCTCAGGGGGCCTCAGAGTCATCTATGGGATCAGACTGTGTCCCTCAGGGCTGTATCCAGTTGAGTCTTGAAATCCTCAGGGGATGGAGGCTCCACAACTTCTCTGGACAATCTGCTCTAATGCGTGATTGTTGGGAATTTCTTCATGATGAAGAAACTTTTATCAAGGTCCAGATCTGGTACACCTTTTTAAATTTCAATCTGAGCCCATTATCTTTTGCTCTTCTGCCATGGCTCATTTAGACCCTTCTCTCCTCCAGGGTATAGAATCCCAGCCTCTCTAAATGTACCATGTGCAGCAGCTCCTTGATCCTCCTGAACCTCCTCCTCATTAGACATTAAGTAAAATCTGCACCAGACCTTGTTCAGCACCTGCCTTGTAACAGGAGTGCAATCAATGTACTGAGGGAGTACTCCTTGTACTCCTCAGGTACTAAACAGAGAAGCATTTACATAAGGTTGGGCACTCAGTCTCTTACAGATTTGTTGGAGATGATGGAGATAAGGGCTCCATCTGCACTAGTGTTAATTATTCTTTTATAGCAGGATATTTCTTGCATGCAGCCATGAAAATGCTTTGTTTCCTCTGTGAATGCAGAGGTTCAGACCCCTTGAAGCTGTGGTGTGACAGCCTTGTCAGCTAGCAGCCCACAGCTCACAGCTTCTTAACTCACTCTGGAAAAGTGCAGTCTCAGAGTAATTAAACAGACAGCTGCAGCCCCTCACAGGCTGCACTCACACATTGCCCTTTGCTGCTTCCAAGGCTGTCCAGAGGAATACAGTAACTCACATGGACTTTAGCCTAGTCTGTAGGCATGCACTGAAATTAAACAACCCTTCAGTTTCCAGGTTTTACACAACTAATGATGTGCAATGAAAATGTGACTGGGGACTTTAAAGCCAAAAGAAGGTTTAAGGAAAATAAGAAAAAAAAGGGAGTGCACAGGGAATGAAGAAGACAGTCTCTATTTAAAATTATCTTATGCCATTTTATCTATCAACATTTACACAGAAATGCTTAATCAGATTAGATTTTATACAACTACTCTCAAAATAGTTGGATATATTCCAGGTATATATGTGCTGAAACTCCTGCCAGCAAAGAATGTGTTGTCAGAGATCACCTTCATACATCCTCAAGGAATCTCCATTACCCTGGCCTTGGGACAAGTTGTGCAGCAAAACTTAGCTGTTAAATATCTGAGTGCTGCTTTCATCTGGTGTCTGAGAGGGACAGTTAAAAGTTAAGCATCTTTAAAGGAATTTGAGAAAACAGACATTCCTCACTTGACACAGTGTATTTCAGTTTAATGTATCTGACAGACAAAAGGTACACATGGTGTGACAGTAGTTACCCTGGGGTAAACATCAGTAATCTGTGAGTCCCTCTGAGAAATCTTTGGGGTGTGATTGTAGAAGTTTGTAACTATCTGGAGTAGTGGGATCCATATACTATATGCATAAAATATATTTTAAATACAGACATTTAAAAATTATTCTCCTATCTGTACCTGAAATAAATTACACATAGGAATTCAGTGGAGCTACTATTGCCATAATAGCAAAAAAGGGTCTAGCAAGTGGCAGGTTAACTGACCTCTGTGTTTTATTTCTGCCTGATAAGGGGGCACAACTTGTGCTAATGATGACATTTTCACAGTCTGCAGCATCTGATATTACAGTGAAATGTATCTATGACTCAAACCCTCTGGCACAGTACATCACTTCAGCTTTACACGTAATGTTTCCAATGTTTCACTTTCGCATTGATATTTATTCTTTTGTCCAGGATGTATCACTCAGACATCCTGTGTGTGATTAAGGGGATCTTTGGCCATCACATCTGCTGACAGCAGAACTGACTGCCTTAGCAATTGTGTAATACTACAATTTTATTTCCACTTTTTATTTACTCAAAGTAGGATTAGGGATCAGCATTAAAATAAGTGCCTGGCTACTGCAAGCAGTATTCCCTGAGAAGCTGCCATGGTTTTCTTCATTTAAAAGCATATTCTGAAAAAAATGTTTAGAGTTCACAGTGCACTTATTCTGGACAGCAATATGTGAGAGTATTTGAGGGCTTTATAACTGCTACCAGAGTTGACATCATTCTTTATAAATTTAGATAAATACAAAAAAATCTGTAAGAGATTATTTAGATCAATGAAGTGATTTAATTATAGCAATCATTGTACCTTCATATACAACAGCGTTGGTGTGAAAAACAATCAGGTGAGAGAACTCCCAAGTCAGCCAGCAGAAGGAAGAAGGATGGAATCCCCTCAAATGTCCCAGCTTTGCAGGCTGCCCCTACTCACTTAAACCTCTCTTAATCCTTACCCAAAATGGACACAGCTGGAGCAGACCCCAACAGCTCTTACATGACACAAGGAGACTGTTTTCCCAGCTCAGAGAGTAACTACACAGAGAAGTTGCTTGAGACACTTTATGTAAGCTTCAGCGGTCCCAGATTTCTGTTTAAAGAGGGTGGCAGCTACATCAGTCTGACTGTGGGCTTTGATATCCAATCTGCAATTTTGACAGATTCCCTGTTATACACACACAGACACACATGGCAACACCAGCACTGAAACTCATCCTAAAGTGAGAATGCTCCTCCACAGGCATCAGGCTGGCAGGTTTGCTCCTTGCAATGCTCTCTGAGACATGGACAGACACACAGCCTCTTTTCAGATCCCCTTCATTTGTCAGCATAAACAAAAAAATTATCTCTGATAATATTTGGCTCTACCTCTAAGATGTTTACTGCAGTTTCTAATTGAAGTGAGCCTGCTTGTTCTAGGCAGGTGACCCTCATGTCCATGATTTTGGGGATGTGCTGGGCTGCTGAGCTGTGCATCTTTCCCACGGAGTGCTAGAGAGGCATTTTAGTAACCTTTCCTCACACAGGCCAATGTTGCAGAGATACTCATTGAGAGAATGTTTGTTCAAAGTAAATTTTGCTGTTCTGTGCCAACAGGAGTCCCCCCATTGAAGTGGCTGTACGAGTGCTTGGCTGCAAGCCATGGTGACCGTCCTGGTGACCATCCATCCTTGTCACCATATTGCTGCACTGGGCAGGTGTCACCAGGCTTCGTGTGTCACTGGTTTGCAGTGCTGGCCTCTCTGGGGTGAGCCCATGCCTTGCTGCCTGCCAAAAATTAATCCAGCCTGCCCTGAAATGAGTGGAAACCATCTGGTGAGAAAACACATCCATGAGTGAGCTGTGCCAGAGCAGGGACAGCAACAGGGACAGGGGGAGAGCAGCACAGGCCATGGTGTGCAGGGTGGTGGAAGCCCCTGCTCAGGGTGTCACAAAGGGCAGCACAGCAGAAACAGATGCAGGGGCAGCAGAAATGTCTGCTCTGCTTCCACCCATCCCATTGCCAGGGAGCTGTGATGGAACAATTGTGACTGCAGAAAAAATAAAGAAGTTGAAACTGGGAAGGAGGAAGGGTGGAGTTTCTTATTAAGTATCTGGCTGTTTGTGCTCCTTTTTCTCTTAATATCCAAATTGGGTATCAGAAGCTTGTGTGGTCTGGGAATAAATGAAGCAAAAAAACCCAATTCTGAACAGTTTTGTCTGTGACAACTACATACAAAACTGGTTTAAATATCCTAACTGTGTACAAAACACTGTCCAACATGAGTATTTTTTTGCATCTGCAGGAACAGTTTGTACTGACTACTTGCAAATGTCATATCTGTGTACAACTTGATCCCTTCTGCAACTGCTACAGCAACAGAATCTCATGAGAATGCCAGGGACAATGCACCCACAATGTTAATCATCACATAAACATTTATGTGGAAGCCCAGGGTTCTGGGAATATTTCTGTCTGCTCTGGGGTGCCCTGACCCCCAGGGGAGCACCGACTTTGACTCTCATTCCTGGAGAAAGTTTCCTAAACTTCAAGATAGACTAGAATCCACTAAACTGTGAAGTAGATTATAGAGAGTAGTGTAGGTCTATCACTTAAGTAAAAAATTTAGGTTTGGGGATTTTTTGTGTGTTGTGGAAGGAAGCAAGATAGAAGGCACAAGGTGTCATCCTGAGTTTCTTCTTCATGCTTCTTCTTCCTCCTTCTTCATGAGTTTGGGTAGCACTTTGTAATTGGGTGGGAAAATCTGCATTGTGGGCTCTTTGGGATCAGTTATTAAGTTAAAAGGGGAAATAATCTAGGTGTCAGTTCTTAATGGATATTTAGCTTTAAAACCTTGTAACAACAAATTGTTAGCCATTTTTGAGGTGCTTTTCCACTGTACTGAGCCTAGTGTGAACAACGTACAAAACTTTAAATAAAATAGTAATAAACAAAAACCTAAAGACCAAAACAATCCAATGCGTCTCTCTTTCCTAACACAAAACCACTCCAGGAGGGTCTCCCCTGACAGGGAGCCCCCTAAAAAAGCCCAGCCTAAGTCCCAGAAGTCGGGGGACTCAGTACCCCAACACATTTAGATATACAAAGGAGATGAGCTGCAGCAGGAGCTACCTGGGGGAATATGTTGAACTGTCAAAAATTCCTCCCCAGAGAAGTCCTGAGTGTTGATTACTTAGTCATGGATGTGTTGAGGAGTTCAGACCTGTTTTTAAGGCAATCTCTTGTCTCAAAGCAGCTTTGCTATCTCATCTGTGCTGATGACAAGCTGGGATGCTCCTGGACTACCCAGGGAATTCATTGATTCAGTGCACAGGGTGTGCAGAGCCCTGATAGCCACCTTGCCACACCTATAGCTATGGGACAGACTTGAGTTTCATACTGGGAACTTACTCTGACAGCTCCTGCCACTGCAAGAAGTTGTCCTTGTTGTGGGATTTGGAAATCTCTGTTCTTGAATTACTAATCTAAGAAATTAATTCAAATTGAACACACTTCCAATTCATTCTGGATCATACAACTTCCCCTGAAAAATTGTAATATTTTCCCAAGTAATAAATCAGTGTTTGCTCTTAAGCTTTTATTTACCCAAACCTATGAAACAGTTATGCTGTTTTAAGGGAATCACTGGCCTCTGTCACATTTGTCGCAAGACAGCCTTGATGAGTTGTAATTAGGTGTGCATTATTATGGCAATCGTTACATTAACTTTAGGCTTTTCTTCATCTAAGAATTAGTAGATTTCACTGTTTGAATGTTTTTATGCACTGGAGCAAAATCAGCCAAAGCTGAAAGGGAAAACAAAGTGGCCTTACAAAGCCTCTGGGTATCACAGTCTGTTAAATTCTTTTGCAGAGGTAAATGGGTATTGCCTCATGGCTCTGTTTGTTCTGCTCTCCATGTTCCTAGAGACACTTATCTTTCCAAAGTGCTGTTTTGCCCCAATCCCAAGAATTGAGCAGGCCTGCCCCAGACCTGCCACATGGGACACTGAGCTGCTGAGGTCCTCCAAGCTCTGCTAGACCATGGTGTCCAGAATCAGTAGTTTTAATACAGGCTTGGAGAAAGACAATGGATTTGTCAATAGTTGCTTCAGGGAAACATTTCTGTTATCACAGTACCTTGTGCAATCTCCCTTTCCCATGATAAGGAGGAAAAGACTGCCCAAGGGAGGCATCTCTGTGGTGGTGTCCACAGCAGGTTTAGCCTATGTTTTACCAAATAAACAGCTCTCAAATAGATGCAGGAGTGCTGAATTGGAGGATAATGTGACAGGGCATGTTTCAATACAGAAAAGAGAAGCACAGCCACTCCCAGCAACCCCAACATTAGAGCTGCAGCAGCTCAGAGGTGCCTTGAAGGGGTGTCCTGCTAGCCAGCGGGTCAGCAGCTGCTGCGACACCACATCTGGTCTCCTCAAGCTAGGGAGGGAGAAAGAGGAAACAATATTACTGAGAAAAGAGGTTTGAAACAGTAAGAGAAGTGTTTGGTAATAGCCTGAGGTCAGGGCATCTGGGGTTTTCACTTCTGGTTTGGGTTTTTAGGAATGAAGAACCGTAATGCCCTCTGTGTGTGAGTGAATAGTGCCCAGCTGAGTGTGGCTTCACTCCCAGCTGAACTCCTGTGAAATTCTGATGGATGAATGATATACAATTTAATAGCTCATTGGGAGAATGGAGTGCTGCACTGTTTAGTTTAGACCAGCAATAACCCTGAGCAAATCAGTACCATCTGCTCTCAACTTGGAGATCTCCTGATAAGCATAAAATAAAATAAATGCTAAAGTTTTCAGGAAATAACAGCTACCCCCAGAGTTGTCAGGCTAGCACCATATGTCAGTCTTCCCTTCTAGCAATGGCCCCAGAGCTGTGCCCATCATTACTCAGAAGTGACAAGGTCTGGATCTCAGGCCTGAAATGTTCTCACCCACAGCTTTGGTGTTCCAGCAAAAACAGAACAAGAATTTTGCCATGCTATTAAATTATGTTCAGCCTTGCTAACCTCTGGTGACAAATGGCTCCATCTGAATATAATGCTGCCAGCCTCTTTGCATCTATTTGAAAAATAGTTATAACATGTCTTAAGGACCTGTCAGGAAAAGAGCTACAGCATTTTTATGCAGGATAACTCCCTGAGGAAGCAGGGTGAAATGGAACCACCTCAAAGCTTACAGCAGGAAAAAGCATTAGAGACAGTCCAGTGGGAGATGGGCCCCAGAAGGGCTCAGGGACCCACAGCAAGCAAAGAGACTTTGTTTCTGTCACACAGCCATGCCTGCTGAGGGGTGACAAGCCTGTGGAACTGAATCAGGAGCAGGAACAATGAAATGGCTTGGAAGAAACTAATTACTTATTTTTCAAATGTAGTTACACCCTCTCCCTTACAAGTAAACAGGAGCTGGAGCCAGCCCATGCTGCAGGACACAGAAACTGTGGTGGCAGTGCTGTGTTGAGACGTGGGCTGGTGGTCAGTGGGAATGGGAGCTCAGTATGGGCTGACCTGCCCTGACAGGAGGCAGGATCATGGAAGCAGCTGGGCACCACAGGAACTGAGAGGTATTTTTGTGAACTCAGTGGTATTTTGTGTCTGCAGGTTACACTGACCATGAGCTGTGTCCTCTCCTGGAGCCCTGGGAAATCACAGTCAGGGTTAGGAGTCCATAAGGGTTACACGCAAGTTTTTGGGCCTTTGGACCCAAAGATAGAAATAAATTTAATATTGTTTTAATTCATCAAGCTAGAGACACTTCATACTTTTCCTTTACAGCAACTCATGGTTTCTCAACACCCTGTTGAGGTTCATGCTCCACCTGCTCACTTAGGTAGTTTGAACATAAAATGTGGTGTCTCTTCTAAATACACGTCCTTGCACAAAAGCAAGCTCAAGGCTTGTTCCCTGACTCTCCCAGAATCTGTCTGCAGGCTGACACTGCTCCTGGCAGCACCTGGGAAACAGAGGGATGTGAGCTGCCATCTCCAGATGTGCTTCTGGCTGGCTAGAGCCTGCCCTGGCTGCGTGGACCACGTGCCCACAGATCTCCCAGCCAGCACAGCCTTTCCCACATTGTCATTCCTGGTATCCTTCACCAAGCCAAGATGAATGGTGAGGATGATGCATGTTCCAACTGGGAAGGGAGGAGGAATCTGGGAATAAAAGGGTGTTTTTTAATGTGCAACCCTGCTCAGACACAGCAATCTGTGCTCAAAGAGGGTATGACATGCTTGTTATTGCAGAATAAATATAATGCAAAGAGGGATTTTCCCACCAGTAGTCCAATTTTAGATTTTTTTCCTGCACTGTAGGCAGACAGATTTTATGTGAGAATGAATATTTGTCTCCATGTGATATGGGAAAAAAAGTTGATTTAATCTTAATATAATCCCAGTTCCTTGTCAGGGATCAGTTTCAAGCACAGGCACTGGGTTTAGCTGCATGGAGTTCCTGAGTGCCTCCTGATATTCAATAAATCCCTCCATACTGGGCTCAGCACATCAGCAGGGATCCAGTTGGGTTTTACTTCACGCCCCAAGAGATGCCCTTTCAAAGCACACCTTCCTAAAGATGAACTTCTCATTCAGCATTCTACTATTTCAGTGATCAGACCCCTAAAGTTACATACAACCTTGACATATCTGACACTCAGAATCTATCACAATCTACCAGAGTCTGCCAGTCAGATCTGGGGTTGTGTGATGGATGGGAAAGGTGCAGAGGCAGAGATGGCAGAGGGAGGAGCAGCAGCAGTGGTTTGACAGATGATGTGAGGAAAATCACTGCCCTGCAGCTATGCAGGATTCTCTTCCATGGGAATGAAGGTGTTTATCCCAAAGCAATCCTGAATGTAAAACCTGGGTATGGAACATTACTCATTGAGTTTTTGGGAGAGCATTCAGACTACCTTGACTCAATCCCACAATTAAGTTAAAAAGAATAAAGTCATACAATATCCACTGGACTTTACTGAAGATACTCTTGTTTCTTTTTTCTGAGAGTTTGTAGACAACACTTAACACTTTCCTGAAGCTGAGGCTACATTTCTGCAAGTAGAAAACCCCCTGTTCTCTGGCCTGGATCACTCCTGGCATGATTCAGCCTGCCCATACAGCCAAACTCTCCTCTTGCCAAATCACATCCAAACAGCCTGCAAGGACCCAGGCTCCTGCCAGCCCATGCTTTACAGCCTGCCCAGACCTCACCCATGCTCACCCTCAGGGATCTTCCTGATGATTTAGTTGCTGATCACGAGCTGGAGCTCAGGTGTCTGTTCTGGCTCCATTTTGCTCTGGGCTTTAGACTAAAGCCCCAGGTGTTGCATGGAGAAGGCTGCTCTGGTTTGAAAGAAGGTGGTGTGAGTGTTGGGGTGCCATGGGGTGGGCTGCCCCCTCTGTGCTCCAGCTGGAATAACAGGCAGGGAAAGCTGCCTTTGGAGCACCATCACTGCCCCTAGAGTACAGTAGGATGGCAGAGGTTTCCTGGCATAAATGTGTGCACTGGGAAAATGATTTATGTCAGGAAGGGTTTTCCAGGGAGGAAGAGGAAGGATGTGCTGGAGCTGAGAGCTTTCTCAATAAAGGCAGAATTGCCCTGAGCTGGACTTCTGGATTTTTACAGGAATTTAGGGAATCATAAGAGAAGATGTGTGCATGATGGTGGCAGTACCCCAGCTCAAGTGACTGCACAGACATGCTCCTTCGGCTGGGCAGAGCAGGGACGAGGGAGAGAGGAAGGAGAAAGTGAAGGCACTAGATTGTGCAAGGTGCTGAAGGTATCTGTAAAGGAGTCTGGAGCAGGACAGGATGGTAAGAGGCAGTGTCAGGTTTCAGGAAAGGCAAAAGAAAAGGGTAGCCCAAAGGTAATTACTATTTCATCCCCCAACAAAACTTCCGCTCCTTATCTCTGAGTCAAGACGTACTTCTCCCCTCCCTGTCCTGCCCCACTGCTGTCTGCCATTTTTGACTCTTCCTCATCTTCCTCCTCCCCTCACCCAGGCCCTGTGCACTGCCTCTGTATGTGTTGAACATTTACTGATTGTGTGAGGGCACATTGCCAAGAGTGGGGTCTGTAGCCTCCACTAGAACCCACCCAAGCCTTATTTCACTGTTGGTCAGTGTGTGTGCCATGGATGACAGCAGTGCCCTGCAAGAGGATACACAAAGCTGGAAGGTCACTGTGCCTGAGCAATGGCCCCAGCTGGGACTCCCCAAAGTGCCTTCACGTTTGCAGAGACAAGAGTTTGGCAACTTGTGCTGAGTGTGAAAAGGAGCAGGCAGGGGTCAGTTGCAAGGTCTTGACACTTTGGACATCCTGTGGTGTCATTTGTGAGAGAAGTAGTGGGAATCCCTTGTACAACCATGTGCTTCAGACCTCCACTGGGTTTGAGCAAAGCAGATTTTTTGAAATGACATAAGATAAAGAGCAATGTCAAAACAAATGGGAAGTGTTGAGCATTTTGCGAAGCACTCCCACCAGTGTCATCACCCTTGCTGAGTTCCTTTAGCAGCTGCATGCACCCAGTCCCTGCTCTCCCAGCTTCTCAGAAAGACCTTACTGATTATAGAGGTACAAGGACAGAAGCCTGCCAAGAGGGTCTTTTTGCCTCATTTTGCAAACCCAGCTTTCAAAATTATTTGTAACCACCTTTTAGAGTGTGCAGGAGCTGTGATTAGCACTCCAGCCAGGTAGGCTCAGATGAGGGAAGGAAAGCCTTGGGGCCAAGGGCAGCCTATGAATGAACATATTTCCCAAACACCAAGATTTGTTTTATCACAGCAAGGTTGTGAATTGACATAATTCCCCTTCCAGCACAGAGATGTCTCAAAGGCACACAATGGGTTTGTAGCAGAAAGTGTTTCTGCTTGCCCATCTGGGCTCCAGTGCCTGAGAGGGGATTTGGCTAACCCTGAGCATGATGCCATCTGCCAGAGCCATCCATTTCTCCTTTGCTATCTGTGTAATACTCCTTTTATGGACCCACAGCAAATGGCAGACCGCCTGCATGTTTTATCTTTTAAAAAGCACCCCCAACTTGTCTGGCTCTGAAATGCAGGATTAGTTGAGAAAAGTTTTCTTCTGGGCACAGTGTTATTTTTTTTAATGACTGAAGCTGAAGTCATACACAGACCCACACCTGTATTTAAATTATATTGAGGGCATGAATAGCTTATGCAAGAGCACATGTGACTGATTGTGTATCTTTTTATAAGCTCAAAGTTTGTTTTATTTCAGTGCCAGAAACTCACAGTGGAGTTTAGGATGCCATTGTGCTAGATGCTGCATGGATATGATGAGGGAAAGCCATTTTACATTGAAATACAGCTTGAAATCCAAGGACTGCCTGTAGCTAGGAGTGCCAGTGATTATTTCCACTTGGTTAAAATGATTTTGCCTCTCTTTTGAGAGTATCTCTCTTCATATTGCAGTGCCAGTCTCATCTCAGATTTTCCAGTCTCCAGAGGGAGATGAAGTGTGTTATTTGTCATGCTGAAGGGAACATGAACTGCATTTCAGCCAAAAGGGCTATTTGAGGGAAATGACACCACCAATACACTCTTTGCTGCAGAACAGGCAAACTCACATTGCTGCTTGAAATTAAGAGTGAAGCATCTCAAATCACCCACATTCCTAAGATGGGAGAAACAGCCAAGTCCTGGTTTCTTGCACATGTTTTGCTTGGATCTGTGAGTGAGGACTGTTTTTTAGAGTGTTTCCTCTAGAGCTAGACAGAGTTTTGTTTGAAATATCAGTGCTTTCAGATATAAATCTTACATTCATCACAGCTGATGAATGTAACTGATTCACTTGCTGTGACCAATGGGATAGCAAATGATGAATGTTTAATGGAGAGCACTCCACAATTGGTCAAGGTGACTGCAAAATATTTAATGTTCTATTGCAATCAAAGTGTTTGGGAACATTGTATTTGTTTTTTCTCCCATTCCTTGTGGTGCACGTCATGGGAGTCTCTGTCTGGGCCTTGACCATGGCTTTGGCAGCTCTGATTGTGGTACAGCTTCTCCAGTTATGGCCTTGAATGCCAGCAGAATATATATAAATTTGGGATTTCTTTGAAGGGAAGGAGGGGAACCAATGATAGCTGCAAAACCATTTTATTTTATGTCTTTTTAAATGGTGGTAATTGTACCTGTACACATGAACTATTTATGTTTATTAAAATGACTTTATCAGAACAGCAGCTTAAGCAAACTTCAGCCATGTGAGCAGAACGATCAGGGTCCTGATGAGGCTGTATTTGGGGAATACTTCCACCATTCAGAGAGGCCTGCCAAAGAAATTTCACAGCTCTGGAATTGTTTGCCAGCAGCTCATCTGCCTACTCACGTTATTTTGCTCTCCACAGTCCATTCCTCTGTACTTCCACTTTGTGTCCCTGCCTGCCCAGTGCTTTCCAGAAGTCAGACAACTTCATGGTGAGGGAGAAAGACTCTGTGCTTGCAAGGGAATGGCTCCACTGAGCAAGCCCCAGTGAGTAGTGAGGATATTGTGCAGCCAAGGAGCTGAGCTGCCTCTGCCTGCTGAGCAGATGTTATGATATAACTCCCTCTGCCTTGCTACTTACTTATTAAGCTGTGTTTTGAATCCTGTGGCTTAGACCAGAGACAATATTTTCTGGAGTCTGTTGACTTAGCAAGTAACAAGAAGGTTGGCAAGCTACCAGGACAAGTTGAACAAAAAGGTGATTTTCATTCTCCAAAGGCTGCTGAGCTCCCTGCTGATAAGGTGCCAAGTGCTTCCTAGCTCATAGATCTGAACTCCAAATTCACAGGCCTCCTGAGGAATTTAGGAGACACTGTTAAGCCTCTTAAATCCCCCTGATGTTTCTAACAACAGCTTAGATTTTATCACTAATAAAAGAAAACTCACAGTTTCTCTGGATTTAGTCCATCTTATCTCAATAGCTGAAAGAGAGCTTGGCTAAAAGGATAAAGTTTTTTTTTTTTTAATCTATCAATGTATTCTCCTTGCTTCAGTCCAAAATCAGAGAGTGCTCTGAGGCACTCCTGACTGCCTGTTCTGGAGTGATTCAGAGCCACTGCTCTGGCACTGTGCAGCTCCTGTCCCAGAGCAGGGCAGCAGTGTGTGTGTTAGAAACTCATCTCCACCAGCTGGCTTAACCTGCATCAGGAAAGTGCCCTGCTCATGGGGCAAAGAGAAAGTTATGGGGAAGATTGTCTCAGGCAAACTTTCCCCAAACCTACTGTAAAATTAACTTGAAAGGGGTTTGTACATGGCATTCTGAGCAGGATTTGACCAATATAAAAAGCAGCCATAACTGATAATGAGGAATCTCAAGAATGGTTTTTCAAACAACACACTGTGATCAGATCAATTCATACAAATGGAAGCAGAATCTTGTGGGCCACAGGAGAGTTTTAATTTGTGGATTTACAGATATTTTCTAGTATTTCTTCCCTAGTTAGAAAGGGGAAAAAACACAGTCATAAAGGACAACAGAAAACCACACTTCCATTTGGGATTTTGTTTTGCTTTTATTTTTAGAAGTCTGACCGACCTCAAATGTTTTAAGCAAAATGTTTCCATGAATATTTTAGGAGCACTGCTTTTTGCTACTGTCAAATCCAGCTGTGCTTCAGGAACTGCAGAGTCATAGGCACCTCTTGCTCTAAAGGAATAGAGCAGGATTTCATTCCTAGTCTGAGGAACTGAGCAAACAGGCTGGATAACTTATTCTAGCAGCAGTTGGGTAGACAATTTAGGTGATACATAAAGATTACCACATGCAGGAATGGCACGAGGTAAGGCTCTACTAGAGTGCTTGCTGGATTCCAGTGTTTCCAACTCTGGTACATTTATATATGGATTATACACTTTTGTGTCCTTGGCATGTATTCACATGCACACATGTGAGTTTAGAGACACACACACTGCTGCCTGCTGTATTTCTTCTATGTAATAAGGATATTTACTTTCTTTGTCTTTGTGCTGGTGTTGTTACAGGTTGAATACATGAATTTTTTGTTGATGTCAAGGCAGCAGGGAACTTTTTCCAAATTTCCTTTCTTCTGCTGACCTGTCAGCTGGATACCTATTGCAACCACAATACCTTCCTCAGATACCATCCTTGAAAGCTGTGCTGTAGCAATTTTACCATCAAGTTATTTACACACAATTGCTAGTATTGAACAGATGAGCTTTAAAGGATTATCAGAATGCCTATAAAAGCATATGCGCTGAAATTCAGTTGATTTTGTAAGCTCTCTTGGGAAATCTTTTGCAATTAGAGTAAACCCAACTGACTCCTGATAAAGCCTTTCCAGCCTTTTGGTCCTAAGGAGATCACCCAGACCTTCAATGCTGCAGAAAGGGTACAGTCAGTGCTACTTGCAGTTTGAGCTGGATGTAGCTGTTTAAACCTGCAAAATCTAATTGTGAGACCAAAAGAGTAGGGTGGCAATTACACAGTTCATGGCAGTCTGGGTTGACCACTGGATGCTGTAGTTGTACAAAATACAGTTTTGCACAGTTTTCAACAGCAAGCCCATTCAGAAAATGCTTCATTTTCAACTGATGTTACTTTGAAGATGGTTATGAACACTTTCTTCAATCCCTGCTACTGCTCCAGGTGGAATCTGTTCCCCAGCATGAACAGAGCTTTTACCTACAGCAGTAGCAAAAGTTGTATGAAGGTGTGTACATGCAGAAGCAGTTCCAGATCCAATTTCCATTAGGGCTCAAGGACTCACTTGCACTAAGCCAGTTTTGGAACAAAGGCCCTGCCAAACTCCCACGAAGACTACAAACACAGGATTGTTTTACTTCATGCACCTAAGTAGCCTCTACAAGCCAAAAGAATTAATTGCACAGGCTTAAGATCGCCATATACACACATAGTCTGCTGGTCTAGGGCCATACAGGGGCTGGTAACTTGATTATGTATTCATACTTGATATAAACATTCAGGAAATCAGACACCTTCTGATCAAGGTCATTTTTCCTGGTGTAGAAGTGTGCCATACAATCTCTTTCCTGACCTTACAAAGCTCAGTATAGCTCAGTACCAAAAGGAGTCTGGCTTCTCACCCTGGTCTTGAGGGCTTCTTGAAGCAGGGGCCTGAGTGTGGCCCCTGATTTCTAATTCTCAGAAGAGAAGTGTTTCAGAGTGCTTTTAAGTCAAATTTTACTATTTTTCTGTTCATGCACTGAAATGGCTGAGTCCAAAGCCATATAATACAGGCATGCACATATTCCTCATTATATTTTCAAATAAATGTCATTCAAAAGTATGCATATGGCAAAACTGGAGAATAATGCATAAGTAACAATCATTACATAATGATTTAATCCAGTGATCCATCATCGATTGTAGCACATGTAGCAAAGTGCTTGGGTTTTCAATTAATATAACTGAGATAAAACACCTCAGAGCAGTGCTCTTGACATTTGATCAGTGCCATGTTTTGAGTTTCTGGAGAAGCCTTAAAGGTTAGTGCTATATTTCATCCTTCCAAGCTCTGCATTTGAAAGCTGAGTCCCACGAAACATCACCTGGTGCCAAGGAAAGGCTGTAGTTTTAAAAATCATATTCTGGTATAAACTGTGCAGAAGTTTCAGTCAGAATCTCCTTTGCAGAAAAAAATCATTGTCTTGTTCAAGAATGGCTTAAATCAAATGAAGTATTTTTGAAGATGAGGAGAGGAGAGGAGAGGAGAGGAGAGGAGAGGAGAGGAGAGGAGAGGAGAGGAGAGGAGAGGAGAGGAGAGGAGAGGAGAGGAGAGGAGAGGAGAGGAGAGGAGAGGAGAGGAGAGGAGAGGAGAGGAGAGGAGAGGAGAGGAGAGGAGAGGAGAGGAGAGGAGAGGAGAGGAGAGGAGAGGAGAGGAGAGGAGAGGAGAGGAGAGGAGAGGAGAGGAGAGGAGAGGAGAGGAGAGGAGAGGAGAGGAGAGGAGAGGGGGAATGTATAAGCCCCAGATTAGAATCTGGCCTCCAAAAGCACAAATGAAGAGAAATCCAACCAGGCAGGACAGAAGGTGAGGTAAAAGATCATAAAGAAAATTTTCAACCCACAATAACATAGGCTGAGAAGTAGAGAAGCAAAACCAAAACAAAACCAAGACAAAACAAACAAAACACACACAAAACCCCCCAACAAACAAAACCCCAAAACAACAAAGAAAAACAAACCCAAAAACCCCAAGGAGATTTAGCATCCCCTGGAGGGATCTCACGGGCTGAGTCAAAATATCTGGAGGAGACAGAGACTGGAGGGATAGTAGCTGGAGGGATGTAGGAGACATGTGGATGAAGGGATAGCTGGTTTAAGGCAGTTCCTGGGCACTGGGCCAGAGAGGAACCCTCCTGTGGACCTTGTGTGCACTGTCAGCCCAGCACCAACCTGGCTGCAGAGGGCAGGATGATGGCATGGCTGTGAGGGATGTGCCCTTCTCCACAGCCTGAGCTGGCCTGGGAACAGAGCCTTGAGAACAGCACCAAAGTGCAAACAAGCAAACCTGGTCTGCATCCTGGGAAGGGCTAAAAAAGGGGATTGTGGTGAACACCTGCTGCAGCTGTGGGGTGACTCCTGCCCCAAGCTGGAAGAAACATAGGAGAAGCAGAACAGAAATATCACTTTGGTGATACCTTTAACAGGAAGGCTGAGTCCCTGGCACTAGAACTGAGTCTTGTGAAATGACAGTGGGAGGATGTGTGTGCAAGCATCATTTCTGGTGAAATACTGGGGCAAAGGGCTCAGTAAGAGCTGAAGTCTAAGCTGCTGACAACTGATGGCAAGCCATGTGCTGGCTGGAAACAACAAACTGTCCTACAGGCAACTGTGGTGACTCCTTAGATGAAGCAGTCCTTGTCCTAAAATGCTGTCCTTCATGGATTAGAAGAGCAAAATACATATGTAGAAATACTAAAAATACCTGTGCCTCCCTCATGCCTGCCTGACAAAAGGACATCTCCAGCAGGTGCACCTATGCAGCAGGCACAGGTCTAGCAGAGAAGACTCTGTGCTTGCAGTGTTCATCCTCACACAGCAAGAGACAGTTAAAAATAGCTTGTACTACACAAACCTCTTAAAACAAGTCAAGGAGGACTTACAAAACCATCTCAGGTGCCTTTTTAAAACATGCAGCTGTGTATGCCTTGTTTTCCTGTCTTTAAACAAGTCAAGAAGGGATTGGTGGACATAATTTGTAGTGTGGCTATAAGATAGAAAACAAAGCATCAGAATGGCCCCCAAACCCATGATTTTTAACTCTGCTTCTAGGGTGGGTTCTGATGAAACAGTAGAGATTATTTATTTTGTGAGATAAAACTTTACCAATTTGATTGCCATCATGTAGTCAATAAATCAAGACACGGTTCTCATGAAGTTTACATGTAATGGATGTTGGGATTTTTTCAAACACAGTATAAAAGCCTTTGAAGAATAACTCCTGGATTTCATAGAATTGCATTGCAGAAGTGACTCTTGCACCCTGCTAAAGAAATTCAAAACAAGAAATGGGAGTAACATATATATTTATGAAGATTTAATAGTCTGAGCTGGGAAAGGAAATACTGCTGTATTTGAACACAGAGCCATAATGAAATAATAAAGAAGCAAGAAGCCTGTAGAAGCAGCTTGCATTTCTCAGTGAACCAGACTCTTAATGTCCATGCCCTTTGAAAGAAGAGTTTCAAGCAATACTGATGACATCTGGTTTGTTCTCATTCCTGAACCTTCTTGCCTGTAACAGCACAGAATAATCAGAAATTCCTTGTGCTCTTGGCTGCTTGCTTTTAAATTAGCATTCCAAGTCAAAATAGAGTTAAACACAGTCACACAGACTGGCAGATTTTTAGTTTTTTGCTCTTCAGTCTAAAATTCTTCAAAGCCTTGGTCTTCTCAAAGGAATAAATAAAAACAAAAAGTGAGCTTGAAGTGCTAGCAGAGATAGTCCTTGCAGAGGAGAAAGGTCCTGTGCCTGGACTGCTTGTGCAAATCTAGTCCCAAGGTTAGTTTTCAGTGCAAGGAAACCTTGAGATCTCATCACACCAGAAATGAGTGTGATGAGATCCCACAGCACCAGGTTAAGGTGCTGTGCATAGAAAGGACAGGATCGAGCAGCTCACAAGGACTGCTGACAGCTTTGCACTGGGCAGAATGAGAAGCTTTCATGCCTGAGCTATCAGCTGGGTGTCCTTTAGCAGCTCTGGATTCACACCAGGCTGAAGGTGAAATGTGATGGCCATGTGCACAGAGGCTGTACCCTCATTCTTGTAGACTCTCTCCTCATACTCACACATACATATATGTGAGTATGCATACATATACTTGTATAAATACACTGCATTTCTTCATAATTACATTGTTTTCATTCAATATATAGTATATGCAGTCTACAGTCTATATGCCTTTTATCTACAGCTCCCCCTGTGAGCATGAGTGTCTGTACACACACACACACACACACACACACACACACACACAGCATTATTTCATTTTCCAGTCATACTGGAGTTTCCATGGTCTCACAGGAAGGACACAGTAATGCAGCCAGATCTTGTTTGTGCTGTGCAGAACTGCACACAATCTTCTCAAGAAATGCTTGTTTACAATTTGTCAAGTAAATTGTTATGTACAAGGCTGCAAGTAGCAGCAGACAGTGATTTGGCAACCTTGGGTTGGAGCAGGTGATAATGACACAGCTTTGACTTAAAGCAGTTCCTGAGGTGTGAGATGCTCCAAAGATTAGAGCATCACGTTGTTTCCAGCGAAATGAGATGGGAGCATGATGCAACCCACTCTGCCAGAGGATGAAGCAAAGGAGTGGGTGTTCCTTGGCTACTGGCAGTGGGGGCTGCGCTGATGGCTGCTGCTGTGTGCTGGAGCAGGAGTTCAGCACATACAGAGCCACATTTGCCAGCCAGCCCTGGGTGCTGTCACTGCCTGCTGGATCTGGTCTCTGGTGAGATTCCCATCAAAAAATCACAGTTGGCAGAGTTCCTCACGCTGAGTGGAGATGACCCTATGCCAGTTTATGGCCCTCAGCAGTGAGGTTCCAAGCAACCCTTCGTCCCAGCTCCACAGCACAGGTGGTTTCCTGCATATTTACCAGTCACTATTCCCTCTGCAATTCCACGACACAGGCTTGGAGGTTGCAATAGTGTTCACAAAGACAAATAAAGAATAGGATTCCATAGTTTATAGATGATATGTTTTAAATACACCATAAAAGTCTGTTCTGTTGCTCAGGTACACACTGAGAGGCACAGAGCCAGCAGCTGTGACACAGCAGCACCACAAGCACTGGATCTCCTCCTCAATGAGGAGTTCATTGGCTGCCCTACAGTCACTGGCACAAACTGAGCTCCTGCATAACATGCACCAACATTGAACACTGTACAGCATGAAAACATACAGAATTCAAACTTGGAGTTTCAGATTTGCATAGGTCTGAGCTGTATGATTGCCTCTAACCATCAGGCCAGGAAGAACAATGAAGGTAATTGGCTTGAGTTTTTACCCAATTCCCTCAAATTAGTCCTTGATTCAGTTCCAGTATCTATAGTTGAATTTGAGGATATCCTTCAGAGAACATTGACTGGAAACTTCTCCAGGGATGGCAAATGCATGACAAACATCAGCTTCATTGGTGAAAATATTATTTCTTTCTTAAACCTATCTATCAACTCGAAATGCAGAAAGTTGTTGTATCTTTACCTGTAACATCAAAACCCTTATAAAGGGTTTTGTAGACCATTTAGAGAAGAAGATATCCTGTAAGAGGTTGTTCAGGCCTTCAGACAGTATTGGTCTATGCAGAAATTTCTCTGATTTTTTTTAATGTCTCTCTTGGAATGTGAAGTTCAGGACTGGAGAGCACATTCCAGCTGCACCCACGCCAAATGCAGAGGCAGGAAACCTCACAGAGGTCCTGCTCAGTGACAAGCAGGGGACTGCATTCAAGAACAGCATTGACCTCAACATCATATTACAATGATGAGGTCATTGGGTACTGATTATCTATCAGTAAATCCTAATCTCTTCCAGAATTACAGCTCTTTTTAGGCAAACATGATTTGTGGTTTTTCATTCCTAGATATGTTGTATTATATTTTACCAAACTGGAATACCTATTATTTGCTTGTGCCAGTATTTTTAACCAATGCCCTCAACATTGTCAAGAACAACTGTTTTCTTCTTGATTTCTCCTGAAAAGACAAAGATCAAGTGTTAATTTTGTCTTATCTTTTATCTCAGTCTGAATACAAGTTAAGATTAAGCAAGCTTCCTTACACAAATCTAAGTGTATTTCTCTAACATCATGTTTATCAACAAAACTTCTCAAACTAATCCAAAGTTACTTGTAAAATTCAAATGTAATCTATTTAATAAACCTAGGTTGCACAACACTAATTCTATTATCTTAGGACTGGGTGTCCTTGGGTCTTCTCTGACTCTGCAACTCCACCAGGCCTGAAATAGAAATATAGTCAAGTCCAGAGCAAAAGCAGTCAAATTCTGTATAAGCTGCCAGAAAATCATCAGCTTGGGCTGTTCTAATAAGCAGGGTGTGGGAGCCCAACCAGGCAGTGGTGCTGCAAAAGTCTCAGGAAAAGTAATTCGCTTGTGATTTTTCTGGGGTAATGTCTCTTTGAAACAGAGCTAATTTCCTGAAGAAACTGCCTTCGCTGGGGCCTGGCAAGGAGGATGAGGTGACCAGCTAAACCCTTCACCTGCACAGCACAGCACAGATGATCATGGAATTGCTGGGACAGGGTGCCATGGTCCTTGCCCAAAAGCTCTAATCAGGCCACTGGTGATGACAGACCAGAGCCCCAGCAGGCTCATGCCTTCAGTCAAGCTAAGGGATGTCATGTAGAGGCTGTCCACAGTGCCAGGCATGGTCTTGGCATGGGCATCCCTGGAGCAGAGAAGCTCTGTGAAAGGTTGTGATGTTGGAGGTGAGCTACAGGGTCATTCCTAATGAAGGCCACTCCTTGGCCTATGGTGAGAACAGTGAGGGTTGCATGTGCATCCAAAATGGGCTTTATGTTCACTTTACATAATGAAATGTTATGATCTTTTTGGTGTCCAGTTTGTGGATACTTGCCTTGTCCATGCCTTTCTCTAATACTGTAGGCGCCTTTCTCCAGATAAGCTCTGATGTTGCCTGGGCATTTGCTGGGGCTGTGCAGCCCCAGGAAAGGCCCTGCTGGCCAATTTTTCCAACAGGTTGCAGTGGATGAGACAAGGCTGTCAGCCCACCAGGGACCCTTCCACCACTGCCTGCTCAGTGCCACACAGATCAACCCAAGCTCCTACACATTGCAGCCAGGCTGGGAAAGCTTGTCCTTTACTCTGCTGCCCCAGGAAAATGTGATGGAGGGCATTTGGCCAACACCTCTTCCCCCCAATAACCCTTCTGCTGTTTTGTCTGTACCAACAGGTGGCTTTGCTGGATAAAATGCTCAGGGTAAAACACAATTCCATCAACCCTGCCGTGCACGGGAGTGACCTGGGCCACAAGCAGAAGCAGCCCCTTGTGCTCTCCCCTCTTCCCATGGGAGAGCTCAGCTGCCTCCCCCCTGTGCTCCTCCCCTGCCATAACCCAGCCCAACTCCTGCATCCAGAGTTTTGTGGAAGACACTACCTCCTTTGATCTGCTGATCTTTGATCATCTAATATAACTAAAGATCCTGAATTAATGCTGCTGTTGTCTCACAGGGAGCCCAAGTTCCAGATATTCTGTTTGGTGTGCTGTTGAGATCTCTGATAGCAGCATTTTTGTGACTAGTTAAACAGCAACTGTATGTGGAGAGCAGGGTTGAGGGGAAGGTGACTGTAGTCCCTGTTGCAAGGATTTGGCTAATTATAGAGGAGCACCTCCTCTGCTGATGTGAATTGTCACAGCTCTGCTGGAAAGCACAAGCCATGAAAATTCACATCAGCTGAAGACACTTCCCATCAGCTGAGAATTTGCTGCACCTTTGTCTCTCTAATATAAATATTTATGTGGATGGATTTTGCTCCACTTTGCAATTTGACAGTCTATGAAATTCCTACAGCTTCAGGCCCCCTCCTCACCCCTCGATAGCTCTTATAGGTAGTATTATAAACAGAGCTATTGCCTGACACTAGGATTTTTATTTGAATCTTGATTCCACCACAGGCAGATCATATTACTATTGGCAATAGTTAAAATGCTTCTGAATTGCCTTTGTTATCCTTGTGGATGCAAGATGCACAGATTCATTGTGAAGCATTAAGAGATCCACAAAAGAACATACATTGCAAGTAGAAATCTTTCCTATGTCTTGCTTACTGTCTTTAATGGAGCACACAAATGAACCTGTTATGTTTTTAGGGCACTGGCTGCTTAAGGCTGAGAGATCATGGTGGATATTTAAAGAGAGAACAGAAAGAAATGGATCACTATTTTTCCAGACATTTTCTGAGGAAGTGCTTGTAAGCATGGATGGAGGAGTAGAGACATGGCATCACAGACCAAGTCAGCTGGAGGAGTACCTCTGCTCAATACCAGGCACACAAATATTGGAGTTTAAATTTTTTGAGGCCTCCAGCTGCACCCCCAGGCAAGGCTGGGGCTGGCCCAGGCTGTCAGAAGGAGCTTCTCAGTGCCCATGTCACAGAAAAGATGCAGACGTGGCTCCAGCCCACGCTGGCTGTATCCAGTATTCACACAACACATCTAGAATGTACCAAAGGCATCGTGTCTCATTAAATGCAGAAATGCTGAACACCAACCTCTTTTACCTAAGGCAAACAGGGTAAATTGAATTCCCTCATGTCCCAAAAGAGGATTTGAAAGCATGTCTTTCAGGAGCCATGTGCTGGCAGCTTATGGTTGTACCCTTGTGCTGAAGCTGTCTGCTAGCATAAAAATGGGTATCAGACATCCCAGGTATGTCAGAGAAACAAGGACACAAGTAGCAGGCACTGGTCTGGTAGTCATTGAGCTCCTCCAGGCAGAAGAGTCCCATTTTCTTTTCTATATTGCCCAGGCTGTCCCTCCATGGTAGCCTACCAAGCCTTGGGATAAAGGAGTAAGAATGGGGAGAAAGTCTCAACCCTCTTCTCCCCCTGGGCAGGCATTTGGACTGGGTCTGGCCAGGATAGAGTCAGCTTTCCCCAGAGCAGCCTGTATGGTGCTGTGTTTTGATCTGCAGCTAAGCCAGTGTTTCAGCTATTGCTGAAAATTCTTGCACAGCATCAAGGCTTTCTCATTTCTGCACTCTGCTTTCCCCCAGTGCGTAGGACGGCAGTGGGCATGGAGCTGGGAGGGCACACTGCTGGGACAGCTGGTCTGAACTGGTCAAAAGGATATTCCAGGCTGTGTAACATCATGCCAACAACAAAACTGGGGGAGGAAGAAGGGGATATTTCAGGTTTCTAAAGGTGCTGTTGCTCAGTGAGTGGCTTGACATTGGCCTGTTTGTGGGAGAGGGTGAGTGATTTACTTTGCATTACCTGTGGGGGTTTTTATCTTGTTCCTTCACTTATTAAATTGCCTTGATTTCAGTCCACAAGTTTTCTTACTTTTGTTTTCCATATTGGAAAGGAACACATTTTTATGCTGGGGTCTGTGGAGTAATGAGAAATATTTTCAAGCACAGGAAAGGACACTTCCAAAGAACAGAAGAACTAAGAGATAGCAAGGCAAGGTCTATGGAAATATGATACATTCAAAGCACCATCTAAATTTCCTAAAAAGAAATGACAATGGTATGCATTAAATATAAGCCAGCACAATGTAGGAGAGAAAAACAGTGCACAATAGTTCAATTTACTGAAAAAAAGCATGAAGGCTCAATTTTTATTCTCTTTTTCAATGTAATTGTAGAAAGAGAAAATTTATTTTCCTGTGAGAAAAAAACCCCAAACACATTAATGATTCCTTCTTTTCAAAAGGGAGCAGGAGAATGCAGTGTGACAGGCATAAATGTGTGTAATGTCTAAGAATTCTAACTTGAAAGATTTCAAAGCAGTGACAACTCAAAACTCACACTAGTAGTAAAATCACATTTCTAAGATGCTGAGTATAATTGGATTCATATTTAGATTTCAATTAAATTATGACACCAGAGAAACCATTCAGTCAAGAATATCAGTACTTGCCAAGGACAACAACTTGTTTGTCTCATGTAAACATTATCATTCTTCCTTAATGGGGGCAGGGAGGCAGGGGTGGTCTGGTGCAAAAGGTGCTAGTGTGAAATCTAGGTTCAATTCTTCATAGCTGTCCTCTGTGCAGAGTCCTCCTTTGTCCAGACAAGCCCCTAAGCTGCAGGACACAAAAAGCCTTTTCTGACCTAACTCCCACCAGAATTGCAGTGAGGCACAGGCAGAGTCGGGTGCTCCTCACCTGGGCACTGAGGAGCTGCCTATCCTCACTCCTCGGTGTTTCCACCTTGGCTAAGCTGCTGGGAAGGCCAGTGCCATGAAAACCAAGAGTACTTTGGACAGCTGTGAGTTAATCTGAGAGGCTCCTGCTGCTGACATGCCCGGCAGCTACAAGAGCCAAACCGTCAGCCCTTGGTTAGACAGCAACCCTGGTATCCCAAGTCACTGGTTACCTCCAGGGGGTTCCAGCAGTGATGGCTCTGGAAGAGAAGGACTGGAGCCACTAAAGCTCACGAGATGACAGGTGACAAACAGCTGAGGCTCCTCAGCACAATCACAGCCAGAAAATAGGGTGTCAGCATTTTCTTATTCATTCAGATAAAATCAGGTTGGACTGGAGCAGATGCCAGGAAATCAGCTGATCCAACCTCCTGCCCAGTTGCCCTTATAGCACTTCTGAAGAAAAGCTACAGAACATTTTCTTAAATAACTTCCAGGGATGAACATGCTTTTGTAGGAAGCTCAGTGTGGGCAAGGTGTTTAAAGTGTTGCAGGGAACAAGGGATCAGGAGTGTGGTTAACTCATGCCCAAGGTGAAGGGGAGATCAACCATTTCAGCTCCCAGGGATGCCCCAGTCGCTGACCCACAGCAACACGTGACACGTCAGAAGTTCAGCAGTGCAGAGGCAAGCTATGGAGGCATAATACAAAGTCAGGCAACATGTCACACAAGGGCATTCTAGAAAATAAAAAAAAAAAAAAAAGCGGGACTGGGTTGTAGTTGCAGTCCTGCAATCTTGAGCAGCTCACCCCTGTGCTTCAGTTTCCACATCTCCAAACCAAGGCAAGTAGCATCTGCCTACTTCAACATGGACATCTGCCATCATCATTGCAAAGAGCTAAGAGTAATTTCATGTCATTAATGTTGTCTGATTCTGTGTTATCCTCAATATCTACGGATGTGGAAAGATAAGCTCACAGCCAAAAAAACTTTTTTTAATATGCTGAATGGCCCTATGTAATGGGTGAAACAGCAGCATCTGCTTAACTCACCCTCAACCTTCAGAGAGTGTAAGCTGAGCTTTCCTTGTGCAGCATGAAATTGTGGTTCAGTATCGACCACCAATCCCTCAGGGAGCCAATACAGTCCCTGCCTCAGCTTGTTAATGAAAGTTGGAACATAGAAACAGCTTCACATGGCTTCACCTCCTGCTCTTCCTCAGTGACCAAGAAAAATACCTGCCTGACTTTACTGGTAAAACATTTTCTACCACTGCTGACAGCCACAAAAGGCTTTTCTCCTTGAATTATAATTGTAATGTATTATTCAAGCAGTTAAGCAATGGAGAAAGAGCTAGAAACCTGCAAGAAACCAAAGAGAGCCCTACACAGAATCCACATAACTTTGCATTTTTTTTTTCTTCAAAATTATAAAAGAAGTGGCCTAGCCAGTAGGGTTGGCCAAATTTAAAATATGATATTAAATGACACAGCCATGAAATAACTGGGTTTGCATAATGGTTTTTTATAAATTTTCAAAACATGGATGATTTTTCCAAATGTTAGCCACGGCTTATTTTTTCTCATGGCTAAACTCTAACTCCTTAGGAAGGCTGTTCCACCAAAATATTGGATGTTTCACAGGCAAACACACATCTGGGAGGCTGTGGACTATTTTATATTTATGGGCTCAGACAGATGTGGGATCCCTGTGTGACAAATTTAAGCCAACAGATGTGGGATCCTCGTGTGACAAATTTAAGCCTTCTGATAATAGGCTTCACATTTTTTGGCTACTTACCTTGTACCAGTGGGATTTAACAGGCTGCAGGTTGAAAGCTGCTGATTTAAATATCAATCAAATTAATTCTGCAGAAGGATTTGTCATATTGTGAGAGAAAGAGCTCAGCCCCTGCAGATGCAGGGAGGAGGGGAGTGAAGGATTAACTTGTGTAGTTATGGGGTGGTTATGGGAGGCTTGTTAGCAGGATTTCTTGTTTCACAGACCTTCTGGGATGCAAGGCTGAGGAATCGCAAGACCCCAAGAATGAGGACTGGACCAGGTAGCCCCAGCCACACAACAACCACCCTGCATTGAGCCTTCCTCTGTCCAGGGATTACACCTGAGCTCAGTGGCCACAGGTAGAATTCCCATGTCCCCTGTAGACCAGCGTCATTCTGGCCATGACTGCACACCTCTGCACCTCTCCTCTGGTGTGTCCTCCTCAGTTGCCCTCTCCCTGCCTCTTGTTCTGGGCACTTTTCCCCTGTCAGAGTGTGAGGAGACGCAGCCTAATCTGCATCCAGTCCCAGCTTAACTCTGGCTCCACAAACAAGCCTGCAGTTAGAACGTCATCTGGGATGACAAATGTGATGTACTGAACATCATTCCCCCATACCACCCCTCTGATTTTGTAGACTCTTGGTCTGGGCTGTAACTTTGGGGCAAGTACCAGGTTAGACGCCTGTCCAGGGGCATGCTCTGTATGTGAGGATGGTTTCCAGAAATGAGCTAAAGCAAGTGGCATCCTTGTCCCAAAAAGTGGGACCAGCTGGATTTACGCTGGGGCTGCCAAGCAGGAGGTGCAGCATGAATGTCCAGTGGTATATCTTGTGGGCTTTGACACCAGGGTGCAGCATGTGAGCAACTTCAGGAGAGACCTTCCCTGGACTGCAGGTCAAAAACACATATTACAGGTTAAGGGCAGGCCATAGGGTTTGTCTGTTCTTCTCTCTGTGTTCCTGTTTCTGCAACTTTTTCTTACATGGTATATTTCTCAGAGTCCTACGTTGCATGCCACAAAAATTTGGGACTGCACAAAGTTATCAGTCTGCAAGTGGGAATTGTATCTGAAAAAAAAATTGCCCATAGACCCACGTTCTACAGACCATAAGGCAGCTTAGGAAGCACCAGGCTGCAATATTTGGTTGTTGCACAAATTCCAGGAAAGCGTTCCATGAACTAGATACCTTTGGGATTAGCCTATTACAAGTCCTTTCATTGAGGCATGTGATATAAAGCCTGATTTTAGGGTCAGAAGCTTTCAATGTAAGCTGAACATGCAACATTGTGCAAGAGGATGTACAAGGGAAAGTAGCAAACTTCATTGTCAGATACTGAGAAGTCTTTTGCTGTCCCTTTAACCTGGAAAGTTTTACTTCTGGTTTTGGAATTGTTGCTCAGATCATCTCAAAGACTTCACTAATTTTCTGTGAGCTTTGGTCCTGTAAATATTAACTGCTGTCAATTTGTTTGATGTGCCTGTTGCTGCTTAAGGGTCTGAGTATTTCCAATCTTTACCTAAATAATGCAGTGTGACTTTTGTTTGGGAGGAGCCACTGAGAACATTTCAGTTCCTGCATGATATGAATCACAAGTGAAACCAGAATATGTGTGGCTGGAGTTAGTTGTATAACAACAGAGGTGCATTACACAAGTGCCCAATCCTCTGCTGAAGTCAAGCTGGGGACTTGTAAATCAGGAGACAATACTAGCAATGATGGGATGGTCAACAGGTTGTTGTCAGACCTTGCTTACTCATTGACTAAAAAGAGTTGCCAAACTGGTGCTGTGTTCTTCCCTTCATCTCAGGCCCTGATTCAGCTGTGGTACAAAGACAAGAACAGGGCTCCAGGTTGTTTTGTTTCACTGTTTGCTGAGGGTAGTGGCTGGCTGTGGGACAGGGCAGCATGCAGCCATGGCTCCTCAGGGAAGTGCCATTGAATCACATCCAACACAATCCTTCACCACGGCCACAAACCCTTCCTGGAGGCACTGTCAGGTCAGGCTTGCCTAACTCCAGGAGAGGCTGCTCCTCCTCAGACCCCCAAGGCAGTGCTCCCTGCTGTTGGCTGTGTCAGGCTCTGGGATCCCATCTGGGGGACAGCCTGCCCACCAGTGCACCCTCACCACCTCCCTGCACACCAGGGCTGTGGCACTGAGCCCTGCTGCAGGGCACAGGGACAGCTCAGCCCATGCCAGATGTGCTCTGGGCAAATGTCAGGGCTGGAGGCAGAAGCTCTGGGCACAGCAGTGGGAGCCCTTGAGAAGCTCCCTGCTCCCACATTAGAGCCCCACTCAGGCTGCAAGCACCACAGCCAAAGCTTTCATCTGGCGGCTCTGAGGGACAGTTCAAAACACTGTTTTCTTTTAGGTCATGTCAGCACAGGTTTCTGTGACTCATGAGCACTTCCTCCCTGAGTCTGAGGTAAGAAATTATTATTGGCAATTTATAGAAGGGAGCTGCAGTTTTGGGGTGGCAGCACTTTGCTGCATGCCTAGGGCAGGAGCCCACCCAGCTGCACATGCAAGATACATGGATACAGCTCCTTGCTGCTGGGGCTGGGCACATCCTCTGCTGTGTTTCCTTTGGGATGAAGTACTTGGAGGCTTTCATTCGTCCCTTGTCACCTCCTGCTGCTGTATGATGCTCAGAGTTTCTATTTTAAGCAGAAGCAGTCCAAATGAATATGTCACAGTTAAGGTGACTCACGCCTCAAGAACACATTCCTCCAGATTTATAATCTGATTTTTGAAGCCTGAGCAGCCCTACTGCACACTCCAGGCATGCCTGAGTAACTTGTAATAACCCTCTGTAGAGGTTAAGACAACTTTGTTCAAAGGTATTTCTTTCAGAACAAGAAAAGTAAAATTGCCCTGGTAAGAGACATGAGAGCATTGATCAAGGAGGGGCAATGCTGCTTTCTGCAAGTGGAGACATTGCAGAGCACTGAACTGAGGCATTTGTGTTTTGCAAGTGCCAGCCCATCAAACACAGTGCCCCAAGACAAACACCACCTTCTACCCCCACTACGGGTTTGGGTCCCCATGAACTTCTCAATGTCTCCTTCCACATTGCCATCTTCTACCCAGCTTGCACTGAAAGGACAGGAAAAACTCTGCAGGTGCATCCATCAGGTGCTCTGGGAGGTCACTGCTTTAGCCCTGCCATGTGTACCACGGTCTGTTGTCAGTGCTGAAATATTTGTCATCAGCAGGAGGGCTCAGCCTGTGCACACCCTGTGCCTGATTGCACCAGTGCATCCCAAGTGCTGAGGAGCAGGGGGGCTGCTCTTCTGGTTTGGTAGCCTCTTCCACTTCCTTGGCAGAGGGCTGAGCAATGACAGAGCTGGGTGGTGTGACAGGGGATCTGGATCCTATTTTCCTACAATAGCTGCAGAATAATAAAAATGCCAGCATGAATCAGCTGGTGCACAAAGACACTCAGGTCATTCGTGTCAATGAAGTGTAACTCTACATTGCTTAAAGAACATTTGCCAAGTGACAACATGCAGGAGTTTGACAACACTGAATTGAGGTTCAGTTTTTGCCTGCTAAAGGGCTTTTACAGGCATCTCAAACCTCTCCAGCAATGTTTGCTGAAAGATGTGCTGAGAAGACAGTGATCTCACAACAAGGGGCAGTGGATTAGCGCATATGCCTGAGCCATAATTCCCACCACTGGCAGCCTGGTGTGTGCCTGCAGGATAACTGGCACATAACATCAGGGCATGGAGCAGGATTGCAGCCCACAGAGCTGCTGCAGGTGCCCCTAGGAGCCCCCCATGTGCAGCACTGCCATCCAGGACAGCTTCTGTAAGAGATCAGGGTGCAGGGAAGCATCCTTGCAGAGACCCTGACTGGGGAAGCACTGAACTCAAAAGATCTTGTGACCCATGGAGCACTTAGCCTGTGTGTGCACTGGGGTAGCCTGCAGCCTCAGGGCAAATTTCACCATCAGGTGTAATGCAGGAGTCTGAGGACATCTCCCATTTGGCATCAGCAATTACATCACCAGCATGGCCTTGCTTTGTTGTGATGTGAACATCCCCATTGTTTGACACAGTAGAAATGAGGAGCAGAGTTGCTATATTGTAAGAAAATCCTGTTCAAAAACAGTTCAAGTCACCCAACTGGTGCAATCCTCTGTGTGGAGGGTCTGCACGATGTGCTGCATGTGGATGCACAGCTCAGGGCTCCTGCTGTCTAAGGGATGTAAGATTTTTATAGTGTTTTCTCCATGTTGGGATTTAACCCCAGATGGCAACCAAGGTACTACACAGCTGCTTGTTCCATTTCCCCCTTCATCCCCCCTTCACTCTGGTGGAATGGCAGGAGAATCAGAAAAAGGTAAAACTAGTGAGATAAGAACAGTTTAGTAATTAAAATAAACATAATGATAATAATAATAGTAATAAAAAGAGAGAGAACAAATAGAAAAAAAGAGAGGAATAAAACCCCAGAAAAAGAAGTGATGTCCAGTATAATTGTTCACCACCCCAAGAAGCCATCAGTAGCTCCTGACCAACCCCCACCGGTTTATTAACTTGACATGATGTCCTATGGTATGGGATATCCCTTTGGCCAGTTCAGGCCCTGTCCTGGCCACACTCCCTCCCAGCCTCTTGTGCACCTGCTCATAGGCAGACCATGAGATGCTGAAAAGTCCATGCCTTAGGGTTGACACTACCGAGCAACAAAAAACATCAGTGTTATCAACATCATTCTCATACTAAATCTGAAACACAACACTTTACTATATACCAAGAGGAAAACTCTATTGCAGTTGAAACCAAGGCACTCCAATAAACAGGATTTTAAATGATACTTTACAGAGTCTGAGTGCCCTTCTTATGGGGTCTGCCATGGAGCAGCCCCTCCTGGAGCAGGACAGGACATCAGGCACTGGGTGTCAGGTTGGTAGGAGGCATCTGCTTCCACAAATGGGGTGTCCTGGAATGGCAGGGGAGCAGACAGGCTTTTCCATGGAAATTTAACCTAACATCAGTCATTTTTCTGAGCTGGTGTAGCACTTCTGTTAATACCAGTAGTGTCTGGCATATGCTTGAGCACCATGCTCTGCAGAAATGGGCAATGAAAGTGCCTTTTCTGATTTTCAGCATGGATGACTGTTCCAGGTTTTTAAAAAGGGAAAGATGTTATGAGAGGTGATCAATAAAGAAACTCCATCATTTGGCAAACCACCTCTTCCATAAAGCTTCCAGTATCCATGTTCTCTACCTAAATGCTAGCCAGGTTATTGCTGGATCAATCCCTGTGATGTTGAATCATTTCCATGCAGAGGTGTTTTATTACTCCACTGCCTACAAAACTCAAAATATGATAAAGCTGATAAATAATAGATGAGATCTTTAGCTGTCACTGGTGATCACTCTCTGGAAGCCAGGAAAGCTCTCAGCAGAGTGCCCTTGATTTTCAGCATATAAAAGCTTTGGCTTCAAGGATCTTAAACCAAAATCAGAGCAGCAATTGTAATAAATATGCTCTATGGTTGCTACCTTTGCTATCATCTTCATCTGCTAAAGAAATAAGAAAATAGTAATAATAATGCTAAAATAAAAAACCAAAATGGCCCTTGAGAATTGTCATTGCACTGAGATGGTGTAAGTGAATTCAAAAAGACACTTCTCTCTGTGAGTTAAGGAGCTTTGTTCCTGACCCTCTAACTAGGACATACTACTCATTCTGCTGTTCATGTTTATAACAGGTTGTCACCATATCATGGCAGGAGGGAAACAAGGCTTTCGAAAAGAATAACATTCCCAAGTGGAAAAAATGTTTTTATTTCTGTCACTTCTTGCATGTGCAGTTACAGAACAATTACTCAGAAGACTTTTTCCCTCATTCACCTTGTGAATTGATACAGTGTCAGGACTTAAAGACTATTTCCATTTTCTGTCCCTCTGTGCAGTCAGGGAGTATACAAGTTTTTCTGGTATCCGTCCAGTTCTTCCATCTCATGATAAAGGAAACTGTAAATACAGGGCAGTGTGCACACCACATTTTGGCAGAGGAACTCAGGACCAGTCAGAGGATCTGGAACTGACTTTCCTCCTTTTCCTTCTTACTGCTGCCCTTTCTGGCACATTGCAACCTGAATCTCCTAAATTTTACAGTAAAATTTTGCATCATACATACTAATAAATGTGTGGGAACTGAAAAAGGACAAAACCTCTTAAGGCTGTCCACAGTCTTCATTCCAGAAGAGATGTGTAAGATGTTTCCATCCAGGTTTTGAACATATATGCATTGGTGCAGCTTTTATTACAATAATGCTGTTAAATAGTTTCTTAGAGCAAATTTATACAACAGGTAAGTTAACTGATTCTATATTAGCCAATAGTCATAGCTAAAAAGAGCTGAGAATTTTCTAACAGAATGGTGTGCACGGGTAAACACAGTTGTGTTGAAATCCAAATACCCCAGCAAACAGGATGATTTCAGTGACATTTAATAGGAAAAGAATGTAAACACCCATTTAGATAAGGCTAAAAGTTTTGTTTGGGCACTGCCAGAACAAAATATTTTTTATGTCATAGTCTAATTAAGATATTTCAATATTAAAAGTGTTCGCATGCTAAACATTTTAGCATTCAACATGCAAGATTTTAACACATCAAAGTATTTTTCATTGTGATCTCATTTTACTTCCTTTAATTCAATTTACTTCCTTTAATTTAATTCATAAGACCTGAAGATTCTTGCTCTGTGTGCTGTGAGTGAGCTGCTTCTGGTTTGTACCACATAGCCCAACACAGTGCCTGGAAAACTAAGCTGACCCTTTAGTGAGGAACATGCACTAAAAGCCTTGAGCTGGAAACTAAACACATGATCATGAGCTGCTTTTTAAAAACCTAGCACTGCCTGAGGACCTTCATTCTTTTCCCACAATCCCAGGCAACATTTCTACTTAAATATCAAATTGCAAACCCTGGGTCAGCCTCTGCTTTGAAAAGTTTTACCAGGTAGCTGTTTTGGCTGAGTGTAGGAGTGTAGTTATCTCAGTCAACATTTTATAAAATTTTTAGGAAAAAAAAAATTGTTGTTTTAGCTGTAGAAAAAATAAAATCCCGGCTGACAGAGTGCTGCAGGTGTGTCCTTATTGCTGACTTGGCCTGAGGCCAAACATGAGGGCCCCACCCTATCTGTGCCTTACATCACTGAGGTTGGATCAGGACACCAGTTTCTGATGAGGAAATAAGCACTTTCCCAAAGTGGGGCCAGAATGACCTTTTTCCAAGGAGCCTGAGTGGAGCAGTGGTGAGCTCAGCTAAAATTCTTGGAAAAACTGGTGTTGCAATAGCAGCATAAAAACCCTCTGCTCATATCTGCTGTGGTCTTGGAAACCCAGTTCATGCAGCTAAGACCCTGCAGAGCAGGTCAGATGGGATACAGCCACAGCCCAGATGGGAGGTTCTGGGCAATCCTTTGTAGTATCCTTCCTTATGAGACCTTCTCTGTCCTTATCTGTCCTTATGAGACTCCTTCTCCAGCCCACTTTGTGTTCCCCCAACTGCACCTGATAGCAACCACACAGTGCCCTCTCTTGCTGTCCAAACTCAGCTGAAATGTGACGCTACTGAGAACTGATTAAGCTCACCATTAGATGAAAAATGTCAAAAATTTTAAGGCACCAGTCCAGGCAACCAGCCTAAGGCCACAGTGCTACAGAGCTGTGGACACATATCCTCTTCTCCAAGGAAGAGAGACTGTCCCCAGCTCTGGGAGAGCAGCCAGGCTGCTGGAAAACGAGGGTTGAGCTTCTGGCAAGTAAACTAAGCCCAGGTGGAACTGTTTTCCACAGGGAGCCCCCTTAGCATGCCTTCTCCATCCTGTTGTGTATGGGCAAGAGGGTCCAGAGCTCCTAGCTGAAACCAGGCATGAGCAGGGACTGACTCTTAGTCTGTCACTGCCCAGTGAATGCCTCTCTGGTTACTTCTAGCTGTTACAGAGAGGCAAATGATCTCCATGACCTTTCTGCTGAACAGCCAAGGCCCCAGGAATCTGGGTTCATTCTAGAGTAAATAGTGAGCATTTCTGATTTCTCAGATGTCTGTGAAAGTGAAACTATCTCCTTTTAGGTGCTCCTCCTGGGCATTTCTTCTCCAAGATCTGTTCCTGCTACAAGAGGATCTCTGTGTCTGTGTGCCTACAGCATGCAGCATCAGCATGTCAAAATCAAAAGCAGTTGAGACCAAATCCTTCCTTGTGCTTTAATTCACATGAACTTAAATGCTAATGCAATGTTCACTATCTGACAGGGTCAGAGCAGTAACAGGGTCCTGGGCAAGCACTTGTTGCCAGGGCAAAAATAGCAAAAAAAAAGCCAAAAAGCCAGAGTGCCAAAGTGCTCTGCAGAAGGGAGGGAGAAGGGAGAAAGGCAACATGCCTGAACTAAGCAGAGGGCAGGAGACAACAAGTATTGGAAACAGGCAGTTTGGGCTCCTTTAGCACCATCTCTCTTCACAGTAAACCAAATGCTACCTCAGCCTTTTAATGCAACTTATTGCTAATCAAATAACACAGTATAGGTTCCACAAAACAGAGCTATTGACTTTGAACCAGCAGAAATATACAGAGCCCTGATGCCCAATTGTTACAGCCTGAATCCCTATACAAAAGAAAAAATCAGTCAGAAATTACTAAACAACTCGTTTCTTTAGGGTTTGGTTTTCTTTTTTAAAGTGGCTGGATTCCCATCCTTTCACTCACTTCTACAGATTCTTCTGAACTGCAGAGCCAAAAGCCAGCCACCCAGGCCCACATACCACAGGAACAAGAGAGCCACCAAGAGGGTTGTTTTGACAGCAAATGCTGCAATTGCAAAAGCAAACACATCAGTTTGCTTTGAAAAGCCCTTAGTGGTGTTTATGTTGAAAAATCAAATGTAGTCAAAACAGCAAATCTTCCTTAAAACTTCTGAATTGTTCCTTCAGTTATAAATCCACTCAAGACTTGAAGCAGCAGAAGCATGGATGTCTTGACAGTCCTTGGTAGCAGTCTAGGCCACAGCTGGAGATCATCCAGCCAATACTATACAAATATTGGATGGGGCAGAAAAACGAAGGCAGGAGACCATTTCCAGAGCTAATGGTGAGTCCCTGTAATGCATAATCAAAGTAAGGACTAGATTGTCTTCTCAAGTGATGGAGTGGGAACATGTCCCTGCCCTTATGTTTCACAGGTCCAGCCTACAGCTTCCAAAAGCGATTGGTGGTGGTTGTACAAAGGATGCCCAGTGCAGAACTAAGGGGCCTCTTCACCTTTCAAAACATTTCTCTACCTTTCTCTACCTAGGGACCAGGACTCATTACTAGGTAGAACCTGTATCTTCCCAAGTATAGCCAGGGCTATTTATGCTTCCACATTTTTTGTAGAAGTACCCTTTATTTTTCATATATTTTAGCATACCATTAATTGGTTCATTCACTAAATTTTCTGTTCCAGATTGAAATATTCCTGCAAGCTGGATAGCTGGTAGATATCATTCTGTGCCATGATCAAGCAATCCAGAGGACCAGGATTCAGAGGGTTATTTCCAAACTGGTGTATGCCAACAATACACTGGGAGAATTTAAGAGACCTCTTAAAAATCACTGCAGGAACATATCAAAAGCATGTTGTAGATCCTTTTACCTATAGAAACAAAGATGTGTTTGCAACCCATCACTACAAATAAGTAGCTTTGATTAGTCATCTGGGTTTGCATGGCATCTTTGTTGGAGTTTGTTTCACTTGAACATTAAAAACAAACACCCACCATAAGAAAATTACCAAATGGTTCACAACAAGGCAGAGACGACAGAGCTGGATAACAGCTCTAACATTGCAATAGTATAGAGTGATGGTGGCTCTGCAGTGACCTTTAAAAAAATATATCTGGCCACAGTTAAAGGTCTGGATGGTAAACATCTGTGTAAAATAACATTTTGTTCAAAGCTGAAAAGACAGGAGGAGGTAACTGGTAACTGTTATGAAGGCTCAAACACAGCCTGCCAGGGGGTGGGTGCCTACATCCCTCCTGGTTCGTACCCCAGGAGGGACCTGTGGAGAACCGTGAGCTGGTCCTGCCTGCCAAAATACTGTGTCCCACAATTCCCTTTTTTTTCTTCTTTTTAAAGAAAAAAAAAAAAAAGCCAAAACAAAAAACAAACAAACAAACAAAGCCACCACCACCAACAAAGCAAAAAAAAAAAAAAAAAAAAAAAAAAAAAAAAAAAAAACACAAAAAAAAGCCAACGAAAACGTTAAAAAATCCCCCCAACAAACAAATAAAATGAAAAGAACCACAATTAAACAAAATCCAGACGAAATAATCAGAACAAAACCCCTCAAGACAACAGCCCCACAGCTGCGATACGTTAGAATGCAGCCACCAGGACAAGCCGGCTCTTGCGCCCGGTGCCTGAGGCGGCCATGGCCCCTCCGGCCGCCCCTGACCGGCGGAGCCCGTTCTGCCTCCTGCCCTGCGTTTCGCTTCTGCTGCGCCTCACATGCCACCTAGCGGCTTCCCAAGCGGAAAATTCCTTCCTGAACGGGATTTACGGACACGCCGCCTCCTCCGGCTGTTCCCTAGGCCTCAGGCTCGCTGCTGAGGAGCACGGCCCCGAACAGCCGCGGCCGAGAGCCGCCTGTCACAGCCCCTCAGTGCACCCTCGGGCTCCCCCGGGAAATTTCCACCTCCTTGGCCTGTGTTTACAGCTCTCTCCTGTTTTCCCTCATGTTCAAAGCCTTCACATAACCTTCACCCACTTGGCTGCTCACCTTATCCCATCTGGCCCATGGCCTTCACTAAATATCTGGCGGAGAGGAGGTTGTACATTTTACTTTGAAGCATTCAGTGATGGTGGACACCCACCACAAAGTTCATGTTAGTTAAAATCCTAATTTTCCAAGGAAGAAAAAAAATCAGAAATGTTTAAAGAGGTCTTCCTCTTTCCCTCTTTCTAACTTCTTACAAGGGTCAGGGAGGATTTTATTGTTCAGCTCAACAGCTGCTCTTTGAGTGCCCTACAGCCATTTTCCTTCAGACAGGGTGTTATACCACAGCCTTTCAGTGAGGCTATTTCTCCAAGAAACAGGAATTTTTTTGGTTAAGAGCAAAGTTTTGCCTCCATAAGTGGTAATTTGATTTGTCTTGCTCCCTTTTCAACAAGGTGGCCTAACCCCTGTGTTACTTAAATGCCTGTGTGCCCCAGTCAGCTCCAGTGTGCTGCCAGCAGAGTGAGATGGTGTCTGCAGAGCAGGTCATGGACAGAGCAGACACTGTCCCTCAGTGACACTGTCCCTCAGTGACACTGCCCATCAGGGACACTGTCTATCAGTGGCACTGTCCATCAGTGGACACTGTCCATCACTGAACTTGTCCATCAGTGAACACTGTCCACCAGTGGACACTGTCCATCAGTGAACACTGTCCACCAGTGGACACTGTCCATCAGTGGACACTGTCCTTCAGTGGACACTGTCCTTCAGTGGACAGTGTCCATCAGTGACACTGTCCTTCAGTGGACAGCCCTCAAGGACCAGCACCATGGTCCCTCAGGACAAGCCAGCTCCAGCCAGGATGCCTGTCAGAAGACACAGAGCGTGCATTTGCTCTGTTAAAGGAAGAACTTTATGATCACAAAATCAGAGCAATGGCTGTCCAAGCCCCTCTGGGCAAAGAAAGGAAGTGGACCTGGCCCATGTTATCTCCAGCAGTTTCATTAGGCAGAGGCAGCATTAAAAAAGAAGCCACTTTCCCTAAATATTCATTTCTCGGTTTCCATTTCAAATGCTTTAAAACAGAATAGTTCCTCTTGAAAGTACTTGAAAGCTTCCTCTGCAAGAAATTATTTGACTTTTCTAGGTAAAAAACCCAAACTATAACACTTAAAGCAACTCTTTCAACATTTCTGAAAAGATGTGCCATTTTTTTCCTTCATACCACTGGAGAAATTACTTTCTTTTGTGAAAGGCCATTGCTAGGCTTTACCACAGCCGAAAATCATTGAGCTATGCTGACACCACAACAATAATTTCTCCGCTCATCAGTGTGGTGGTTTAAACCCAGGTGGCTGACTTTGGGTGCTACACATCACCAGAGCCTGAGGGCAACGAGACATTGTCCTACCCTTCAAGCATGGGTTCCTCACCATGGCAAAGGCAATGCAGGTGAAATTATGGCACAGACTGCTGCCCTGTGGCTTGGAGAGCCAGCTTTGCTGTGCTTTGCAATTAACCTTTTCAGTTAATTACCATCCAGGTGATGGTGTCCATGCAGAGAAGCTGTGTGGCAAACACAGCTGGAGCCCCTGGGCAGGACAAGAACCATGAGAGCTCCGAAGGAAGCATGAGGGGAGGGAGCAAAACTGACTTTCTGTCCTAGTGCTCTAGAAAATTCAAGGAAATGGGTGCACTCAGCAGCTAGAGGGCAGGCTCATTTTTCCTTTAAAACTTGGGAATCACTTCCTTGCAGCTGCAGTGATTGCCAGAATACCCAACAGAAGTGGCTAAGAGGTAAGTCAGGCAAATTGTAGAAGTCTTCTGTGTATTAACTGGGGGGAGGGGAGACCCAAATGAAAAAAACCCCAAAAGCACAGATGTACAAACTTGATGGTTGTTTCAAAATGCTTAGCTTCAGCCCAGCAGGCTGAGTTCTGACACAGCAGGGGGAGAGAAATCACCTACAAGACAGGAATATTCCACAGGTGTGGCCATGTCTGATTGCAAACACCCCACAAAAAGGACACGCTGGCCTTCTAGGCTTCCATAATAGGAAAAAATAATTGAAAGGATTTACAAATGGCATTCATCACAGCATTCCAGAGAAATAACTTCCTTTTTCTTTTTCCTATTCAGAAAATGAATGTGAAGGAAGCTAAGAAGTCTCTGCAGAGTATGGTCTCAGGTAAGTTATGTACTCCCTAACACAGAATTTTCCATGACTTTCTGTGGACATGAGATTTGGGAGCTCAGCCCTTTGCAGGGAATGCAACTGGAACAGCTGTCCAGGCACACACCCAGTGCTGCTGGTGTGATGCTGTGCACCCACTTAGACAGGCAATTTCTATCTTCATAGGCAAATTCTCCTTCTCTTTGTTGCTTTGTGAAAGAGCCATTGAAAAATTATCTGTCACGGTATTACTGTTTCCATTGGAAACCTCCTTCCTGAAGCATAGGGGGAGACTCTTGCACTCCCCGATGTCACTGATGTCTCCCTGTTCATACAGTTAAGGACCAGCCCAAGTAATACTCTGTGCCATTTCTGAATATTAACATAGTTCTGGGGGTTCTGCCAATGCATTTCACACTGGTGAAATGCCAGGCAGTGCAGCCTGGTGTGGATGGGGGAGGTAATGCTGTGTTGGACAGGAGGAGCATTTGAAAGCTCCAGATGTCCATGTTAGGGATGCACACCAGCTACCTGCCAGTTTAGCAGGCAGAAGCTGAAAAAGCAAATATATCTGGAAGCATTGCAGTTTTCCCCCCATCTTGCAGCAGTGGTTGCACGTCCCAGTCAAAACCTCATGGGCAACCTTGATGGGCAGCAACATGGGAGAAGCCTACCTGAGAAACAAGGCTTGGCCTCAGCACTTCTGTCAGCTGAGCAGCAGCCAGAAATCAGGAAAGTCCACAGAGGTGGAATTGACTGAAAAATACACCACCCTGTGTGTTTTGGTGCCCTGGATGGCACACTGCGCTGGTCTAAGTGTGAGAGCCTGGCTTGACATAAACACAGCCCTCAGCAGAGTCTGTAACTGAGAAAAATGGTTCCTTTCATTGCACTTCCTCCTGCCTATCTGCAAATGCCAAATCCTTATGGCCCTAATGTGGACATCTGGTGCATCATTTCAATAGAGAAAAGCTAGAAAGATATTTGGATTTGGACAATGAAGGTCCCATTAAAGGTCTGAAGAGCCTACATCCTTGGGATCAGAAAAAGCCATGAGAATTGCTTTGGCTGTTCACCAGCCAAAGGCAGAAGTTTCTCTGAAAAAGCTCTATTGGAACACAGGAGGAGAGAGAGATGTTTACACACAGCTGTGTCAATGCAGCAGGGATTGGGCAGGCAGAGGTGGAGCTGTCAGGAGACAGCCTGGTGGGAGGGCTGCCCACTGCCCTCCTCTGCCTGCTCTTCTCTTCAGGTTATTCTGATGGCCACGTTTCAAGTGACACTATTAAAAAACCCAACCCCAATGGCAGCAGCCACAGCAGCAAGTTGTGATTCCTTTGCAGGGCTGCACTGCTGGTAATCTGATTCTGGAGTTGTCCTGTGGCTCAGTCCTGCTGTGTTAGGATGACATTTTGTCTTCCTGGTAGATTTTACCTACCAGGTAAGGTAGGTTGGTATGGTTCCTTGGTTCCTAGTTGCTTTTCCCTTTTTCTTTTTCTTTTTTTTTTTTTTTTTTTGGAGAGTAGAAAACACTTTCTACATGTGTAAGGGCACATCTGCTGAGGAACAAGCAAGCACTATTACATAGCACGTGTATTTTTCTTCATTTACCAGGGTGTAAAACCAAGCCATGAAAATAATGTGAACATTTCATCCTGAACTGAGTGTGAGAAAGAGGTGCAAAAGCAGAAGTAGGATTAGAGAGCGGACTTTCTGCGAGCCATGATAGCCAGCACAATGCCAGACCTCAGATTTAATACTGTCACTATAAATAGCCCTGGTGCAAGACAGCCATGCAGAAACACAGGAAAATGGAGCTAAACCAGTGCTTGGTAAAAAAATTCTCCCTGCTCCCAAAATTGTGAACCAAATTACAAACAGTATTTTTTCTTAAAGTGAAAAAAATAGTGGGTGCAGAGAAGGAAAACCAGACAAAGATGTATGAGGGGGTACATTGGTGGGAGAACCTGCCTCTGATTTCATCTGGACTATCCCAGTGCCAGCACCTCTGCTCATATTGGCTCTGGGACCTACACAGAGTTAAGCTGCCTTGAGAGCTGAGCTTCCCCTTGCACAAGAGAGGAAATGTTGCATCAACTGTTTCCTTTTCATACATTTACCAAAATTTCTCTTGCCTTGAGTATCCTGCTCCTTCATTTGCAGCCTCTCTGATACAAAGAAGCCCTTGCACAGCTTTTCACATCAGGGACACCTAAGGTTCATGGCTGAAATTTCTGCTGTACATTCTCCATTTAATGACATAACTCCATGCTACCAGAAATACCTCTAACATAGCAGAACACCAGTGACCCTTCCTGTTGGTTCCTCTCTTCTGCCTTACCAGATCTCCATGAAATGCCCTCCTTGGTGTGGAGGGCACACCAGGACTGTTCCTCCCTGTGCAGTTGGTCATGGGGAACAAGGGCTGCTGCCCCTTGGGCACAGCAGGGAGGGTGGGGAGCAACAATGGCAGAAGCAATTATCAACCCAGAGCAACTGCAAAACTACAGCAGAAAATTCACTTGCTCTAAATGCATGAGTCCAGGAGCAGAAGCTGTGTGTGCTGAAATCTGCTATTTAAAGGCTGGAGAGGTACAAGGGAGAAAGGAATGTGTGCTGTCAAAATACTTTAAAGCTGACCCAAAAGGTCAGCTCCTACATGCAAGTTTATTCCTGCCCCTACAACCCAATGTGTCCTTCACCTCTGCCAGAAGCAGCACCAGAAGTACCCAGCTCTTGGACCCTAGAAATTGCTGCCTGGGATCTGCTCTTTAAAATGGTCTTCTTTTCTCAACAAAGAGCAAATATGAAATAGCTATTTGCAGTATAAAATCCCATGCAAAGACAAAGTCCTGGTTGCAACCTACTGTAGGGCACATCAGCAAGATGAGCACCACCACCTCTCACTATTCCTCCTCACTTTCCTCAGCCCAAGCTGAAGAAAATACCCTTCCTGTACCCTTCACAACATCAGAAGGCCTGCATATAAAATAGCTTCTCTTGACACCAAAGCCATGCTTGGGACTGATCCTCACAGTTCCCTCCTACAAGCCAAGCTGGTGACAAATATTTATTAGGATTAACCAATTAACCAGGGCAGATTCAGACCACTACTAAAGGAGACATGAGCCCTCCTTGTGCCTCCCACTGCATGGCCTCCACAACCTCTCAGCATCCCTCAAAAATACATAACAAATTACAACAAGACACTAATTTTTAGCAAACTTATTGATTATAACAAAACAATTTTCTAGTCCAAAGCCCTTGGTGGGATTGTACATGCAGATCCACAGAAGAGGCACAAAAAAAGTGACAGAGAAATTGCCTTTATAATTGTCTCCCAGAAGGCTTAGATGCTGGATGGTTTATCAATTCACTGTACAGAATTGCTTATAATAAAGAAGAGGAACTGGTGTCTCCCACAGAGAGGCAGAGGAGGGCCCGGTGGCAGACACTGGAGCAGTCCCGTGCTCTCAGTAGCACACTTGTGACCCAGCCTGGCAGGACACCACATGAAAGGAGCCACGTCTTTGTAGTCGGGCTCCTGGTAACAAGAAGCTTCAGAGGCAAAGCACAAGCTGAGTCCAGCTGAACCACAGAGCACCGAGGCTGTTTATGGTTTGTTTAAACCACAGTTCCTTTCAATAAATCTCAGCTATGTCCTTGCTGGTGACAGATTGCCTGTGGTGGCAGCACACACAGAGGTGCAGCACCCTTCCAACCCAGGGCTGCGGGGACCGCTGGGGACGTGGCCCATCTTTGGCTGAGACAGCTGCTCCCACTGCACATTTCCAGCCATCCTTCACAGTGTACACACATTTCCTCTGTGGGGGGGGAGCACTGCTGGGAAGACAGATCAATCACACCCCTGTCTGGCAGGTTGTTAAGGCAGGAAGGTTTTCATTAAGTCAACAAGGGTGTTAATTTATAGCATGTTTGCAACTTCTCTCCAAATACTCGTCCAGATGAGAGCTCGCTCCCTCGCGCTTGCTGCATGCCGAGGGCAAAGATTAACAAGCATTTTGTTTACCTGAGTGCTTGATGCAGTCCTTCACCCCTCTCACCCTCCACTGTGGGCTCCTGGCCTCTGCTTTGCATTGAGTTGCTGCTCAAACTACAGCAGAAGATTTGTCTGGTTGAAATTAAACATATACATGTGGGGGGTTTCACCTAAGAGTTGCTATTTATAGATGTAATATTGCAAGTGACTTGAAGCATTACAAATGAAAAACCAAATTTTACAAAAACCCCTGTTCGGACAAGGTGTAAATTATTGCATACCAAGAGCTAATCATTAGTGGAGTCTGAATCTATCAAAGCAGAAATACTTTTTCACTCACAAGTACTGAATTTTGTCAGCTTTTTGATACAAAAAAATATTTCTCAGAGTTGAACAACTATAGGTTTATTATTGGATTAAGGACAAACTAGCCAATGCAATGAAAAATATATACATAAAATGTTAAGATTTGGGTTTTTTTGGAAACTGCAACTATTTATATCACATATTCCATTGGAAATTTCAATTTCTGATAGGCAAGGTCATTGGTTTCTAACAAAGTACACTGTAGTACAAAATTAACACATTACAAGCCATGCTACATTTTCATATTTGTGCAAGGACCATGAAAATTATCCAACAAAAGGAGTAGTTTCATCGTAACTCCTTGGCCTGTACTAATTCAAGTTTGTGGGGTTTTTTGGAGTGTGGTGTCTCTTCATTGTTAAAAACCTTAAAGAAAAGATGATACCACTCAGGTCTGAGATGTCTCTGGAGGCTCTTGGGCCACAAGAATTAAAGAGCTGTAAGACAATGGGGATGGCAGGCATAAACAGCTTCTGCAGAAAGTGCATTTCTATGGGCAACATCTCCCACTCCCTCCTGTTCCCATCAGCCTGGGCCCAGCAACAGGGGATGTACTGAAGAACCATTGGGAGAAGCTCATGAGCCTTTGGGGACTTAGCAAGGCTGTGTGCGCTCACCTCCAGGTGCACAGAAGGTCCTGTCTGACACAGGGAACGCGGTCTCAGCCCGGAGCTTACACATCTGACATATGCAGAAAGCTGCCCAGGTCTCAATGTTGTCTCCTTACATGGAAAAGGGTCTCATGCACCACACTTTCAGAGCATCTCTGTGTTAGGGAGCCTGGGACACTCTCTCCCTGGGCAGACAATTGCTCTTTGAGATGCTGAAGGTGAAGAGAAACTCAAGAAGGAGTAATAATCAAAGTTACAGTCAAGGGAAAGCTCTCCAATGCCTGTAACAGCGCACCAAGATGCCCAAGGTGTTTTACCCTTGTAAACTGGTAAATTTGTAATCCAAATGCTGACATACACCAGAGCAAGGAAGCTGCTGTGCTGCCATGGAAGGTAGCATGCTGTAACAACACTCACACAACTGGAGGGCTTCTTTGGTTCTGCTCTTTATTCACACCTTAAGCTGAAAATATGTCTCCTCTCATGAAGTGGAGTGTGAGAAGCAGCATCTGTAACAAGAAAAGCAGCACTGTCTCCTGGGGAAAAGCATTTACGTCCTCTGCAGTGAGAATATGCAGCAGAAGGCTGCTGTGAGAAAGCCCTCTGCTCTTTCCTCTGAAGCAGAGCAGAGAGCATGTTGTCCTAGCAGACAGCTCAGAAAAAGCCTGGGCGCTGAACAAAAAAATGCCTGGATTATGGAGGAGATGCTGGCCCTCCTGCTGGGCCGTGGCTTTGGGAATCTACACCATGCAGAGATTGGGAATTGCAGTGGCAGCGCCTGGCTGCTCTGTAAGGCTGTGTTTGAGTGTGGCAACAAGAAGTTGGGCAATATACTCAAAATGTGAACAGGCTACAGGAGTTTTGCTCACACCTACATCACCTCAGGTGTTCAGACATGTGTTCCAAACTGTAGTGTGGACCAGTCTGAATGGAGGGAGGAAAATCAGACCATCCCCATGAGAAAAATCACTGGAAAAGACCAAGAGATGTTCCTACATGGAGAAGAAGCAAAGGTTTGGAGCCAGGAGCCAAAGTCAGTTGTTGCCACATGCATTTTTTAGAATTTCACAGACCTATTGAAAGTTCTTTTATGCAGTGCAGAAATCATGTAGCTAATTCTGAATGTCAAGAAAACGAGCTCAGATTTCCAAATTAACTCTTTGTCTCCCTAACCTTTTCATTAGAGACCATCCACTTTCAAACCCTTGAAAACAAGAAAGATGCAATGTACTACTTCCAACTTTTCAACAGGGAAGCTTGGCCAGGAGGTTAATCTCTGAAAGTCTTGAGCCTGGCTAACATGGTATCTAGTGGGGGAATTCCATGCTATTATTACAGCAAGGCTTGACTTTGCTAGGACTTCCAGAGAGCTGTCTATGGTATGAAGAATGCATGCTGAACTGAACTTTTCTGTAGTGAAAAGAATGAGAGTTTGGAGACAGATTATTTCTTCTTGAAAAATCAACACAACTGGAAGACCACTGGCTCCTTATGAAGTTCCTTCCATCATAAATCATGCTGAAGTTTGTTGGAAACAGAAGATATTGCAGCCCTGTTCATTCTCATTAGGCAACAGGGAACCACTATCTTCCTTTATGGATTAAACTATCTGGAACAATAGGATCCACCATCCAAAAGGAAGGCACATGACACAGTGTTCTGAGGGAGCCGAGCTGCGCTGACAAAGCCGGGCGCTGCCGGGTAGCACAGACTGCAGGCAGCCCTCGCTGGAAAAGAGCTCAGAGCTGCAAGCAAAGTGTTTCCTCATGTCAAGCAAAGAAACCAGTGACTGTTCTTTGTAAATAAACAGCTAGGTTTTGAAACAATCCAAACTTTGACTAACCACTAGGGTCAAAAAAGGCTAATAAATCCTCTTTTTCCTGTTAACAAAACCCACAACTTTATTTTCTATAGCTTTCAAAAAATAAAAATGACATCATTAATATTTCTGGAAATTCCTAAATATTACTTCATTTGCCTGGCAGGAGCATCCTGTCGTCTCTCTCTCTCCTCCTTTCAGCCGAGACAATCTCCCTTCAGACACTGGAGGTTTGGTACAGCTCTGTTTGACATGATTTCAACCACATGGCAAAGTAGAAAGTACAAAAAAAAGGAGTATGACTTTTCTGGATTGTAGGCTGCAGACAATGAATGTGAAGGACAATGGGTCCAAGTGAAGAAATCTGAAGGATATTGTGAGTCTTTGGAGGAAAGCAAGGAAAAGGCAGAGATGTGAGCCGGAGAGGGAAGCCAGAGACAGAAAAATGCAAAGTGTGGTGAGCAGGGAGGTCAAAAACTTACAAAGTCCAAATACAAAGTTATTTGTAGGGAATACAAAGACAGATGGTGAAGTCCTCAGGAAGATCTCGAGAGAGAATGACAAGTCCAAAAATGGCAAATAAAATTTGGTCTAGGCAGGTGTAAAGCCATGAATGCATTTAAGGAGAAGCACCTTCATCTTCACATATAAATAATGTTTTCCATGCTTACTGCTGCTGCTCAGGAAGGAAGCCTTGGTTGAACTACTGTAGATACTTTCTTGAAAATATAAAATCATGGCTCTGCAACAGTCAAAGAACAAATAAATATTTGGAATTACTACAAAAGGAAAAGCCAATAAAGTAGAAAGATCACTGTGCTGCTGTATAAATCCATCTTGTATCTGCATCTTGAATGGTCAGTGCAGTTCTGGGCCTTTGAAAAGGACAGAGAAGAGATGGAAAAGATTCAGGGAGAGTAACAGGGTGAGCAAAGGTGTGACACAACTTCTGTACAAAGAACAGTGCAGGAGAATAGGACTTCTAAAGCTGGAAAAGATATGAGATGTGAGACACAGCACAGGGAAAGCTATGATACCATCAGTGACACAGAGAGAGTGGGTAGGGATGGAGTGTTGGTTGTGTCTCCAGAACAATGAGGGACCAGCTCACGAAGCTGGTAGGAGCCAAGTTCCAAGCAAACAGAAGGAAGGAGTTTGTCATGCAGCAGTCCATGGACCTGCTGAGGAGGTCCTTTCCAAAGCACCCTGAGGATGCAAGGAACTTACATGCTCTCTCAAGTGTTTGGAGGGGTGCCTGCCACAGGCAAGCCACAGCAGGTTCAGGAAGTCCTCTGAGCTGAAAATTATTGGAAATAGCAATAACTGATTGATACAAATCTACTTACAGCCCCTGATGCAGGCAGAGTAGATGAGTGGGTTAGATGATCCAAACCAGCACAGCTGTTCTTACCTGGAATGAAAATAGATAAGACAGACTCAAGTAAATACAGGGGTCCCAAAGGGAGCTAAGGTGGCAGCATGCAGCACAGCAAGAGGTAAAGTCAGGGGTTTGGGTGAAACTAGCACAGTTAAAGTAAAGGCCAATGGTGTAGATGAGGAGGCAGAAGAAAAGCTGCAGTTTCACTTCATCCATGCTTTGGCTGAGCTTAGACATGCCCCATATAATCAGGAGCAAAGCTTCCACTGATCAAGCCCTCGGGACATAAAGACAAGCAGTTAAGGGAGGAGTTTCAGGGTCAAAGAGTATCTCCAAGATAACAGGAGACATGGCACAGGTGAGTCTGTACAGGCAGAATTTGTAATTTATCTGTGTTACTTATCTATCAGCCAGATCCAAATTATTTCAGTCCTGATTGGATCCAAGAAAATGTTGCATTCAGAGATATTCCTTTGCAGAGTCTCCATATCCTAAATTATAACTACTCTGTAGGTATTGCCCACAGCAGTTATTTTTTTCAATCTTTTTAATAAGCAGTTTGAAATAAGCAGAGTTGCCTCCATTTCAAGTGTGATATAATCTGATAGTGAGATGTTACAGAGTCATGGCCCCAAGGCAATGTGCAAAGCCCCGCAAAAGGCCAAGAGTTACAGTTTTCCTTAAGGGTACGTGAGTTTAAGAAATATCCAAGTGGAAGGAAGCACTATTCATTAGTTACTCAAAGCACTATTCCATCAGCAATAATCAGCAAAATAAATATGTTTCTTCACAGAAATGAAGAATGCTTCACATTCTAGGGCAAATTCCTAAATACCACAATTTTTTCTCATACAGACAACACTTATTGGGGTAATGATTTTGAAATAAGCCTTTCCTGTTCTGAGGTTGTGTTTTCCTGAAGGGCTGACCTTGATTTGTTTGGTTTACAACTCCTCCAAGAAGTTTCTCAATAAAAGCACACATTATGGTCAGTATTTTGAGAGAAGAGTCTTTTATTCTTTCAGCTGAAGTAGACTGCTTTTCCTGGAGTGCTGAAAAAAAAAATAATTTCAAGAAGCTGATCTGATTAACTGGGTTAAACTAGAAATGTGCCAAGTTGCTCTGCAGACATGGCAGAGCTGCTGACCTGCACTGAGACTGGAAATCGTTCCAGGCTGTGACGTGCCATGTCTGCTCATGTCAGCTGTGCACTGGGAAATGAACAAGCAAGCAGCTTGCTGAAAACGTCCTTCAGCTTAGGGCTCAGAAAAGATTCCTGTAAAACATATTCCTTATGAGGAAACCAGCCTCTCAGACCCAAGGAATGTCACTTCTCACACAATTTATTAGTGTTTCTCAGTTTTTTTCCAGTGTATCCTGGACAGGATGCACAGATGGACTCACAGCCCTTCACAAAGAACTTTACAAATATCTCACCCCACCTGGATCTGTTCTTCAGCCTGATGACACTAGCCCTTAGCAACTCAAGCTGTTTCTTCTTTACGCTATTGAGATTTAAAAAAAAGAAAGAAAACTTGCAGCACTTTGGTTCTGACACTGCAGTTTGACATCTCTGTGTGAACCTTTATATTATGTTTGTTCCCCTGCATGCTGCTCAGACACACAGTTTGCAAAGCTGTGCCTCTCCACATGGAGCAGTCCTTGATCCCCACTATTGAAGGATGCATTTTGGCAGCAGAATATTACATCTGTGGATCTCCACCACCTTTTCAGAATCCATCCTCCTGTTTGTCTTCCTTAGCACATCTGCTCCTCTTGCTCATATTCAATGGGGAGGGGAAGCTGGCACGTGAACAGATGTTGGAAGAAGATCATTTCTTCCCCAGTGCAGAGCCTCAGGATTGCTGAAGACATTGCCTAACAGAGCTTTTGTTAACTTTGGGGAGGAGGAGCCTCAGAGGTCATTCAGGCTGCAGCTGGTGAGCATTGTTGTAGAGTCTCTCCCGTCTGTGCCTTCAGTCTATTTTTGTGCTGTCTTCATATCATGCCCTCACAACTCAACATGCAGCTGCACCATGGACTGGCCCAGGGAACTGATCTGACTGAAAACTCACCCAGCTGAAAGGAGGAAAAAAAGGAGGGGAATAAAAATCTTTTCCAGCCAGCTCAGATCTCTGATCTCATTTACCACACAGCAGCACTAGCAGTTGTACCGCCACCAGGGAGGTAACCTCTTCCCACCGCTCTGGGGGCTGCTGCCAACTCTTCCTCAGGCAGCAACCCAAGTCTTTGCCCTATGGATCTGCTCCTTAGGAATTGATTTTTCCCATTTCATTCCCACTACTAAGGCAATTCTAGCTTGTGTAGACAGGCAGTAACACATGGATGCCCAACATGGGATTTGAAGAGGTCTGGTTAGAAGGCTTACATGGGAAAAGATCTACAAGAGCTCTCTCCTTGTAAATACAATGGCAGTAAAAGAAAAGTTTCTCTGAGTGCTTCTTGCTTCACTTTGTGCTCTCCTATCCCCTTGGGGAATTTAGGTAAACAGTTTAGGCAAATAGTAGTAAATAGTATAGGCAAAATCTTTTGGTAGCTTCCCCCCTCTCCTTCCTGTTCCTGCTAACCAGTGGATGGGAGCAGCATTCCCTGCCTTGAGACTCCTGGTCCCAGAGGAAGTGTTTGACACTATGGTACTTCCCTTCTAGCATGAATTAGAGTGGAAACAAGAAGCTGGTAATATGTGACCCATTTGCCACACATTTCAGCTTTGTCTGTTAGTAGATGTGACCTTTGTGACTAATACAATGCTGGGAGGTACTGGGAGGGTGCATTAAATCCCCTCCTCCAGCACAGTTGTCATCCTCATCATCTCATCACCCATCCAAGTGAGCAAGCTGCAGTTTCAAAGCCTGCCAATTCCTGCAAGACACACAAAATGCTGGACTGGGTCCAGAAATCAGCCACAGGGTGGGGGATTAATGTCAGGGGGTGAGAGCAGAAGTCAGACCAGTGCTGTGCTGTCCACTTGCCTGGAACTACGTCCCCACAGGGGTGACAGCCCCCCCCCCCCACAGCCCTTAGTGTGCATTCAGCCTCCTCCTGTGCCAGGCATGCCACAGCTGCGGGCACAGGGCTGGCAGCTGCACTTGCACCATCCCAACGCTCTGCAGAGCCTCTTTCTGCCCCCTGCCCTCCACCTGCACATAACAGGCCCCGGGCTCCAGCACGGGCAGGATGGCTTCCTATTTGCAGTGTGTGGGTGGGTGCCAAGGGCCTTGCAACATCTGAAGTGGCAACTCCCAGTGAAGAAAGCTTGTTACAATCCATTGAAACCACTCTGTTGCTGGACCAGAGGCCGGGAATTTTTTTCCCTCAGGTCTTTGGCCTGAGTGATTCTGTTACAGACCCTCCTGCCACAGCCCCCTTACCCTTCTTGCCTCCCTCAAACCACCACCAAACCACCAAATATTCTCACCCATAACGTCCCACACCAACACTCCACCCTCCAGTCTCCCTCCCTGGGCCTCTTGTCCCTTCCCCAAAGCCTGTTCTACCCCTGTCATGCCTCAAATCACACCCTTCCCTTGTGACCCTTGCCCCAGCCCCTGTCCTTGCCCCAATGCGCTTCCTCCCCTCATTCCCAGAGCTCCTCCCTGTCCCTCCTCCCCATTCTCTGTGGAGCCACATCCTGCATCCTTGGGGCAGTGCATACCTTGCCATGGGAAGGTAGGGGATATCTCCCCAAACTCAGCCCCATGTCCAGCTCTGGAGACCCTCATGATGATGTGCTGAGCTCATCTGTCTGGTTGTGGCCACCCTTTAGAGAATTTCTGTCTGCTGTGGCTGAGGGTGCACCACAGACCTCACTTAAAGCAATGGCCCAGTGATGCCTAAAGGCAGAAGAAACTTTTGCAATCATACAGGTCTGGAAAAATCAGTAGACAAGGGAAACTTTTATCTTGGGTATCAAAGTACACGGTCAATTAATGTTTGCATCTCCTTCAGGGAAACTTGCAGGGAATTACCAAGCTGTAAATACTGAATTTGGAGCATGGGAACTGTGTGTCCAGCTAGCAGAGGATACAGAAGCCTGCAGAAGGAAATAGGGAGACAGGGCTGTACCCTTAGCCCTGAACTTCCAGCTAATGCTAACAAGACAAACTTGGAGACAGAAGGAAAAACCCCAACAGGAGCAGTGTGCAGGTGACTGCTTCCTGCTGCAGCTCCTGTGCCTCTGGCCACACCCAGCACAGGGGCAACTCAGGGCCATTTCCAGCTAGTTCCAATTAGAACTATGGCCAACTGCAATAAAGTTGTGGTGGGGATGGAATCCTACCATCCTTGCAGTAAAATCTGCCAGTCATCCTGTTGGCTTACCTGTCCCTCCTGCATTTCACTCAGAGTGAATTCACTGCCCCTCACTGACTTGTGGCTGTTTTACCGTCAACTTCCTCATTCCTTAGTCATCATTGCAGACATTGTCCTCTTGCAACAACTCTCATGTAATTAGAATGAAAAAATCTATGGAAAACTGTAGGTAGAAGGTACACAAACCGTTTAGCTGCCAGACTCAAAAGTTTAAAAATATTTATAAAAATTTGAGAAATAAAGATTTTGTCTGAGGATCAGCTTTGTGCTTCTTTCCCATGTGCATGAGTGGGGCATTAGTTTTCCAGAGTTACTGGCTTTTGCTCTTCAAATGTAGCATCCCAGAGTTACCTCTGTGTATGCTGTGGGCTCAGCTGGGCTCTCTCCACACGCAACCTGTGCCAGTGCTTCTGCTCTGCTAGCACAGCCTTAGAGCAAACCTGTTCAGATGGTTGATCTGGTGGAAAAATACCTACTGGGTTAAAAAACCCAAAAAAAACCCAAAATAAAAACAAACAAAAAAAAACCCATGAAAACCCAGCCTTTTACTGAGTTTGATCCTCTCATCTGATTCAGCACATAGAGAGTAGCTGCTTTAGCAGAAGGAGAAAATGCAGGAGCAGCAAAGAGTGTTGTAGAGGTGGTGGCAGTGACCACACCACTGCCTTTTTCATTGTTGCTGGTGAAGTTGAAGCCACAGGATGACTCTGGCCCTTGTTAATAGCCTGAGAATGCAATCCAGCCCCTCTTCAAAGCATTGCTACTTCATCCTTCTCCTCCCATGCACACTCTCTTGCCCTCCAACAAGTAATTATGAACCAACATGACCTACATAAATGTTCCTCCCTCATGTGCCTCCCAGCACTGCATGGGATCCTGCTCCCTCTCCTGCCCCCTGACACTCTGAGACAGAGGGGCTGCCCCACTGTGCCAGCCTGACCTGGGCTGATGGCTGAGATTCCCCTCTGCTCCCACACATGGGCTGAAGGCAGTGGTGAAGAGAGCTGACTACCCCAGCTCTGCAGGTGGGAAGGCCGAGGTGCTGTGAGTTGCTCTCTGCCCATGTCCCTCTGCATCTGCCTCTGGGGTCCCCCTTTGGGCAGCACCCCTGAACTTATCCCCAAGGGATGGAAAACAGAGATGACAGGCATGGTAGCAGTTTTCTCTCAGGCAGGGCTGCCTTTGCAAGAGGTGTGGTGCTGCCTTGGGGATTAGCCAGAGGAACTGCTTCACTAGAGACATGACTAAGAACTTCAGTCATCTCTGAACTTTGTTCACCTCTGAACTTCATCCACCTCCTTTCCTAAGAAAATCTCAGGTCCTTGAGTATCACAGGAATTGTGCTGCTGCCTTCAGTGAGGTCTCATTTCAGCCTTGATTTGGTCTCATGCAAAACAAGCTTTTGCCACCGCTTTGGTTGTGTTAATACACACCACAGCTTTAGGTCACAAATCTGCAAACTCCAGCTGGAAATGCAATTTTTAGTCTAAAATTAAGACTTCAGCTCCTTTTCTCCAAACAATTCTGTGTACAGCTTTTTGGTTTGCAATTAAAAACTTCAGAGGATAGAAAGCTAGATCCAAAAAGTTTTCCTGAACCACAAACCCACATTTGCCTCATGGAATAAATGTCTTATGGTCTGGCACTGCAAAGACCTCAGTTTCCTCCTCTGCCATTGTGCTCTGTTTGAGCTGGGCAGTGCTGGGTGTGCCACAGTGCCCCTCTTGCAGCAGGAGCTGGGGCAGGCTGGGGGCTCAGTCTGACAAATCAGAGGCTCCATGGAAGCCTGGAAGGCTTAAGGGAAAGATTATTCTGCTCAGCCTAGCACAGGAGTTGAACCAAAGGATGAGCAAAGAGTGGCACTACTGTTAATGTTAGTGTTTCATTCACTGCATTGGACTGTAGTCCCCAGAAATGGAGAAGAAGTATCATGCAGTTCTCCTTATACCAAAGTAAATACAGCCATGGTTCCAAATAAACTTAAAGGGGAAAAAAAGTATATATTGACTGCCACGATAAACTTGATAAATGAACTATTAAAATATTTATTTTATGTAGACGTCTTTGCCATCCTTGAGCCTTCAGGATAATTTTTGAGATTATTATTTTAAATGCTAGAGACGGACAAAAATTTCTGGTTGGAGTAGTCTATTTTTATTATCTTCAGCAGGCTGCGTGGGAGCATGATAAAACTGGATGTTGTTCTTGATGCTGAGCTCCTCCTTTTAGTGCCATCAGTAGTTCTCATTATTTGAACACACTGGAATGTTTTTTGTGGCATACTCAAGGCCAAGGATTAGCTGGGGGAAATTATCTTAAAATGTTGAATTATTTTACTATCTAAAATCTTAAGAGTGGGGTCGTGAAAGAGATACCGCTGGCATTTTCACTTTTTACTGCAAGTCCAAATAGCATTAATTGAGGAATTTATCTGTCAGAAATATCATTGTTATGAGATGCAATTTGCTTCTGTAACTCCATTTTTAAATACACACTAATATATTTCAGAGTCTATTTTTTGACAGTCTTCAAACAGATACATTGGAGGGTCTCATATTGCACATGTGACTAGCTTGAGCTACTTAAAAGCTCCTGAAACAACATTTCTACATGATGGACGCTCAGATCCCAGATCTGACCAGGGCCATTCCAGGTCAATGTCAGGATCAAACCATGCTGCATCACTTCTCCATATTTCCCACTGCTGCTGCTGGACCAGCAGCCATATTTTCACCAGCTTCTAATCCAGGGTATAAGGGAACTCTGGTGTGACAGAGTGGCACACTTAGCTAGACAAGTGTCTGGCCAACAGCTCAGAGTATCTGGGGGTGGCTGTGGTGTCAGAGGTGTGACATTATGCAGATTGGATGAAATTAAGAGATAGGTGTCTTCCAAACACCCATCCTGAAAGACACAAACAGGCTCTGCTGAGGAGCACTGGGGCAGGACACCAGGAACTGCTTCATCCTCCCGTCTCACAGTCTCAACGTCAGTCAAAACTCCAAGAGCTGGGACAGCATTTTTGCTCTTGGTACTTTTAGCAGTTAAAAAATGTAAGGAAATTATGTTAAAACTCTGATGACTGTGTAACTGGTCCTTCTGGATGTGGGTGGCTGGGACTGCTCTGGGCTTGCACAGGGCTGCCTCAGCTATAATCCACATATGAAGGAGCTGGTATGAAGCAGACTCCTTCCCACCTCCCATCTTCTCTGCCAGAACTAGAAAGGGTGATGCCCACAGCTTATTCAGCATGTTTTGGAGTTCTCAGAGGTTGGAAGTGCTGAGAGATGAGCCTGTGGGCACAGCTGGCATTTGAGGCAGACAACCATCGCTTTCAGCTTGCCATTCATGTTAAGGAACATCCCACAGGAGTGTACAGGTTGTCTCACACTTGGATCTATGCTGTCTGTGCAAGTGTGCTTTCACTAGCTCTCCAGACTTCATCACAGTTTCACAGTGTTTGCTCTTTCCTTTAAATCTGGTTCACAGAACCACCTGGTGAATATAAACTTCATATAAACATTTCCTGTTTGAAGTAACAAAGGTATAACAACTCACAGCTCCAACAGCTCTAAAAGGTTAACAATATCTTGGAAGATATTTTCAGTGCTCACCAGTTGTGACAGATAATTATGGATTTGAAGAGATTTGCTATCTGTTTATAAATACAATTTCAAAAACTTTCTACTGAGACGTCTTCAGCAAACTGCTCAGCTTCATTGTTGATTAAGAAATCACTCTTACACATGCATTTAAAAGTGTCAAGAAATTACAGGAGCACTGCCACTTCCACTTTAAGTGTTAAATTTGATAATCTGGCTGGGGAGAAGAGAGAAACCTTGAGGGCTCAGCAAACAGAAAGAGCATAAATACTGTCACACTGGCTGTGTTTTATCTCATTCCTTTGAAATTCCTGCCACGAATTTGTTGTTATATATTTCTGACTGAGCAGGTTCAAGGACTGGTTTGCCAATCCTTACTGTATGTCAGCTTTTTACCTTAAAATATATAGCCCAATAGTAGCTGATTTCAGTTTGGGATATTGTAGTCTGTTTCTGACCAATACATTACCTGATTAGAGAACCAAATAGAGGAGGACATCCAGCCTACACCTTCTCTTTCTTCTTAGGTACAACAGGCTTTTCAAGATGTACATGTGGTGTTTCAGCATACACGTGGTGAGAAACAGCTCCAAACCCAGTCTGCCAGCTGCACATCCCTCTGTCAGCGCTAACTCCCTCCCTGTGTGTTCAGGGCAGATATTTTATTTTGAGGGACCCCTTTCCCAGGCAGGGAGCTGCTCAAGTGGGTCAGCATCCTGAGAGCGGCAGCCTAAGTCCTTTCAGGTGTTTCCTATAAAGGGTGCCATTGCTCTCTCATTGTTATACCAGAGAGTCTGCTACATACACTGTGTCAGGAATATGTTTCATGCTCACTAGGCAATGACTGATGGTGCTTCCCTTATCAAAATCCGCATTTTTTGCACGGCAGGGCGAATTCCTTCCCACATTCCTTCCTTCCAGCTCTGATTTTCAAGGTTAGCCTTGTGCAGAAATGTGAGCTCCACCTTTCCATACGTGCAAAAATGCAGATCCCACAATCACTCCTGTAACAGCTCCACTACAAATCTGTGCAGATGAGACTGCACCCAGCAACCTCACAGTAAACATGGCTTATTACAGACCCCCCAGGACAGCCAGTCCCCTTGTGTCAACTCTGCAAAAGGAGTCTAACTTTAAGGATGTTCAGCTGGAGTACTCTGCACAGAGAAACTATTCAAATCCATAAACACACTGTGCCTGCCTCTTCTGGAAAGCTGGGAATTCTGTGTATGTTGGAGCTGGAAACAGGGATGAGCCCAGAGCTGCACAACACATTTTCTAACTCCATCAATTATTTTTTCTCTCTTGCATATACATGTTTTTATCCAAGCCCATCTTTCTTCTTCCTTCATTCAAAGAACTCGTATATTCAGCCTTGTCCATGACCATGACTGAATATTCAGTCCTTGACCATGCAGCCTGGTTTGGGTTACTTTTAAGCTCAAGTATGCATGAGCTTGGAAATCTAGCCCAGATCCATATCTGGTTAGAAACACTCCTGAAATAAACACATAATAAAAAAATATCTCAGTATATAATAATTATTCTGTGGGCAGATGGATTTTTACAGCTGTTATGCCCCAATCACATTGAAGAGTCCTCCAGAGACCACCTCAAATAACACACTATTCCCAAGAAAAACCAACAACTAACAGGAAAAAGCTTCAGAAAATGAGGTACAGTAAGCAATCAAAATTTCCACCTGGACCCCACCAACCTGCAGCACCCTTAGGGCAGTGCAGGACCCTGAGAGAAGCATGCACAGCTTTAGCTGTAACTACTCCTTAGCACAGTTCACATCCCACAGACAAAGAACAAAGTTACATCCAGCTCACACCAATGCAAGGGAGAAATCTGCATGTTGTTGTGTAAGGGCAAATTTATGGCTTAACATATAGAGCAGGGGACTAAAGAGGGCAGCTCAGGGACTGCTGGGTGCTGGCCTTCTCCTTTGCTTCATGGTGTTGCTCCACCTGGTTGATAAAAATCACATTACTCTCAATTAAGTAAATTTTTTTTTCTCAGTTCTAGGGCCAAAGTCCTGGACACCAAGAAAAGAAACTACTCGAGGTTTTAGGAAAAATTTATGTCTGTATCTAACAGAACAATTTAGCACTCAGTGGCTATGAGCCATCCAGCCCTGAAAGCTCCGTAAATTCAGCAGGTTCTTCCCAGACAGTTTTCTTACCTGCCCTCCCTGCTAAACTCAGCAGAGTGCCACAGCCCATAATTACAGGTCTGGAGGTCAAACAGTGGAGAAAGCCCAGCACAGCAGAGCCTGGGCTGTTGGCATGTGTGTGGTTAAAGGCCACTCAACAGAGGACACGCACACACAAAGCACAGATGTGCTTCTTTCTAGCACTTCCAGACTCTGAAGAGAACAGCATAACTTTAATCATGTGCTGGGGCCGCAGTTTTTAACCTGTAGGTTTGTTCCTAAGTTTTAAAAGAAAAAAACTCATGCTGAAGTCCCATAAATATCATCACACGTTGGTATCAGGGTGTCAGGAGCAGCATCCATAGGCAGTGCTTGCTGTCCACATGAGCCATATGAACCCTTTAAAGCTTACATGGCTCTGTTGGGATTTTTTTTCTCATTCAGTATTTCAGGGGTGCAAATATTTTCACTTATTTTCACCAAACTTTCACTTCAGACTTGGCTCCTTCCAGCTCTTTCCTCTCTTCTGTCCCTTCCACACCACCTGTTTCTTTTCATAGTTTGCTCCTCATCTAGGCAATTCTGTGTGCTTAAAATAAATCTCCAGGACAAACCTAGAGTTTTACCTGGACCAAATGTTTTAAAATAGACATTTGTCTGTCTGTTTAGACTAAGTCCTGTATATTGGCATGTGGTAAACAGAATGATACTTACCCAACTGTAGGGGAGTTATACTGGATTTGCTCCAGTTAAATCCATATTATCATTTGCTCCTTTACCCTTAGTTTTGCAATGTAGTGCTATCTCAGGGAACAACTGAAAGCAGCTGTGGCATTGGAAAGCTGTTATCTCCCAGCCTTGAACTTGGACACTTTGGCATCTATCCACACTCACAAGCTACATCCTAGTGCAATTTTCTCACTCTCCACACTAGTTCAGCTTCTAAAATGATTTAGTAACACCCCAGTGTGAAAAGTTATAAACCAAGTTCAAAGTGGCTGGTATTGAGTCTGCTTTATGTGAGAAGGTATGAACGAAAGTCAATGTGCTTCCTTAAGAGAAAATTTTGTTGATTTATGCAATCAATTTATAAAATCAGCTTGTGTAATGGTTGTGTTTCTGTATAGCTGTCCCCACACTGGAGAGGAAGAAATGTCAGGTTTCAGGAAAGGATCAGCTGCAGGTCAGACCCATCCTTGCAAATGCAAGCAATCCCCATCTGTGTCTCCATGCTCCAGCCTGGCTGGCAGCTGCTGAGGGGCTTCACCCTCCAAATTCTTCATTGCAAGGTCACACGTGTCTGTCGAGCCTTAACTCAGATGAAGCTGCCTAAAATCCACATCAGGGAAGCAACACATCCCTAGGTAAATTGGGCAGGCTCTTCTGGTGTCTGCTGCAGTGGCTGCCAGACCCTTCCACTGGGCTTACACCTCTAACCATTGGGCTGTTGTGGCCCTAAAGGACACCACAGGGTAAACCTCTGTGCTTGGAGAAGCCTGGTCCTCCATGGCAGGAAGGGACCCTTTCAGAGCCCTGACTGCACTGCCCTACACCCAGGCTTGTGTCTGGCTCCTGTTAGTCCTGATGCTCCTCAGAGCTTAAAAGCAGGGTGCCATGTGCTTGAAGAAAATCCATGGGCAGCCTGTAGAAGCGCATTCCTGCTTCCCATCAGAGCTGCCTCATATTTTCACCACCCCATCTCCAAGTTAACGTTTTGGCTAGTTTTGCTTGTTCCCCCCTGTGAAATGTCATCACTTTGTTTAATTGCACAAGTCAACCACTATATTCAAGAGATGAATTATCCTACTGCTGCAAGAAAGTTTGACATTTAGTAGCTTGGAAGATATTTATGAGCAAAATAGTTGTTATTCTGAAATATAACATTAGTTGTAGAAATTCCCTGTTGGGGAAAGAATAATCAATGACACATAAAACGTGCTAAAGCCCCACCAAAATAGCATCTTAACTGTTCCTTAAAATGATGACTTGTACACAAATTATGAAAAACAACTCAGAAACTTAACCACTTTAGTCCTGGAGCAATGTAAGCCTTTAAAGATGGATTTACAGTGCACTGAAAATCTGATTATGTAAACTATCATAAATGGATTCAGTGTATTAGAGGCCAACACTAAATCTTCATCTGTTTACTGGCAAAAAAGGCAGTAGGGAGCTATACATTAAAATGAAGATTGATTTCAGAAAGCATAGCAGAAATGAAATATGCTGACATAATGAGTAAGCAGAAAGAAAGAAAAAGAAAAAGAAAGAAAGAAAGAAAGAAAGAAAGAAAGAAAGAAAGAAAGAAAGAAAGAAAGAAAGAAAGAAAGAAAGAAAGAAAGAAAGAAAGAAAGAAAGAAAGAAAGAAAGAAAGAAAGAAAGAAAGAAAGAAAGAAAGAAAGAAAGAAAGAAAGAAAGAAAATAAAATTAACAATCGTCAGCTCTTGCTCCAGGATTGGAACTAAAAACTAGAGAATGACATTTATTGTAATGCTAGTCCTTGAGATGAACTACAAAAGTTTTGATAGAGCTTCTCGAAACTTTCCAGGTACCTGGTTCAAAATCTGTGCTGCAATTATGCCTGGTCATTAAAACTAAAGGAGACATTCCTGAAAAATTCTATGCACAAACTCCTGCCCTTCCTGTCAGGATGCAGCCCTGGAGGGTATAATTTCAGATGTCAGAAATAAAGATCTGAGGGCCTTGGCACCCCTCTGCTCTTACCTGACACCTGGGGGTGTTTCTCACCCACAGCCTCAGCCAGCCAAAGTACTTGGTCAGTCTCATCACAGTGTAAAACATTTTGATGCTATTGAACAGTGCATCATTAGCAGGCAGGGCTGCAGCTCTTCCAAGGTGCAGTGGAGTCAGGAGCAGGGAGGAAAGCCCTGTCCTTGGGCAGCAGCTGGAGCTGGAAACTTCCACTATCATTGGGAGGCAAACTGCAGTCCATGGATATCCTACTGTCTGAGACTGTATCAAAGAGTGAGGGACACGAGAAGAAAGGGTTTTTCCCAGAGTATGAAGGTGAATAACAATGTCAAGAGGGTTGGATTAAGGAACACCTTGTTCTTGAAGGCCTAGAAGGAATAAAGCCTAAATAAATATGCTTGTGAAATGGCACTCAAAAAAAATTCATCACAAGTATCTATGATGTAAAAGCAGGCTTTCACGCCCTCTTGCTCAAGGCCAGCATGGCCATGGGTTGGTGGTGTGGCATGGTTCAGAAGTGGAGGCTACTGAGTGTGTGTCTGGCTGTTCTCAGCACAGCAGCATCCATTGGGGTTCACCACACTCAGGGTACTTTGAGAAAAATCACATCACATGAGGGTTTTTTGGGTGTTCTTCAATAAACATACCTACGGCTTGGTTTGGTCCAAGGTTTCACAACAAAGTTACTGTGAATGCTGTGGAGCCAGAATTCGGTAAAATTTATTTTCACCCAAATTGATTATAATCCTGAAAGGGCTCATATATGATTTGATAAATGTTTTTTGTTAAAATGTTATGGCTTTTTATTTGTTGCTAGGCTCTTCTTTTTCTCTCTCTTCCTCCCAAAAGGATTGTTCAGCAAAAACACTTAATGATACAGTTATATTTAAAAAGTAGCCAGTAGCATTAGAGTTGGGATTAGATACTATCTTTTTACTGGATGTATACATAAAAATAAATAATGAAAAAGAAAACCAGGGAAACCATCCAACGGAGCATTTCAGATCCTGAAAAGAACATACTATGCTGCCTCTTTTCAAACTAGGTCTCTAAAGTTTGGCAAATTAGCAATTATTTTTTGAAAGACCAAATCAGTGCTGATGGGCACCCAGGTGCACTGCCTGCAGTGCTGGGCTGCTGCACCAAAGTGGAAATCACAGCAAATCAAAAGGTCAAATTAGTCTCCAGTGAGTTTACAGGACAGTTTCTGAAGGTTTTCTGACACCTGCTTGTGCTGCCTCCTGCCACCCCAGGGCACAGCAGACCCTGCCACCTGCAGAGTGGGTGTTCCATACCTGGGGACTGCCAGGCTCTTCTGTCCTTGGCTCTGCCAGGATTTTCCCATTGCACAAAGTAATGGGAACACCCTTGGCACTGGAGGAGCTGCACAGCTCTGTCCGCCCAGAGAACCTTTCCAAAGGGACTTGAGGCTGAAGAGTTTCCAGTTTATTCTCATACAAGTACAAATTTTTGATTGTGTATTACTTTAGACTAGAAGCCTGTTGATTTGAGGGTGGGGCAGAGGGAAAGGCTGCCTAGGGAATTGTATCTCAACAAATGAGGTGTTCTTTTAAGTGGGCGTAAAATAACTTTATTTTGTCCTGTATTTGTCATACCAATTAATCCAGTGATCTGCCCAAATATTATCTATGCAACAAAAATACAATAAAAGAAAGAGCAATAAGTCATGTAGAGAGGGGTGGGAGACTATGTCTGGATAAGAGAGCAGGTTATTTTATCAGATCTCAAAGTGCATATTTCTGACTCACCCGGAGCAGGATACATCACCCATCACTGCAGGTTTTCTGCAGTCTAGCCATCAGTGCTAGAGCATGCCTTGCAGGCTATCTCAGGAGCCACACTTTTACAAAAGGAGTCACCTCATGCTAATGCTGATATTTAATCAAGTGAAGGTGAATCAGGCCTGATTTCCCTCCAGTGACCAAAGGGGAGCCCAGAGCAGCCAGCTCTGACACAGATGGGTGCACACTGGCATCTATGGTGAGGTGAGATCCTCAGACTGAGCCACTTAATCTGCCTTAAAATGTATTCATGGGATTGATTTTCCCAGATTTCCCTGGACATACAGAGCAAAATTCAAAGAGGAAGGAAAAAGGAGGAACTAGTTTGAAGAATGTGATGTGACCTGGTACCCCAGAGATGAGTCACTCCCATCTCCCTCCCACAGCCAGGAGACAGGCAGATGGATCACAGCACTGTCAGCACACAGACACATCCATTACCTGCAGTGACAAAGTCATGGAACCTCCATTTCTGCTGTAGGTGTATAATTATAGTATGGAAGAAATCTGAGTCATGGGTGTAATTCAGCCTCCCTTCAGGTATGTGATGAATAAGGTGTTAATCAGTGGAAGGACTGGAAAATACTGATCACTGTTCAGTACTGGTGAATCAGAAAAGGAAGTTTCTTGGATGTGGCATATAGAAAACATGTGGTTTGAAATTTGTGAGGGGCAGAATATCTGTGCTGGGTATTTCAGTGTTTTTTGCTGGAAAACAAGTGTGTCTCTTATTACATTCCTGCACTTCTAACTGGATTCTTCCAGACATTGTCTGGAGTTGTAGGTTTTCTTCTTTTAAATGTATATTGAAATATCTCAGGGTATGGAAGAACCTGAACCACCTTTCCCAGTCATATAATTGCATAGTGTAAAATTAGAGAGCAGCTATAACAGAGCAATTCTAACATCTACATAAATCCAGTTTAGAATTAAACTGATACTTAGTGATACTTTAAGGAGGGTATTTAATTTTCTTTCTCTCTCCATTGTAATTAGTGGAAAGGCACAGGGTTGTTAATAGAAGGAAGCAGGGTTATTTAGATACTTTATTTAAATATTTCTGTCTCCTCATACTGTGTTGTGATTTTGCTAAAACCATTTTGGTGTTTGTTGAGGTTGTGCAGCAACTGATACTCTGCCAGTCAAGAACCAGGAGCAGTAAAATGACCCTTTCTTTGGGAAAGCTGATCAGAAAATGTCACTGCTGAGCACAGATCAGCCAGTGCAGGGTAGAATTTGCACCATTGAGCCCCCTCATTTCCTGGGAAGACAGCTGCCATGAGGACCACCCAAGCACTGGAGCTGGTGACATCATCTCTCCATCTTCAGCAAATGCTGGAAAACACACATAGCTGGGGGCAAGAAAAGCCACAGCCACAGGCAGGGCTGGATAAAAACGTAGAAAGAAATTAAATTGTTTCACTGTGCCTTACTCTTGGCCAACCCCTGTGAGCTGCTACTTTGTATCTGAGTTTCTTCTCCCCATCACAGTCCAAAAGGCAATTTTTTTATTCGGCCTTTCAATGACTTTGATCTGATCCATACCAGGTCTTTAAATGTTTACCTCTTTTCCAATCTTCTGCAGCTTCACAAACCCTCCAAGACTTCATCAGCTCCCCACTGGAGCCTCAGGATGCTGAGACAGTCTGGGTGATGGATACAAGGAACCATGCAGGTCTGTGTGCACACAGAACAGAGATGGTCCAAGGCTTTTTTCCAACTTAGCCGGGATCTAGTCAGACTTGGTAGGAAGTCATGTTAAGTGTGGCTTGTTGGATGGACCTAAACAACTTTGAAATTACCCAAACCACCTCCTTCAGGGCGTACCTAAGCCTGTGATGAACTGTGATGATTCTCCAGGAGCTCAGCAGGGAATACAGGTACAGGTGTACAATCAGCTCACATCCAGATGGGTTTTCAGAGAGAAAACTTTAGCTTTGCCCTGAATGGAAGTAGTTGGACTGTTTCCAGACCCAGCCTGGCTCTGGAATATGCCATGCTTTATACATGTGGTGCTGGTGCCAATGAGCCATGTCAGACACTGGCTGGCTCTTTATCTGTGGCACAGATCATCTACAAACTGGGTAATTCAACCACAGATGCCTGAGAGCTGGTTTTTAGCATAACCTAAATGCTGTAGAGTGATTTTCATTAAACCAAATCATGTTGAAAAAAACTAATTGAAGGAGCATTCCCTAATCTCTTCCTTATCCTCTAGTTTCAGTTCTTCCCCTTTCAACAGTGCTGTTAATTGCATTAAACATCTGATAGCTGATAGCATCTTTTTAGTGAAGGGGAATGCAGAAAAAAAGTCTATCAAGTAACCTGAGTGATCATGAAGTCCTGTTAGAATAGGGACTTGCTTTCAAAGGGGTGTTTGCATTGACCAGATCTACCAGTCTTATATAGGCAAAAGGAACTCATGTTTGCCCTGAAAACCCCCTGCCTTCTGAATGATTCCTTCTTGGAAAGATGAAGCCTAAACACTGCTTTGCCAAAGCAGTTCAGGAGCATGGGACTATCTGCACAAACCACCACTGAAGTCTGAGAAGGAAGGAGGGTGCAAAGAAAACAAGAAATGGAACAGCTGTGAAAGCCTCAGCTCACTATCTCCTCAGATTATGCTTTCACCCACAGGTGGAGCAGAAAGCAAAAGCAGCAGACATGAGAAAGAGCAACTAAAAACTCAATGCAAGCTCAACATTTGGTCCTTCCCTGTCTCCCATTCTCTGTCTCTTGTGTCCTGTCTGCTGCTCTTCCGCCCACTCAGCTGTGACAGCACAACAGTTTACAGCACTCCATTTTGAAATGGATTAGGGACCTGATAGAATTTTAAAAAATCCTGCCAAGAAATGCCAGTTGTGTGATGGAAATGAGCGATTGTGAGAAAAAAGGGAAATGAGCATTGCCCCTGAACGTGAGATGTTAAGAAACCACAGCCCAGCTCCATGGCCAGCCTGCTTCACATTGTTTCAATTTACAAAAGGAGCTGCCATTAGCAGCAGAGAATCATCTTTCCTGGGATTCATAATTTATTTTTAATTTGTGTTGTTTTAAATAACTAAGCACTGATGTCTTCCATAACAACAAATATTGCGGCTATCTTATTCAGTGCTTATGTTTGCCATTTATTGTCATGAAAATGAAATTTAGAGATGAAAAAGGGCTAAGAGGTGAAAGTACATACACATCAGCAGTAACAGAGTGCAGAACAATAAGAAAGCAAATTACAGCAAAACAAAGCTTTTAAACCAAACAAAGTCATAGGAAAAGCTATACTTAAAAAAATATATTTAAAAGCTGTTTTTTGGCAAAATGCAAAGGTGTCCTCCAGAGGAGGCGAGTGCCCACCCGTGCACACGGGCTGTGACTGCTGCCTGCAAGTCTTTTGGGGCAAAGTACACATCTTATGTGTCCTCATGCTCCCAGCCAGGAACCTAAAAGGGTGGTGTTGCTCCTATTCTTTCTGAGATTTTTCTATTTGTCCATAGCAGTTGAAATTCTCAGGCTACCTCAATATCACCACCTTTAACAGCACCAGGAGCATCCTTCAGCACTCCCTATCCTCCACACCACACATTTTTAGCACAGACCTTGGTGCATTTTGACCAGTGCCAGGTAGCTCTCTCACAACCACCCTGGGTAGGGTTCAGTACCACCATGGGCCAGGGACTGCTCCCAGAACCAGTTTCCATGTGGCCACCCCATTTTGGAGGGTAAGACAGTTTAATGTTATGGATGCAGGCAGCTCCTTGCCAACTGGCCTCAGCATCAGTCAATGGCCACAGGCACATTTAATTTCCTAGTATAGACACAGCTTCAGTTTCATTGTGCTGTGGTTCCTCTCTCACTCACTGGTGTTTTAAAACCTTTTTGGTAACATTTTGCTTGTCAGCTGATAGGTATTTTGGACAGCAATTTCAGGACTTAGCAGAATTCATTGCTTTATTTTCCTAGAATGAGTTCATGGTAAATCTTCAGGTATCCTGAGGCTTTACAGCCACCTCCTGCAGAGCTGGAATAGCTGCTAGCAATGGACACTCATGCTGAATATTTTGGTGATGGAAGAGAAAAATCCTCTTTATTTCTTCGGCTTGAAAATGCTTGCCAATACTCTTTCTTTTCTTGTGTACCACAAGTCCAGAGGTTTACCTGAGCTGGCACTTTGAGGAAGAAACAAAGCACTTCTTGGCAGCTCAAGAAGCAAGCAAACCATAATCTTAATTTGCTAATACTGTGCTGTTTTAGGGAGTTGCCCTTATGAAGCTGTCATCTGGAGAGGAGAAGCAGGAGCCAGCCCCTAGTGTCCTGCAATTCCTGTGCCTGTGGGCTCTGCCTGCATTTTGTCCTTAATGTGTGTGTAGCAGTCAGACCCTCTGTGTGTTGGAGAGCCAGGCAAATCCTAGTGCCCATTTTAACATGCAGCTCATGTGCCTTTAAATAGCAGCGAGAGCCGAGCCAAGCCATCCACTGCAGCAATTCCTGGACATATGTGCAGAGCCCCCCTCCTCCCCTGAGCCCTCCCAGCCCGGAGCTGTGAGCACACACGAGCAGCACAGAGGGGCTGGGATTGGTGCTGCTGCCTGTCACTTCACAGTCACCCCACTGACGTCTCCTCCACGCTGTTGGCTTGATCCCGTTTCCAGCCAATGTAATTATAACATGGAGAAGCAACAACAGTTAACAATTTAGGTTAAATGTAATTTAATGCCCCGAGATTGCTGCACTTAGATGAGATTTTGCTTCACTCAAACCATGCAGAGAATGTGAAGTGCCTGCATGCTTCTGCTAAAGTAATTCTGGACAAAGGAAAGATTGACACTGCCTTCTTCAGACTCTATTAAATGCTTGAGCGACTTTGGCATGAGTTTCTAATCTGTCGTTGCTCTTGGAATTCCACATGCGAGAATGGGACCTGTCTGAGAGCAGAGGTTCCAAATCCATCCTTCTTTGGGGGAGGGTGTCCATATATGTGGATAAATTCTCCTTAAAGAAGTAGAGCTCAAAATCCCTGATCATCTCTAAGGGTTTGCTTAGTCCCTTGAAGCATGTATGCCAATATTTCACCTGCAGCACCATTGTACCCATAAACCCTGGAAGACAGCATGAAATGTTGCTGTTACAAGGTCTGAAAAATAAGCGCACAAGCGTAGAAACTCAAAAAGCCCATCACAGAGTGCTCTTGTGCTACTGGGAGGGCTGCCAAGCAAGGCATGCAGATTGCTGTCGCTGAGCTTTTGAATGATGAGAAAATGACTGGGACTGCTCAGCAGAGCAGACGCTCCCCGGAGCACCCAGAGGGGTCAGTCAGCAGGGCTGCTGCCTTTGGGAGCCAGTTTCTAGGTGGGTTGTGCTAGATCCTGGTCCCAGAAGTCAGATCCTGAACACACATTTTAATAGGGGTTTCCAGCTCTGTATATCAATCCAAGAGAGGGCTTCCTGACCACAGATTATAGCTTTAGAGCTCTTTTCCTTCTCTGCAAATGCACAACAGCCATCATTCTTCCAGCCTTCCAAGATTTCTCTGCCTGACTAGGAAGGCAAATACTTGTAAGTGAAGTTGCCACCTATCCTCTAATTCCTAAGAAACTCAGCAAAAAATAGCCTCAGCAACCTTTTGTGATTTGGTGACAGTGAAGCTTTTGTTAATCTTAAGTACTGAAAGAAAATGGTTATCATCTGTATCATGTATTTTGATTAGGTTATTTATGAGCTTGACTCTGTCAGGATCTATTAACTCATACCTCTGTACTCCTGAGCAGCTGCTTTGATGGCAGCATTTGGATTTACTGGCAGAAGTTTGTTGGCCTGTTCATTCACAGCACATAACAAATGGAGGAGCTTCCATATTCTGTGTCTTAATGTCAAAAAGTCACTGCTTGCCATGGTCTCAGTGACTTCTGTGGCTGTCCAAGGGCTCAGGAGTAGGTGCATACTGCTTATAAAGCACTTGGCTCTTGATCAAGGAGATCTCCATTTCCAGGAGCCTGTTACAAGGGTAGCAGCTCTCCACCATGCTCTCCGAGAGGCTTCAAGGCCCATCTTCATTTGCACCAGCTGGGATCATTGCAGTAATTTTCTTGATGATGTCCTAACAGGAATCTCAGTCTTTGCATGGGGGTTTTTAGCAAAGGGCAGATGTCAACCTAAGAAACAGCAACTGCAGCTGACAATCACTAAAAAAAAAGGGTTCTGGCTATAACTAATAAGTTATGAACTAATCTCACAATGAAAGGCATCATTATCCTGTGACTTAATGTACAGATCAGTTTACATGGAGTGCTTTCTAGCCTACCCAAGCTTTTTTAATTGTTTAGTTTAGCATATATAGTCTTCCAAAAGCGTCCACAGAAACTTCTCCAACACTGTCAATAGTTTTCATAGCTCATATGGTTTGATACCTATTAACACTAATCAGTTGGGTAGTAGTGTTGTAGTATTACTAAAACCAAAATTGAACATTCAACTCTTGGTGGTTTACCAATGTCCATCACATTAATACCACTTGTTTTATTCACAAGTGTATAAAATTGCATAAACTATATTGCTTGAATGGAGTTCCTGAGTCCATATTTTACATATAAAGCAGACAGGTAGTTCTGATGGTAGTTCACAAGAAAGAAAAAAATGACCTTTGAGCAAGAGCCTTCTATGTGGCTCTCTGGAAGAATGAGAGTAGAAGCATTTTATACAATTGGAGCATTTCATATTTAGATCCATCTCTTTACCCTTAACTGCAGGATTTGTAGGGTAGTGACTGATTTAGTAATATGGTTGCATAGGCTGTGGAAATGGGAGCTTTTCTGGTTAGAAGTGATCACCCAGAGTCCATGGCTCAGTCATGCAACAGGAAGGAAGTGTCACAGCACTGTTCCCAGCTTCTTCTCTTCAGATGAGTTTTCTGTCTAGAAGGACTTGGAATCCCTTTTCAATCACACAGGCTAGACCTAGAGACCCATGAGAGACACATTCATGGATGTAGCTGAGGATGTGATGGGACTTTCCAAAGAAAGGAAACAGTAGTGAATCACTGCAGGCACACATAGGGCATAAGGGTCATTCCAACATGGACCATGGACTACTTCTGTTGTACACTAAATGGACCCCTGGCCAACAAAGGACTGAACCTGGCAATGTAAGGAAGAGAAAAGATCTGGATAATCACATGGATTACACAGGGTGAACTGGAAGCTTCCAGCAGCCTGCTACAATTATAAGGACTCTCAGCAAGGATAGGAAGTGTACATCCACTCAAAGTGAGATAAAGAATGAAGCTACAGCAGGGAACAGGGTCTAAAATTCATCTCAAAGGAAGGAGGAAATCCACCATGCATAAGAAAATACCTGGACATTAATAATGCTCCTGCCCATTATGGAGCTTTGTACAATTATTCTGAACACAAGCCACTAAGTGGAACTGGCTGGTTTCCTTCCCAGTACTTGTTCACTGAGCATATCTTTACACTACATAATACTAATGAACAAAAATTTAGTAGCAAGTAGTACTCTCACACTTCAGTGATTGCAAGAAAGCATTTGACACCAATGCTGTTGTAGCAAGACACCAAAAATTTATGTATTTCTTTGCAAAATTGTTCACATTTTCAAAAACCTTTCTCAGTACACAGGTAATCAAATCATTGCTTTGATGTCACTGCCAGCATAGGCTAAGGGACATCATCTCCCTGCAGTGTCTCCCTGTAGTGCTGTGTAACAAATATCTGCACAGAAACCGGAGTCCCGGGGTGTTTGGCAGTCTTGGTTTGCTGAGGGTATCTATTCATCACCAGATGAGATACAACAAAGGACAAACAGCTTAGTCAGAACAGCAAAACAAAAAAGTCTTATAATCAACAGGTCAGAAAACAAAGGCTATGAAAATAAATATGACCTTACGTGGTAGTGCTGTTGCAGAAGGAGTAACTGCAAGCATTGTTGTCACATTTATTTACCCAGGCAGTGTATCTCACAGCCCCTGTGGTGCAGGGCTTGGATGAGCAAGGGAAAGAGTCCTGGTGACAATTCAGTCTCACATAAATAATGTTTTCACTAAACTGTAGATGAGGGAGAGGCAAAAGGTTCTTCAAGCACTGTTTGAAAAACTTCCAGTCAGAGATGTGTATCAGATGTTCATAATAAAAACATGGGATAAAGAACAATGGAAATTTGAGGTGTTTACAATCACCAGTAGATGACCAAAAGTAGAGAGAAAGATGGTAGAATCTGTTGGCTGTACCGTGACCATATTGAACAACACACTTACTGATCTGAGGGTCAGGGGAGACGATGCTGACTTGAGGACAGCCTGCAGGGTGAGAAAGATTAGCAGATGGACAAAATAAAAAGTATTGGTCTAAAATAGGATTTCTTTGGAGTAACTGACCTCTGTGAGGTTTGGATGCTTTGGAGCATCCTTCAGTATGCTGAAGATTTCTTCATATAGAGACCAAGCATATAGTCTTCCCCCATTGCCAAAACAATGGATATATTCAAAATGACTGCTGTAGGCAGCCTGGAGTTTGCTGTCATGACCATTTTTTTCCTACTTTACACGCTACAAGCCTGTAAACCTGCCAATGATTGCTTTGAATATCTCATTTCCAACACAACCATGTGTGGTGGTGGGCTGACCTGGCTGGATGTCAGGTACCCAGCAAGCCAATCAATTACTCTCCACTCACTTGAGCAGGGGAGAAAAAATATAATAAAGGCTTGGGAGTCAAGATAAGGACAGGGAGAAATCAGTCACTAGTTACTGTCACAGTCAAAAGACACTCAATTTGGGAAATTATTACCAATCAAATCAGAGTAGCATGATGAGAAATAAAACCAGATCTTAAAATACCTTTTCCCTCCATCCCTTCCTTCTTCCTGGGCCTAACTTCTTTCTCAATTTCTCTACCTCCTCCCCCCAGCAGTGCAGGGGCAGGGGATATAGGGGTTGTAGTCAATACATAACATGTTCTCTGTTTTACTCCTTGTGCTCTTCCCCAGCTCCAGTGTGGGCTTTGTCACATGAGACAATGAGACACAGTCCTGGTCTTTCCCATCAGCCGCAGCTCCTCACGTTGTGCTCCAGCCCCGTGTCCCATATGGGCTCCTTGTATGGGATGCAGTCCTTCAGGGACAGGCTGCTCCAGCAGTTTATGTTTCAGCAATATAAAAAAATTATTCCTCAAAACTTTCAAGGAACTCAGGTCTCTTAGTACTATAACCCAATGGAACCCAACAAACAAGAAAGCTTTTTTTTAACTAATCAAATGTTTACATTGAACGATGTTAAAAGGAGTGTTCATCATACTGGGATACAGTCATAGGACAGTAATAGGGATACAGTCATAGGACAGTAATAGGGATACAGTCATAGGACAGTAATAATTATACCAAGAAGTTTTGCAAGTTCCAGCATGGCTGTTTACATATCTATTTTTAAAAACAAATACCTACTGAAGGTGTGTGCATGCTGAGGTGTTTATTCATTCATCTCCTAAGGAATATTAATGTTGGCTTTTCTATAGGTACATTGAAGACCATAGGCAATTTTTAGGGAACACATTACTCAAATTTCATCCACAACTCAAAAGATACATCTATAAAGATTAGTCAAAAGGAAGGAAGAAGGATTAGATGGATTCAGGGAGATAGAGGAAAGAAATATTCTCTTGTTCTATCTTGAATCTAAAAGGGCATCCTTCACTGAAATTTTTTAACAACAGTGGAGAAAAAGTGTATCTCAGGCAAATAACAAAGACAAATTAATTGCCTTAGTATCCAAGTTTGGGCTGGCCAATTTTTAATCCCTCACATAAAATTTAGAATGATTTGGGATTTTTTTCTCTTTCTGATCACTTTTGATTCTGAGAACTTAATGTCCCCAACAGGAGATAGAGCGAGAGCAGGCTGCCTGCTCTCACCCAGGGTTTTGTTGTCAGTAGCTCACCCCAAGGGCAGTGCTGAGGGGGCTTGGAGGCAATTCTTTTTAGAGGAAAGCCAGCTTGTTTTAAGCCAGATGAGCCCGCTGAGCCAATTTATTTCCTGGCCACGTAAAGTGTGTGTGTTGGCAAAAGGGAGGACAGGTGGCATGTGTGCAGGAGCTGGGGGCAGCAGGACTTATCTCCACCAGGATGTGAACCTTCTCATGGATGTGACCATGAAACAAGAGTCCAAGCTGTTGTTAAGGCAATGGAGTCATTGTAATTAAAGGTTTGTGTTTTCATCACAGATCTGGTTTGTCACTGGACTTCAGCACACAGATACAATTATTCAGATGTCCAACTGTTCAACTCAGTTTCAGAGGTGAATCATGGGTGTGGGCCAAAGGGCAATGTACCAAATTTTGTCAGCCTGAGTTCACTGTGTGTTTGCACTTCACGTTTCAGATGTCTATTTCTTGCACTTCCCCAAGAGGAAACATTGTTATTTATGTCCCCTCCTACAGTATTTTGGGTCTCTTCTGTTCACTTTGACTTGTTAAAGCAGCCAAATTTTATGATAGCAGAACTTGCCCAGGAGGGATACTCTGGTCATGAGGCCCTGATGGATGTGGCCCCTTAGGTTAATACCTTCCTTTTCCCTTCACCATGTGTCTGGAAACCTACTGGCATGGGCTGGCCTACAAGACAGTAGCTATTCTGTTTCTTCAACTGGTGTCCTTATTGCAATCACACAGGAATTCAGCAACAGCTTTGTGCACTTCCTTTTGGACTACAGCCCCATCCTCATTTACTTTTAGAGACTTCTGCATTGCAATTTGCATATATAATGCACAGTTAATTACTGTTTAAATTAGGCACACAAAAATCAAGATGCGATGATCTGTATTATCAAATCAGGTGTAAGATTGACAGCTATTATAAAATAAATAGAATATATAGATAACTCTTACAATTTCAGTGGCTCATTTACAGAGCCATTAATTCTCTGGGATGCAGAGAACATACAAATGGAGAACTTTTCCATCAGGCTGCTGCCTAAGCACACCAGAAATTTCCCATGCTTTATGACAATCTGGTATTTTACACCTTAAATTTTGTCATTTCTTTTGCTACCTAAATACAATTTTTAGTAACAATCTTTGCTAGGAAAAAAAAAGGACAGATCAATCAAAAATTTTAGTTTTATTAACAATTTATATATTGATATAGTGTCTGTCTGTCTTTTCTATCCCTGAAGCAAAATAACAGCAAAATTAGTAAGGTTGTTGTCATATCCCACCCCCAGCAGGACTGCAGAATTCTGTGGTCAGTCCTTTTACATAAATACTTCTCAAGCTGCTGCTCAGACCACTCTCTGGGGAAGAAGGGTTTAGGCCCACATGAAGAAATGGGAATTACATGTAAGACTTCTGCTGCCTAGATAATACTGATCATAGAGTGTTGCATAAATTGTGGCTATCTTCTCCTCAATAAAGAGCCAAAACTACTTGGTATACTTTTCCCATATATACAAATAGTTTGTGAATAACTAAAACAAGATTTAGGGGCAAATTTGCTATCTGCAGTAAAAAAAGAAAAATTGCAATTTACAAGCTGCAGCTGTGTCTTGTGTTTTGTATGCCATGCTTAGTGATGCATCTGAGAGGAAGTGAAGATGTTTTCTAAGAACAAAGTTAATTATTCAGTAGCAGTTCTTAAAGTGATCAAAAAGAAAGGTGTAAGAGACTTTGGGGTTTTTTAATACAAAAGAGCTGTTCTTTGAGGTACTGATCAAAGTAAAAAGAAAAACAAATTAATTAGGGATTGGTTTCAATACTATGCATAGGCTTTTGCTGAAACAGAATGGAATATTTTCCCAAGCAACAGCAGTGCCCACCAAGACAAATTATTTTATTAAAAACAATCTCCATGTTGCTTGTTTTAGTATTCAGGATTTTTACCTTTGGGAAAATCACTAAGTGAATTACCAACTTTTTATCTTTGGGAAGATAAAAACCAAGCAATATCTGAGTGGTTCTTTTATTTAAATGAAATAAATATAGCTGTAAGAGTGAAGAAAAAAAGAAACAAAGAAATAAAAAACAGAAAGACAAAAACAAAAGCAGGAAGTAAGGAAAGGCTTTTAGTAGTATTAATATTATATGTTGGTTTTGTGTCCATGCTGAGGAGCACAAGCCATGAAGAAATATCCCATTTTATGAGGCACAGTGCAATCACAAAAGAAAAGGACAGGGTGTGCTCCAAGTAGTTTACTGTTTAAATATAGCACTGCAGACAGCAGGCAAGTATTGAGTCATGGAGGAGGACAAGGACAAGCAGCCCTGCACACCTAATGCCTGATGTGCCTGTACCAAAGCAAACTCCAGAGAGACCCGTGCAAGGGTATTGGGGAGCTCCCCTTGGCAGTGCTGGCCATGAGCTCACACTCAGAAGTTTTTGCTGGAAGATGTGACAAAAGGATGGTGAGTGGTGAACATCTTTCACCAGAAGAGAGATAATAAGAAGAGCTGGTTTTGAGGAAGGGCTTGTGAGTGAAGATAAGGTTTATGAAACAGGAAAGAAGGGGCCAATGGAGAGGTCCTAGAAACACTGTTGTGAGAGCTGGAAACTATTTCTTTGCTCCTGAGTGATGAATGGAGGGCTCTCCCAGGTCAGATATAACTTCCTTAGGTGAATGAATATCCATTTTCTTGAAGGGATCAAACAACAAGCTTAACACGAAGTTGAAAGCTTATTGAAAGAAAGCAAATGGCACAAGAACAGCTGTGGATTTTGCTTTCTTGCCAACATATTTGGTGTCCTTCATTCAGGGTAAAACCTGACATTTCCAATTACCATCCTGTCTATGAACCCATTACACACACAAAGATAAAAATAAAACCAAAATACGGGGCTAACACTGTGCAGCTCCATTTTCCATCCAAACAGAAAGTGTTTCCAGGATGAGCTGGCCTCTGGAGCAGTGTGGGGTGGCTCCCATTTGGGATCTCCCTCATACCCCACACTGCTCACAGGTCCAGGTACCAGCTCACATGCAAGGGCAGTAGGTTTTCCTTAGGGACTGCTAAAATGAGCACCTTGAAGCTGAAGGCAGGATCTGGCCTGCAGGCTACCTGTTGGGGCTGATTCAGAAGTTCTATGTGTGGTGTCTTTCCTCATTAGATCCAAATGGTATTTAGCAAAATTTTCTTTACTCTTCTTACATTTATGGAATTGCAGAGGACGAAAATTTAGGTAATGTGTCCATGTCCACATGGGAATTGCTGGAAAAGCTGATAAACAGCTCAGTGTTCCCTTGCACCCTGTCCCACCTCTAGAAAATGTCCAGAGCTGGTGACCACTTCCAAGAGCTGGAATTGGCTGCCCTGTCTTGCCTTCAAGTTAGATTTGGATCAACACGCTTATGCCAAAAGAAATTGGTGTCTTTGAAGGCATTCTTTGAAAGGAACATGAAGCAGATGCCTTGTACATAAAAAAGGTCTAATTAATAAAACCATTCATCTGTTTCTATCTGCTTATCTCCCTTCAGCTGTGATGGAAAAAAGACCTCAGCTGGTAACTGTTAAGAGTCCAAGAGAAGATCAAAGGAGTAGAGGAAAGGTACAACCCCAGGATGGGTCTTCCTACTGCCTGTGCTGACACTACTCGCGGTTATGTTTGGCTTTGGCTGGTGCAGTACTGTCTCCTCTCCCTGTGAGATCTGAGGTGATCTGCTCCTTTGCAGTTCAGCTGGGACAGCCATCCCATGTCCCACCTTGTCAGCTCCCTCTGCATCTGCTGAGGTCTGGGAAAGAAGCATCTGCAGGGCATTGGCATCTCCCTGCCCCAGCTCACAAGTAAGTCAATGCAAGTGATCAATCCTCCGCTGCTTTAACAGAAAAGGGGTTGCTGCAACTTTCCAGTGCTGGTGTGCAGGAAGACACCAGTTCTCTGGTTAAATTGAGCCCAGGGAAGCAGGCAGGCAGGAAGGAAGGCAGGAAGGAAGAAAGGAAAGAACAGGATACAAGTGTGTTTACAGCTGCCAGGTGGGCTGACTTTAGCTTACATCCATTTTGAGTTATTTTTAGTTGCAGATGCATTCCTGGGACAGGGGTGTTCCTAAAACAACTTCACTACATATAAGAAGAAGCCCAAAAGGTGGGACGCATCAGAACCCAGCATCTTCTGCTATGTGAATTCCCTCTCAGCCTCTCCCTCTGTCCCCAACCCTCAAAACCCACAACAAAAGCCATTTCTGAGGCTCCTCTGCAGTACTGCAATTTTTCTGTGGACAGGGTGGCCCTGGTTTATGGCTCTGTGTTCATGTTTCTTTACACACTGTTCACATGGCATTAAAAACCTGGATTTATCATGCACTGATAAGCAAAGCTTGAGCCAAGAGCTTCCCTTGCCTCTAGTACCCCTCTGGGTTTGATGCCTGCAGTGAGGCTACAATCTGCATTGCTTTTAAGGTTATCAGAAAATCTTAGGGCTTTCTTCTGCTGTGATTCTTTTAAGGGTGGACTACATTTCCAAGTTTCAGTTGTACAAAAGCCAACCCCCAAGCCAAGGCTGTTTTGAGGAGGTAATATAGCCTATAGAGCACGTTAAAGAAAGTCTAAAGCAATATATCCAAGAGCTAATTTAAGGGGACATTGGCCATTAATGAGATTGTTGTCAAAAGAGCAGTACATTTATTTGTACTTTTATGAAGAATCACCTGTTTAAATTGTCTCATTTTAAATTATTATGTACCCATTTACATAGGAATTATTTTTTTCTTAAGAAGACAATCTGCCTTTGAGCAAACAGATAAAACTGTTTTCTTTGAGTAATCATAAATCACCCTTCCACCATCCTCCTTTCTCCTATTACAGAGATCCTAACTCTGTCCTCTTTATTATTAATAGATTTTTGCTGCCTACTCCCAGTGCCACAGAAATCACAGAGATATGAAATCAACTGTAAATTACAAAGTCTCTCCGTCAGCCATAAATGGACAATAATCTATTCATGGTAACATCTGTGTAAAGTGGCTTTCAGGAGATTTTGTTTTCAGATTCCTCATAATATTTACACATTGAGTGCAGACAAGTATTAAACAGACCTCACTTCAGCAGCAAGAGCACACCCTGCTCTAAGCCAGTGCCAGCTGAGTCCCACTGCGGGCAGGCTCGGCATCAGCCAGGGCAGCTGGAGAGGTGACCCTGAGCTCCACTGATCTGAGATGGTGCTGGGAGCTCAAACCTTCATGCTAACAAATGGAATCACTGGCCAAGAGCTTCTCCCTCTCCAGCCTCTCTGAGTGTGGAGTTTGCAGCTGGGATAAGGGGAGCCTGCAGTAGACTCAGCAAATGGTGGGGAAACTTTGGCACTGGGCACATGCACTTTACCCAGGCCAGAGAGGAACAGCAAAAACCAAGGCTTCACACATGCTGAGGTGCTTGGCAGGTCTACAGACTCCTGCCCAAAGCAACCCATGGAATGCACCATGCTTGAAGAGCAATAGCTGTGTTGGAGAACATAGCTGGGTTTTGGAAGGATGGTGCAAGATCCCTGGTGCTGACCAGAGGGACTCCTCAGCAAGCAGGGCTGCTGGTGTGCTCCATGGGGATTGGAGCCCAGCACCTCTGTGCTGCTGGGAGCCAACAGCCATGGAGAGGAATGAATCCTGTTTCCCTGCTGAGCAGACTGCCTGTGCAAGGGCTTTCACAGTCTCAGTGCAGAGAGGAAGGCATGGCACAGAGCACGATCGAGGACCTCCCTTAATTTCTTCTTTTCTGAGGACCACATTTATACTCAAGCATGTGTGTTTGCTGCCCCAAAAGCACCATGAGCTCAGCAAATCATAGACTAATAGAAGTGTTTAGGCTGGAAAACATCTGTCAGATCATTGAGTCCAACCGCTAAGTCCATGACTAACCCATGTCTGTAAGTGCCATATCTACACGTCTTTAAATAGCTCCAGCAATGGTGAATCAACCACTTTTCTGGGCAGCCAGAGCTTGACAGCCCTTTTGGTGAAGAAACATTTCCTAATATCCAATCTAAACGTCTCAGCACAACTTGAGGCAATATGCTCACTTGTTACTTGGGAGAAGAGACCAACACCTACCTTGCTACCACTTCCTTTCTGGTAGTTGTAGAGAGTGATAATGTCTGCCCTGAGCCTCCTCTTCTCCAGGCTGAACACCCCCAGCTCCCTGAGCCGCTTCTCATCCAACTTGTGCTTTAGAACAAATGAACCAGTCCTTGCTGGTAAGAGTTTCTCAGAGGGAGACACCAATCCCCACCAACCAAGTGCTCCCTTAGGCAGTTCCATCTCCTCCAAACATTGCCAACTGCACACTCCAGTCACCTTCCAGCATCCACTGGACTCAGTGTGAAAGCTGTGTCTCTCCTGTGCCTCTCTCATAGTGGCTATCTCTTATGTTTGACCATCCCAAATAATTACATTTCCTTAAAAAAGATCAACTCATCTAAAACAAATATCACATGTTGTACTAGTCTTCAAACTTTACTCCAGTCTCAGGCCACAAAGCCATTCACCTTCTCTCTTTATGCCCCAGCAACTCGTCTGTGACCACCTTTGGCCACAAGCAGGGAGGGCAGATGACCCCACAACAGCACCCTGCAGTGTCTGCCTGTGAAAGATGGAGGAATTTAATTAACAGCCACAACCTGCCCTGGGCAGCCAGTGGGTGTGGACCTGCCATGTCCCTCCAGAGAGGAGAACAGCCCAGGGAGGTGACCCACACCAGTCCCAGCTGGTGACACTTTGTGCCTTGTACAAAGAGGGACGGGCAGAGGAGTCATCAGCCCAGCCCTTAGGGAGTCACCAGAGAGAGGTGGAGCCAAATTTCTGTTGGCAGGAGTGAAATACAGCTCCTTGGAATGTGGTCTGTGCTCTCCCATGGGGACAGTGAGGCTGCAGCTTCTGCAGTAGCAGCAGCAGAAAAAATTTGCCACTTTGTTCCTTGGGCATTTCTCATGAAGACCTGAAATTAGTTATTTTTCTTCACATCAGATGCAGAGGATTTTGTTTCTGCTCTTATTCATTCACCACCAAAAGGGAAAAAAATAAAATTAAAAAAAAAGGTAATGGGAAAAGATAAGCTTTGTTTGGGACCACATTGCATAGGTTTTTTAGGGATTTTTTTAAATTTTGGCCAGTGACCCATAAATCCATTTTTCCTATAGGCTGTATATGTTCCTGAGGGCTATGCATCAGCACCCACCCACCACCTGGATAATGAGATCAACTGCTTAATTTAATCAAATTGACAGAAACATGTTCAGACATAATGGGAAGAGGCTTTGTGTGAGGATGCATTCCCAAACCTCTTTCCTGCTTTGTTCCCACTGCAATCCACTGCTCCAGTTGTAATTCTGTAGCTCATGTCCCCACACCCACCTTGTGCTTCCTCTCAGCTTCTCACTAACCATTTTTCCTGGGTTTCTTTCCTTCTCCCTGCAAGCCCAGGAGGCTTTAGCAGCCTGCCGAGCTCCACCTCCTTTTCTGCGTGCTGCCTGCTCTCCCTCCTCCCCCTCGTCTCCAGGCTTCTCAAAACTCAAGGCTTCTGCTTCCAGTATTTTGATTTCCTTTTCTTCCTCTTACCAGCTTCTCTCTCCATTGGGCATTAAAGGCTCCACCTCTTTCTTAACAGCAAGGGTTGCTTTTTTATTTTTCTCTACTTTTCCCTCACCTTCAACAGCCAAGTGTATCCTTTGCTCAGTGAGATTTTCTTCCTGTTTTTTCCTTTGTCTTCTTCTTATCTTTGGTGGAGGTGCTACCCTGCTTCCCTTTTATATCTGCTTATTTACATTCTTTTCTCCAGTTAAAATGATTACATTTGCACCAACAACTGTGAGTGACCAGTCAGATCCACATATTTTCCTTGCTCTCTTCTCCTGCAAGGGCCATTGATATCTCAAAAATTAATTAATGCTTTTCTCCTTTCATTTTCCTTCATGTCTATTAAAATTTCTCTAAAATATTTGTCAATGCCACTTTCAACCAGGATTTTATTTCTGGCTCCTCCACTGCCTTCTCTGTGCTCAGACAAAGGCCATTCCATGATTGCAGTAATACTTCTGTAAATTCCTGGTAATTATCCTGTTTTCTCATCCTTGCTGCTCAGGCAGTGCTTCCTTCTCGTTCAGAATAATTGTACATTTTCCTCCCCAACTGCCCATCTCCCATCTTTGACCACAGCTCTCCCCAGTCAAAATCCTGCCCTGGATTTGCCTTTAATGTTATGATTTTAGCTGCTGTCCTCGTGTGCAGAGCAGCTCCCATTGCTCTGAGTGCTGCAGCCGCCTGCCAACGCGCTCAGCCCTGGCGCAGAGCTGTGCTCAGGGCTCCAAGGATCCCTTTTTGGTACTACAATGCATTTGTAGACAGTCTAGAATAAACACAGGGAAAACTGTGTTTATATTTTCAGAGAGGGATGTATAGTTAAATCTCTCTTTTATCATACCACCTTCTCTTCCATATGTAAATTCAGATAAATGCAGTTTATGGGTTCTTAATTTACACTGAGGTTGATTTTTTTGAGTTTTCTCTTCAGGAATTCAGCTGGAAGATAAATGTTCAGATATCAGAGAGGGAGTGTTAGTTTATGTCTCACATCCTTTATAAACATGGGTTTCACACTGCTTCCTGCAGCTCTCCCAAAGAAGGATACAATACACAGGCTCTGTAACACCAGCAGCCTTAAAGGAGAGTGTGGTTGTTTTTCGCCTGGGATAGCAGAGTCAGCCACGCTGCACAGGAGGCAGGGCATGGGCAGCAGGACCTCCTCTGCTTCAGGGAGAGCTCCTTCCCAATCTGTGGAGGGGCTCTGGCCTTGTCCTGCATCCTTGGGGACCATGGGATGAGGTGCAAAGGAAGAGCTGGTCTTGTGCAGCCACAGAACCCAGACCCTTTGTGGAGAGTGAGTTGGCACAATCCACAGCCCAGGCTCCCCAAGGGCTCTGGGGAAAGCTGGGGACAAAACCTCCTTAGCCATTCATCTTGTGAAGAGAACACAGGAGAAACTGGGAATTATATATAGAAATTAATTTCTAACCTGAAAATACCAAAGCAGAGAGAATTTTTTTTTAATCTTCTATAAGTAGCAGATACACCCAGATACAACAATGTTTCAAGAAGCTAGCTGCCATCTCCAAGAGCCTTGGAAATACAGTAGTAATTAAAAATGTATTTTAACTATGTCTGAAATTTATAGCTGAATAGTTTCTGAAATGTGGAATGAACAATAAATGCAGGTTTCCCTGCAGGGAAAAGGTCTCTTCATCAAGGGATGATGGGCACATTTGATGTTTCAGCTTCCTTCTTTTAAAATGCCCAGTTGGGAAATTTGCTCAGATTGCTTTGTAAAACCAAAATAGTTCATCCACTTCAGGTACAATTAATCTAAACACTTACTTGAGTATGAGAATAAAATCTAATTTGGAACAAATATATCCCTCTAACCTTTACAGTAATTATAAAGAATGAAAATAGATGGTAATTAATCTTAATAGTTCAGCGTGCAAAAACAGAATCATTAGGTATCAGAATTTTAAAATATGCATTTTGAAAGCTTATGCATGGGCTTACAGAAGTACCCACTATCCTTGAGACACTGATTATTCCCTCCTCCCTCTCTGAGAGCTGCCTGAATACTCTGTGTGCCCCACACCCACTTAACCAGGGTGCCAGTGCCTTTATCTCAACTGGAGCCGTGTATCAGAACCTCTAGAGACCTCTTACAAGGGTCCCTGGAGGAGCACTGAGGTCTTGATAACTCCCATAATTCTCAATTTCCTAGCCTCTCTTTATGCTATTTTTCTACTACTTCAGCATAGAAAATGAAGCCTGCTGACATCCTGTGTGAAGGAAACACACTGCTGAGCAACACACCAAGACAGGAGCTACACAGGTGCTTAAGGCAGCCTCTTGGGGTCTAAGTTATGCTGTATTGCTGGGGGGAAAAAAAAGCTAAAATAATCAAAAAATCATGCAAATCTAATCTCATGTGAAATGCAAACCAGTCTTAGATTCTGTGCATTTAAATTAGGAGGAGACATCCCACTCCCCTACAATGGATCTTGCATTTGAAAGTACTGATGGAACACCTGCCTTGTGGCACAGTGAGCACCAGAGCCCACAAGACATTGCTGACACCCAACAGCAAAACCAGCAAACATACACACGGGAGCTGTAAAACCAAAAGCCACAGCCCTAATGAGCCAGAGGAAGTGAGCACAAAGAAAAAGACATCACCAGCATCCCAGACCCCTGCAATGCTGAACAATGCTGTCTTTGTTATCACTCGCTGTTTCATCCCTCCTTCCACTGAATTCAGAGGGATTTTCAGTAGGAGAAGAACAGAGTTCTGTGCAGAGCAGAACCAAAATCATCCTCCTTCTTGCCCAGAGACCACTGCTGTGCTGTGGTTAACATAACAATCAGAACTTGAAGACAATTAAATACTTGCAAGACATGTTTAAATCTAGCTCTCTAGAAGCAGAATTTGCTTAGAATCTTTTCTCTAGAATCTAGATTTTGCTTATGCAGGATAAGCACAATACAGGTGGAGAAAAAAAACAACAACAAAAAACCCCTCAAAAAACAGATCCTGAAAATCTTGTGCTTGATTTAAAACATATAAAAACTAGAATAGTCTTTTAAGAGGTTGGAATTTACATGCACCATGGTTCTAAGGGTTAGGCACGCACTTTCCCCCCTCCCTCTTTTAATGAAAATTGAGTCTCATATAATGATAGAGCTCTTGGTGCTACAATGTGAAAAAAATATTTTGAGGTGCAAGGTGGTATTATTGGAAGTAGCAACATGACAATCATCCACACAGACCTGCTCACTGAAGTTGCTATGTGATTCTTTGAAAATGCTCAACACCATGATTTCCTTGGATAACCAGAGCTCTCCTTGTGAGACTTTAAGGAAAGTCTTCCCTCTCTCACCAGTCCCTTGCCACCATTTGGAGTTTGTCAGTATATCACAATTTGAGTTTTGAGTTTCTGTGCTGAGCTGATAATAAAAAATAACCCTCTATTTTTACTAAAATGAGTAAGAATTTCTCCCGGAATTAAATACAGGCCCTATTTCCAAGAAATGCACTCTTCTCCGGTTAGAGGAAACGACTGATAGGGACTTGCTCCAAGAAGTCTTATCCTTTGCACATCCAATGAAAGGATAAAATACTGAAAATGCTTCATTTTAGAGCCAAATTTGTTTGAAGTATTTGTTGCCAAGAATACTCAGACTGAGTGCATCCCTTTTATTGTTCTTGGCACAAAGGATACTTCCATTCTATTGCTATTGTTATTTGAGCAGTCTGAAACAAGACATAAAGTAATACCAAGTCCATCTCTATGTTAATTCTCCTCAGCAAGGCTGTTGCCATAGCAAGGTTTACTTGGATTTCAATGGGCACACAAATTGAAACCTATTGGCTTTTGAAGTCAGCTCAGCATATTTACAAGTCCTGTGTCTGCCTTCTGGATTCCTTGCAAACTTCAGGAATTTCACAATCTCATTTTTCTGTATAATCAGTGTTTTTCTGATTGTATAAGAAAATACGATATAAATTCACTATTTACTTCCTAATAGAGAAAAAAAAGGGAAGATTACAATGTCTAACATCTTGTCAAATGTGTAAAAAAATCCAAAACTTGATTTATTTTTTTTACCCATTTGTAGCATTAATTTCTTAAAACGGTATGTTATTTTCAGAGACTAGATACACCATGACTTGTAATTAAGATATTTGATTAAAGAGGTGTTACAGTCACCACAAATCAAATCTGTCTTTATACACACACACATATATCTCTACAGCTATTCATTACCAAGTATTTGAGTCAAAATATTTCACACATTACAAGGATTCTATAATGCATTTTGTTTGTGTGCTGGTATGTGAAATATATACTTATGTTTTTTAGGCTTTCATTATGTGAAAAATTGCTACTTTTTCAACTTAAAAAAATTTCAGAGAGGGCTTTTATCCAAATTGTACTATTTTATAATTAAAAGCTGAAAATATCAAAATAGCATATGGAAGAATATACATGGTTAGATTTTAGATGATTGTATACTTGAAAAATAAAATCTTGACAAGCTTCTGAAGTACTTTTAGGCAATGTGGACTATTAGTGCTTCAACTATAGCAGACTGAAAATCTTAATGAAAAAAATTTACCAAAAGGTGTTGGGGTTTGTACGGTCTAGTTTATAAATCAAGAAATTCATTCTTGTTCAACTTTGTGTCCAAGCCTCCCACTTCACAATGATTCGTTTTCTCTGAAGTTAAGAAAACAGAAGAATTCTCTCACAAACAAAACTAAACATAAATTCTGAAGATAAATCCTATTTCTTTGGAACTTAAGTCTGCAGAGAAAGAACACTATCAATTAGAGGTGAGTGGGAGAGCAATGGCTAGTCCCTTCCTCTCCAAGATTTATGGAGGATATAAACATGTACATGCCATCAATTAAACAAGGTGAGTTTTCACTCCCAGTTTCTGTAATTTTTTTCTTTTAGATTGGAAACCCTTTTCTCATCTTGCTAAGGGATTCCTGAAATGCAGATCACACCACTGTCTGAGTGCCAAATACAATACTGTCTCACAGGATTATCATCACTGGAGCCTGCCTTTCACCACCCTGAGCACTGGCACATACTGTACTCTTGTGGTTGTTTTCCCAGGGATTTATTTTCCCTTGTTCCAAGTTATTGCATCTAAAACCTTACTCTTGAAAGGCGCATTTGGCTTTGTCATATGTAGTAATGACTTCCCAGTAAGGCATTGCACAGGCAAGGGCCAGTGACCAAGGACACCTTATCTTGGGTGCTGAGGAATTTGGCCTTGAACAGAGGGAGATGATGTGCAGCAGTGGGGATCAGACTGCAGAGATGGACAAGGACTGGGAATCAAAACAGAAAAGAATTGTGTTCTTTGATACCACCATCGCATAAATCCATTGTGTCTCTCTTTTGTTTCAGCTGTCTGAGAAGTGTAGTCAAGTGTTGGGGTGACAAATTATGGGGAAGTTCTGCTGTAGCCATGAACCCTTCCTCACCCCCTCCCTGCCGCACCCTCAAACCTCAGGGTTTGTACAGTGACCACAGTGGCTTCCCCATGTTTGGCTCAGAGATACAATGAGCACTCAATCAGGTGAACATCTCAAGCCTCCTTCCTGAGCCACTGCCACCCCTGGGTGTCACACTGTCATTTATGTGCACACAGAAGGCAAAGCCTCTCACTGAGAGCCCCTAAATTCATTGCAAGTGTGGAAAAGGAAAAGGCACATACAGCACAACATAAGCATGCAGGAAACTGGGCAACTGCAGCCTGACAACTAAGGAGGAAGCAAGGGCAATGAATCATTCAGTGATACATCTTCTGAAGAACACCCTTTGGGAGTGTGGCAACACCCAGGAAACCTCCTGAACAAATACCAGTGCCACCTCAGCTGAAAGGAGTCTGGCAACTGAAAGACTCAAGAGACATAGGGACACAAGTGTCAAATCTTGTGGAAATAGACCCACAGGCTACATTTGATTTTCTCTTTCAGAATCTTTGGAAAGACAGCTCACCAAAACTGCAGTTGCACAGAATGAAATTGAAAACACCAAGATTTGTGTATGGTACTGGACAAGATTTTAGGAAAAAAGGAATAGGATGTGGGGTGTACTGTCTGTATTGCATTATGCATCCTACCTCCATTGTCCAGATGCAGAGCAGATTAGAGGAAAATATATATCCCAACATCTGTTACTAAAATCCCAGACAATGTAACAGCCTGGAAAAAAGTCTGGGATAGGAGGAAAACTGTTTTTCTGGGAGTGCTTTGTCACCACAGTATAAACATGCTGGTTTTGGGTAATATGCAAGGGAATAGATTTAAGGTGAACCCAAAGGGGAATGGAATTGGCAGTTTAAACCAGGAGGGGTTTTGGAGTGGCCACCATCTGTGGAGCAGACAAGGGTGCTGAGTGACAACCCAATAGGTCCAACCTTAATGCAGATTCTGAGGGCTTGCTCTGTACAAGGACAGCAGAGCAATGACTGAACTGGAGCCTCCAGCTAAGAAAGGATTCCAAGTGAGAGATACTAAGTCACTAAAAATGTCCCCTGTTGTTAAGGGTTTGGGATTTAAAGCCACATCTACTGAATAATTTTGCTTCCAGTCTTGAAGCTTGATGCCATGACTTCAGCTGTGAGGTCAGCAAAGATTCAAAACATTTAAGCCTGCTCTGTTAAGACGCAATTTATCCTCTAAAGCTGTGCATCCATGCCATGAGGTGCATCATGTTTGCTTGTCAAGACTAGGGTGGGTGGGAGCACATTTGGTCGAGTTCACAGGGGAAAACCCTTCAAGCATTCTGCACCCAGCACACTTCTGGATATGGGCAGACAGCAGAGGCACATGGCAATGGAAAAAGAGCTGGGCAAACCTCTGAGTACCTCACCAGGCTGCCTCCGAGTCCTCACAGGATTTTTGTAGCAATGTTTTGCACCTTCTACACCAGACTGAGATGAGCAGAAGTTCATATCCAGTGATCAAAGCTTTTATGTATGACTGCAAAATTTTGACAACTAAACTGCATCTATCCTCGACTCCCACTAGCTAACTTTGTAGGTTGAAGTGGGAATTATGTCACTGCTATGTTTTTAAGTCCTGCTTTAGTTAAGGTTCTCCAGCAGTGCTCAGAAATTCAGTGTATTCCAACAGCTATCTTTAAAACTTTGGGTTATTAGAAACTATACCTAAGCAACTGGGCTTCAGTTTTCTTGTAGGAGGTATCATGGGAGGCACGAACTAAAAAGTCTGTGGGAAGCCACACGTGAGCATATAATCTCCTCATAATACAGCCTTCCAGCTGTTCTCACATCACATTAGATGGTGGGTTTTGGTCTTCCTGGTCTGTGAACTGTAAATGGGTCAACACTCTATCACAAGATGCCCTATACCCAGTGCTTTATGGATGCAAGCCCAAGGGGTGTGCATGCTGAGGAAGTACTTGCCTATTCTGACAGAGGCAGAAAAACAACAACAACAAAAAAAGATGGACTGGAAAAGCAAAAATTGTTGCTCTTTGTCACTGATAGTTGTATCCACAGACCACCTAGGTATATTCAAAGGTATTTGGTTTATCATGGAATTGTACTTCTTTGGTTATTTGTTCTGCTGCTCAGTGCTTTTCTCTTGAGAACATCTCTCTAGGATCTGTCCCTAGAAAACAGCAAGCTATTTTTATCTCTGAGCTAGACAAAATAATTCTGCTGGGGGAAAATGAGGATGGCTGAGAGGCCACTTAACAGAAGGCAGGAGAGATGGGGCTCACATTGCACATTTGGACAGGCTGTGAGCTCTGCTGTGCTTACAGGTACCAGCATGGGGAAATCTGAATTATGGAGATGTCTTGAAAAGCCTCTGCACCAGCGGCTGCTGAGGGGATAATTCACTGGCTGTGCTGTGTCTGTAAAACCAGCAAAGGGGAGACTGACCTGTGCAGGAATGTAAAGGTCATTGGGCAAGCAAGCAAACAAGAAATGCTATTTTATCCCTTCCCGTTTTTGAAAGCAAAAGGAAAAAAAATAGACTAGCAGAAAATGGTTGCCACTAGTAACAAGGTGTTTTAACATGCTGGTGGTTTCAATAGTAGTGAGAGCTGTTGAGCACAGTTTTATGGGGATATGTATTCTGTCTGGAACACAGCCACAGCCCTAGCATCAGCTCTGTGGGATTTGTAAAGACAAAAGGAAAGCCCATGCCTTTAGTCACTGTGTGAGACAATTTGCATTTACCACCTTCTCCCCCATTGTGAGAGGAAAAGGAAGGAAGGAAGGAAGGAAGTGTCGGAAGGAAGTGTCGGAAGGAAGGAAGTGTCGGAAGGAAGGAAGTGTCGGAAGGAAGTGTCGGAAGGAAGTGTCGGAAGGAAGTGTCGGAAGGAAGTGTCGGAAGGAAGTGTCGGAAGGAAGGAAGGAAGGAAGGAAGGAAGGAAGGAAGGAAGGAAGGAAGGAAGGAAGGAAGGAAGGAAGGAAGGAAGGAAGGAAGGAAGGAAGGAAGGAAGGAAGGAAGGAAGGAAGGAAGGAAGGAAGTGTCGGAAGGAAGTGTCGGAAGGAAGGAAGTGTCGGAAGGAAGGAAGTGTCGGAAGGAAGTGTCGGAAGGAAGTGTCGGAAGGAAGTGTCGGAAGGAAGGAAGGAAGTGTCGGAAGGAAGGAAGGAAGTGTCGGAAGGAAGTGTCGGAAGGAAGTGTCGGAAGGAAGTGTCGGAAGGAAGTGTCGGAAGGAAGTGTCGGAAGGAAGGAAGGAAGGAAGGAAGGAAGGAAGGAAGGAAGGAAGGAAGGAAGGAAGGAAGGAAGGAAGGAAGGAAGGAAGGAAGGAAGGAAGGAAGGAAGGAAGGAAGGAAGGAAGGAAGGAAGGAAGGAAGGAAGGAAGGAAGGAAGGAAGGAGAAAAAAATAGAGAAGAACAGCAAAGGCTGGGGAAAGCAAGAGAAGTCAGGGTTTCCAAGAAAGATGATGACCTAGGTGACTGAGAAGGAACAAAATAGTCACAAAGAACTGAGATCTGGCTGTTGCAAGGAAATCTGAAAATGCAGCAGGTCCCTTGTACAGCAGGAGACACATTTGGGGTGTTGCAGTATTAGTAACCACATGCTGAAGTAGGTCACTACACAAACTGCAGTCATTGCCTTTGGGCCCAGCTCTGCTATTTGCACTGGCACAAGGAGCAGGCACCAGTGAGTAAGGGGGTGCAATACACTGTCAAAACTATCCCACCCTCAGATGCTGTCCTCATCTCCAGGATCAGCCAGCCCTTTCTCTGCTTATGCCTGCACTGTTCATCAGTTTTGGGTCTGAGTTTGTTCCCAAGCCCAGCACCCTCTACCACCCGTGCTTGTTTGTGAACACTGAACTCCAGACCTGCCTGGAGTGCTGAAACCTTAAGTACTTGCATTATGCTATCACATGCATCCAAATTTTCCTTTACATAGTCTGGACAGGCTGACATCAGCTGGATTGAATTAAAGTGGTCCACCATGAGAGGTCCTGAAACTTGGGTCTTTGTAAGCACAGCCCAGATGATTTATTTCTAAACTGCAGCTATCAAGATGAAAAGAAAATGGATGGCAAATATGGCTGAAACTCTGTAACATGTCCTCAAATTCATGTTCCAACTAGCCCAAAAATAATCATTTGTGTGTGAGATGGAATTTCTGTGCACAAGAAGCCTAGAGTCAGAAACAGGATGTGCTTGGGCTTTGCAAACCCATACAATTTAAAATGAATTTTCATAAGCATTCCCAACTTTCATGGGAGTAGTAGAAGACTGCTTTGTTACCAAAGGCCATCTGCACTTCCCCACAGGTTCTAACATCTGGAGAATCCTGATCTGACCTGATTTCAATTGCTCAAAACTGTGCATAGAGAAAGGCAAATTGTCTCCCTACATTGTTCCTGAGCCTTCTCCCTTTACTATAGCCTTACTCCTCATCAAAAAAAAAACCAAAAAAACCACAACCAAACCACACACCCATTCTCAAACCCTATAACCATGTCAATGAATCCTCTAATATAGATGTTTTTATACATGCAGCAACTCCCTTCTCCTCATGTAATTCTGTTCTGGGGAGCTGCCTAGCTTTCATCTTCATGGGCAGGGTTTGCTGGTTGCAGTTCTAACAGGAACCCCCTTTAAGTAGAAACAAGCTCCAATGTTCAGCTCCATACCAGCAAAAAGCTGCTTCTCTGCATGACTCTCTCATCTCCTGGGGTGCCTGCTGCCCAGACAGATTCCAGACAACTGTCTCCAGCCTGCTGCTCCTGTTCACAGGCAGGGTCTGGCTCCCTCCCAAGCCTTGTCTTGTCTGACCCACGACTGCCAACTCTGAGATTTTATTGCCAGGATCATGGTATTTGTTGTTTTTCTTACTGTCCGTGTTCCTAGACTGAGAAAACTTATTTGTCATTCAAAATTAAAATGAGATTCTGTTCTTCCTGAAGGCAAAGAAAATCTTGAAAAGCATGATATTTTGTGTCTTGTGTAACTTGTAGGTACATATATATAATTTTAAAATATTTGGGTTTTTTTAAGCCTGTCTTGTGATGGTGAAAAGTGAGCAAAGTTATCTACACATTAATTAGCAACACTGCTGACATGAAATATTATTTCCTTGTCTGGCACTCCAGATATTCTGTAGCATTTTGGCAAGGTGGGAGGTGCAACTCTGAGGTGGTGGTTTTTACATTCCATGCCCATGAAAAAGCCGTACACCATGTAGGAGGGCAACAGCCTTGCAGAGCCACGTTTCAGGGCACCTTCTCTCAGGGAAGGAGTGCCATGAGAGAGGGACAAGGCTAAGCATCAGCAGGGAGGACACAGCAATCCTAAAATCCTACCCTGTGTGCCAGAGTTGTGCCCAACACAAGGACCCTCCTGCCCAGCTGACCTGTTCACTTTTCATGATCCCTTTAGGGAGGTACTTACACAGCCCTGCACTAGACACTACTAGCAAGAAAACCATGGAGATAATAATTAAAAATAAATTATTTCCAGTGCTCCGTTGATATATTGTTCTGCATTTTAAAAAAAACAAGTTACTCAAATAATGAACAAAAAAGTCTAAGTGGCATTCACCTCCATTTTCTTTTCTGGAATGGAAGCTTTTAAACATTTTGTTTAATGAAAGACTGTTTGCAAAAATAAAAGATGGTTTTATAAAAATGTCAACAAAATAAGTCATGCAAAACCAACAGGCTGCTTTGTGCTTTTCTTTTAATGGGACATTTTTCATTAAGACAAACTTATTTTTCAAGATCATTTCAGGCAGCTCTCCAAATTCCAGGAGGTTTTGTTTTATTCAAATTGTTTCAAGCAGTCAATGATCCTGGAAATTATGATTTTTTTTTTTCTTAATAGGAAAGGGATTTTTACATACAGTGAAAATATGGAAGAGGAAGCTGGACATTAGTTAACAGACAATGATATCAGTGTCAAGCCAAATCAGAAGGGTACAAAACCACCAGGAAATTATTAAGACACCTGGTGTGATAGAAAGGTTTCCATTAGATACTGGACAATGAGGTGAAATTTATGTGCAGATGGAAGTAATTTATGCACATTTGTTGCACAGAAGATCATTATTTATCGCTAATAAATGAGCATATTTGATGTATCTAGTCAGTATTCAAATACTTAATATGTTTTAAGAGCACCTAGGGTATATTCTCTGTGGCACAACTCATTGCACTCAGGAATTCTGTCAAATTACATGGAGCTGCAGTGAAAGGCTGGATCATAAAACAAAGGTAGTAGTAAAGCAGATGGAACAATTAAAAAAAAAATGACAAAAATGTTCTCCACTTTCTCCTCTACCTCTTTCCACTTGTCCAGAAATAAGTATTGGGATGTTTCTGTTCAGCATCATTAATTTTATCATACAAGATGAGAGGATAAAAAGCTCCAAATGACATTATGGTCACAATGTACAGATTTTACAATCTGTATCAAAGATTAGCACCATAATCAATCTAATCAAAGATTAGCACCATCTTTTTTTTCATTGTGGATTTCATAGAGTTATAGAATTGCTCGGGTTGGAATGGACCTTAAAGGTCATCTAGTTCCAATCCCCCTGCCATGGACAGGGATAGCCTTCACTAGACCAGGCTGCTCAAAGCCCCTTCCAACCTGTCATTGACCACAGCTCTCTGGCTGCATCTGTCTGGCCAATTCCTTATTCACCAATCAGTCCACCCCTTCAAAATCATCTCTCCAATTAAGAGATAAGGATGTTGTGTGGGACTGTGTTGGAAGCATTACAGAATTCCAGGTAGATGGCATTGGTTGGTCTTCCCTTGACCATTGCAGTCACCAGACTGGTCAGGCATGACCTGCCCTTGGTGATGCCTCAGATCCCCCCTCCGTCACACGTGCACATCAACATTGCTTCCATGAGGACCTGCTCCAGGCTCTTCCCAGGCACAGAGAAAAGACTCACCAGTCTGCACTTTCCTGGCTCTTCCTTTCTCCCTTTTTTAAAAATAGGAGTGATGTTTCCTTTTTTCCAATCTCCAAGACTGGCCTGATTGCCATGACTTTTCAAATATGACAGAGTGGCTTGGCAATGCCATCAGCCAGTTCCCTCAGGACCCTGGGATACATTTCAATACAGGAAAATTTGTCCCTGTATTGTTTCTAATTAATTCTCTCCCTATTCCTTCTCTTTTATGAGTAGTTAGGATGCCTTTAAAGGACTGCTTTTCAAAACATCTTTTATCTGTTCTTGCTTGTAGAGGACGTTGTTTGACAAGGTTAACCTCTGTAAATCCCTTCCAACCTGAGTTATTTTGTGTTCCACAGGCACAACTTCCTGAGCAACTGATATATCTTGGGGGAAAAAAATAGGCTGGGCAGCTCTTAAAAGATTTAAACCTTGAATTTCTTGAAAGATCTAGGAATGAAAAGAAAATCTGACTACTCCTTTAGTATAGCATAAGCTACAAAGTACTGAGAATTTCTATGAAAAACCACACCTGACATTTACAACCACATTAAAGCCCACTCAGAATCAGCACTGCACTGTTTCTGTCTGTTCACAGGATAAGGTGCTCTGGGTTTTTTCCTGGGAAAAGTACTTAACTGGAAAGCATTTTGTGACTGCACTGTGTGACCCTTCCTGCTGAAGGCCACTCAACAGCAGCAGGAACTGCACTTCAGTATTTCTCCTAAGAAAAAAGATTGGGTTTAAGATTTTCTGCCTCTGGTTGCTTCCTCCCTCAAACTGTCACCATGAAAAGTAAAAGAAAAATCGGATACCCATTCCTCTGGAAGAGTTGAATTCCCCTCACAACCTCCCAAGATCACAAGTGCTAAGTGGAGATTATACCACAACTTTTCAGTATTAGTGCACTTACCATGAGGCAGAAGTCTATAGAAACCTTGTTGGAAATGCATTTCTGGATGGGTTAGTCATTAGGAAGCACAAAATGTAAATTCCAGGAGGGATTTCTATGGCCTTGGGACAGTTTTCTTGACCCATGAAAATATGGGGCATTTTTAGAACATATATGGGGCATTTTTAGAATATATGTTCCAATGGCATTGGACAGATAAAACCTACAACAGAAGCCTCTTTAGGAGAACTGCTTTGGGGGCTGAGTGCATGTATGCATGAATACATACATACACTATTATTAATTACAAGCTTCCATAATTCTATATACTATCTGTAAAATTTAGCCTTTGCTATTCATAATTATATAGTTATACTTAGGAAATCATTGCTATTTGGAACCTTAAACCAGAGCTTGGGAAGAACAAAGGGTAAGGACAGGACAGGATAGGGGACCATGCCCTAACCCACACTTTCTGCCCTATTTCAAGAAAACTTGCATTGCTGGTCCCAAACTGTGCACAAATTCCCTTCAGCTGAGTAGACACTTACCCTTAGAGGGGGAAATTTTATGGAGCCAGCTTCCTACATAATTGGACATGCATAGTCAATTCAGAAAGATATGTTCTTTTTTCACCATTTACCTTACAGAGACATGGGATAAGTTCAGCTATAAACTACTTTAACAGTTCTGGGATGTATAAAGTGGATGGTTGTTATTTCAACCACTCAACTGGAAAAGAAAAAAATAATAATAACATAGTATCTTCATTTTAGAATTTTTAGGAATTCATGGGGAGATGGAAAGAGACTTCTTTCTCAAAAATATTTTGAAAAGGCATCTTGGATCACACAGACTCAAACACAAGAAACCCAGAACAATGAGAGCAGTTCAAGAGACTGGGCTCTCCTTTGACACTATCAATGCTAATCTTCTATAGTCTCAAATAAGGAGGCTGAAAGAAAACCAAAGTGGAAGCTTTCTCAAAGCCCAGCAGAAAGTGCAGGGAACCACAGACTTTTCTGTTTGGCTGCACACATGTTTGAGTAAAAATGAATGAATGAAGGCCCACTTCTTCCATCTCCTATAATGTTGAGTACTATTACTAGGCAGTTTCGTGAGGAGTTTTACAGTAAATAAATGGATAAATAAGACTCTATTCTTGGAATCAACTCTGGAAAACATTTTTTTAAATACTGGCAAGAAATTTTTTGTAAGTTTATGAAGTTATTTACGTATTAACACTGATTAGATATCTAATCTAATATGTGCTTTATTTTTACAGTATGAAAAAATAGCTTTGCCTTGATTAGGGATGTGTTCCAAAATGCTCCTACATAGTCCTACCACCACATATACTGGATGCCTCATTATAGTTTAGGAATAAACCTTCAGGAGCACTCCCACATTTGCAATCACCACCTGAGCAGACTCCCTACCACAGAATACTCTGGGATGGGTTTGCCTCAGTCTTTTTGGTTAAGGCAGTTATGCTCAACTAAAATAAATAGTGAATAAAGCAGCAAGGTGTTCCCTAAAACTATCATATTCAGTAATCTTTTCTCACTTAGGGAGTATTTATTGTACAGAGTTAAGTGGTTCAAACTGTTATAGCATGGTTCTCCACAACACAGAACTTCAAAGTTCACCCTTAAAAGTGTAACAAAGGGGGCACTGAAATTTGTGTCTTTGAAGTCCAGGATTTCTAGGATCTATCTTCTTTCTCTTTTTGAATTGCCTCATTTCCATGAGGCATTTCCATTCACTCTTGTCAATCTAGTCCTTTGCTTCCAGATTTCCTGTGTTTATAGACATAAGCAAAACCTGAGCATGTCAAATCAAACAAAAGCTTCTGTTCAACCCCAAATCACTGGTTTCACTCATACATACAAATCAAAATTTGGGTGTTGGTCCATTGGGCCAAAAGGAAATAGAGACATTTTTTGTATTACTGGCTTCATAGGCATGCAAATTTTGGACTTGAAGTACAGCATTGAGCCAACATATATTACCACAAGTCAACTATTTTAAACAGTATAAAGAGCCCAGGACTCCACCTTGCTGAAGAAGCAGTAAGTGAACAATTATTTGGGATCAATGCTGAAATCTTTAAACCAGATTCACTCTGCCTTTTGCTTCTGATAGGCAAGGAAATACAGGTACACACAATATTCCCTACCCCTCCAAGGCAAAATCCAAGTACTAGAACTGCCTTCTACAATTGCAATGATGCTCTGCACAGGGTTTGGGCATATTAAGACTTTTTGTTGTTTAAAGACCAGTAACAGAGGGTTTCAGGGACCAGTTGTACACTTTGATCCTTTGATGCAAAAACTTTTATGTAACAATAGAGTCTTGCACTGCATTCTCCTTTTATTAGCTTAGTCCTGAACAATGTATTTGTGCAATGACTCAGAGGAAAGGACTGCCTCTTGAATGTAAAGACTACACCAGGCAACATGCTGGACCAATGGTCGCCTCAAATGACATCCAGAGCCATCGTCCAACTCTTTTTGGCTCTGTGACATTTTGAAGTTCAGTAACCTTTGAGTGACTGGTTGAAAATTCAGATCTAGTAAAAAAAAATAGCTCATATTCTATAAAGGGAGCTCATAAGAGAGGGAACCAGCAACAGAGGCCACCACAAAATTCCTGTTTAATATGAGACTATCCATGCTGACTAAAGTAGAACGGGCATTGTACACTGGATTTATTCTGGGCAAGAATTTTGTCAGTCTCAGAACTAGGTCCATGTGACAGGATGTTGAAACCACTGAGTTAAATCAAGCATCTCACACTGCTCAGAGTGGGTGCAGGAACAGCCACATGGAGTCAGACCAGAGGTTTGTCGAATCCATTACACTGACTCCAACATCACACATATATGTAGAGTACAAAAATAGTATCATCCCTTTTCATAAAAAACTCTACTGCCACCATGTTATAATTATCTAACTCAATATTGTGGCAAAAGCACACACCCCTTCCCAACCTCCCCCAGATCTGGTCTACGGCAAGAAGGCTGAACAGAAGCCAAAGCTAAAACCAAAGCTTTCTGTTTGCTTAGTTTCCTCAGATGAACACAGAGAGGTAGGTGGGAATAGCACCTTTGAGAGGAAAAAAGATGGGGGAAACTGGACCACAGACAATTCTGTCCTGGATTGCCACAAACTGCCATGAATACGATCATGAAATAAGCTGGTCTGGTTTCCCTGTGACCTGCTGGCTTTCACACCCCATCCTGTAGTCAGAACCTTTGCTGAGCTATTTCAGCTCATTGCATTGCCACAAAACCCAGCTAAAGATGTCCCATTCTTAACTGACTTCACAGACTGAAATAGCTCAGATAATAATCTGTAAATGCAGCTGTCAGAGGAGTTCGGACATAAATGAGACTTCAACCCAACATGTTAACTGGGTATCAGCAAAACACACTATACCCCCAATAAAGCTTCCACTTCTAAACCAAGAAGTCCAAGCACAACCCAGAGAAAAATCAGCAAATCTTACTCATAGAGCCCTCAGAGCAAGAGTCACTCAACAGAGTTGTAAGCTACTTCACTATATTTTGTTCTTACATAGAACATTTCAGGATATGCCTCCAAACAATGCAGCACAAATTCAATACAGTATCTCCCACATCATACCTCTGGCAGCCTTAACTCTCACCCTTGAAATCTGACCTAGCCTGTCCTGCATCTGATTAGGAGTTAAGAATCTGCACAAGCCAGATACTTAATTTTATCATCTTTCTACAGAGTTGAAAATAATACTAAAGAAACCTCAACCTGACAGGAGCACTGAAATCACCTAGACACTTTAAGAACCAGTAATGATACTCTTGTGTATCTGCAGTAGAATTTCAAAATTGAAATACCTGGAGCCTCAGCACCTGGTAACTGCAGCCTGCCTTACTGGGTTTTAAATCAACCCAATTTTGCTTTTACAGTTAGGCAGGTATTATACCCAGAGGAACAGCACAACAACATGCACCCTTGAACTTTCATTTAATTCACTTCTGAAATGCAACGTGGCACTACTGCAGCCATCGGCAGACAGTCTAACGTTATGTAAACAATTTCAAAAGCCAAATGGATGTAGAACAGATTAAGCATTAGTTTGGAAGAATAAGGAGCTTGCAGTTTCACTACGTAAGAAAAAAACCAACAAAATATACAGGTTTTCAGAAGAAGCTGTCTGCTTTACGTTAACACTGGCAAGTTTTTACAAGCAGCCCCTACATCATCAAGATGTCTTAGTGCCTTTGTTGAAGGCAGGCAACGAGGAGTCAAGAGACATCAGAAATTTTAAATCACCAATTGTTCAATAAGCAAGTTGTGAGGTTGTTCATTCCACCATGAAAACTGGTTAGTCCCATCTGCCAGGATAGTTGGAACATAAGCTGTGCATTATCCAGCATTTCTTAACCCTCTTGCAAGTATAAAAAAATTAATGTAAAAAGAGAATAATCAACCACTTTCTCCCTCACACACACACCTTTGCTTCTCACACACCAACTGCAAAGCCTAAGAGCTAAAAAAACCTTTAATAAATCGGCTTAAAGAGAGACTGCCTATCATATAGAATGACTACATGTTATTTTTCAGTCAAAATAACCAAGCTACATAATGAATTTTTCATCAGTCTACTGTGGAACCCAAGAAAGGTTTATAAAAATAATTATGTGCAAGTAATTACATTAAACACCATTACCCATCATTAACCATCTCACAACCACAGGACGAGTGTTAGTTTGTTATCGAGCGACCAGATATTGAGTCTTACTCTTTCTGCAGAGAGAGGCACTTCAGTGACACATTTGTGTCATGCAAGCTTCTCACTTATGGCTGTCAGTACCAATGCTGGATCATAGCTCACCTCCAGACACCAAGATATTGCTTTGATAAGCAGTTACATTCCTCTCAAAGCCAGAGCTCACTGACACAGAGTGCCTCAGCAGTGCTGTACTTCACCAGGAACCCATCCCTGCGCAGTTTCATTGAACTGAAACACCATTTGTTCTTTGACTTTTATTAAGTTCACTTAGGTTGACCAAATGAGCTTCCCTAAAGCAAACAGGGTTATAAAATATCAGGATGATTCTATCTTTAGGTGCTCCATAGAAACAAATACTTAGTTCAACTAGAAAACTTTAAAAATGATTTTAGATACAAAAGTGTAACAATTATACTGCGCGATACATCTTTATATATCACTAAACTCATGAAATTAAAATTTAAAAAGTTTTTGCACCATCAGGAACAGCCACAAGTCCTGAACCTCCATTCTTTACGCATCCTTTATCAGAGTAAACTGAAACTTGGGAATGCTTGGGATTCAAAATACCCTGAGCACATAATAGTGCAACACCACAAAGCATACATAATCCATCGGAAAAGGGGAAGGGGGAAAAGGAAAAAAAAAATAGCAAGAATTAGATGGTGCTTTATTATACAAGCATGAAAGTAAGTTCCTTTGGAAAATAACTTCTTGGGTGGACTTCTGGACCAGTGAGGTAGCCCAATGGGAGAGAAAAAAAAGTGGAAGTGGAACTTGGTCCCCACGCGTGATACCTGTCAGGCGGCCCCAGCCCGGGGCGAGGCCGGGGCCCGGCAGGCCGCCCCCCGTGCGGCGGGGGGCCCGGCGCCGCCCGAGCGGCCCATAAAGTGCAGCAGCAGAACACGATCCAGACAAAAGCAATGTAAACAGGTGACTGATACCGGTCTCTTTGTCCGCACCGCGGCCAAGGTGAGGCGCGGGGAGCGGAGCCCCCGCGGGCTCAGGACGGTGCCACGGGGAAGCGGCGCACCCGCACCACGGGGGACAGGTCCACGCCGAGGATCCGCTGCGCCCGCCGCCGCGCCGCCGCCAGGCTCCGCCGGCTCCACATGCTGCCCCGCACACGGATGGTGGGGAACGTGGTGAGGCGAGGGGTGGCCGCCTTCCAGATCTCCTCCAGCGACTTGCCGTCGAACGGCTCCCAGGCGGCCGCCGCCGGGCTGCCCTGCTCGCTGTCCGCCTGCTGGCCCGGCGGCTCAGGCGCCTCCGCCACCGCCTCCTCCTGGCCGCGGGGGCCACCGGCCGCGGGCCGCTGCCTACCCCGCTCCCTCCTGCGGCGCCGCCGCCGCCGCCGCCGCTTGGCGCTGCCGCCCGCCGCCCCGGCCCGGCGCTTGGCGTCGGCGGCCGGGAGGCGCCGCTTGCCGGCGCGGCGGCGGGGCCGCTCCGAGGGCGGCGGCGGGTCAGGGACGACGGCGCGGCAGGAGGAGTATCCGTAGACGTCCTTGCTGCGGAGGATGACCGGGGAGAACTCGTGCTTGAGGCTGCAGAGGAAGTTCCACAGCTCCGAGTCGGAGCTCATGAACTCCGTGGACTTGGGCATGAAGAGCCTGAGGGCGTCGCCCAGCGCCTTGGTGCCGGCGAAGGAGACCTGCGAGCGCGAGTACACAACTTTCTCCGCCTCCCCCTCCAGCCCCCAGGCGGCGGCCGCCGGTTCGCCGCCGGCTGCCCTTGCCGGCGTCGCCGCCCGGGCTCCCGCGGCCGTCGCCGCGGCGCTCCCCGCCTCTGTGTTCATCTTCCCGGCTCCTCTCTCCAGCGCCGCCTGCTTCCTACTGCGGGTCATGGAGGCAGCGGGACGGGGTGGCGGACAGACGCCGAGAAGGCAGAGCGAAGGCAGAGCGGAGGCAGCACCGAAGGCAGGCTCCGGCCGCCGCCGGGGCGCCCGCCGGGTGTGAGCAGCGATCGATGTCCTGCGCCCAGAACAAAATGGCGCTTTAAAGTCCCGGGCGGGGCCTGCGCGCTCCCGCCCCCCCCGCGCCGCCCGTTGGTCCGTTCGAAACGCGTCGGGCGAGCCCGGCCCCGCCCCGCCGGGGGCGGTGGCCGTGAGGGCCGGGACCGGAGCCCCCTGTCCCCGGTGCCCCTTCTCCACAGAGCCCCCCTGCCCCCGGTGCCCCCTCTCCACAGAGCCCCCCTGTCCCCGGAGCCCCCCTGCCCCCGGAGCGGGGTCCGGTGGGGTCCGGCAGCCCGGCCCCCGGCGCGGCACCGAGCCGCGATCCCCGCGCTTGCAGAGGGGGCCCCTTCCCTCAGGCCCCGCATGGCGGGGTGGGAGCGTGTCCGCGTCGCGCCTCGCTGAGAGGTGAGGATCATCACAGGGCGGTGGACAAAGGGGCTTGTGGTGTGAAATGTCTTGGAGTAAGGGTTTGGTTGGACACTTCGATGGGCAAACTCCCCAAAGGAGTAGCCATGAGAGAACTGAGTCAAATAACAAAAATGGGCCAGCAGACATGATACAGTGAAGTGCTTTACATTAAATACATCCGTCCTGTTGCAGAGGAGTTTTTTAGCGTGAACCTGTAGGTTGATCAGCCAAGAACATCATAAGTCACGGAATTGCAGAACAGTTGGAGTTAGAAGGAGCCTCTGGAGGTATCTGGTCCAACCTCTGTGCTCATAGCCACCTAAATCAGGTTACCCAGTGGATGGATTTTGAATATCTCCAAGGATGGAGGCTCCTCTCTCAGCTGATCACTGATAGGACGTGACAAATCAGAATGAAGCTGTGTAAGGGGAAGCTCAGATTTGATACCAGGAAAAAGTTCTCTGAGAGGGTGGTCAGTCACTGAACAGGCTCCCCACTGCAGTGGTCACAGCACAAACCCTGCCAGAGTTCAATGAGCATCTCAATGACACTATTATATGGTTTAGTTCTAGTTATTCCTGTGAGGAGCAAGCTGGACTCGATGATCTTTATGGATGCTTCCAACATCTCTGGGCAGCCTGTGCCAGTGCTCAGTTACCTTCAGAGTGAAAAAGTGTTTCCTGGTATTTGGAGGGAGCCTCCTGTGTTTCAGTTTGTGCCCATTGCCTCTGACTCTGTCACTGACACTGCTGAGAAGAGCCCAGCTCCATCCTCTCTGCATCCTCCCTTCAGGTATCTGTATAATCTGATGAGATCCCCCTGATCCTTCTCTTCTCCAGGTGAACAGTCCCAGCTCACTCAGCCTTTCCTTACAGCAGAGGTGCTCCAGCCTCTGAATCCTTACAGCCCTTTGTTGGACTCTCTCCAGTGTATCCATGTCTCTCTTGTACTGAGGAACCCAGAACTGGAAAGTGCTCCAGGTGTGGCCTCACCAACACTGAATAAAGTGGGAGGATCTCTCTCTCAAGCTGCAGGCAACACTTTGCCTAGTGCAGCCCAGGGTAATATTCACCTTCCTTGTGGCAAGGGCATGTTGCTGGCTCTTGTTTAGCCTTGTATCCACCAAGACCCCAGATCCTTTCTCCCAAGCTGCTTTCTGTCAACACTGAGACACTTACTGCATCATTGGGATTGGCTTCATATCCCAACAAAGCATATCCCAAATGAACCAGGTAAAACTTGGGTTGGTTGAGCCTGTTGTGAGAGTCACCACCCTGCTGAGTCCACAGCAAGGCATGACCTGCATGGCACTGCCACACTTGCAGCTTTTGCAGCACAATTTTGTCAGCTGTTGTGAAGTTCCATGTCCCTCTGGGTCATGCTTTCCAATACTTCAGATTGCTGTCACAGGTAGAGTGTCTTGTTATGTTCCTGGACTGCTGCAATTATACCAGAGCTCTTTCCAGCACCCAGAACAGCAAGGTGCCAGCAAGGGCAGAGGTGGTTTAACTTACTGTACAAATCCTATTTGGAGTTTGATTAGACCCCTAACTAATTACTTTCTCTCAGCATGGGTAAAGGAAGAGGAATAACATTTTTCTTCATAGACAGTCTTTGTTCTGTAATTAATCTTTCCGATTAGAATAGGGAAATCTTTTATTCTCAACTCATCAAGAACCTAAATTGCAATGTCTAGAAATCCAGTCAAGTAGGAGGCAGAAATTCTGCATAAGAAATTATTCCTTACTGCCAGTGGAAATGAATTAATTTTCTTCACAGGATAATTCATCTTGTGTTCGTGGGAAACTCAAGAATATTAATCCAAATAGCCATTTATAGTGGATATTAACAAAGCTATTTTAAATCTTCATGGGGGGAGTCTCGAGGTACAGCCATATTCTAAACCAGCTTTCTAAATGACCCACTTTTAAAAAGAAACCTTTCCCAAAGTGATGGCGTTAGAGCTGTTTTTAATGGGGTCCATTTCACTGTGTACTTTAGCATGCAGTCCTGTAGCCAGACTGATTTAACTGAAGGAGGTGTCCTATAAAGCAGAGGACAGGAGCCTGGAGCTGGCAGCACCAGGGGCAGGTATCTCCTGACCCAGCTGTGCTGCTGTTGGTGGCACTCTGGCTGTCGGGTCACCATGGCTTAGGGGAGGCTCATCACCTGCTGGACCACAGAAGCTGCCCTGGGCTCACATTCCTGGTGGAGACAGCTATAATTCAGCAGCTCAGCTGACAAATGGGCCCTCGTTAATCTGCAGAAACCCAGTTGCCCGCTGACCATAACATTTTCCCAAAATTACAAACATTTCTGGCATGTGACTCAAAAATCATTGAGGTGGGGGGGGGGGAGCTTCTCAAGCAAGCAGTAAATTAGTCACTACAACTGCAAGTGAGAAGAAAGATCAGCACATTTTATCATGTTGTATTTCTTCATTATTTTTACTTTGTAGCCTAATGGGTGGACAATACCCTTTTAAGGCACGGGATGTAATCTCACTTTTACAACTTCATTATGAGTTTTCTGCAGTGTAACACTCTTCTTTTAATACCCTACAAAGTAATCTCAAGAAAATCCATGGTAATTGCCTATCTTTTAGCTATCTTTATCAGTAGCTCAGTACAGTAATAACAATAATAATAAAATTAATAATCCTTTGGAAGTGCATAGCTCTTCAATTGTACTACTTCTTGTAAGCATTAATTATCACTCACGGTACTCTTGAGTTATGTGAGTAAATATTGCCTTTCCTTAATAGATGAATAAAATGAAGAAGCAAATCAAAATGGCTTGACGAAGATGTATAGACTCAATTTTCTGCACATCTTCTAACAATCATCATTCTAAAAATAGAGGAAATGTCCACATTGGAACAGAGTAGAGTAAAAAAACCTTGTATTCTTTGTTTCCAATTATTAGTTAGAATTTCTTTTCTGTATTGGATTCTCAAGAAGGAAGAACAGAGTACCAGTTGAGAAAGTGGTACACTAATTGCTGCACAATAGAGACACTTTATTTTGTTTAACGTTGCTTGCCTGGTACCAAAAAACCCCACTGGTGACTGCTAATTATTTTAAACGCTAACAATCTTATCTGTACAAATGATCACACAGTTTCGAGTCTTGCTGGTGAGCCCTTAAATCCTGGATATTAAGTCACATCACTTCTGCTGACAGGACTTTTCCTTCAACATACTAAAGCTCGTCTACCCAGGTTAGCAAGAGCAGTCTTAGTGTCCAATGTCTTCAAAGAGAAATACTCTTTCCTAGCATCTTTACTTTAGCTCTTGAGAGGTTGCATTAACTGGCATCCTGCTTCAGTTAATTTGGTTCCCAAATGCCTTTAGCATATTTTCAGGAAAGTTTGCGTGGCGATGCAAGAATGACTCCACATTCCATTCACAACTAAACTTCACATGCTACCCAATAGTCATCAAGTTCCTAGGTCTGAGAAATGCCCAGAAAAGTATTGGTAAAATTTCTGAAAATACTTTCAAAGAGAGACAAAAGCAAAAAATTTACAATAATTATTTCTCAATCAGTGGTAGGGGAGAAAAAAGAATGGTGAAATCACTGTCTGTAGAAATCACAGCTGCAGAAACAAAAAGGGAAAGGGTGTTAGGAATCACTATGAAAGGGATAGAAAAAAAACCCAGAAGACAGTATTCTGCCGAATGCAAGTCCATTGTGCCTCCACAAATCTTGAATACTCTGCATTTCTAGTCTTACCATCTCTAAAAGGAAATAGCAATGATACAAAGAAGGGCAACCAGCATGAGCAGAAATATGGAACAGCTTCTCTATGAAAAGAGATTAAATAGGCTAAGACTCTTCAGCTTGAAAAAACAGATGGCTGAAGAAGAATATAATAAAGGTTTATAAAATTGTGATAGGACAAAGAAAGCAGATAAGAAATGATGATGTCTTAGTTTTCATAATCCAAGAATGACAGGGAAGCACATGAAGCTATAAAGCAGAAAACTTTAAATGACCAAAAAGTCATGAGTTGGTTTTGTTTTTTGGTTCTTTTGTTTGTTTGTTTGGGTTTTTTTTTGGGGGGGGGGGGGGTGGTGGTTCATAATTAGTTTGCAGAGCTCATTTTTCAGCAAAGTTGTGGATCCCAAAATGGAAAAATATACCCCAGTACCTTTGCAGCCGTTAAAGAGCACACTATTCAAAAGTATTAGACATGATTGTAAGAAAATATCCTTCAATAGCTCTTGTACATGAAAACCGTGGGCTCAGAAAGGCTCTAAGCCAAAGGCTAGGAAAGGAAGGAAGGAACAATGTAACTGTGGAAGCAACTATCAGTGTTTGCATCATTCTCACATTCTTTCCCTAACCTTCCTCAGTCTTGAATTCCAGCATAAGAAATATGTTGCTCAAGAACATGATTCTCACACATCACAGATCATGTCATTTTGTAGTATTGATGACATTGTTTCCCGAGGCACTCTATTTAAAGTATCATCACCGTTAAAACAATTGTGAATTTCATTCCCTTGTCTCAAACCAGACAATTTTTAAAGTCCACTTCCAATTATTTTATAGCCTTATTAATTAAATCTTATTTCTTGATACCATGTGCCTGAGCATGTCAATTAATGAATTCTTTTTGTGATACACTTCAGCCTGTGCTGCCATTTTCCTTCCTACCAAATTTGTGCATTACCAGATGAGCTGACAGGACAAATTCACTCCCGAACAGAAAGAGTCACAATTGATTTTTTTTGTGTTGAACTTGCCACAGGATACAATGTAATGTTTATATTGGATTCATGCATTATGCTGGCCTAAGGAGGACACAATACGTGATCCAGCATAAAGTCCATGGAGAAGAGTTACCCTTCCAAATGCTTTGAGTGAGTTGGAGTGAGGGAGTTGGTATGTATGCTTGCTTGTCATATGGATGTGGCTTTATTAAATAGTTACTGTGTCATTGGACTACATCTTAGTCAGGCTCGTTCTTATTTGTTCTCTTTGTCCAAATGAATCTTGCAAAACCTACTGCCCGCTGTGTTTGTTTTAATGGAAAGAGACAGAACCCGTTTTCTTTATTTTTTCATGTCGTCTTCGGCACTTTCACAGGGCAGAGAAGAGAGAGCTTTAGACACTTTAGGTGGAAAAGGTCTTGATCCCTCTGTTTCAGTGAAAGTTGCAAGCAGCCAATTATTATGTAGATTTAGCTGCTAGCATTAACACCTCCTTTTGAATCTCTCTTTTGTTCTCCGAGTTAGGCATGGGCTTCAGAAGCCTGCAAGGCTTATCTCCGCCCAGCTCCCTCACTCCGGGCCAGGGCCCTCGGCCCCGCCGCAGGGGAGTCTGGCGGCCCCTGCCCTGAGGATGCTGCGCTGGGAGCGGGCACTGACCCGGCGGAGGGAGCGAGGAGTTTGCCGCCTTACCTCACACCACAGGAGCTGGGTATCTCTCCTACACTGAGATCCTGCCCCGACTTACACCTGCTAGAAGCCTGCCATATTCGTTTTGGCGGTATCGTTTTCTTTTCCTTGAAAGTATTTTTTATGTTATTCAACGTAGATTGAATTCAAAATACTTCAAGCATGATTTATATAAATTCCTCCAAATATTCTAATTATTTATAGTTCCATAGCACTTGGTTCACAGTATTTCTTATAATCATTTTAAAATTCTTGTGAATTCATGTCAGCATACAATAAATATCAAAACTGGATCATTTGAAGATATTAATTATTTTGATCATTTTCGGTAACATTGCTACAAAGAGAGAATAAAAATAGATTGATAATATCTTGAAAACTGGGCTTTTAGATTGCATGTTTTAAAATCAAAGATTCTCTGTGGCTATAGATACCCTTCATTTTAATACAGGCACAACGACAGATACTAGCTGAGGTTCTGACCCTGCACATGATCTGCATTATTATAAAGGCTCTCCACAAAAGAGGTGAGTTCATTCATCCTCGGTGAACCTGCAATGGCTCCAGGTGGATGAGTAGCTTATTTAGCAGAATTTTAAGATTATCTTTCAGAAATGCTGTGATGTTTTAATGTGCTTGTTGTCACAGAGACGTATACAAGCATTATCAACCAGCAATTGAATTAAATATTTTCCAAAATATACAAGTGACCCAAATTTTCATTATAAAGTCAAAAAGTAGTTGAAGTTAACAAATCTGTATTTGATCCCTGTTCCCCTCAGCTATCTTTGGAAGGCTTCTCCAAATAAGAAATGCTAATGGTTCAATCTTTTACTGACTTAATTAAACACATGGTGAGCCCTAACGTGGTCACTTAGTCCAGTTTGTTTGGTTTAGTTTATGCAGGTTATTATTCAGTTTAAGCTCAGTGAGCCATTGTTGCTCCCATTTAAGAGAATCCACATACGGGTTACTATTGGTTTAATTAAAGCCGTATAATTAAGCCAGAATTTTCACTGTCTATTAGCATTCTCTTACATCTGCATTTCGAGTCGTAAGCTTTCAACACTGGGAACTCAAAGTTAAAGTCCCACTGCATTGTCTGGAGGGAGCTGCTTAGCGCTCGGCATTTGCAATTCATGGCCCGAGCCATTCATTTTTCCCTTGCAGGCAGTGAGAACTGCAAATGGCCCACCACTTTGGAAAAAGTGATCATTATTTAGAAGTGTAAATGAAGATGCCAGAGGCTAACCTCAGGTTTTGTCCGAAACAAAGACTGGTGTCTCTGGTCTGTAGCAATTGATTGGACATGTCATAACAGAGAAACACCACATTTATCCTCAACATTACATGCATCGGAATCATCTTCCTTTTCATATTCTTTATATTCTCCATTCCTTTTCTAGCTGCTTCTTAATCCAGATTCTTCCTGGTCGTGCCTTCCTGTCTGAAAGCTGAATCACTGAAATTCCTGCCCATTTGCTTCCTGCCAGTATGAGATGGAATTTCCAAAAGCACCGCTTCCTCCCACTGACTAATACAGTACAATATCCTACAATGCAGGTTTGCTTTGCTTGCTGTGTGTTCTGTTTTATCCCACAATGTTTGTAGAATTAAACAATTTAGTTACATTGTGGATAAGATGTAGATCTTGTTATGTACAGGCCACATACAATAGCAAATGAAAACTAATTTAGAAAACAATAGAGAAAACAGAAAGACTGAGACTCCAGTACTGATGTAAGAATTATTGATAATAAAACATTGCTGGAAATGGTTGCCAGGCATAATCTCTATTTGCATATAATTTGAACCAACACCAAAACAAAAATAACAACAAAAATGTCCAGCTGACCAAGGCAGAGATTGTAGAAATGACTTTCCCTGCTGGCAGGCATTTCCTAGCAGACTGCTCTTGTGTCAGGAGATATTTAATCACATGTAGATGAAGAGTTTTCCACTTTTCCATACAGAAGTGGAAAGATTAGATAGGGATTAAAATATTAACAGAGGAAGACAAGTGGATTGCAAGAAAATGCTTCACCTGATGGCAAACTGAATCACACATATTTTAAATCACTGAAATCTGATGTAAGCTAGCTGTCAGCATGGATATGGGCATTTCACTCATTTATCTCCACTGATTTCAGAAAAATGTTATGCTTAGTTTCAATAGGAATCCTCTTGGAATCCTGATTACATTGAAATTAAATCTATCACAGTTGTAGATATATCTTCAGTCAAAATTATAATTCCCTTACACCAATCTCTTTTCAAAACTAACCTACAGTTATGTCACATCCAGAGCAGAAGTGGGGAGATGTGACAAAAACAAATTGATCATTGTTAAGTCGGTTCCACTCCTGTGCAGCCTCCTCTTCCTCCTTATGGGCTATCTTCCAGTACATTAGCTTTCCTGTAAGTTACTCACCACTTCATATTTGGAATAAAATCCCTAGTTCCTTCCACTTCAAACAGCATCTCCAGGTTCTGATCCAAAGATACACCATTTAGTTACTGCTGGTAAAAAGGTATTCTTTTCAGCAGTACTTCATGTGCTGATATTAAAGATGAACAAAGCTAGTGAAACTAGGTTAAAGAGTTTTCACTGGGAAACCATTTGGATATAGAGCTACTGGTTATCTGGCACATCCATGCTTGACTTCAACTCTCTCACTATCACTCAACCCAGTTGTCTCAAACTATGGCAAATACAGTGTAGGATTTCTTTAGTATAATTCATTAGCACTACTGCCTTCTGTAGAGCTGACTAATCAAGCACTGGTAGAAAAACATGAGCCATAATCTCCCAAAAGTGATGTAAGCCCTGAGCTGTTGTTTGCTTTAAATTTATCACCAAAACAACTATTCTGAATATTCTGACATCTATGGCAGGAAAAAAGTGTTTTGGAATTTTGGAATTTTAAAAATATCTTCAGGACAAAACCCCTCTTTCCTGTCCAGGCTTAGCTGACATGGAGATACACTTCACTAAGCCCAACAGTTTCTGCATTTGAAATGCAGAGCTCAGTAAGGTGACAGGAACAATACTGGGAGCAGAACAGGCAGGCTGCTCCACCAGGGAAGGCACAGACCACAGGAGCTGAGGATGACACCACAGGCAGGAGTACTGCCTCACCCACGCGTGTCAGGAAGGTGTGTTGGTGAGTCCAGGTCAGGAGCAGGTCTGGAGGCAGAGATCAGGGCCAGCCTCAGGCCACTGATCAGCCAGGAGGTCTGTCATGATGAATCAGCTCTGAGGCCAAGCCAGGAAGTCAAGTAAAACCAGGGTGTCACAGTCCAGGTCAGAAGAAGAAGGTTTGAGAGGAAGTGCAGGCTCAGCTGCAGGCAGAAGAGCTTTAACTTAAAAGCAGCTCCCAAGGGAAGGAGAGGCAGGGCCACTCACTTCCTTTCCTTTGCAACAGCTCTTACCAGCAAAGAAGCTGAGCTGGATTCAAACAGCCAAAATTTTTTGAGCTGGGAGAAGCACTGAATAAATATTCTGAATAGACTGAAGGTCCATCTGTGATAGTGGCCAGCTGTAGAATTGGCTTCACCCTCTTGGTTTTGCCCTGTAGGCCAGGTACTCTGAATGAACAAGAAGTTGTGCTCCTAGCTGCCTTCTCCTCTAACACCCAGGTAAAGAGAGGCAGAAAGAAGAACCAGCACCACTATGGCTGCAGCACTCAGATTCCATCCCACTCCCCATCAACAGTGTGAGAATTGACATCACCAACTTCTAAAGTTTCACCTCATTATTTTTGGGAAGAGACACAGACTGTAACTACTGCTGCACCCAACACCTTAGTACAGCCTCCCCCATAAATCATCACCTGAAGAAATTTCTCCCACTATTCCCAAGGGTTGTTGGGGTCATCCTTATTTCATTATGTGCATCACTACCCTTTTCAGCTACTACTTCTCTCTGTCAAGCTAATGCCTCATTTTTTAACCCAAACAGCCCCCATTCATCTTTCATTTCCTCTCTCTATAATGTTCCTCTTGGACGCAGTTCCTTCTGCTTTCAATCCATTTTCATTTTCTTCTTTGTCCCCTTTTTATTTTTCTTTCATCTGCCACCAAACCACACCATTTCTTTTCACCTAGACCTAGAAAAGTTGTGAGTATAAAATTTAACAGAGTAAGGAAACAATTTAGCATGGTAAAGAAACAATTTAGCATGGTAAAGAAACAATTCTGTACAAGGATTGAGAGCTTAGACTTCTGGCCTGTGAAAAACATGTTCATGGGAAGAAAAATGGGGAATGGTTTTCTGCTGTTTCTTGTAATACAAGATCTAGAAGGTGGAAAATCAAATTCTCAGGTGGCAAACAAGAGACACTCTTCTATGCAGTGCATAATTGAGCTATGGAAGTAATTACAAGATGCCAAGGGTTTCAAAAGCTTACATGATCCAAAGAATAATTAGACAAATTCATGGTTAAAAATAATCTAACAAGTACTATTAAAAGAAATCCTACCACAGGATCAGGCCTTGGCCTGGATGTGCTGGTGAGAATCTTGGTTGTCTCCCCAGTATTAAACCTGGAGGATAGCCTGGAGATGCTAATCCTCCTCAGATACATAAGTGGCAGTTGCTGTTTTGGGGATGATGAAAATTATAATTAACATTACAAGGCTAGATAAAATTATAGTTCTGATGGATACTGCAACAAGGTGGCCTGGTTTGAGGGTGGGAAGCATGGTGGGGACAGAGGCCCAGAGCTCCCCTCTGGCATGTGAAAACTAAATCCTATAAAGGAACTTGTGATTTTTGTTTACAAACTTTGCACTTATTAATTTTAAAAGGAATAAATACTGGAGAAAGACACCTGTCATCACTTATGTAACCCATAAGCAGGCCTCAAAGACTGTAATTAGAAAGGGGGGAAAAGAAGAAAATTAGAATCTTACCATAACCAGTTTCAACTGGGAATATGTTAATATAATGTGGTTCCTGCTGAATAAAGTAGCTTACCATGAGAAAACAGAAATCTATAAAGCTGAGAAAAATATCCAACTTGTCTTGTCCTATTGCAGCAAGTGAAGGATGTAATCACATACTATCTAAGTGTAATCTGAAATGCCTATAGAAAATTAATGAATTTTCACTTAAAGAGAAAAAGGCCATTCTGGTTTCAGATGCTCTGAATTTGTGTTTAAAATACACTAAAGCTGATAGCGTGCATGCTCTGGGATTGCATTCTTGGATTTCTACAGGCACTGATGTACATGTGCTCCTCCTCCATTTTCTAAGCATTAGGTGTACTGAGGTGACACAAAGGAATTCTTCTGTATCCACTACAAGCAGAAAAAACATTAAGTGCCAGTAATGAGAGATTCATCACATTTCACCCAAGGCAAATGGAGATCACTATCAACATAAAGTAAAGGGAGAACAAGAGACCTACCATTCTGAAGAGAGAGATCTCTGTCACTTCCCTAAAGATTTTTTGGCAGAATGTGGGCCAACCATGGGCTGTACAGATGTTCACTCTGGTTACCTGTGGGAAGCACAAGATAATCCTGGAATCAGGCATCCTGTGTGTCAGGACAGGCAGATGTGTTCCAGACCATTCATCTGTGCACAGCAAACCTCCCTACACTGAGTGTTGCTCTGAAAATAAGGCCACCCTTAGGGAACCCATGCTTCAATTAATGCCAAACAGCTGCAGTGTACATATTTGTAGATAGCTGTTAGCAGCTGGCCAGCTGTCTGCCTGCAAAGACTCCAGTACTGTCTAGGTTATTGTATTAACACTGAATAACTTAATAAAAGGATTTGGTTATATGACACGTGGCTGTAAGAGCACATGCAAGAAAGCCAACCCATTGAACACAAACCATAAACAAGCTACCTGTCATAAAACAAACATCAGACAAACAGTAATAACACAACTGACTGAAAAGGAATGGGAATATACCCCCTTCATTACACAGTGCTATATTCCTTCACCACAGTCTAAAAGGTTCTCATCTGAATTCTTATCATTTGTCACCCCAAGGCTGTGAGCACAAGATATTCCCTGTCTGTTACATCCCTGCCTAGTTCCTATGAGTAATTTACTTCCTAGATGCCTGTTCTACATCACTGATGCCTTAATCCCAGCTCTGTGCATAGATTTCCTCCTTCTCCTGATAGATGCTTTGGAGGTCACTGCAAGCAGCAGCAACAGAGAAGTCATTGGCTTCAGTAGTGTAGCAGGCAGAACTCTCCTGCCCTTGGCCCAGCTCTGTGGTCTCCATCATCACTGCAGAGTGGCTGAACACAGTAAGACCTGTTCCTCCACATGGGACAGCTCACGTGCCCGTGCTGTCCTCGTGTCTAGCAGGAACAGACTGAAGGCAGGAGAATGCCCTGGTGGAAAGTCTTTGGGTGAACATGTCAGCAAGTTACACCCACTCCAACCAAATGGCAGATGTTTTCTCTTTCTAAAGAGAAACAACCAGCTTCCCTATTTTCCTCTCTCTTTCTTTTCTCTAGGAGAAAACAAACTTTACAGCAAGCTTTTCTTCATCATTACTCCACCAAGTGAGTGCCAAAGAAACATATTTCCCAGCAGCTCCTTGTGCTTGAGGTTCCCAGTGAGTTCCAGCTCTCCCTGATAGAAATAAGTTATTGTGCCCTCAGTGGTATTTGGGGTATTTGGGATATTTGGGGTATTTGGGGTTTCTTCCTAACCAGTGAAGGGCCAAGAGCATCTGCAACTCAGCAAATAAAGTCCATCTCCCATGGCCAATGACTGAGGATGGGAGGCAGGGAGAGCTGTGCCACCACCAGCTTCAAAAGTGAACAGCTCATCCTTCCACCTATCCACACAGAATTTCTGAAAGTCTTTTAATCCAAGGAGGCTTTTTGGGGAGTTGTTATTATTCTAGATATATTTTACACTTATTAATAGAGGTCAAACATTTTTAAGTTTTATCTTTCAACTTAGAGATAGATGTTTCTTTAAAAACTCAATTTGCTCCAGAAAAGCCTACTATTGAAAGTAACTAGTATTGGGGTGACTTCAGACAATTTAACTTCATACTGTTCATCAGAAACTGTGGCTTCTCCTTTTTAAAATATCATTTCCCGTAAGTCAGCATGCAGTTCTACTGGGATGCTTTTCATTCTTTTCTTTGAATACACTATAATTTGATCATCTTCTTATGTTACTGGAAAAGTATTTATAATGGTTTTATAACCATTTGACTTCTTTTACTGAGCTTGATAATATTTGCTGTATTCCTTTTGCTAATATCTTGACTAAGATCTTTACATCTGAATTTAATAAATTGTCCTGGACTGTGCTTGCCTGTGACAATAAATCCAAAGATAATTATTATCTTATGAGCTTGAATAGAAGCCATCCCACCAGCAATCTGCTGGTGCTCTGAGGGCGCTGAGTCTTACCATGCTACATGGTGATATTCGGGCAGATAATATTCTGTCATAGATATCCCATTGTGTCTAATAACTGAAGTGACAGTAGATTTCATTTAAGAGTTTTTAAAGACTTTTACCTGAGAAGCTGTGAAGCAAAGGTGGCTGCACAAAAGCAGATGGTTTGAAGAAAAAGGCTAGGCTTCCATCTGATCCCCAGCAACACACATGGCTGGTTCAGTATTCCTGGTATCACTAACGCAGAACTTTGTGCCTGTGGTAGTTATCTTCTTTACACAGCAGGAGAAATAAAGTTGTTAGGTTCCTCAAATGTAGCCATTTGAGCTGAGAGAAGGGATATTGCAGGGCTTGCCAAAAGGTTTGACAAAAGCATGGGCAGTGCTAGGTACAAGGAAGGGAAACATTTTGCAGAAAATGAAGTCAGGAAGATGAAAAAAATTGAAATGACAAGGGAGTCGTCAAGATTCACATTGCTGGAAGATAACAGAAGTCAGGACATGTGAACCAGCCCCAGCATCAGCAGCCACCCTCTCAAGCAATGCACATTCCTCAGGGACAATTTCAGGCCACCCTTGTGTGTAGGTGTTAGTGTCCTGAAGATGGCAGAAGCTTCACTGGTCCATGTTGCACCCCTGGATAGGTGAGTTTTTCTGGGCAAAATCCCCTAGCTGTAATCCCCAACAAGGGCAAGTTTGAAAAGTGTTTGGAGACCCCAGCTCCCATGTGAGCTCCTTAATCCAAGCTGTCTGCTCATCTCTGGCAAAGCTTCAGCTCAAAGCCTGGTAGGGAGCTGAGATGCAGCTGTGGCACAGCACCTTGAACTCTCCCATGGAGCCTGTCCTCCCTTCCCTGTCTTACTCCTCTCTGCCAAGATTTGGATGTCCAGAAGTGGATTTAGATGCTTACATGACATAATTTACATGGTGAGTTGCTGGGATGTGAAAGCTCTTGTTTTGGATGAAACACACGTAGTTGAAGCACAGGTAAGTCAAAATCATTGTCACCAACTCTTCCAGAAACAAATACTTTGTATTTCCATACCCTAAGGATCTTTAATTACTTAGATATTGATGACTGAAACCAGAACTAACTATGGGCAGGTTAACTAACGTGGGTAGCCCTGCTGGCTGCCATTTGGGTGACTCTGGTGAGTAACATCACTCTCCACAGCCCATGGGTGAGGCAGGGACAGGAGAGGCAGGAGTCCAGAGCCCTTCTTTCCCCGCTGTCTCACGGCCGGGACACAGCCCCGGTGATGTTCCTGCCGGCCCAGCAGGTGTCACCACAGCACCAGGGTCCCTCTGTCCCTGCGCATGACGCAATGCCGGCGCTGGCCGGGCGGCCGGTGACGTCACACCCGCGCCCGGTGACGCAGCCATGGCGAGCGGGAAATGCCACGGGTGGCTCCGGAGAGCGAGACTTTGTCGGAGCCACTTGGCTTTGTGCCTGTCATAGATGGATAATGAGATGATTGGCTCTCGCAATTAAAAGATAACTATTGTGTGAATATTAAGAATAGCTTTAGTGATGTATAGTTATGTTATTATAGTTTAAATGTCCTCTCTTCTCCCCATAGTTCCCTTTCCCCCCTGTATTGTTGCCATCAGACAGCCAGGGTTTTCTAGGACAGGTACAAAGAAGGCTGCACATGTGTCCCTTGCATGGGACAGCTGGGAATGGAAAAGCTTGGTGCTAATCCAGTTACAAGAAAGCAGTTTCCACCAATAAATGGCAAAAAAACTGACTGACAGACTTTGGGAGGGGCCAGGGCTGGCTGATGCAACCCCCAGGGGTATAAAAGACTGAGCATCCATCTTGAAGACAAACTAGCCACGTGCTATGTACAAGGGGCAGTTCCCCATGCTGCAGCTTTTTCCTTATGTAGTCCTGTGTTGTATTTTTCTTAAGGTTTAATAAATCTTTTTAAATTTTCAAAGTGAGCAGTTGTTTCTCACAGTGCCCTTCGGCCTGGCCACTGCTGCCATCATCTATGGCACTGCAGCAGGAAGGGATGGCCAGGGAGGGTGGGGCACAAGGCACATGCCCAGGGAAGGTCACCTGTTTATTGCCCTGACACAAAACTCGGGACAAGGAGCGTGTCTGTGGGTGGGATGGCAGGTCAGAGAGGTTCAGTAAAAAAGCTCAGCTTCAGTGATGCCACAGAGGGTTTGTGGTCAGCCGAAAGTTCTGGGTTCATGCCAGCCAGTGTACTCCTCACAGATATACCTCCAAAGGCTGGTCTAAATCCTCCTCCATGGGCTGAATTGGGACTTGTGCTCAATTTCCTAACAAGTTTCACTGTCAAAAAGTGCACATATACTTCTCCAAGCACATCAAGTGCAAGACCTTCCCTTCTCCCTGGCTGCAGGACCTGTGATGGATTTGCTTATCTCAAACCCCACAGTGTTTCAACGCACATAATTTGGTTAAATGAGATTATCAGACAAACTCAAACTGAAACAGCTGGTTTCTTCCCTAATCACTAGTGAAAAGAGTCCTTGCCTTTTGTACTCCTCCTTTCATGGAATTAAGGATGGAAAACAGGGTAATGCCAAGTTCCTTTGAAATGACAGCCAACACAAACACTGCTACCATTGCACGTGTACCCTCTGTGCAAAAAATCAGATCCTTTCTGGACCTTCAGTGTTCTTGGCTCCACACTTTTCAACCTTAACTACATGGAACCCTAAAATATATTTATTCTTGTGGCACCCCTCAATGGACCATGCAGCACCTAAATAGTTCTTTTGTTAAGAATGCATTTTATTGCCATGAGCCTCCATACATTTTATCTACCATGAGTTTCAGTGAGGTTAGCTCATGGTACTCACCTCACAGATACCAGAGCATCACAGGCTAAATCTGGGATTTCACATCAATCAGCTTTTGATGTGCCTTCACTCTTAGCAGAGGGACACTGCTCTGAATGTCTTGCTGTTTATCCAGGTGAAACGGACTTAACTTAGCCAACACTGTTCCTTTCTGAGCTTTTAACATGCCCAGTAAATTCATGTACTGAACAATCAAGCCATGGTCTTCTGGGTTGCTCCCCCTCATTGGCAACCTCTTGAGTGCAAGAACTGAACTCCTAAACTCCCAGCAACACCTTTTCAAATGTCCCTCTCATCTACAATAATTGTGATGCCAATTACTTGAAACAGAAGCAAAACCAATGAAAAATAAGAATCCAAGTGTGGTTGCCCCCTCCAGTGCTCAGCTCGTCAAGATGACAGAATCACTAAACTCTTCTGGGCTTCACTTTTTCATAGAAGTCTAAGAAGCCCCATTCACAGGTGTTGGAGCCCAAGGGACCACGTAGTCCTGTGCCAGCAGGTCACCCTTCCCCAGGGAAGCTTTGTAGCATTGATCTTCATTCATAAGGACCAGCTTCCCACCACACCTGCAGCCACTCCTCAGGGGCAGGTCCTACAGTGCCTGTTATCCCAATACCTCTGTGCCTAAAACAAGCTCTGCTGTGTAGCATTTTGTAGTAACTGCTTTGCAGGGATTTTCAAAATGCAGTCTTCAAAGTCACTTATTCATCTGGGTTTGTTACACATTCACAATATCAATAATTCCTCTATGGTGTGGTCTTGTCTTCTTTCTCTGGATATAGCAGGACCTTCTACACATTTATTTTATTTTCTTTTCTTGAATGGAATCCAGGAAGAGTCTAAAGCCAATCTGGAGTATTTTAAATCATCTGAGATCAGAAAGGAAATACCATCCTAGGATCCTCCCATGTGTTCCTCATCTCTATACACTTATTCATGACAACCTACCACACCCTTTTAGGGTACTGTTGTACTTTGGAAAGACTGCAGCATCTGTTCTATCCAGAACTAGGTTACTCTCTCCAAGAAGGAAAATCTCAGCTAAATCATTTTGTTGTTGGAGACACAAGGGGAAAATACTGGGAAAGAACATCAGCTTCCCAGAGAAGAACAATTGCTCCCTGCTGGGATGAAACGCAAGGCTTCTGCATGTCTGCCTCATTATGTGAATTTAGGAAGACTTCCAGTAGCTTCTGAAATGCATCAAAGAAATTCTGAATGTTGTTCATGAAATTATTATTGTGGGCTATAGTTCAGTCACTGACAGCCAGATGAACAACTATAAAGAGATCCAGCTCAACACCCTCCCCGTTTTCAGCCACACAGGTGCTGCAGGCAAGCTGGCCTAACTTCACCAACATACTTGAGGTCAGTGTTCTACATGCCCTGGAAAACATGATCTGGCCAACTGACTTATTTTAACTTTAGAAACAGGAGATATTAAAGGTTTCTATCACACCTAAGTAGTGTAGCAGGTATTCAGCTGATATGTGAGGTGACTCTGAGTCATGGTGCAGACACTGATATTGCTACATTCCCTTTGAGCTTTGGGGTGAAGAACTGCAACCCAAAGTATGGATCAAAGGAGAATAAAGCACACCTTACTTTGTGGAGAGTGTGAAGAGCAGGCTCTGACTGGCACTTTGCAGCAGTTACTGCCTTCCACAAATGACTGGCATACATCCCTTCCAAACCGGCCTTAGTTACCATGTCCTCCCCTGCTGAATGGCTCAGGCTTCAAGATATGAAATACTGAAGAGGCTTTGCAAAACTTCGCTGGAGATGTCTGGCTTTCCACTGCTAGCAGGAAAATTTGCATTTTATAGATAATGCAATATTTGTGATGGTAACTCAGGGAATACTAAAATACATGGGATGTCTGGCAATACCAGCTGTTTTATCTGGGCTATATTTCCATGTTTGTCTTTAACCACCTCTGGCTGACATAGAAAATGGACAGCTATCTATACAGACCAGACTGACACATGAGGAAGCATTAATATCCATAACATAATGCTGTCCTCATTTTTTGTGTAAGGGTTGACACTTCCTATGTGGAAAGTTTGGTTCACAGCTTTTCTCAGCTTTCTTTCTAGGAAGCAAATACACAAAGTTCCAGGACTGAAAATGGCTTTTACTCTTCATGGCTGTGCTGGCTGGCAAGTCTTTGATTTGTCTGTAAAACCAGAAGCTCTGTATTCCAATCTGAGGACCGGTGTTTATCTAGCAAAGCTGCCACTATGGTGAGGCACCAGCTCCAGTGGATGGAGTGTTGTCACAGATGTGAACCCAGCATCCCAACAGGATTCCCAGCTCCCAGACAGGGTCCCCAGCCTCCTCCTGAAACAGACCTGCCACAGGTTTCCTGTACAAGGGATTCAGCAGTGTGGAATGAAAATGAAATTAATGGAATGAATTGGAATGAAATCCTGTTGTTCAGTCCCCAAAATCCCCTCAGATGTGGGTGATCTGGACACTCTGCTAAGGCCACCTGTTAAAGTTTACAGCTGTTGGAGAAGATTAAGGGTATGTTTCCAGAAAAGACCACGCTGGGAAGGAGCTTTCTTTGTAGCCAATTTTGTATTCAACTAAACTCTGTGGAACAAATAGATCTCTTTAAATATCTTTTTAGTATTCCTGAGTATTATGACAGCTGATCAAGTAGCCTGTGGGGTGCCTGAAACTCTGGTAAGGAACACATTTCTGTCCAAAGGATATGTTGCTTTAATATACAGAGAGAGGCAATGAGGTAATTCAAGGAGAAATAATTTTACATTACTCATTTACAAGAACAAAAATACAGAAATCCTCTGATAAAACTCTAGCCTTACATAACTCCTTTGTAGTGCAAACATATTTACCACCTCACAGACTGAAGATTGCACCAACAAACAAGCAAATTTTTAAAATTTAGGAGCAATAAATATCAGGACAGGAGGGTAGCACAGCAACACAGTTCAGAGAGCTTGTCTAAAGAAACCTCATAATGTATCAGCAAATTAGACTCATTATTTTTTGTGTCAGAAACTTTCAGAGACTGAAGAATTCTTGTCCGTACCTTATGCTAAAGAGCACTTAATAGAATGCTATCAGACTAGAGGCCTTGTTGGTATTGGGAACTCCTTTATTTTTCTATTTCTGACCTCTTTCATTTCCTCTGTCATGTCCCAACACCACAAGATGATGCAATATTGCATCACCACCTAATCCTGAGACCTCCCTCTATTAGCAGCCATAAATACTTGTGGGCTTCTCCACGCCTTAAGAATAACCAGTGATCCTAAAGATCTGTTTACACACACTCTGCTACCACAAGTGCATCTCTCTCTGACAAAATCATGCATGTGTGAACAGACAGAAAAAGACATTCAAGCCAGTAAGAGGTATTATGAGAGTTTTACATCTCAGCTGAAGTGTGTATGCATGTGGTACAGAGGAAACAGCTTGCACTCCCACCCCTGTGCTTTAAATACCTATTCTGAAGTATAACAGCCTAAATCAGTAAAATGGGAAACAAAGTCTTCAGCAGACCTATCTCAGAAAGCTCTGAACACCTGCTGTTTCCTGTTTGCAAGCTTAAGGAGTTTGAAGTGAGGGATTTTGTGCAAAATCTCAATCACCAGGAGCACCAATCTGTTAGGAGGAACGGAAAGAGTGGGTATTTCTTGAAGGAGATGGGAAAGAGATAGGAAAGACTCTGTCTTTTCCTTGTTAGAGACTTTCTGGCTCTGCTCTGCCTACAGAGCTTCACAACAAACATTTCTGTATCAGGCCACAAGGCTTCCTCCATGGCCAGCAGATCTTAAAAGATTCCCCTGGACCAAGCTCATGTAGGAGACATCTCAGAGAGGACTTCACTGCCTACAGAGGGATGCAGACAGAGCTCAGCCTTAATGTGCTCTTCTGCATCCCCCTATTTCCCCAAAGGATTCTCCTGCTTCCCCAAGCAATCACCCAGAGCCAGCATCAGTAGAGCTGCCTTTCCCATGACTTAAAGCTGTGAATGAAGGACAGATCTGCAGGCAACACTTATCTGTCAGTGACATCCCTTTCACAAGCAGCTACCATACCTAGAACATGATGCAAAAGCCAAACTAAAATTCAGCTCACTCCTCCTCTGCTTGTTGGCAAGTTATAGCAAGAAGAAAAGCTTATTTTTGATACCAAAGTTACCATGTGATCTTGCATATGGACAAATCAATGACAATGGTGTTAATACAACTGATCACATATTTACATGATCAGTTTTCACAGCAGAGCTCTAAAAGAAATGGATTCTGTCAATTTATTTCAAATCCTCCCCTGAATGCATCACAAAGAGTTTACAACACAATTAGAAAATCCCAGCTTATAAATTCCCCAAGAAAGGAGAAGGCTACCTATCATTCCATCAGGATGGACAATGTATCATACAATGGGGTTTTTTCCATTTTCTTTACATAGAGAAGCAATTACAAAACTGAACATAGCTATTGCTGTATTTAGGCAAGTGGGCTTTGACTTTGTTGTACAAGACCTACAAAGCTTCCACATTTATTTTATTTCTCTGCTGACAATATTGAAAATAAAACCAACTCAAAGTATTAGATACTATTTCCTAAATTGCAATGAACCCAGTTTGTCAATGATAACAGAACATTTACATCCAACATATGTCAGTATATAAAGTTGTTGCTGAGCATTTAATGTGGTTGTGATTCTTTATCGCTCTTTCTCCACTAAATGACATAAAAACTGATGTTTGACTATGCAGAGTATGCAAAAGATACCATCTTACATTTTTTCAACCTCCAAAACTCCCATTTAAAATCATGACACAATTTCTTGTCATATTTTTATTACAGCTGGTAGATAAAGGAAATAATTGCATTTTGACTGCACCCACAAGATTATATTAGCAAAATGATGGCGTCTTTGCATGACTAATTTTGATTAAATCAGCTTCATTTAAATATCAAATTGCATTCTTCACCTTTCTTCATTAAGCTATGGTATTCCTGACTGTTTTAAAGTTCTGGTTTTGATATGGTAAAATATGCCTTTCAATTTATTGTGCAGGCTGTTCTTAACTAAAAAAAAACAACCAACAAACCAAATGATAATTTATGGGAAAGGTTTTAAGTCACATTTAGAAATGAACAGGAATAAAATAATGTTAAAATGTGTATTTCTAAAGAATATATAACGTATGAGGAGAACATCCTCACCTACAGGAAAGTTTGTATTACTTGATTTGCCAGAAAAAGCAATAAAGAAAATAAGCTGTATATAGATGAGCTGAAGCTTAATTGCAAAAATGTAATATTTTATTAACATACTAAATCCTGAAGAGAGCAAGATTTTGAGTTTACCAACCTTTCTCAAATATAATAAGTACAATAATTTATTATTTCATTGCAAATAACACTACATTGACTTATAGCTATTTTAAAAATGTTATACAATTCTGGCTGAAATCAACACCAAACGTGTCATTTGCTCTGGCTGTAAATTATCCCCTCTATAATTGTCTTTTGACAAATGACAGTTTTTTATTCAGCTGCTCAAATCTCCATATGTTTGTGCATCCCCAAATAAAGTCCACGGATTTTAACGGGATTAGTCGCCAAACTGGCTACACTTGTGTTCCTGGAGTGATCCATCTGGGGATCCAGCCAAAAACAGCAAAAAAAGACTTCCTATTTTGATAAGGGTTTTAAATGTCTTTTAAAGCATTCAGTAATGCTGTGCAAAGCTGAACTGCTTCGACAGATATTACCCATTGTACCAGGCAAAAGCAAGCATGAAGTGGGTCTGCACTGTGTTTCCCCTATGCTGCACACACATCACATGGAAGTTGTTGGAGGTTTTTACTTTGCTTTCACGTAAAAGGGAACTTGAGGCCAGTACAGTTATTATGATTCCTTACAGACACAGCTCATTGTAATGTATATTCATTTTGAAACAGAGGTTTCTCTTTTCTGCTTCAGGCTGGTACAATTCTTACCACCAGGCAAATGATTTTTTCAGTCAAAAGAATCCATCCATGCTATAACAACAATTATCCAACTTTTTATAATAGCATCTGTACATGTAACATAGTCATTATTTCCTTCTGGTATTGTCTTTCTATGGAAGTTAAGAATATGTATCTAGAAAAATCACAATAATTTTTAAAGTCTTTGTGGCAACTTATGGTCTTGTAGAGTGTTCTCTGAAGATGTAACCTTATGCCAGCATAGCTTTCAGAGCAAGTGTGTGTGCTCTGTGCCATACAGAGCTCACCTGTGAATCTCATTGAAAGAGCTGGGTCAAAAAAATGTCTCAACATAATCATGGAAAGAGTTTTACTGTTCAGTCTGAAGAAGAGCTGTGGAGACAGAAACACTCAGCTCCATTCAGAGCCAAACAGACAGCAGCCTGAATGGGGAAAGAGTGGTGAGGGGGAGTTGTTTGTTTGTTTGAATTCAATGTGAATAGTTATGCCTGAGCTGCAGTTGGAGTCTGGCACCGTAAGGCTGATGAATTAATCCTCCTGCTGTGGGCAGCCTTAGCAAAGCCTTGCTGCTGTGGGCAGCCTTGGCAAAGCCTTGGCTGGAATACTGCTATGTCCAGTTTTGAGTGGTGCTTTCCAAAAAAATAAAAGTGGCCCAATTGGCAAGAACCCGGAGGCAAGCTACAGGAATCACAGGAGGTCTAAGGAACATGACCTAAAAAGAGAGATCCAGGACTGCCCGTCTGGAGATGGAAAAATAGTAGAAAAACAGTTAATACTGCAGCTGGAGGGAAGGGAGGAAGAAAACGCCCCAACTGAATAAGAGAAATAAGACAAGCAAGATGCTGAGTCTGTAGGACGAGAATTTTAATCATACAGCATGAAAATCTTTGCTAAGCAGAAGACCACCACGCTGGAGTAGGTTGCCATCTCCAGGGGTTTTCAAGGGCACTTCAGACAAACTAACTTGTCCCTGCCCTGAGGTGGGGGCTGAAGGAGCTGTCAGGGCTAGCCGGGCAGCCGGGGGTCGCTGCAGGAGTGCCATGGGCAAGCCGGCCGTGGGGCCCTAGGCAAGGAGCACCTCAGGAGGCTGCGCCCAGGGAGGTTTCGCTGCCGGAGCTGACACCGGGACACGTCCTGCGTGCCTTGTGCTGACCGAGCCTCACCGCGGCCGCAGCGCTTGCACCCCAGCTGAGGGTCCGTCCGTGCGCGCTCCGGCCGATGTGGCCGGGCCGGGGCCGGGCTCGGGTGCCCGAGGCGGCGGCGGGGCCGGGCGGGGCGGGGAGGCCCCGCTGCCGGTTCCCTTTTTGCCCGGCGTGTGATTGGCGGCGGCTGCAGGGCTGCCTCTGCCGCCGGCTATGGAGCCTCCCCGCCGGCCCCCGGCCCGCGCCGCTTCCTGCTGAGGGAAACACCTGTCCGGAGCCGGGGCCGGAGCCGGGGCCGCCGCTGCGGTGAGTAGCTCCGCACCGGGGGCAGCGGGGGTCGCGGCGGATCCCGCCCCGGGCCGGCGCTGCCCGAGGCCCGGGCTCGCGGGTGGTGCCGCCGCTCCGCTCCCCGCTCCGGCCGCGGGCGGACCCTTCCTTCCCTCCCGCCCCCGCCACAGGGCGCCCCCGGCCCCAGCAGCCCCGGCGGGGCGGGCGCGGTGAGGCGCGGTTCGCCCTCCCGCGGGCGGCGCCGGCCGCCATCTCTGGGCAGGGGCGGTGGGCCGGGGGCGGGAGGGAAGGAGGCAGGGAGGGAGGCGGCCCCGGCCCCGGCCCGCCGCCCCCGCCGCCTCCGCCGCCTCCCGTGTCCCGTGCGCGGAGCCCCTTGGGCAGGGTGTGCTGCTGGCCGGGGCGCCCCGCGGTCCCCGCCGCAGCCGGCACTGCCGAGCCCCCCGCGCTGCCCGGTCCCTCGCGGCCTTGGTCCCGCCTCACGTCATGGCCCGAACAGGAGTTAACGAGTTTGGTGCCAAACCCGCTGAGGAAGCTGTTGGAACGGTGAATGGAACATACGAAGTGAAGGATTTCAGTAGACAGTTCTCTCGAGTTTTGAGATCAGTGAGTCAGCTACGCTACAACACGGCTTTTAAACAATAAGTAACTGTTTCCTCATCCAACAAATTTCTTGTGTCTATCTGGTGCATGTAGACCATGAAACCTGTCCACACCACAAGCCCTTGAAATAATAGCTGAGGGCATTCAGGAGTTGCTGGTGTAGATTAGATCACAGAGTTAACAAGCGGTGTTGGAAAGCCGAGAACGAGTTGACAGGCACTGTCTAAATAGTGTGTCCTGGCAGGAAAAATAGCAGCGATCTCTGGGTTTTAAAACTCTGCGAAGTGTTCTTCCAAGGTGGATTACTTTGAGATTACTAATACATCTCTTGTGTAACCCCAGTTAACCAGAACTTTGCCAAAATTCTTACCTAAATTTACAGAACCAGCTAGGAGTTATTATTGTAGGAGCCCCAAATGTCTAACTCGTATAGAAACTAAAGGTGGTGAAGGCAGGGCATCCTGAAAATGCTATAATTGCTGTCTGTAATTGCAGTCTGATTGACTCCCCAGCCTCCAAACCAAGCTGTGTCTGCTGGCTCATATACTTTTGTTGAGGAATGTGGCTGCATTACCTGTGAGGTTTACTTGCTAATGGGAACCTGCACTGATTTATTTCCCAATTAGAGCTTGTAGTTGTTAGAGGATCTGACAAAGAAACTGACTCAAGTGGTATTTTATTGTTGTGTTCACACTTGAAATGTTGGCGCTGTATCTTACCTGTGAAGTTCAGCACTAGATCACTGCAGGTGTAGGGAAGATGTACTCCTGTCCAGCAAGTGGAAAATCATCTCCTGCTACACAACAGTGTGGGCAAGCAGATGTTCCAAGCAAAGCTGCTTGGAAAACGTTGAATCTTTTAATAGTAATTTTGGTTTTTAAAATTTATCTTTCAAGTGAACTTTGTCTAAAACTGTGAATGTAAGCTTTAGTGTTGTATTTACATAAGCATGCACAAGGTAATTCTAACTCTGGTAGAGAGTGCTTATTTTCTTGAAAGTTAAGTTGTCTGGGAAGGAGTTCACACTAAAGTGAAAAGAATAATTTTGAAATAAGGTTTTTGCATGATGGATTAAAACAGAAGCGGGAGCTAATACAGAATAAGCATGATAGTAACTGGTAGAATTCTAACATAGTCTTAACAGAGCAGTCAAGATTGACAACTATCCTAATTTTTTTGTAGCCAAATAAGTACTACATCATAATACTACATTGTCTTTTTAAAGTACTTTTCAGCCAGTTTTTTCAAATAATTTAATGACTTTACTCATTAGAGTATCTCCTAATCCTGCTGTGAATCATGTTTCAGTCTCAGTTATGCTTAACTGTACTGGCTCTGTTCCCCTTCCTTCTCTTCCATCACTGCCCAACCACTCCTGCAAGTGTTGAGTCAGCTAAAGGAACTAATTCAGCTGAAAATTAACAAATTTTTTGCTGGTTTTGTTATGATCAGGTTGCTGACCTGAGTGATGAGATAGCAACACAATGGAGACAAAGGCAAAACTGGTTGCTTGTCTTAGTTACCCTTTACAGGCCCATCTTTTCCTTCTCCATTGGACCCCATCAGGATTTTTAGACTAGTGTAGGACAGTTCTTGTAATACAGGAATATTCAGGGTTAATGAGGCTCATTAGAATTAGAAATAAAACAGAGTGATTTTTTCCCTTTTTTTGGGGTGTTGTTGGCAGTAGAATTCTTGAAGTATCAATACTGTAGGTAAAGCTTAGGCATGACTAAGGTTTTAGGAACTTGATGTGAAATGCTTTTTCATTATAAATATCAAAGTTTTATTGTTCATGTACATGAGGAAATGTGGTTTTGCCAATGGATTAGCAGGAAATGGATACAATTTGGTGTCACCATAAGAATGGGTCATTGCAGAGACAGATGAGAGACAGCTGTCGCTCCAAGAACTGCCTTCTGAAGCTGAGGAAAAGGGATCACAGCAGAACTGGAGATAGATATTGGGTTGGAATGGACTAGACACAACAGCTACAGCCAAATGAATGCAGGAGAAAAGACAGCTTTGTATGGGCAAGGCAGCTACAGAAGTGCCACACATTTTTGTGCTGTGTCTGATGCAATTTGTGGGGGGATATCTGAACCCACAGAAGTGTTGCTCTACCTGTCTTTATAAGTGGATGAGAGTGTGAAACAATTGCATTCACTGAGAAATGTACAGGTCTGCTGCATGAGGGAGAGATGCTGCCTTTGCTTGTCTTGAGGGCCTTGATCTATGGAGTAGTGGTAGAAAAGCTGTTTGTATGTATGTTTGAAGAATTAATCCTTAAGTGCATAACTCAAGGAGCAGGCTGGGGACATTTTAAACCACAAGGTTTTCCTAGATCTGCAGAACCCAATGAAGCTGAAATGACTCCATGTTTAGTTAATGGGGCAACACAATGTCTTTTAGAGGTAGGACTCTGCAAAAAATCTGTATAGCCTGTTGGTGTGAAAAAAAACCTTAATGCTAATTTCTTATGTCTAAATGAAGAGAAAAATATGACTACATTGTATTTTAGAATTGAGATGAGAGAGGAGCTCAGTGTGTAGTGCTGAGATGCCACAAAGGCTGTGACTGATGAATGCTGACAGGCTGAATGTGGGTGGAGCATGAGTTTTGGAGGTGTCTTGGCCAAGATGGGTAGATTTCATGTCAGCAACAAAATGTTCAGGGTAACTTCACCACTACCTTAAGAAAATTCAAATACTGGCTTTAAAAGATAGAGGGATCTGGGACAGAGTGTGTTTTCCCCAAACCGACTTTCTGAGAAAAATAACCTCTAAAAAGAGAAGATCTTAGCTGACAAGCAGAGTGATGTTCAGAGAGAGAAGAGCTGTGTCAGTGGTGGAGGGTATTTTCTGCTTTTTAATCTTGGCAGAGTGTTAATCAAGCTTGGCATGTTGGAGGCAGGTAAGATACTGTCAGGATTTTTTGCCAATACAGAAGGAGGGGTTATTTTTCACATTTTTATAAAAATGTGTCTTATAAATAGGAAACATGCATATGTTTAAAAAAAGGCACTTCACTGTTGGTAGACAACCTTCCAGTTGTTTCATTTTTTCCCCCTCCTTTTCAAGACTCCTCATTTTGCATAATATCTACTACTGTAGGATTTGTACTCCTGGTTGCTCTTCAAACGATCAGTATTTCACTGGAAAAGTCAAAAGCAAAAAGGATGAAATTAGAGTTTTCTGTATTTTCTTTCTGTTTTGTACATGTTTTCCATAGTAGTTTTTTTTCTGTGGGGATTATTTTTTTACTAAAAGAACAGCACCTCAGGTTGCAATTAACCACAAGAATTAGGGTTGAAAGTCTTACATTCAGTTCTTCTGAATGTAAATTCACCATTTCTAGTAGATTTCACTGTGTGTTTGTAATCATAAATGAATGAGTTAAAGATATTTGGGGTAAGGCTGCCCAGTAGTTCTGCTACTGAGGTTACCATGCAAGATCCTTGGCATATGCAATCTCTGGGAGATGCTTGTATGGAGACTGGGTTAAAAAGCTCTAGTGAATTTAAGTTGGGAGTACTTAAATGGCTATCACCATGCAAATAAAAATAATGCAACACTGCATATTTAGTTGTCTTTTATCTACAATTTGTATTTAATTCTTTTGGGAGTTAATCTCTTAAAAATATATTTGGTTTAAATATCTTATTTGAATTAATTCAATTTATTGCCCAGATTATTCTTGATTGTCTTTAAAAGGTTCTAAATATATCTTCTATACGTGTGTGTTAAATTTATGTACTGTTGGTATGTTTTTACTGTTGTAACAGGAAAAGCATTCTGACTTCTTTTAAAATGAGCAATCATATGTATAATCAACTTGGTTAAAACTTCCTTCCTGGTAAGTGCAGCACTTCCTTTGCATCTGGGTATGAGACCGAGCAAGAAAAGCAGAACAGCTTAAACAAAGAAATCTTTTGTGTGAATGATCTTCCTTTAAAAAATAGGAACTACAAAAATTAAACAAATGAATAATCTTCAGCAATTCAGCCTTGGTTTTATAAGCAGGTAATATTTCCTTGTACTTTGTCAATTATAGAGGTGGTGTGTCCGCAGTCGCTGCTTTCTGGAACTCAGAAGAATTTTAGTTAGCATGCTATGTTTGAATTTAATCTTTTCTAATTTTATCTGCTTCTTTTAGTATCTGCTAGGGCATCATTACACTGGCTTTACTTTTCTCCAGCAGTTAAGGATTTTATGTGTAGAAAGTGTTGCTTGGTAAAGAAGTTCAGTATGTTGCTGTAACTTGGCTTGTGCGAGTGCACTCAGTCAGCACTGAACAATTTTCACTTCAATATTAATTCAAACTTCAATAGAGATTAACTGAGAAACAATACTTTTTGTTTACTGGATGCTGATAATGTAGGCTACTCATGTTTAATATTGTTTTACTGGTGTTTTAGGTGTGATTTGATGTATAGGGTAATAAATCAGCATCAGCTTGGGAGATTTTTCTTCTGTAACAAACTAATAGTTCATATTGGCAGTGTGTACTTTGAAAATGGATGGATATTATCAGTCTGGGGAATTGATTTATTTAAAAGAAGCACATCTAAGGACACTCACCTTGAATTTAGATGCACTTTAAATATATCTTCAGAAATAGTCCCTGACTTTTGCATCCTAAGGGCTGTTTTTAAGGTTGAAATCCTGATTCCTCCCCACTAAAAAGAGAGGCAGAGAAAACTGGGAATAAGCTTATGTCTGTCCAGACTGCAAATAAATTGCTTGTTTTGTTACTTTCTGCCATTCCTGGAGCTCAGTGGGACTGCATTCTATTCATATACAGGAGTGTGCCTTTAAATTTCTGTGAAAAGCTACATATGTTCACATCAGCAGCAACAAAACAGATGAGGCAGCAGAAGAATCAGTGCTTGATCAAATAGAAGCAAGAACTAATCAATATGGAGATTGCACATTCGAACTGCTTATTGTCAGTAAAATCTGGGCAGGATGTTTAAAACTTCTTTTTTAATTACTTAATCACTGGAGAGTTGGTTTGGGGTTTTTATTTCTATTTGGTATTGACTTGAATAGGTTACATCTGAAGTGGTTCATGTAAATCAAGTATTTGTGACCAGAAATTAAGGGGAAGTGGAAATATAAAAAATGTATATGAAAAGTTAAAAAGTAAGAGAAAAGATAAATGTAAATGAGAAAGTAATGAAGTAATTGTATGTTTTGCTAGATTTCTTCTGGCATGGAGTTGGGGGATCATGAACAGCCCGTTGTTATGAGAGACGAAAACAAACGAAGGAGAAGAAGAATGAAACCTCATTGTACATCGAGTAGTTTTTCATCCATGGAACTGATACCCATTGAGTTCATTTTACCTACAAGCAATAAACATACAAAAGCACCAGAAATGATGTTACTTGAAATAGCTGGCAACTGTACGGTGGAGCAAATGAAGGCACAGGTTTGGATGCGTGCAATAGAGACGAGTCAAACCACAGACTTCTACCATGCATTCACCCCAGATCAGTTTATTCTGCAGTATCAGAAGAAAGGGCAATGGTATGAAATTTATGATAAACATCAAGTGCTACAGACATTGGACTGCATACTATACTGGAAGGTGTTACAGAAGAAGGTAGGCAAGATCTATGTTGTCCAGAAACAAAAACCATCAGAAGAAGTTCAGGAATTTCAGCGGCAACTCAATGATTTGATTGGTTATGATGTCACTGATGTAAGCAATGTACATGATGATGAACTAGAATTTACCCGGCGCAGATTAGTCACTCCACGAATGATAGAGGTGGCCTGCAGAGATCCTAAATTATATGCAATGCACCCATGGACTACATCTAAGCCACTCCCAGAATATTTATTTAAAAAGATCACTAATAATAATATTTTCATAGTCATACACAGAGGAACGACTAGTCAGAAAATTAAAGTGTCAATAGATGACACTCCAGATATGATTCTCCAGAGCTTTTTCACAAAAATGGCAAAGAAAAAGTCTCTGATGGACATTCCTGAAGATCACAGTGAACTGGATTTTGTTCTCAGGATTTGTGGCAGAGATGAGTATATTACTGGAGAGACACCAATCAAAGATTTTCACTG